>NC_062226.1:20782498-21407498 GCF_902686445.1 Sciurus carolinensis
TATCTCATGGCCAGGAAGTGAAAGAGAGTGAGGAAGGAGGGGCTGGGGTTCCACTCTCCCCTTCCAAGGGCACACTTCAGTCACCTAAATCCCCTCATTGGATCCCATCTCTTAAAGTTTCCACACTCACACACTGAGGACTAAGCTTTAACAAACAGGCTTTTGGAGAACATGTAAGATCCAAGCTAGACACCTTAATTTCCTTTATTCCCCTACCTGTTTGGTGGAACCAAAGGTGGAGTCAGAGAGACTAGGGTTGTGGGAAGCTGGATCCTGTGTCCCTGGGTTTTTTCATGTCTTGGGAATGTGGTCAAGCATCTAAATTAAACTCATCTCATTTTCAAATGATAAAGTCACATCCAGAACCAGTCAGGCTACCTTAGGCCGCAACAACAGTTTTTTTCCAATGTGATTATTCTTCCCAACCTCCCATCATCTTCCTGAATCTTCCCTCCTCCCTCAGGCTGCTCTGCTTCTGTTTCTTTTCTCCCACTTCCATCTTCTCTGTGACCCTTTTTTCTTCACACGAAATGTTTAAGTTACCATCGGAGGAAAATCTGTCAATTCAAGACATGTGCTTCCCAAATAAATGACAGAATTAGCCAAACAAAGTTGGTCTTTTTTGTCTCTGTTGAAAGCCGGCTTCCCTCTCTGCTTGCTTGTCTCGGCTTTAGCTGGAAGTCAAGTTTTGCTGGCCTCAGGCCTCTCCTTCCAGCACACCTCCTTTCCAGTCTGGAGCTGGGGACAAATGTTGGACCACTGCACCTCACAGGTGGGAAGTCCAGTGGGGCAGGGACAAGTGAGGACTGACTACTCTTTCCTGTTTTGTCAGAGCATGAAGGGACGCCCGCCCCCAACACCCCTTTTTGGAGATGACGGTGATGATGATGACAATGACTGGCTGGGATGAAGACCCAGGAAACTGGTGCACAGGTTTCTCTTCCAACCCTTCCCTAAGCATGATTTTGCACAACCAACCCTGGGTCTAGGCAAACACAGGGTGAGGTCAAGGTGAGCATTCCGAGGACAGTAGTTCGGCTGTCGGAGGTAGTTAGCTACCTTCTCAGCACCACACCTGACCTGGCAAAGAGGATCGTGACCCTGTTTTCAGAACTGGTGTTTTGAGCAGCCCACTGTGGTCCTGCCTGCGAGTCCCAGTTGGAGGAAGGATTGGAGGCTCCCCTCCAGCCAGTCACCTACAAGAGTCCGGCCCTCTTTCAAGCTTTCTCTTCTCTTCAGTCACTCTCAGACTAACCCAGGACATCCCTCCATCTGCCTCCCAGGGCTCAACTGTGCCCCAGCAACAAGACCTGTCACCTGGGGGCAGGTCTCCCTGGAGAACTGAGGGGAGATTACATCATCTTGATCCCAGGTCAGTTAGCAGTCTGCCTGTGGTCCAAGGACATGTCTCTTATCTCTGCCTTAAATCTTATACAAAAGGTCAATGAGTATTTGAAATTAACCAAACTAAAATAAATGTCTATAAAGAAACTTGACTCGGGCCCTTGGGGAGAAACTGAGTTTCGTCCTAAGAACTGCCTTATGCTCCTCTTTGGGAATCTAAGGATAGGAGTTGTAACTGGGCCAGTTAACGTGCACAAATGCACTGTGCTATGTTCCCTGTGGCACCTAACCCTGGAACTTTTAGGCTTTCAAAGAAAAGCACCACTCTGCTGTCCCAGCTTCCTAAGTCTCAGGGCATTGTGGTTTGCTGAGGACCAGCCTGTCACCTGCTTACTCCTGTAGGTTCAGTCCTACAGCCTCAGAAGCCTTGCAGAGAAGGTGGGAAGACCCTTAATGTTCAATGTGCGTGGCACCTAAGGGATTCTTCAATTTGAGAGCAGCTTTGTTGCCTCTGAACTCAGAGGACCAGGACTAATGTGGAGAACAGCAATTAGAAAATATAATGGTCATTATATTTAGTTCTGGGATTTCCAAAGACTATGCAGACAGTCTTCAAAAAGTATAACAATTAAGACAATTTTTTCTGATTTTAAATGTTTGTAAGATAGGAACCTCAACTCTACTCTGTCTAGCTCAAGATACCTTTATAGGCTCTGTGTTATCTCCCATATGGGGTCCTGGGAGGCAGACTGAGTATTAAACTGTTACTTGGCAAATAGGTGCCCCGGGGGAGCACTTGACACAGATTGTCTCCTCTCTAGCAATCACTATAGAGATGTTATTCCCTTTTTCTAGAGGAGAAAATGGAGCTGTTGTCTTCAATCCTTGTCCAAATGCATAGGTAGTGATCTGCAGAACAAGAATTCAAATCCTGGCTGTCTGGTTTGAGAGCCTGGGCTCTGGGCTACCACCCTTGCCAAACAGTTACTGGGCTGTGGGGAAGGAGCCAGAGATGCTTGTTAGAAATTCATGTCCTGGGCCCCACCCCAGATCTCCTGAGACAGAATTCCCCTCCCGTATGGTAAAATACAAAAAGCTCAGGCTACAGCGTGTCACAGTCTGAGTGCACTTCCTTGCCCCATGAGCTCTGTGGGCCTTGGCCAAGTTACTCTCTTACCCTTTTGGCTTCAGCCCCCTCATCTGAACTGAAGAAACAGACTCGGAGTAAGTCCTGGCTCTGCCTCTTATAAGTGGGGTGACTTTCTCTGCTTCCACTTCTTTGTCTCTAAAATGAAGACAGAAGAGTCCCTACCTTGTTGTGAGAATTAAATGAGCTAATATTTGTATAAAATGCTTAAAACACTGCCAGGTGTTTGTAAAACTTTTTAAATTCTATATAGGGACTCTGTCACCTTTTGTGACTTGGTTCTGAAGGCTGCTGAAATGAGAGCAATGGATTGCTTACTCAGTCTAATTATATAATCACTCTGTAGAGCAGAGATTAGAAAATTTTTAAAATCCTCAAATGTATCACCACATTTAAAACAACTGTCAAACTGAGGCATTTGCTGTTCACCCCTGAAGATGCCTGTCTCAGCAGTGCCCCAGGGGAGGGAGCCTTCGTGGGTCAGGACCTAATGATGGGTGGAGGCAACTCCATTGCCACTATAGGGGACACTGGAAATCTTACATCTGTTGAAGCACTGGGCAGCTTCCCGCTCCTTGTGGGCACGAGGAGAATGTATTGAGCAACCCTAGACGTGGCACACTTTCTGTGGCAATGATTTCTTATTATAAATTTAAAAGTGGTCATTATATTTTTGCTTCTGCCTTCAGGGAGAGGAGGTACTAATAACCTTCATGGTGTTTACAGTCCTATGACAGTTACTTTTTTATAGCAGGCATCTGATTGATGTTTGTCACATGAACCAAAGAATGTTGACCAAGTTGGCATTCTGGGTGCCAACCTGTGGGCACAGTGTTTCAGGGCTCCATTTTCCTAAGCACAGAGCTGTTGTCTTCAATCCTCAGACAGTTATACGAGTGCACCTCCAGCCTATGCGCCCCTTCCCTCCGCACCTGTGGTTGTCACAGGGCTATGTGTGCTTACTGCCGGAAAGAGGACAGAGTCACAGACTGTTTAAAAATATGTATTTATTAAAATGTAATTGTGTTTAATTCCCAAAGCTTAAGACCATCTTTTCATCTAGCCCGTGAGGTACTTGAACTTGGATATCATAGTCCACAGCAGCGATTTTCTCTCCCTGGATCTCTTCTCTTTTCTGTAAAGTGAAGAGGCTCAAATATCCAGAGTTCATCTAACTAAAAATGCACTGGCTTTGGTTTGACTGCTCACTGCATCCAGTCAGTGTCCCCTTGGGCTTAATCTGTATTTTCAGTGACTGAATTGTTTCCCCACAGGTCGCTATGAGTGGGCAGTGATAAAAGAGGAACCGGATAAGAGGGGGGCACTGAGGCCACGAGGAGCTCCCAGACACCTTGGCCTATAGATTGCTCTCCCCTGCAGGCAGTGCCGTCTGATGGGAGGAGCTCAGGACAAACTGCCTTTAGTTACTTGTCACTTATTCTCTCCCCAAGACAGGGAGACGGGTCTCAGCAGTTGCTGGCTTCCATCAGGACTAAGATGAAATCACTGCTTTGAAAAACTTTTTGTATGAATGTGCAAAACTGCCAATCAGGAGTTCAGTGGGGAAAATGTAAAATCTTAGTTTGTTAATGTGATCCATATAATAGACTATGTGTTCCAAAGGCACGAAGATCAAAAAGGAGCTATTTTGGTCTCTGTCCCCCAAAGACAGAAGAGGAAGTCCAGTGGAAGATGCTCCTGTAGATAAGGCACAAAGCAGAGAGAGGGTATCCAGGTTCTGTGGCCTTCATCACTCAGATTCCCATCTCCCTGTCCCAAAGATCTTTGGAAATTCATATTCATGAGTCACAGGGATGAGTCTAGGCTCAGCAACCCTGTCCCCAGGCTGTATTCTCTGCTTTCTCCCATTGGTCACAGCAGCCTTCTTAAGGCACCAGACTAGGCCCAGGCCCTGTGCAGGCTGGCCAAGGAGGGAGGTGGCTGCAGTGGCCTCTGAACTCCAGGGAGGAAGTGCTGGCTTCAGCTCCAAGTTGCCCAGAGCTGAGAAGGAGGTGAGAAACGGTCGCCAGGAGAAAAAGGAAGAGGGTGCCCAGCTCCCTCCAGCCCTGAGTGCCTGCAAATCCCTCGCCAGCTAAACCAGGCGGAGAAGTGGGTAGGCTAGGTAGTAGCCCACAGCTGAGCCCAGGACCACACCGAGGAAAATCCAGGTGTTGTAGGACATTACAGCCAGCATCATGAAGTAGCCAATGACCACCTGAATGACGTGGACTAGAGACTGGCCAAAGTGACACAAAAACCACCTAGATAGAAAAGAGAACCAAGTTAATATTGGTAATGAGCTGGAGGCGGAGAGTAGATAACAGGAAGTAGAAAGCCCTTGAGCTGTAGTATGTGCTTAACCCAGGAGGGAGTACTCCCTGGCACCCCCAGTACTGCACATTGAACCCAGGGGCACTTTACCACTAAGCTACATCCCCAGCCTTTTTTAAAATTTCAAGACAGGGTTTTGCTAAGTTGCCCAGGCTGGTTGTGAATTTGTGATTCTCCTGCCTCAGCCTCCCAGGTAGCTGGAAAACTGGGATTACAGGCATGTGCCACCATTCCTTTTAAGAGGCTGCTTTTTAGAGAGACATCTCAACAATTAGATCTGAGTTTCCTGGCATCCTAAGCAAATGGGAAAATTATGGTATATGTAATCCATCTTATCTTATTAGGGATAAGAGGAAATCATCATTAAGGCAGATTTCCCCCCTGAACCTACTGTGGGAGGCAGGATGACAATGGAAAGAGCAGGGACTTTGGTGACAGATGAGTTCCTAGCTCTTCCATGTACTAAATCTGACCTAGGACTAATGTATTAAGCTCTCTTAACGTTAATTTCCTCATCAGTGAAACAGGAGTGGGAACTCCCTTGCACGGTGGTTGTGAAGATTTGAGACACCCTGTAAACTGGCTGGTGATGGAGCAGGCAGGCTTATTAAGCACAGGGGAAGCTGGAGCAAGGACAGACTGGGGACCCTAAGTCAACCAATCAGAGTGGGAAAGGAGGAAAGAGGGGAGCTCGCTCCCCCACCACGGGGGTTACATTGCTGACACCAATTCTTACCATTTGCTTCAGGACAGCTGCAGCTCCCCTCCTAGGTTTGGAAGCCTAGTGAGATTTGGAGGAGGGTTGGGTGGCCACCCATGTTGCTAGAAAGGGTCCTGCACTGGAGTTCTGAAATCACAAGTCCCTGCAGAAATCTGTCTGAGCCTCCTAATGGCTGTGGATAGAGCTTTGGCTCAGGCATCTGGATACCCGACTGCTAGTTCACCTTACTAACTGTCACCACTCTGGCAAGTCCTGGTCCTTCCCTGGGCCTGGAGTTCCTTTCTGCACACAGGGGCTGATGATCTGTGTCCAGCCCTCCTCTCAGGGTGAGTGTGAGGATCTGCCCGTTCCCCAAGCCCAGTGCCTGTACCTGAGGTTGGTGCTGCTGGCTGGGGGTGAGTCCGAGCCTGCAGAATCCCGGTCTGTCTCCAAGATGAGCTGCTGGCTGGTGCCAATGGGCAGGCTCATCAGAGTGTGGTGAAGGAGCTTGGCTTTGCCAACTTTGATGCCTTCATACAGCACAGCCAGGAGCAGAACCACCAGCACTGAAAGGGCCATGCCTGTCAAAAGAGGCTGAGTTGAGAAGTGGGTCCTGGTGCGGTATGGTCACTAAGTGACTACTTGTACTGATCATGTTGGCATATGTCAAAAAAAAGCTAGAAGAAAGGATCTTAAATGTCTTCACCACAAAAAATCATAAATACTTCAGTAAATAGGCTTATCCTGATTTGAAAGTTACACAGTGTACACGTGTCTATGAAACATCACATGGTACTTCCAAAAATATGTATAATTTTGGGAAGAAGAAAGGAAAAAAGGAAGGAAGGGAGGAGGAAGAGGCCAAGTGGCAGGGATCTGTCTGGTCCGCCCAGAAGTCTGCACAATTGCTGTCACTGTCATTGGTGCATACAGCAAAGGCCTATTTATATGTAAGTACACCAAAAAAGCTGGAAGGAAGGATGCAGTAAAAGGGTCATAAGTTGCAGTAAAGGGGTCATAAGTTATCTCTGCAAATCAGGATACAGGTGAGTTTCTATTTTCTTTTTGCCTAATTCTCTAACATGTTTTTCTGTTAGTGTGTATTACTTTTATAATGGAGAAAAAATGCTACTTTTCTTTTGCAAGTGGAGAGATAATAAATGGTCTACCTTAAAGCATTATATGGGGCTCTGTGACATAAGCAGTATCAATTTGAAATCTGCCCTGGCTTGCTGCCACACAGCTCCTCAAATCCTTGGAGACTTGCTGGTGGTGTCTTTATATGCTATTGAGATGACAAGTGGCTGGTGCTCCTGGATAGCCAGCCTCAGGATGGAGCTGGTTGCCAGGCAACCGACCTATAATTACAGGGTGGGAACTTTCAGTTCTACACCCAACCCAACCACTGGGGAGGGTAAGGGGGCTTAAGGTTGAGATGGTCACTGGTGGTCAATGACTTAATCCATCATGCCTTGGAAACTATTTCCTTAAACTCTGTGGGCCATTCTAGCAAATAATCAAACCAAGGAGGAGCTCATGGGAACCCTAATTTTATAGCCGACTGGAAAACTTAGGAGACTGCTCTTACTCTGTGGGGTCTCTGCTAACTCCAGTTCACGTGAGAACTGAATCATAGCTGGGATCAGAAAATTGGCCCGTGTGGGGAAAACCTACACATCTGGCCATGGAACTGTGTTAAGTTTAAGAAAACAAACAGAAGTAGGTTGGGTTTTTTCCTTCACAGAGAAAATCATCTGCACGAGAAGTAGATTTTTAAAATACAAAAGTACAGGTAACTGCACACAAGTGTTAAAAACTAAAACAGTGCAAGAGGGTATATGGTGAAGCCTGGCTTCCTCCCAGCGCGCCCTCCCGGAGCCCAGTGCTCCTCCCCGGAGCAGCCTGTTACTCAGTGCTCAGGCCTTCACTTGTCTAAACACGGCTTCCTCTCTCTGCATACTCTCTGGCATCCAGCTTCACTGGTGGGTTCCCCTTAGTTCACACAGATCTGCCTTATTGTTCCTGCTGGCTTCACAGTATCTGGGATACACTGTATTGTCCAAGCCACCCCAACATACCCCACCCACGTGTTCTTCTTACAGAGTCAACACTCCTGCCATCAAGAGGTGCAGGCCGTGTTCCTTCCCCTTTGACCTAGGAAGATCTTTGCTGTAACTTCCCAGGTTGGGGTTTAAATACCTCATACTCTTCTTCCTTGCTCTCTGGGAACACTCACTCTTAGAACCTAGCCACACTGCCACAAGGAAGCCCGGGCCATAGGAGACACCACATGTAGGTGTTCAGCCAAGAGCCCCAGATCAACCTGCGTCAGCCACTAGACAGGAGAGTGCGAGTCCTCAGATACCTTCCTCGGCCACCATCCAACTGCACAAGTGGCTGTGAGTGAGGGCACTGGCTGGGCCCAGTGAACTCACAGAACCTTGAGAGAGAATAATAATGACTGTTGTTCTAATCCACAACCTAGCAACAGTTAACGGAATGGTAATCCACTCTAGAGATGACCTTGATTTATTTGATCCAAACCTGCAATGATGGGCATTGGAGCTATTTCTAGTCTATTTCTAAGACAGTTATTTTAGTTGATCATGAATTAGTATCAAACTCTTCCTTTTCAAGTCAAAGGAATACTCCTCCCTTTCCTAGTGAGTCTCATCCCAAGTTCAAGGCTGCAGCAGCTGCTATGGGCTTCTGAGCCAGTGCTAGGTAATGAACTTGGATGAGGGAGGTACCAGGAAGCGACAGGAGGCCTTGATCTACTTTTGGCTCCAATGCTTACTGACTGTGTGCCCTCGCACTTCCCCTCTCTGGGCCTCAGTTCCTTCCCTAGAAAGAGGGCAAAGCTGCCTCCCCCGGCTCTTGTGAGGATCAGTGAGATAATGGAACCCTCTGCACTCAGAGGAGCGGTGGCTGTGTGTGGAATCATAAATGCCAAGTTCTTGCTCAATGTTTATGCCGGAGGAGTCAGGCTCACCTAAAGGCCACAGAGAATGAAGAGAGTCCAGGTTCTCCGCTGCCTGCTGCTACAAGACTTCCCAAGCTGCAAGTCTAAGCGTGCCAGTTCTTACCTGCAGGACTGTGGACACTCCAGAAATCAAACAGAAGCACGGCCTCGTCTGAGAAGATGAAATGCATCTGAAAGAGCAGGGAATCTGCATCACAGGGGGCTGAGGACACTGGAAGCCCTGGCTCCTAATGCTTTTCAACTGCCTCCTCTGGAGGCCCAGAAAGATATGGCAGCAGGACTTAACACGTTGAAAGGGCCATCAGAGGTCGTCACAGCCAACTGAGGTCATACTGAGCAGGGGCTGGCCAATGCTGGTCAGCAGTGGGCTGTAACTGAGCTGGCTCTGCTCCACGTGGAAGGAAAGGAGAGGTAGGTCCCGCCCTCACAGGGCCAACCAGACTCAGGATGTCATGGTGTCCTCAGGCCATGCAGGGATGTCCCCTTCACATCCAATGATGAAGCACTAGACTGAAGAGTGACCGCTTCCTTTACCCCTGGGTCCTAGCCCTTCTGCCCAGCTCCAGTATGACCTCCTCAAGGCAGCATAGGGTTCTCTTTGTCCTGGTGAGTCCAGGATCTGGTGGTGTCTGTCATAGGGTGGGGCAAGGACGGCTATCTTTAATCTGTACACCACATCTGTCCACTCATTCACTGTTTCCTGAGTCCAGCTCTGTGCCCAGCATTAAGGAGAAGGGTTAATGGTTCTGCCCCACATGCATTCTTGGCCTTATGGGAAGGACTCAAGGTAAAAGCAATAGTCATGCAGTGCCTATTGCCCATCTCGAAGAATCCACCCCATGTTCAGAGTGGCATCCAGGGCTTTTAACACATTATCTTATCTCAGTGTCACAATAGTCCTCTGTGTGATGGGGACAATTAGGCCCATTTTACAGGAAGGGAAATCAGTCTCACCGTAGTTAAGTCATCTGTAGGTCATGAAGCTAGGAAGTGGCAGAGCTGGACTTCAAAGCAAGGCCTGCTGGATTCCCAAGCCCTGTGCACTCTAGGATACTCTGAACCTCCCAGTCACCAAAAGAAGGTAAGATGGGAGATGGATGGAGATTTTAAATGCCCAGCCAGGTTTAAGGTCAGACTAAGGCCCTCTGGATCACCCTCTCAGGGAAGGTAAGGGCCCTGCTAGTCACCAGGTAAGGCACCTCAGGCAAAGTCGCCCTGCAGACACTGCCAGGGTTCACCCAGCCAAGGAAACGTGGCTACGCTGGGATCAGCCAGTGGGAGACTGTGCCTTCTAAGACAATGGCCAAATATTAGAATCCTCGAGTGTCAGAGGTAGAGGTATCCTCAGAGAAGGTTTGGTTCTGTTTTCACCTTTTGCCAGACAACATGGGCAAGGGTCTGGGATCTGTTGAAACTTGGTCTGGAAAACACTGATCTAGTCCAGCTCCCGCCCCTCTCCACCCCTTGCATTTCCCGTTGAGGAAGGTGAGGCCCAAGAGGGAAAGGGATTCACCCAAGACTTCACGTGAAGCCTGGCCGCTCTCAGTCCCTGCTCAAGGGAGAGGACCTGGACGGAGTGTGGCCCCCAGGTAGGCTGTGGCAGCCCTCTGTTGGAGCACGCAGGCAGAGGCAAACCACAGTGGGTGGGGTGGAAGGATAAGCAGATTAGGTAGCTGCCATTTTGTCTGGAAACTATGCCAAGTGGGCGTTGCATGGCCTCCTGGAAACCGCACACTTGAGTTTGCAGGTGACAGCCTGAAACCACAGGCCATACACATCCTAGCTTTCTCCACTTCTCTCAAAATTTAGGATCAAAGGAGGTAGTAAAGAATGGTAGGTTGGGTCCAGGATTTGGAACAAACCAGGTCTGCTAGTCAGGGCATCTCAGTCCTGAGACCCTCCCAGGAAAGCTGGGAGAAGACACGTGAGGCCATCCACCCAGGGTGACAGAGCAAAGCTGACCTTCTTCCCATACTGTTGAAGCTGGAGGGGCCTTTCTCAAAAGGGTTCCATGGGAACCACAGGCTGAAAACAGATTCTGTGGTCAAATAAATTTGGGAGAAACTGGAATTGGGCAAGTTTACCTGCTCTCTTTGCTGCCAGAAGGCTGAACCTGAAACACTATTCCCCAGTTTGCTGAGTATCCCCTCATCAAGTACCCACAACATAGGCTGGGGAAGGGCTAACTGGGAGTAACCTCTGCTCATTTTTTGGGGGAAATAACGCCACTCCTAAAACATCACGTCTTCACTCAGTTATAAGCAGGAATTACTCTTCTTAGCTCTGCTTTACAGATGAGAATACTAAAGTACAGAGAGTTGAAATAACTTGCCAAGCTGCACAGCTAGGATTTTTTGCCTAGACAGACTGGCATCGGATTCTGTGCTCTCAACACAGCCTCTCAGGACAGTACAGCAAGCCCAAGAGACAGTGTGTGACATACCCAAGGTCACATAGTGAGTTATCGGCAGCCTCAAAACTAGAACCCAGGTCTTCTTATCTGGCCTCCACTGGACACAGGAAGAAAACAGATGCTAAGATGTGGCAGTTTGCATTTCCAGACAGAGGAGAGCATGAGCTGTCTTTTATTGTTACTTTTATAACAATAAACTTTACCACTGAGCTACATCCACAGCCCTTTCAATTTTCTATTTTGAGACAAGTCCTTGCTAAGTTACTGAGGCTAGCCTGGAACTTGCAATCCTCCTGCCTCAGTCTCCTAAATCACTGGGATTATAGGTATATGCCACCAAGCTTGGCTGATTATTAGTTCTAGCATTGTGGGAAGATGTGAAAACAGCGGAACTACAAGATATGGCTACTTTGGGAGAAAAGGGGAAGAAACGGGATGGGGGAAGGAATACATGATAAAAAGACCCTGCGCAAATTAGGATAGCTGTGCTTAGGCCCTTCCAAGGAGAATAAACAAGGGAAGCAGACAAGAACTAATGTGGGGAGTGGGAAGAAAGGCCAGGGCCCAGGAGATCACAGCTGGAACACATTATGAAAAGGCAAAGAGGAAGGGGTGAGAGGGAACACAGGTGTGGGTGAGGGGCACTGTTATACCCAGATCCACACTGAGAGATTAAGTTCCAGGTAAATGACTGGGTGCAGTGGAATGTGCCCTGGCCTGGGAGATACAGGCCAGACTGTGCCCCACACTGGCAAGTGGCTTACTGAAGAGGGACAGCAGTGCCTCCTTAGAATATCCAAGGCCTTATTAAAAATGCCAATGCCTGGACCTCCTCAGATTCCTCCCTTGGAGTCCAGGGGCAGAGTCACAGGAGGAGGGAGACACATGATTTTAACAAGCCCCCTTCAGGGGATTCCAATACCCACTCTGTTTGTTACAGTATGAACAGAGGCAGCAAAATTTAGCCGTCAGGACACACAGATTCTAAAGCTGCTCATCCTGGTTCTCGTTCCTAGCTCTGCTAGGAACCAGCTATGTGACCTTGAGCAACTGACTTGCAGCCCCCTTTGGACCTCAGTTTCTCATCTGTAAAATGGGGTCTGGACTCAGAACTCTTTCCCCTGGGTTGGTCTCACCAGGGGTTTCACAGGACTCTGGGAAGCAGGCAGGCTCCCAGTTTGAATTCCACTCCTACCTGGAAACCCAGTAAAAGAAGAAGAAAAAGATAAAACAGAAAATGAACGTGCCTCTGTTTGTGGGTTAAGTAGGGGACCTCATCCATGTATGTGTCAATCCCTGTGTTCAGTCCTGGACACTGTAGCTTTGGATCTGGCAGAGCTGGCCATTCTACTCAGCAAACACATCTTTCAGTTCCCAAAGGGGTGCGACTTGTGCCACTAACCCCCACTTGTGCCTACACAGGGGCCAAGCTCCTGGATCTGCAGGAGGGAGAAGGAATGTAAAAACATCTGACTGAACAGAACAGTCACGCAGCTGTGTGTCCTCCAAGGGCCTGCATGGGCTTGCACTGTGCTCACCACACTGTCCTTGATCTGAGTCACTCTCCCGACATCTCTGTAGTTTCCTGCTATTATTAACTCCTTTAAATTGACAAGGAAAGCACAAAAAGGCCCACTTATCTGCCCAAGTTCACTCAGGGATCAGGTACCCAGAGCCACAGATCTTTCTGGAAAGCCTGTGTTGGTTTTCAACAAACATTCTGGGTGCTTCTGGGTAGGTATCTGTGAGGCCACACTTTGAGAAAACATCTGAACCATGATGTTCTCCTGCCTGGTCAGGTAAATTATGTAATAGCTTCAAGATGGAAATCTAAGCAGTCATTTAAAAATTATGTTGAAGAATTTAAAAATAAAACTAGTTTTTCATCCCCTTCATATGAAAGTGATACTTGCTCAATGTAAAGTGCTGAAACTACCAAATAGAAAGTAAAACTCATTTTGAATTCCACTATCCAGATATCTCCTATTGGAATTTCCAAAAGGTACTTGTTGACAGCAAAATGTTCACAAAAGATTAACATACAAAAATGAATGGGCATAAATAGCCTGTGAAACTCCGTTTATACTGGCATTGCACTCATTAGACTTTAACAGAAGCTTCCAGCTCTATCTATGCCAGGTCAGTTGGAGGGGGTTCTGCCCATCATTCCTTCTCTGGGTCCAGCTGGCAAAGCAGCTGGCATGAATGGAATGTCTCCAGTGGCTAATTAATCACTCTGGGATTTCCACACTGGTTCCTTCTATCATCCTTGGGTGTGCGCCGCCACCTCAGGAGCTCAAAACAGACTGCACACCTTTTGCTGAGGACCAGAACACCTACAGATGGCAAAATTCATTCAAGCAGCTTTTCCTTTTGTTAAGATAGGGATACATAGGCCCTGCAGATACATAGATTAGTAAGAAAAGTTCTGAACCCTCACGGAGCAGGGGAGACAAAACCAACAGGTGATTACAACAGGGTGTATGCAGTCAGAGGCAGGAAGGCACAACTGGGGGGCGGGCAGCCAAGCCACCTAGGGGCACCTGTTGGGGAATGCTGGGAGCAGGTGCCAGGACAGTTTTGAAATAGGAGGAGTAGGAGGCAGTGGGGCAGTTGGGACTGTACAGTGTTCAGAGCAGGAAGTGCCCAGAGACAGCATCAGCATCAGTTCCACTTTCCTGGGAAATCCCAAGCAGGGAGGGACAGGGACTTAAAGATCCCTTGGCCTTCCCCACTTTTCTATTTCTTTTTCCCTAGATTAAAGGATTTAAATCACACACCCTGACTTGAGGGGACTCCAGCTACAATTTTCAGTTAGAGGGTTTTGTGGTGAGATATGGAAGGGGCAGGGCCCAATCTTGTTTTCCCACTGGGGATGAATCTGAGTCTCTGGAAGTTTTAATTTATCTGTGCTGTATTCAGGGCCACACCCTGGGTGGGGAGAGGCTGGGGCAAAGGAGGGTGCAATCCGTGGGACTTGTTTTCTTCCCTATTTTCTCATTTGGGGTTACTTACAGCTGGAGCAAAGCTCCCTCATTTGTCCAACCACAGGCTTCAGAGGGAGATGAGTTCCCAGTGCCAGCGCTGACTGGCTGGGGAACTTTTTCTAGTGCTTCCCATTTATTTTCCCTTTTAGAGGAACCGCAGGAGATGGGGTGGGCGTTAGACTAAGAGTCTGTATAGGCTTCCTGACTCCGATTCTAAGACTTCTTCATGGGACGAAGAAAGAAATATGATTTTTTTGTTTGTTTGTTTGTTTTTCAGAGACCAGAGTCTTGGAAGCTGGCATTCTCTCAAGCCCAGGTGAACCCTACCAAGAAAAGAGCGCAAACGCCACTTTCTGACTCAAAGTGTAGGGAAGATGAGAAGTAGCTGGGTCTATTTTAAACAGATCGGGAACCTGCCAGCTGCACGGCGCGGGCCCGGGTGTGCGCTAAGTGCGCGCCAGCCGCAGTCTGAACTGCGCCGCGACTCCCCAGGGTGGGACTCCCCCCAGTAACACCATCAGTCCGCGGGCTCTGGTCAAAGCCCGGGGCTGAGACCGTGGTCTCCGCGGTCCTCGCTCGCCGCGCCCGCACCGGCTGGCCGCGCCGCAGCCGCGCAGGTCTGGCTGGACTGACTCCCAGCTGGAGGGTCAAACAGAAACCCGCAGAAACACTGCCAGCCCCACCTGCTGCGTCCCCCAACCCTGATCGGTCGGTGCCAATGCCACCAACACACGCCCTCACCAGCCCGGGGCCAGGGGCGGCGAGGATCTTGCGGTGCCCGGCGACTGCGCCAGGGGACCCCACCCCAGCCGTCCACCCGCGTCCTCTCCTTGGTGTGGTGCGGGGGACTCACCGCCATGCTGAGCGCGCGGGGCGGCCCGGGGCCGCGTCTGCTCGCTCGGGTCTCCCGGAGGCTACTCCGACCCGCAGCCGCCGCGACAGCGACCCGGGCCGCGCGGGTCACGTGGTCCCGGGCGGGCGGCGCGCGGGTGCCTGGGAGTTGTGGTCCCCGCGCGCCCCACGCCGCGACCTCGGCCGCGCGCACCGCTCCGAACCCACGCGCGGACCCCAGATCCCGGTCCCCGCGGCAGGTGTCACTGGAGTCGCCAGCAAGCGGGGAGCCGCCCACGTTGGGTTCCGCCCCGGACTGTTTTGCACTTGAGCCTGTCTTGGCAATTATCATTAAAGTGTTTATTGCTCGCTGTCAAAAACCAAGTGAAGCCTAACACGAGTTGGAAATTAAAAGGTCCATGCTATGAACGCAATAGCAAGAAATCAGGAGCAGTTATATCAGTTACGCCCCAGACTTTTAAGGTCTCTGTTCTTCAGAATTACCCTTTCCTCTCTGATAAGCAAAACAATGCACGAAAATTGGTACGCCTTTCTCTTCCTTTTTCTTTCTTTTGCGTGTGTGCGCCTGCGCGCTATGATTACATTTCCTTTATTGCACACATTTTGGGTTTTTCTTAGAGGTAATACGTGGTCTTAGACAGTTTGGACCACTATGACAGTACCATAGACTGAGGACTTATAAATAGCAGGAATTTATTTCTCACAGTTCTGGAAGCTGGAAGTCAAAGATCAGGGTGCCTGGGTTGAGTGTCTCCTGAGGGCTGTCCTCTCATTATCTTCTCAGATGGCAGTAATTTGCATTTGTTTGATTTCTAGGGTGATAAACTTTTTTTTCTTTCTGGTATCGTTTCCAATCGTGTGTATCGCCTGTTCATTTCATTGATGCAGTTTTTTTCGGGGAGTTTTCTGGGGGGTAAAGGACTTTGAACTGTCTTTAATTTTTAAATATGTTTAGTAATTTTTTGCCAACCATCCTATGCATAAAGGTGCTCTTCCCAGAAACCTTACCGGGGACAGTATTAGCAGAGACCTTGAGCCTGGCCTCTGACCTCAGTTCAAATCCTGAGCCCTGGGAGTCTTAGCTGTGGGATCTTAGGCAAACTGCTTTACATTTCTGAGCCTGGGTTTCCTGGTAGGAGTGTTGTGAGACCTAAATGAAAACATGTGTTAAGTTCTCAGCAGAAAACCTGGCAGTGGGAGCTTGCTCAATAAATGGAAGCCATTGTCATCATTATTGGCAAGTATTTCGGTCATATGAGAGAAAGCCATTTGCAAAAGGTCAAGCCACTTGGACAAGGTCACCCGGCTTCTAAGAGCCCCAGTGTGAAAGCTGAGGAGGGTTAGGGAGCAGCAGTCTGGGAATGGGGCAGCCTTAGGGAAAGAACACCACCGGGCATTGTGAGAAGGTCTGGTAGGGATGGATGTCCTGGGGTGTGCTGGACCATGGGGAAGCAATGGGGAAGGGGGTACATTTGAACCTTCTGGGCCCCAAGAGCAAGAGAGGAATTTGGACTTTTGGTGTACTTTTTTACCTCCCTGGGCCTCCTCTGGGAAGCAGTGAACTTCCCACAGTTACCCCTTTCCCTAAACCCACGAGGAAGGATCTACACAGCCTCATTGATTTGACTGTTTTCTCTGGCTTTGTCACCATCTGATGACCTTCACACAGTTCTGACTTCCTCATGGGTACTATGGTTACAACACTTAGCCCTACGGTCCTAAAGCACCCCTTCCTCTGGTCCCCAGGCAGAGGACCTGGGTGCAGAACATGGAGTCCTAGATCATAAGATCACACCATAGCTGCCCAGCCTTAGTCTGTAATAGATTCTTTCCAGATTCTGTTCTGACAATCTGTGAAGTCCCTTTGTCTCCAGGAACAACAGTCTATGCTGTCTTTGCAGACACACCTGGAGCCCAGGACAGCATTCCCAGTAATGAAAGAAGGCGCTGCCTCAGATGTCACAGAGATCAGAGAGGGACCCTTTAACCTGGGCATTGAGCTCATCCACATCAGTTGGTAGAGGGGAAATCCAACCAGTCGTTTCTCCTTCTGAGGTAATAGAGGAACATGAAGTCTCGCAGGAAAACCACATGCACCCAATGCTTCTCCTGCTGAAAATCTGACCTTTATTTGCAGAAAAGCTGTGTGATCCCAAGGATGCCAATGCCTCTCTCTGGGCCCTGGTTTCCTCATCTGTACATGCATGGTAGAACAGACCACCTGTAACTGCTCCTGCGCATGCTGATAATCTGTGGTGAAGAGAGCTTGAGTGTGGAGTGGAGCACTTTATGGCCAGGACTTCTGCATGTTTCCAGGCAGTTCCAGTCAGTTCACCCCTCGTGTTTTCTAGCATGATACCCCTAGCATTTTATACATATGCTATGAGTACATTCGAGGTTGGGCAGTGTGTGGAAACTCTGTGTGTGTGTGTGTGTGTGTGTGTGTGTGTGTGTGTGTGTGTTTACTGGACTTTGTGTTGCTAAGAAGGTTGGAAAAAACAGCAGCCAGACCACTAAAAACCTAAAATCTATGTTTAAAGTCAAGAGTTTATCCTCATACAAGGAAGAAGCAACAAAGGGTTATTTAATGTATATTTTTCTACCTTCATCTTTTCTTTCCCAAATGTCACCCTCTTAGTGATGTCAACTGACCACCCTATTTAAAACTGCAGTCTCCTCACACCCTCGGTCCTGAGGATTCACCTTCATTTCCCCCCATAGTACTAAGCCCCTCATAGCATCCTTTTTGTTATTACTTTCTCTCTATTCAAAGGGAGCTCAAGGAGCACAGGGATTTCTGTACTTCGGGTCAGGCTGGCATCACCAAGGGGTTCCTAACAGAGTATGTGTCCCACTACTGCTGAAGATGTTTGTTGAGTGAATGAATGAATCCCTGCAGGCAGTCACTCTGTGCTCCATCACCTTGGGCAGGGGTCCGCAGACAGAATCAGAAGCAGCCGCTGAGACCGATGGTTTTGCAAGTGATGCGCAGTTTGGGTTAGGGTGGGAGAAGTGAGAAAATAATTTATGGAGAAGCAAGAAGAGCAGCATCCACCCACTCGCACCCCAAATAGAACTCCCTGGAAGAGGGAGTGAGAAATGAGGGGCTTAGCACAATAGGCCTGGCTTGGCTTTCAGCGGGCCCCCAGGGGTTCCCAGGAGGAATAATGTCAGGGTGGGACTCAGCCTACAGAGGGAGAATGCTGTGCTCCAGCGTGCCCTGGGACAAAGGTACAAACCTGGATGTGACCCTGCCTCATGCACTCAGACCGGGGACAGACAACCATCATATGAATCAACAGTCCACTTAGAGGGGTAAATAGAAAGTGAGGCTTTGTCAGGCAGCTCCGGCTGGTGTCTGAGGTCGTAGGAAACTTTAAACAGAAGTGGGGCAGGTGGCAGTGTCCTGCCCTTCGGTCCTCTCCCCTTCGCCTTTCTGGGCCAGGCTGTTGCTCACCTGGCAGCTGTGACAGGGTTGTGGTGTGGGGGTCCCAGGCCCTCGTGGGGTCTGTCCCAGTGAGAGTTCTCAGGACACTGTTAGGAAATGTGCATGGCAGGGTCACCTGTGGCCAGTCCATCACATAAACTCAAACCTGGAGGCTTTGCCCCTTTCAGAGGCCTGGAGTGTGGTTCTCTTCCCGAGTCTGACCATCAGAGCCAGAGTCCAGCTCTGCACTGACCTACCTCCACCAGGATCCTGATGTCTCTCCTTGCTCCCGCATATAATGTTGCTCACCTGGAGCACTTGAGCGCCCGGGGGCAGCTCCTCAGGGTTCTGGTGGCATGGTTCCCAATTCTTGGGGAGCCAGGATTATGCTGGTGCTCTTCTGCATGCTGGAGAACTCTGTGCTGCCTCCTCCGGGTCAGGTCCCTGCTCCCTTAACTTCCAGGAGAGAGCCCCAAGGGAAGTGTGGTGCCTCTAATCACCTCTGTTCCCGAGAGTCAGGACTTCCCATTCATCCTCTTCTGGTGATTCTGAGACTTGCTGGGATAAGGCAGAGCCAGGGCCAGCATCCTGCCTTGGGCGGGGTCTGTTTCCTATCAGCTTCCTATGGCTTCTATATCAAATTACCACAAACACGGTGGGTTAGAGCATCCTGTGTACAATCCAGGAGGTCAGAGAACGGAAAGCAGGTCCCCAGGGATGATATCAATGTGTCAGCGGCTGCGCTTTCTCCAGAGGCTCCAGGAGAGGGTCTGCTTCCTGGTCCTTGTCCTCTCCAGCTGGAGCTGTGTTCCCTGGCTCAGGGTTGGCAGGTCTTCCTCCATCTTCACACTTCCCGTGGCCTTCTCTCTTCTGCATCAGCCCCTGCTGCCTCCCTCCTTTAAGAACCTTTGTGAATCTTCTGCAGTCCACCCAGAGAATTCAGGATCATTTCTCCATCTTAAGATCCTTAATTAAGTCACATGTGTAAAGTCTCTGCTGCCTTGAGAGATCACATTCACAGGTTCCAGGAAATAGGACCTGGGTATTTTTAGGGCCATTATTCAGGCTATTCTAGGGAGCATCAACATGTATAATTTTCTTGCCTGTCTGGAAGTTCTTTCAGGCAAACCAGAGCTAATAGTGGCCCTTTAGATAGCTGAGAACGAAGAGGACAGCGTGATTTGCTTCCCTGGGAAGGTTAAATTCTGTGTGGGTCAATTCATCCTTGAGGCCAGAGTTGAGGAGGGGAACCCCTGAGAATTCACAGGCACAGGTTCCTCCCGCCCTGTCCCTGGGGTGGTCCACTCCAGCTGCCATGAACTCCCAGTCCCTACACACTGAGAGGACTTGATGTGTTGCTATCGCAGTGTCACTGAACTCTAAAGGCCAGGCCCTCAGACTGTCCCATATCTGCAGGGCAAACTGGTCTTAAAAGAGAATTGTTCATATCCCATCCAGCTTTTTGACAGCAGATTCATAATTTTACAAAAGTCATGGCAAAATACACATAACATTTGTCATCTTAACCATTTTTGGTTGTACAATTATATTGTTAAGTATAGTCATATTGTTAAGCAGCCGATCTCCTGAACTCTTTTCACTTTGTAAAACTGAAACTCTGTACCAGATAAATAATAACTCCCATTCCCTCCTCCCTCTAGCACCCGGCAATCACCATTGTATTCTGTGTTTATGATTTTGACTCTAGATACTTCGTGTATTTGTCCCTTTGTGACTGACCTATTTCATTTGGTATAATGTCTGCAAGGTTCATCCAAGTAATAGCATGAGTCAGAATTTCCTTCCCTTTTCAAGATTAATAATGTTCCATTGTATGTATTGACCACATTTTATTTATTCATTCATCTGTTGATTGACTTTTGGGTTGTTTTCACCTTTTGGCTTTTGTGAACAACACGGCTATGAACTCAGGTGTACAAACACAAATGCTTTCTAAAAGTGAGCGCTTATCATGACTCTTGACCCTCTACTGCCAAATCTTATGAAAACAATGGACCCCTGTCACCACTTCTTCCTCCATATGTACAATCCCTGCTGCATGCAGAGTCCTAAATGTGTTCCAGAAAATCTCAACCTGATCCTGATTGGACACTATTTCCTAATCTTAGGGAAAGATTAGGCAAATCAGGTTTCAGCTTGGGCATGTAAACTTTTTTCTACAGCAAGTTTTTCTCCCCTTGGTAAGTGTTATGGGGTGCAACTTAAGAACAGACCGATCACCACTGAGAAGTCCAAATTTGAGAGTCTTTATTAAGCCAGCTGGTTGACTGTATCGTACAATGCCCCAAAAAATGGCTGTTGGGAGAACAGCCCCAACCACAGGGTTGTAGGGGTTCTTATACCAAAAATCACATCAATCATAAGTGTCTGTTACTATGATTCGAAATTACAAACTAACATCATGAGATCATCAACAGACGGGGAAGTGGGTCAAAATGACCCTTACCTAGGTACAAACTAAAGAATGGTTGCTAATATCCACACAATTACTGTTTACATGGAACATTGTTTAGGAGCAATAGGGATCAAAAGAGAGCAATTCTTAACTACATAGAAGTTGCCATTGTATATTATTAAACATGTCACACCAAGTAACTGATGATGGGCACAGAGGTGGTGTGTTCCCATGGGAGAAGCTTATTTCCTACATAATATGGAGTCTCAGAGCAAAATGGAGTCTGTTTAGTCATTTCCCTTACAGTCTGGCCTTTAACATTCTCATGGAATCAGATCTGTCATCCCATCACAGTAAGAAAGAAGGCAACTGGATCTTTCTAACATCCACTTGTTGATTTACGATGTTTATTTTTGATCCTAGCATATCATAAATAAATGATCTCTTGATACTGGAAGTTGAACCCAACTGCAAAAATATTCTTCTTTACCATATCTCTGGAAATGTGTAAAGTATTTATTCTTCCTCTGTCTGAGGAAGAAGGGGGCCAATAAGAAATAGACCTCAGTCACCTTGGGGGAGAGAGGTGGGGAGAAGCTTGTTCTGTTTTCATAGCAAAAGCTGTTTCTCAGCAGGGAGTCGGGCAGGCACTTGAATGAGTCTTAGCTCTAGGCTGCTGTGGTTGGTAAGTATTTTATGACCCAACCCGGAGAACACTTCTGATACGCAACCTGTCCCTTCTGCATTGTTAGGTACAATAGTACCTAATTAATGACCCAAGAGGAACCCACTTATATCAGGTTTGTTTAGAGCAACCTCTGTCCTAAGATGCAGCAGGTCCAACCCTCAATTCTTCAGTGCCTGGTCATGGCTGGGGTGTGAGGGGAACTGGACAATGAGTGCTGTTCCTGTCTTTTTCTCTTTGTTTGAGACTCCTCACAGATGAGTTTTTAAAAAAGGATTAGTGTTAAGGAATACTTAATTTAGTTGAACTCGGGATGTATACAGATTTGGTGGTAAATTGGTGAAACTGACTCATAGATACTACACTGCGACGGTGACTCAGAGGCAAATCTGAAGAATCAAATGACGAACAGTTGATGGTTTATTTGTGCGCTCGGCAAAAACCTCGTCCTATTTGTATCCCAAGGATTGCAGGACAGAACTGTTTGGATGTTGACAGGTCAGAGAGACTTCTTGCTGAGCACCGGGAGGTCCAGGCATTGCTCCCAAACAAGCCTGAATTAGCCCCTTTGGACACTGGCAGAGAGGTCAGCAAAGTGTGGTGGGTGAGAGTCTCCCTGGGTGTGATGTGTGGGCAGTGAGTGTGTGGTATGTTAGAGCATTGTGAACAAGTGTGTGCAAATGTGCATGAGTATGTGCATGGAGCTTGGTGGATTCGTTTCCAGGCTTGGAAGGCAGAGTGAGTGGTGCATTTGAGTGTGTGAGCTGGAGACTCCCTGCTGGCCCTGAGAAGCCCCTGGGAGATAAATCTGGGGCATGAGCGCTGTAGGGTTAATGGGCCGTCCACACACTTCGTCCCTCACTTGGCAAACCCCAGGGCTGGCACTGCTTCCACCCAGAGCCAGCATTGATTGCAACGTGTTTTTCCAGACCCAGGACCAGTCTGTCTGGGTTCCCACTCTCAGATCAGCGTGTTCCCATTTCTTCATGCTTTGTGACACCCTTCCTTACTGTCTTCCTCTGTAGGCCCCTGCCTGGTTTGCAGAGAGGAAGATGGGGCTGGCGATTTCTAGAGAGTGGCCAAGAGTCACTTCTCTTTTTTAAATACAGTTTTTACTTGTAGACGGGCACAATATCTTTATTATATGTATTTATTTATTTATTTTTATGTGGTGCTGAGGATCAAAACCAGTGCCTCACATGGGCTAAACAAGTGCTCTACCACTGAGCCACACCCCCAGCCCCAGAGAGTCACTTCAGTGTAAATGGATTCAGCACAAGGATCAAATAAAGAGGTCACCTAACCTGTCTCTCCAGTCACTGAGAGATAGCTGTTTCTAGAAAGCCATAATCAGAGAGCTAGAGAATTTGAAAGAGCAAGAATACATGACCCTTTCCTTCAGAAGAATAAATGTAGTAGATGTCCCCCCAGACTGAGACTCAGGGGGTCTGATTCCAGACTCTGCTGTTTACTACCTTAAAAACAAAAGGAAGTCATTTCTTCTTCTGGGCCTCTGATAGGAATAAAGATAATTTATAGTTCAAAACTTCTGAATTTCCTTATTTGTCCCAGTCTCTACCATACGATAATGATCAATCACCTTCTCTGTCCCTGCCACGAGAACATGGAGTTTTCTTCTAAATTCCCAGGACCTGAGTCTCTGACATATATTAAGGACAGTAGTAACAGTGATGGAATCTAACGGATACTGCACATCGACTGTCCACCTAACTGTGCCACCCACTCATTCTGGATTATTTTTTCTAATCAGCACAATAATTGATGACATAGGCTATGATGATCCTCATTTTGTGGGGCAGGCCAAGTAGCTTGCTGTAGGGCACACAGCTGGTGAGAGACAGACCCCAAGCACTTCGATTACACTTTGGTTTGGTAAAAGAAGCCATTGTGTGCGGTTGAATGCTGTGGCTCAGCTTTCCTCGCCTCCATCCAGGTTGCTGCACTGTCTTGGGAGCACTTTCTTTTGAATAATTTTTGGTGCTTTTTCCTCATTCCTTCTTAGTGATCCTTGATTTCCTACCTGCCATCGTGGGCCTGAGTCTTATTTCTCTATTCCTGACCCACTACCTCTAGATATTAGCATATAGTAAGTGCTCAGTCAACAGTGGTTGACAGAATAGCACAAAGCCAAGGATCATTTCTGAAAAAATCTTCCTCCAAGTGGCCATCTGCCTCCACTGACCTGTGGAACCGTAAGCAGCAGAATAGTGTGTCCGTGGGTTACGGCTGAAAATGTTCTCCTAAAGTGAACTCTAACCTCCCCTTGATCTGGATTTTTAAAAAAGAGATATAATTTAATGAAGTCTAATTAATTTACTCAATGTACACTTTGGTGAGTTTTGATAAATGGATACACCTGTAAAGCTATCACTCCAAACAAGACAGGAACTTTTCTATCTTTCTGGATAGTTACTTTATGCCCCTTTTTAGTCAATTCTTCCCACTGTCCCTTCTGCCCTCTATAACCATTGTTCTGGTTTTTATTAATATACTTCTGTTTTCTCTGTTCTAGAAAGTTATCTAAATAGAATCATACAATACGTATTCTTTCATGTCTGGCTGCTTTTGTTAAACCAGCATCTCAGATTCATCCATGTCGTTGTGGGTTGTTTTTTTTTTTTTAACTGATGTATATAGTTCCACCACATAGATAGTTACTATCAGTGTATATTTGGGTTATTTCCAGCAACCATGAACTCTCGTGTACAAGTAATTTTGTGGACATATACTTTCATTTTTATTGATTATCTAGGAGTGGCATTTCTGTGTCAGGTTTTTTCTTTGATACTATTTCAGTCAGCTTTTTCGCTGCTGTGACTAAATGATCTGACTAGCACAATTGTAGAGGAGGAAAGGTTTATTTGAGGGCTCACAGTTTCAGAGGTCTTAGTCCATAGAAGTCTGGCTCCATTCCTCTGGGCTCAAGGTGAGGTTGAACATCATAGTGGAAGAGTGAAGTAGTTTGCATCGTCAGGAAGCAGAGAAAGAGAGAGGGAGACTCCACTCTCTAGATACAAAATATATACCCCACAGCCCCACCCCGAGTGAACCCCTCCCTCCAGCCACACCCCCACCTGCCTCCAGTCACCACTCAGTTAATCCCATCAGGGATTAATTCACTGATTAGGTTCAGATTTCCACAACCCAATCATTTCTCCTCTGAACCTTCTTGCCCTGTCTCACATGTGAGCTTTTGGGGGATACCTCACATCCGAACCATAACAGGTACCCAGGGATCCTTTATAATTGTCAGAAATATTATTTTATTCAGAAATGTGATTACTTAAAATAGCGAATCATCATCATGGGGCCTGGAGATTTCCTGGAGCACCAATGCTTGGTGATCCTTCATTATGTTGAGGGGCTCCATACAGCACACTAGGCAGTACATCCAGGGCTCTGAAGTAGTTTCCTGATAGTTCAAATTAAGCACGGAAAGAGAGAGAACAAAGAATATGACTGTCACACCAACTTTAGAAAGTTTCCCAGAGCATTTCTGGTTTGAGTAGAACAATGGAAGGCACTGAGATCACTTGTTCAGTGCTGTCCTTTGGAGAAAAGACTTACGCAGGACTAAGTAGGGAATCAATCAAAGACTGTAGTTTGGGTCTTGGCTGAGCCATGTCCTAGATGTGTGACCTTATATAAAGTCGTACAACATCTCCGCATCTGTTTCTAGCTTATAAAATGGAGCTATAAATCTCGTGAAATGGAGATATTCTCTGACCCTTGCACAGGAATGCTGCAAAGTTGAGCTGAGTCCGCCTAAGTCACACCCTTGATAAACGGTGAAGTTCTGTGCAACGTGAGGTAGCACCGTATGGGGACAGGCAAGAACACACACACAGCTTGTTTTGTGTTCTGAAGATGGTAATTATTGCCACAAGGACTTGGCCTCCCTTTCATGGGACTTTGGGCAAGGTCAGACACACAGTGACAATAATTCTTTGTGAGCTGCCAGTGGAGCCCAGATATTCCTTTCCATGACATTTATCTGTCAGGCTCTCTATTCTTCTACATCTAGGAGAATCATTCCTAATATTACATTTATCTTCCCACCTCTTAAACAATATGCTCCAAGTCTTGTGGCTCTCATTGATCATTATTTATCCAATCTATTCTCAGTCAATCACAGCAGATGATGAAATGTTTTATGACAAGTCTGTTTGGGGCAGTTCTAGCAAAAAACAAAAACAAAAAACCCCCATATTGACAAATAAGTGCAGGATATCAGATTGATATCAATGGGAAGAGCAGGCAGCATTATATAACAGCTGTTGTTTATTGAAAACTTACCTCTAAGTGCTAAGAGCTTACAACTATGAGTTGAGCACTGTTATTTTCCTCAGTTTACTAGTGAGGGAACTAAAGCAGTTCATGAAAAGAGCTCAGACCTTCAAGCCTGTGTTTCAAGTCTTCAAGCCTGTGTTTCACCATTGTCGCTACCTGGGCTTCAACTTCCTTATCAGCAAAATGACTGTGGGGATTTTCTCCTCTTAATCTCTGACTTTTTCCCCCCAGTACTAACATCCTGTGGGCCCATGTCTGACTCTGGGAAAGTTGTAGCCTCTCTGAACCTGTTTCCTCGTCTGTAAAGTGGGGAGAACCACCATCACCTGGCTGGTCGTCTCTAGAGGGCTGTTGTGACAGCATCCTGCAAAGAGGGACTTGTGCTGAGATGTTGACTGTGTGGCTTTGTCGTCTTCCCAAGGCCTCTGAACCCCTAGGAAACGATGGACAGTGATAAGCAGGCAATCAGGTTCTCCCTCTCATCTTGCCGCACTTGCTCTGTGAAGGGTGAAGAAACAGCAGAGATGATGGGATGTTTCGACATCAGAAAGCCTGGGAGGTCATCTTGATAAAACTTCATTTGATAGAAGGTGCCAGCAAGAGTAGTGCTATTATTAAGGGTTCCCGGAGAACAGGGAAGAGCTGGAGCCTCTGCCCTGGCTGCTGGTTCCAGGCCATAGACAGTAAGTGTCTCTGTGTGCAGAAAAGAACGTCGCCTCACCTCCTGGGTCCCCATCTCTGCCTGAGTTTGGATCCTGCCTCTGTTTATGACTGTGTGAACTGGGGTAAGCCACTTATACTCTGTGTTTCCTCAACCCTAAAATGAGGGTGATGACAGAATATCTATTTCATAGAACTATTTTGAGATTTTGGTATAAACAGAGCTTTTAGAACACTGTCTGGCATATTGTAAACTCTGTATCTTAGTCATCTTGCAGGTGAATACGGGGAGACATTAAGGTCTGATCTCTGGTCTCTACTAGTTTTTATGCTTAAAGGTCTACCCACACGAAACAGGTTGCTTCAGTGCAAGAGAGATGTTATCAAGTCACTGTAGACATAGTCAACGATGGTCAACTGGGTAGAGAAATCCAAGGCCACTTCTGGAAGGAGGCAGGACTCAGATGAACCTGGAGGCCTGAAATGGAATATGCAACCGTGTAAAGAGGGAAAAGGAGAGGAAAATCTTAAAGACTGATGTGGGAGTGGGGCTTTCTGTGAAGATGGAGATGATTTTGACCTGGTCGGGTAGGGTGTATCAAAGCGGCGACTTAAGAGAGAACAAGCAGGAGGCAGAGCCTTAGTAACTTTTATAGATATCTCTTTTGTTAAAAGGAGCTAGAATTCATTATGTTCTTGGCAACTAAAAACCATGACTGATACTGTCAGCATGTTCTACAGATGGTGCTGGGAGGGCCATACGTTCCATATCCCTGTCTTATTGAAACCTTTTGAATGGTTTCCTCATACAGGGCCAATTCTGCCATAAAGACTTTGCTTGACCTGGTCTAGACTCATCCTTCTGTCTGCTCTCCCTCTGTCCCCAGGCCTCCTGCCAATGCCTTTCTACTCCCACATCTTCTCTCGTACTCCTGTCTTCCCTCCTCATCTCCATGAGACCAAATTCTTAAAAGTCCAACCCAAAGCCTGTCTTTTCCTCAATGCCTCCCTTTCAATCCCAGGTAGACCTAACTAACCTCCAGATCCTGTGAGCTCCCATAGCTCATGATCCTTCTATCACACTGTCCTCCTTAAGATAGGTCTCTGGCCAGAGGTACAGAGAAACATCAGCTGGGGAGATTTTTCAGAACAGCCAGGCTGGGACTGGGGATGAAGCCTATGGTAGAGCACTTGCCTAGCACATTCAGCCCTGGTGAGAGCCCCAGTACCACCCAAATAAAGCAAACCACACAGGCAGCGATGGACATGCCCATCATCTTGACTATGTGTACATGTGCCAAAATCCAAAATTATATGCTTTAGCTATAAGCAAGTATTTTTTTTTTTTGTATTTCAATTATGCCTCAATAAAGATTTTTTTTAAAAAGCATTACTTCTAGGAACTTAAAAAACATATTACAAGTAGCCTCAAATATACTACTTCAGTAGTTCTGGGGTGGAACCTAGGGATGGGAACTTTGAGAACGCTTCTAGAAGATTCTGGTGTGCAGTCCTGGTGAAGAACCACTGTATTAATGGGGGAGGCGACTGTGTCCACCTCCCTTATAAGAATACAAACTCTTCACAGATGTAGACCAGCTTCTGTCACATTCCCAAGAGAAGGCCTATTCTGGATTTAGAGGGTTTGGTCCAGTGATTCCATTAGGATTAGACAAGAGCTTGTCTACAATTCCAGGGTCATGCCCACAAATAAGGAGTGTGTAAAGCTGCAGAGCTTTCTAAGAATGCCTAGGCCCTACAGAGAGGTAACATAAAGAAAAGGCATAATTCCTGACCTTAATCCAGGGAGGGGGCAGAGCTAAATATGTAAATTCAGATATATCTGAAATCATATTCATTCTGAGTTGTGTCATCTAATAGCAATATAAAGTGAAACATAAATGCAAGTTAAATATCTATTTTCTAGTTGGCCACATTAAAAAAGTAAGAAGGAATAAATGAAATCAATTTTAACGAATTGGTGTATTTAACAAAATATATCCAAGATTTCATTTCAATGTCTAATACAAAAAGTATTAATTAAGTAGTGCAATTCTTTTGTCATCCCAGGCCCTTGAAATTCAGTGTATTTTATCGTTACAGCATAGCACAATCTGGACCAGCCACATTTCAAATACTTCGGTCACTGTGGCTAATGGCGGGCCACCTTCCTAGAGAAGACAACTACCGCCGGGAGGAAAGCCTCGCTGTTTTAATGGGGATTGGCCACTGGGGGGAGCTGGTGCTCATTTTGATCAGTGCTTGAGAAAAATCTCAGATGCCTGGGAGAGGCCAGAGCCAGGTGATTTATCAGCCCTGTCCTTACCTCACCCCAACTCTTCCCTGAGGAGACCCATGACCAAGAACTGCAGCTTGGACTCTGCACAGATTTTCTGGAGCACAGTAGGTGGCCTTTCAGACCCGCATGAGTGGCAGGGCACTGGGGCAGTGTAGCTGAGCCAGACAGTGAGCAGGGATGTCAGTTAGATCCAGCTGTCCTGAAGCTCTGTTGGCTTCCAGGTTACAGGGCATCTCAGGGCACCTGGGGGAAACTTCTGTGCAAAACTTAACTAAGGCATTTAACTATCCCAACAGATACTATCAAAGCTTTATTAGAAAAAGACGGAATAGATACCTGCGACCCATTACTTAAGGAAAAAAATTTTCAAAAAGAAACATGAAGCTAATTAACCTGGTAGGGCATTCTGTCTCACCACAAGTTCCCTGGAATTTTAGCTGCTACTCTTTCTTGTGCCAGTTTTGTAAAGCAGCTTTAATTTTTCTTTGCTCTCACAGCTGAGCATGGACACTCATTATAGATGCATCTTGCATCTAAGAACACTTGGTCCACAAATGCTGTGTTTGCCTAATTTCACCCTAAGAGGGCAGTCCGTGGAAATTTCACTCTTCTCACACTGTCACAGCCCAGTGAGTATGTCAAGAGTCTGGGTATTTATACCCCCATCGTAGGCAAAGCAAAAAGTGTGAATTAAAAGGAAGTATTGAAACAAAGGTCACATCTCAGGTGCTGCACCTGCATCCTGGTCTCCTGAGAACACTCTCCTTCTAAGCTTCTTACCTTACAGACTCTGAACCAGCGTGAGATCTGGATCTCCAACAAGACACCACAGTGGGGGCAGTACCCTGGCTCTGAACTTTCTGGAGGCTGATGGGAGGCACTTCCCATTCCTCTCTTATCTGGGGATAGGATGTGACACCTCGTACCACATGTCAAAGAAAGCATTGTGTGAGTCCCTACCGCCTGCACTGTGATCCTTCTCTGTACTGCTTGGGTTGCCTGGGAGCCCCGGTTCAATCTGGGTGCTCTCCCAGGGGGCAGCCTGTTTCTCCAAATGTGACCCTCCAGGTGGAGGTGAGCCCAGGAAGGGAGGAGTGCTGGCCTGGAGCCGAGGGACCAGGCTTGCCAAGGACCCAGCAGCATTGGTGGCAGGAGAGCTGGAAGCCAGCCCTGACTTATCACCAGAAGAATTACACCTGTTCCAGCTGCTTCAGCACTGTGTGTATCCCACACCAGTGCCACGGATCCATGTGAGGGGAGGTGTTTGAGGAGCAAGGAGGATGAGAGAAAAGGTATCCAAAGGCATGAATTCTGCCTGGACAGTCAGCACTACTAGGTCTGAACTGACCACTCCTTTGCAGGGCAGAATGTTGCCGCTGTCCACATCAGCTCCACCAGTGTATAAAGAATCCTGAGATGCTTTGGAGTTCAAACATTCCTTTTCTGGACATTTATTTATTATTATTTTTTGGTACCAGAGATTGAACCCAGGGGCACTTAACCACTGAGTCACATTCCCAGCCCTTTATAATATTTTATTTAGAGACAGGGACTCACTAAGTTCTTAGGGCCTTGCTGAATTGCTGAGACTAACCTTGAACTCACAATCCTCCTGCCTCAGTCTCCTCAGCCTCTGGGATTACAGGCATGCATCATTGTGCACGGACTTTTCTGGATTTTTAAAACCCAGATTCATGACTTTCTGGGTGTCAAATAGCCACAGGAATTATACACAAAACGTTGTGTGTATGTGTGCAGGGGCATGTCTCCAAAGGGAATCCATAGTTCTCATCAGATTCACAGGAAAGATTCCTGCATTAAAAGTCTCTGAGTAATGGAGGGAAATGATCTCAGGGTTTGGAGAAGATTACTTAGACAAAAGTTCACATGGAGGAATGAAGTTCTATCAGTTTCCTTATTGGAAACATGAGCTTCAGGACAAGGCAGAGTGTAAATATTTAGGATTCGGCAGTTCTGTAATAAAGGAACACACTTTGATATGCATCATCTCACTGACCCTCCCAAAGGTGACAGTCTGGAGATGACTAATGGCTTGTCCAGCTCACACAGCCTCTTGTGAACAGTCTCCGGGGCTCCGGACCGCAACGCTTTCAGCTCCAACTCTGAGACCTGGGCTTTCTATCCTGCAGCAGTCCCTCTCTGTCCTGAATGTGCAGCTGAATCGTCTCTTCTTTCACATCAAGAGGTACCAAGAAGCGACTGGCACCAGTCAACATCTTGTTGCTGAGGGATCTGGCACACACGTGAGTTAAGAGAGACACTAGGCCACAGCCTCAAGGGGTGGTGGCTTTTTCTTTAGCAATCTTCACATGCAACATGCACATCAAACAGAGGCTGCATGTGGCCCTGACACAAAGAGGTGAGTGTGAGAATTATTTAGTAGAAAACTGCCACCAGTTTAGCCCATGGCTCCTCCGAGAGGGTGCTCTGGGGAGGGGAGGGGGTTACAGAGTCCACAGTCAGGCCTACCTCAGTTCACACAAGGACCGGTGCCGCCTGGAAACAGGTTTCCTTACCCCGAGACCATGGCATTTCCCACTCCACCAGCTCTTATTTGTTTATTTTTTAGTACTGTGGATTGAACCCACGTCCCAGTCCTTTTTATTTTTTGTTTTGAGATGTGGTCTCACTAAGTTGCTGAGGGTCTTGCTAAGTTGCTGAGGCTGGCCTCGAACTTGCCATCCTCCTGCCTCAGCCCCCTGAGTTGCTGGGATTACGGGCATGCACCACCACACCCAGCCTTTCCCTCCACCAAACTGGCTTCTGGAACATCTACCCCAAACCATCTAGTCTCCCAAGAATAAGGAGAATGACCCTTGCTCTCATCTTTTGCATGACCCCTGTACTTTCAGTTAATTTAAGGAATGTGTGAACAACCTCTGAGATATGAGGATATCCTCAATGGAGAAGAAAAAGACAAAATAAGATCATGATTTAAACTGAACCCACTCAGCTTTATGAGTACAAGCATCTAGCATGTCCAAAAACGTATTGAAGAGCAGACAAGATATATCCGCACACTTAGATAATATTTATGGGTTGTACCTGTATGTCAAGACAGTGCTAAGTGGTCAGAGTTCAGCAGTGAGCAAGGCATTTTTGGTCCCAGTCTTTTTGGATTCACAGGCTTGAGATTGAAGCTCAGAGGACAAATGACTGGCCCAAGGTCACAAAGTTGCTGATAAAGCAGGGAATCCTCTGAGAACAGTTCCTTTTGAATACTGATCAGGCTAAGGCGGATGGGACCAGAGCCTCCAGATCATCTGTTTCCATTCTATATTTATTTCACAAGCTACAGAAAATGATTTTCATGGAGTCCAGGAATATGGTTGAGAGATGATGCAGGTTTGAATAGAATTGCCATTTCTTCCCTCAGACACCGAGCAGAATGCCGAGACCAAGCTGGGTACATGAGAACCATTGTGTTCCCACCCAGGCATTTCATCCTGGCAGAGGAGTGAAGCCCCAAGGTCCTGGCAGCCATGGCTTCCCTGCCCCTACCCACTAGGCCCTGGCCCAGGTCATACAGTGCCTGAAGCACTAGGCCACACAGTGAGCAACGACACCCATGCAGTTACTCTTAGTCCCAAATATGTGCAACTTCAATATCCACACCCAGTCCTGACTTCATTAAAGCAATGCACTTACATTCCTGTATTTTGTCTCTAGCCTATAAGATCCCAGCAGACAGGAAATGCAGTCTACAAACCCTTATCCCTCCAGCCTAGCATGGAGATCAGTGGTGATTAAGTGTTCCTTACCTGACCAGAGGAAGGGTATGTATACTCCTCCTATGCCAACCAAGGGACATAACCGCCTGTGGACGTGGAGCCTTTTCAGATCAATGGCACATCGGGATGTATCACAGGCCTTGCATCACACCACATGGGCAGATGTCAAAACTGCTACATCATGTTTCCCACACTCAACCTGGAGAGGCAGGGTCATGTGAAATTCATTATATTGTACTCCGCAAAGAAAGCATTGGGAAATAGTGACAAACTCCAACTTGGAAGAAGAGGAAGGGAGAGGGAAACTTCCTGAACACAGCAGTGTCTCTAGAGATGGACCCTAAACATTGAACAAGCATTCCAGAAAGGAAAACTTCTAGAGTAAAGGCATGAAGTTTTCACAAAAGGGACAAGCCACCACTGTGCCTGGTGACAGTGCTGGCAAGACCTGGGTGTGTAATAACTGCTCGTGCTGCCTGGTGTTGGGTGAACACCAGTCAGTACCTACCATGTCACCATGGTTCCTGGCAATGAGAGGAGAATGACTTCAAAGAACATGATAACCCAGGTAAGGAGAAGGGAAATGGGTCACTTCCCTTGTCTGTAGCCATTGGGGGATCAAGGCAAAGCAATCATGGTAGTAAAGTAAAGGAATGGACTCATAAAATATCTGAAGAAACCCGTCTTTGCAGTGGGCACACGATGAATCCTATCTGTTCCCTCTGCTTTTAGGTGTGGTGTGGGCCTCCATATTGCCCTTGCTACTGAGGAGCAGGAGAGTAATAAGATGCCCAAACCCTCTCCATTGAGTTCTCCAAGTTCTCTCTTTGGGATTGGCAAACATTACACTTGGGCTTTTGCAGCTCTGGAGTTGAACCCCTTATGGGCGCTGATGCTGATCCCTGGGTTAACAGAAGAAGTGATGGCTTTGCTCTGTCCATGGAGCTCAAGGTTATCGCCTCCTCCTCCACATTAATCTGGAAAGAAATCTCTGGGAGATCAGTCTGGAACACAGCCCCAGGGGTCATCAACAAACAGTCAGTTGACCTATGGCCAAAGGTAAGAACAGGTCTCCTTACACAGCAATGGGCTTGCTTTGAAAAACAGAGGCGCACTGCGACCTCAGGGAATCTACGTGCACAAGGTCGATTTCTATTTGCACGTGTAGCTATGCACTGAGATACCTCTATGAGTGTAAATAAATGTGTGTAGTAAACATATATGTATATGTACATGTGAACAAAAGTATACACACAGGCCCACACCCCCAGTGCCACACACTCATGTTCTATGGAAAACATTTTGGTAATTTTAGGTAGCCCAGCATCCAGGGGACTATGTGCCCCATACCAGCTTGGTCATAGAAGTCTTCTGTAAGTCCAATATTTCAGAGACTGGTTTTGGATTCTTTCCTGGTTTCCCAAAATGGATATCTGGCAGCTGACCAACTTTACCTGCAGGAGGGAGAGAAAGACCTTGAGAGGTGTCAAAGAGTTCATCCCTGTGCAGTGAGGCAGAGGCAGAGAATAATAGACAGTCTGGGTTGAAAGTCATCTCCTCCATCCCATCTGAAGTCTGAGTCTCCTCTATGGAATTTCTTCCAAAGTTCACACCTAAGTAGCAAGTAAGTGGGAATTCAGTTTCTCTCAGGCAGCCCCCTTCTCAGGTTTGAAATATGCAGTATGGACCCACCACCGTGTTTATCTCCAACTCTTCCTGCTAGAGTGGGGATAACCACTGCCCTTTGGTCCACTATAGGTCACCATTCATTCCACTGGACTGTCTGGTCCCCACCTCACTTCTCATTGTCTTTGTTTCAGTCATTGCTTATTTTAGTCAGTTTTATGTTACTGTGAACAAAAGACCCGACAAGAACAATCTACAGGAGGAAAAGTTTATTTTTGCTCATAGTTTCAGTAGTTCAGTCCATGGCTAGTTGACTCCACAGCTCTGGGCCCAAGGTGAGGCAGAGCATCATGACTGAAAGGTGTGTCAGAGAAAAAGTTCAGAATACAACAGGAGGGTTTCTTTAATCCAAGAGTTCAAGACCAACCTGGAAAACAGCAAGCTCCCATCGCAAAAAACAAAACAAAACAAAACAAAACAAAAAAATAATAACAACAATAGCAAAACAAAAACAAAAAATGAGCGAGGCACAGTGGTGCACACCTGTAATCCCAAGGGTTTGGGAGGCTGAAGCAGGAAGATCACAAGTTCAAATCCAGTCTCAGCAACTTAAGCAAGGTCCTAAGCGACTTAGTGAGACCCTGATTCTAAATAAAATATTAAAAAGGTCTGGGGATGTGGCTAAGTGGTTAAGTGCTTCCAGGTTCAATGCCTGGTATCAACAAAACAAAAAACAACAACAACAAAAAAAAACCCTCCAGAAACAAAAAAATAAATCTCAGAACAGTTCAGTGACTTATCCAAGGTGGTTACTGATCAATCTAGAACGTTGAGCCAGACCTTAGTATGTCCAGAAAAGTAGAAAGCTACCATCCCCAAAGCCTCAACTTGAGGGAAGGGTTTCTCAATCTTGACATTACTGACATTTAGGAACAGATAATTCTATGTTGTAAGGAGCTTCTCTATGTGTGATTGGACATTTAATATTATTCCTGGCTCGTATCCTTTAAAAGCCAGTAGGAAATGGTTCTTATACCTGGGTTGTGAAAATGTGGCACTTAAAACTTCTCTAGGCATTGCCAAATTTCAATGGTTGAGAACCACTGCTCTTTAGGAGCTAAACACTTCCTTAGTTTTTATGGGAGTTTCTTCCACAGAAGTTTAAAATTAGAGACTGGAACCCAGCATTGTGGTACATGCCTCTCATCCCAGCAACTAGGGAGGTTGAGGCAGGAGGATTGAAAGTTCAAGGCCAGTCTCAGCAATTTAGCAAGGCTCTAAGCAACTTAGTGAGGCCCATTTCAAAATAAAAAAAGGGAACTGGGGATGTGGTTCAGTGGTTAAGCACTCCTGGGTTCAATCCCTGCTGCCCCCCCCCCCAAAAAATTAAAGACTGACCTCCTCTCAGGAAGCCAGAGAATATGGAAAAATCCAAGTTGCTCCACCCTGCCTTTGCAGAACCATGAGTGGGTGCTGCGAACTCCCATCTATCATCTAACATGTCTGAGTCAGCCCTTCTTCCACAAGGCTCACAGGGCTGAATTGGCAGACAGGGAATGGGTAAGGCATGAGGTTGAGCCAACGACAGGGCTCAGAAGATGGACACACTTCCTGTAGCTAAAATCTTCTGGATGAGGGGAGTGCAGGGCCTGCTGGGAGAACATAGCTGGTGGGAGTGGCTCCCAAGGGTGATGAAGTGGTTGTCGAGGAGGAAGGCGCTGAGGTCTGATTGCTGAGACACACAGTCAACAAGAAGATATGAATGAACCCAGGCAACAGTCACTGTTCTTCACGACACTTCCAGTTTTGTACAAACTCTGTGCTGTCCAGATAATGTTGAGTAACAGGATGGCAGATAGTGAGATTAGGAGTACACAAAAAAAGATGTGCAGGCAATTGCTGGTTTTGCATGAAGATATTCTTACATCACCTGTGCCTAGAATACTAAACCAAATTTGGGTGGTGATGGTGATTGGTATTACTGATTACTGGGAGTGAAATTGGTGATAACTTAAATATCATAGCTGAACTTGAAGATTAAACACTGTGTTGTAGAGTGCTTAAGCCAGGTATACCAGACTAACTTTGGTATATCTGATGTTTAAAATTCGTTTTTGTGATTACAGAAATGCTAAAATAAGGACTATTAACAAAACCAAAATAGATAAATAAGTAAACAAACAAACACCTTATGGACGAGGTGGAGGCAACAATGCAGACCCCAGTAGAATACCACGACTGAGAGCTGTGCTACTTTACAAAGTAGCAAGCATTAAAGCCCTTAGTGAGATCAGCACTGTGGACAGCTCCGAGGAAGGCGGGATTTTCCAACAATAGATTCAAAGGAATACTTCAGGAATTCTTTCAAGCACGGTAGTCTGAACCTGAATACCCTTCCCACTCCCTACTGACCCCCTCTGCCAGAATCTGTGTGCTTTTTAAATGACAATATTGAGTACATTCATTACTAAAGTGACCTTTATCACTACACTAGATTTCCATTATGTCCTAATGTTACAGATATTACAGATCTGGAAGCAGGCTGTTAGGCGTTATACAGATAAACATTCAAACATGCAAAGGTGGATTAGGGATACTTGCTTTGAGTCTGGCATTTCTCCAATATATTCTCTCCCAAACAAAACTTAAAGCATCACAACCCCTGTGAAGAACTTCCAGAAATGTGCTATCTCCAATAGAATCAGCCACTTCCTCCTCTGTCCCTCACTCTCTGCTACCATACCTTATACACAGTCCACTAGAGTATCTACCACATCCTACATGTGTGTACACATTGTCTGTACCCCACAACAAAGTGGAACAGGAGAGAATCCAGAAATATTAAGAAGAGGTATTCAAAAAATATTAACTTAGTACTCATTAGGTGTCAGATTCGGTGCCAAGTGTTAGGGATTCAGAGAGACCAAGGTGGAGAGCACCTCACCCTAAGCATGCTTACAGCAAGCTGGAAGATAGACAAGTAAATGGTCACAGTAAAATCCATTTTAAGAAGGAAAAGCAATAGGATCAGAAACAAGATTTTATATTTTCATTTTCAATAAAAATACATACTTATTATAAAAATCAAGTAATACAAAAGAATAGAAAGAGCAATGTTTATAATATAACCCTTCATCACATTTGCTAGAGGAACTGACTGTTTACAGTTTGGTATCTGGTCTGAGAATTTTTTCTAAACATCCACAAAGATAACCATGTGATTCTAGAAAATGGGAGCACACTGTACAGATTTACTGTAGTTTGCTTTCCTCATTTAACACACTAAGGGCACCTTACCAAGGTTTTGGTAGTGAATAAATTATTTTTTTAAAGCTGCCTTTTATTGAATATCCATATATAAGAATATATTTATTTTTCCAGTCTGATGTGTTCTAAATGAATCACATTCCTTCAATTATTATTATTTTTTGTGATTCTGGGGATTGAACCCAGGGCCTTGTGCTTGTTAGGCAAGCACTCTACCAACTGAGTTATATCCCCAGCCCTAAAATTTTATTACTGGACAGGAGTTGTGACTCAGTGGTAGAGCGCTTGCCTAGCATGTGAAGCACTGGGTTCGATTCTCAGCACCACATATAAATAAAATAAAATAAAGGTCCATCAAAGTCTAAATTTTAAAAAAAAATTTATTACTGCCTTTGAACACTTTTCAAGTTTTTACTCTGACTTTCCCATGCCTGTTGTAAGTGTGAATGTGAGGTAAACACAGAAGCTTGAGTCATTTCAGCACAGAATGCCACTTGGAATGTCAAAGAAGCATGCTTTCATCCTCTGAATGTTTCCTGCACAGTCCAATCTTGGAAGTAATGGGAATAATAGTGAATATACACCTGATGATATACTGGGATAATTCACATACTCTTTTGTCATTTTAATAATATTCCAGCATGGAATAAAATCTGGGATTGTCATCTCTTCATAATCTTACAATCACTACAAAATAGGCCACAACTAACACCATTATTTTCTTTAGTTCTTCATTCATGTGTGTGTGCAAGTCTGTGTATATGTATGTGCATCACAATTTTCCTACATATTTTGTATTTTGCATTTTCCTAGGCTGCCCAATACTGAGTCATGTGAATGGAGTATAACTTACATAATTTGTTCCCTTATGTAGGACAATTATTTTCTGTTTATCCCCATTATAAATAATGCCATGAATACACACGTCCTTTGACCCTACAATTCCACTTCTAGAAACTTAACCCATGGATAAAACTAGCACATTTGCAAAATGATGTTATGTATAGGATTATTCACTGCACTGTTGTTTTGCTATTATAGCAACTTCTTTGCTACTATAAATAGCCTAAATATTTAGTAATAAAGATCTGTTTAAGTAAATTATGGTCAAGATTTTCCTAAGTACAACATAGTATCTGAAACAGTATTCAAAATATATTATGTGAAAAAATCAAGGCAGAGTCATATGCTACCATGGGTAAATAAAAGAGGAAAGTGTGTGTATCTCATAAATACACACACATTTGCTGCATGTGCAAAGAACACTTCCAGAAAAGTAATAACACTGGTTACTTCCAGGGAAAGGAACAAACTTCATAGAGGGACAGGTGTGGGTAGAGGATTATTCTTTGAAAAGTCTTCTTTGCTGCTTGAACTCTGAACCATTTAAATATATATCTTAGCTATTCAAAAAAGTTAAAATTTAGCTGGGAGTGGTGTTGCATGCCTGTAATTCCAGCTACTCAAGAAGCTGAGGCTGGAGGATCACAAGTTTGAGGCCAGTCTAGGCAACTTAGTGAGACCCTGTCTCAAAATAAAATTTTTAAAAGAACTGGGATGCAGTTCAGTGGTAGAGTGCCCCTGAGTTCAATCCTCAGTACCAAGAAACAAAACAGAACAAAAAACCCACAAAAACTTTAAATTTATAAATTAAAGATAAAAATTATGCATATAATTCTCCATCTGCATTAATGACTACTAAGATAGATTTCAAGAAGTGCAATTGAAAGGTGAGAGTGAGACTATTTTTAAGGCTCTTGATGGTACTGCCAAAATGTTTTCCAGAATGATTATACAAATCTGATGCCTGTCAGAGTCTTCTCACAACCTGACAGTTACAACAGATCTTGCTGATTGTCTATGCAACATCCATTCTTTCCTTTTATTGCTAACACTGACTGTGTCAGGGTAGCAGTGTCCCAACCTACATCTACTCGGCCTTCTCCATACCCTAAATGGCCACAGCACAGCTCTGGTCAAGGAGATATAAGGGTAAGTTGCTGGGCAGGTTTCCAGGAAAGTTCTATACAAGGAGGTAAGCTCAATTACACAAGATTTTTGCCTTTTCTTATTTTTAGGTTGCAAGCAGGATCCTATGCTGGAGGTCATAGCATTAACTAACCAAAAGACACTGAACATGAGGACAAAGCCACCAGGTGAGGATGGAGAGGCAGAAAGTGGTTCCTGGTGGCACCGTGTGGCCACCATTCTCTGCCTCTTTTCTTCTTATTACCTAAGAAAAAGAAAACTTAAGTCTTTGCTTTTCTATTCTAAATATTCATCCCTGTTCCTAACTGATGAATAACAGCAAGAAAACTTATATATGTCTGAATGTAAAAAGTTATGCACAGAGGAAGACCTGGGGCTGATAAGAAAAATGAAGACATAATGAAAACAAACTTCTCCTTTTAAAAAATTGAGAGAACAATGAAAAGATGTGTCTGGAAGATGATGTGAAGATGTCAGGGGGTTCTGAAGGTATAGCCGACCAATGGCCTCAGTCACTTCTGCTGGCCAGGTAAGATCAGTAAGCTGCTTTAATACTTCAGAAGGAGCTGTCCTGCCCACTAGAGAAGCAGGCAGTGGCAAGCTTTCCTTGCTGCCAGTTACCAGGCCCAGCTCTTGATTTTCTTCCCATTAACCACAGAGCTTGCTCCAGCTGGAAGTTCATGCCTGGCTTGTAGATCTGACTGCTTGATGATCAAGAAAGGCAAAGGAATTGAGAGACTGTGCTTTGGGCAAACAAATTTCAAAAACTCAGTCTCAGGTGCCAGTATCTTTAATGTCTTTAAAGATGGGAAAAGTATTATATTATATTGTTCAGGAAAGGGGGGCGGAGAAGAAGAAAAAGAAAGGAAGAATGGCATGTTTAGCACAAATGCAATTTTTATCAGTGGTTTGTTGGATCCACACTGTGAGAAATGTCCATTTATTTTTTTAATTTGTTCTAATTAGTCATACATGAGAGTTGAATGCATTTTGATGCATCATACATAAATGGAGAATAACTTCTCATTTGTCTGGTTGTACATGATGTAGAGTTACACAGGTCATGTAATCAGATATGCACATAGGGTAATAATGTCTGATTCATTCTACTATCATTCCTACTGCCATATCCCCTCCCCATCCTTCACTCCCCTCTGTCTAGTCCAAAATACCTCTATTCTTTCCCCTCCCAACATACTTATTATGAATTAGCATCCACATATCAGGGAAAACATTTGGCCTTTGGTTCTTGAGATTGACTTATTTCGCTTAGCATAATATTCTCCAGTTCCATCAATTTACCAGCAATTTCCATAATTTCATTCTTCTTTAAGGCTGAGTAATATTCCATTGTGTATATATACCACAGTTTCTCTATCCATTCATCTATTGAAGGGCACCTAGGTTGGTTCCACAGATTAGATAATGTGAATTGAGCTGCTATAAACATTGATGTGGCTGTATCACTATAGTATGGTGATTTTAAGTCCTTTGTGTATAAATCTAGGAATGGGATGACTGGGTCAAATAGTGGTTCAGAAATGCACATTTATAACTCTAAAGTGTAAATACCTTTATGTTGGCTGAAAGGACCAGAAACATTTTATCCTTGTCCTTGAAAAGGCAGAAGAAAAAGTACAACTCTTGAAGCTGAATCCCATACTTTGAAGTATTTCATGAATCCTGGTTTTTAGCAATTTTAAGGTGCAGTCATGCCACCTGGTGGATATTCAGGGGTGAGGAGTTGCCCATACCCACTATGACCACGTTCTTCTAATTCTCCGGCATCACGACTCTCCTCAGTTTTCCTCTGAACAGGCTTAGCTGGTCCCAGGTCTCCTCAGAAAAGTCCAGGCACACCTGTGAGAGTCACTGCTTCCGAAAACACCGAGTATTTTCTTCCTTTACAACCAACTGTCCACACAAACATCCAACAGAAAAAGGGGAACAAGCACGCTTGCCAAAGAGACAGGAAGCAATTCAGAGGGTGTTTGTGTCTTTTTTCTTACTGTTGTTTCTGGGAGGTTAATATTCCATAATCATGTAAAAACTGTGCGAAAGGTAAAGACAAAGGTAACAAACTAAACATGCACAACAGATTTGGATTCCTCTAGAGTCCCACTAAAATTGTAATGGAGGGATTTTTTTTTTAAAGGTAGAAAATGAGACAAAGCTCAAGGACAGGGAATAAGACAGCACACAGCAGCAGCGGTGACATTTTGAAAACTGGAAAACGGAATCTTTTGCAGGTAGTGGGGATGAGAAGAAAATTGATTCATGAGTCTGCAAGATGCTCAGGAACTAGAAACCTTGGGTAACTCCAGAATGAGTCCAGAAGGGAAACGGAAAGGGTCAGAAGCTGTTTAAGCAGTTTAGATTTATAGATCCTTCTACTTCATTCTGGTGGGGAAATATCCCTATGCATTCCAGCAAAAGCATAGAAAGGCCCCGGGATTGGAGATACCAGGCCTACGCGAGGGTAGATCAGTGACTACATAGTGTTGACCCTTCATATCAGTGGGTTGTGCTTCTGTGGATCTCACTGTTATGGTTTAGATATGTGTCCACCAAAAGCTCATGTGTGAGACAACACAGAAGGTTTAGAGGTGAAATGATTGGGTCGAGACCCTTAACCCAATCAGTGAATTAATCCCCTGATAGGGATTAACTGGGTGGTAACTGTAGGCAGGTAGGATGTGGCTAGAGGAGGTGGGTCCCTTGCGGGGGTGCTTTGGGGGTATATATTTTGTTTTTGTTGAGCAGAGCTCTCTCTCTCTGCTTCCTGGCGCCAGATCCTGGGGTCCACATGTTCCTCTGTGAACTGAGACCTCTGAAACCATGGGCCCCCCAAATTTTCCTCCCCTAAATTCCCTTCTCTAAAATTGTTCTTGACAGGTCTTTTGGTCACAGCAGGAAAAAAGAAAACGGATTAAAACACTTACCAACTGTAGATAAAAAATATTCTAAAAAAATTGCTTCTGTACTGAACTAGCCCATCATTCTGTTCTTGCAATTCCCTAAACAATAAGGTATAAAAACTATTTACATAACATTTACATTGTATTAGGTATTATAAGTAATCTAGAGATGATTTAAAGTGTATGGGGGGTTATGCACAGGTTATATGCAAATACAGTGCCATTTGATGTAAGGGACTAAGGTATGGGAGGGGAATGTCCTGCACTCAATCCCCGGATTCCCAGGGACTACTATACATACTGAATTCTGAGTTTCCTAGCTTCTTTCCACTCTTGATTCTGAGTTAGAAATTCAGGGATAATGAGAGAACACTGAGTCGCTAAAGGATAAATATCCTTGTTAAAATATAGAACAAACAATCAATAAACAGTTTGTGAACCAGATAAAGAAGCTGAAGGAACAGAAAAGGGCCAAAATGTAAGGACACAGTGAACAGCTAGCCCATAAATCACTTTGTAACTTTCCAGTTCCTTATAAGTTTTCTGGAATGTAGCAAAACAGGAATGAGACCTCAATAGAAAGAGACATTAACCTCATGAGACCAGGAGCTGATACTGGATTGGACCATGACCCTTTGACCCTTTCACCCCATCGACCACCTGACTGCCAGACACTGATGTAAATTGAAGCCTACTTACCAGACCAGACTCCCGAGTGGGTGAACACCATCTTGCTCAATATTTCCCAGCCATGAGAAACCCACCTCCTTCAGATCATACATAGTCAACTAAATTATGTACCCTAATAAAAACTTGAACGTCAGCCTTCGCATAGTGCCTTGCTCTCAAGATCATCCTCGTTCTACTCTGAGACTGTCTACTTCTGTTTTCTGTAATAAACATCCATCTCTAATACTAAGAACTGACTTGTCCTTAAATTCCTTTCTGCAATAGTCAAGTACGTAGAAAGTTCAAGTTGAGGTCTCCCTTGGAACCCTGTAGAGTGACAGTTCTTCTAACAAAAATTCACTAGGAAAGAATTAAAAGGAGGCTTTATTTCAAAAAGTAGTTTGCAAACTGGGAATGTCACAGGAGAAGACGTATCTCTGAAGGGTCCGAGGAGTTTCCAGAGAGAAGAACCAGAGGGATTCTTGGCATATGTGTCCGAAAAGAATTTCAGCACATGGCATTCAAAAGCATAGACAGAGGTTTATTTAGGAAAGTTGAACACATTCAAGGGAGAATGGGAGAAATTTCAAGAGAGATAGCCACCTGTGGGGTATTAAGATTGATAGAAGGTCATCGCCAGGGACTGGACTAGAAGTGGAACTACACAATTTCATGCCACTTCTTCCCACATATGAGCATTGTCCTCATGTTACAAGGGCATGTCACTCAGGAGTCACAATTGCTTATGGGTGCTCTCTGCATTTCAGTGGCTTGTGGGTGCTTTCTCTGAGAGTCAGGATCTTTCCCTTCAGTCCCAAATTCCTACCTCAGGAGGACACAGCCTTCAAAACAAAAGGAAAGCATACTCCAAAGGAACAAAGAGAGGGGTTTGCTCATATGGAGAAAGTTCCTACTCAGGCTTCCACCCTGGTCCACTGTCTAAATGAAGGGTACAGGGTGGGAGAAGCACTCAGTACTGATCGGTCGGTTGCAGGGCATAGCCCATTGGTTACATACAGGTAGTAAAATGGGACATTCCAGAGTTGTGTTATCTTGGCAGTTGAGACAGGAACATGCCCAGGCAAATGCCACAAAGTTAAGTTTGCATTGCCTCCAGGAACACAGTGTGTATGACCCATAGTCAGCAAACAATTACCAGACTCCATTTTGAATTTGTATCCAGTCTGCCACTTAGGACTTTCCTTGAGATCCAGCTTTTCTTAAGGTCCACAGTTCCTAGAAGCCCAGCAGACAGAGGCATTTAGGAGTCTCCTCTTGGGAATGTAAACAGCCCCCAAGAAGAAAAAATACAAAGACTGATAATGGGGATTTCCCAACAAAAGATCCAGAAATATTAACCTTCAGTAGAGACTCCAGTTAATAGCTCCAGCCAACACTCAGAACTTCCAGTCTTTTTTTTTTTTTAAACTCTTTAGTATGGAATAATTTGAGAAATATTGCAGAGATACACACGTAATCTCCTTATACCTTTCACCTAATAAAACGTTTAGTCTCTCACTCTCAATCATGAGACTGCCATAGATTACTGGACATTAAAAGGATACATAAAAGACAGATGAACAAATCAATAGAAGAAAGCAATTAGAGGAAATTGAAACAGAAAGAAGTTCATGAAGAAGAACCACTAGCACTAATGTCCTAATGTCCTCAGAGAGAGAAGACAATGCATCCACAAAAGACAGGATCCTATTTTTAAAAGGGCAGAAACACAGGGTGACTTGGAAATTAAAGCCAAGTCAAATTAATTGGCAGGATTAAAAAGTTCAATAGGTTTTTGAGGAAAACAAGTTGTGAAAATTTCTCAAAAAGCACAGTAAGAAGCAAAGAGATGGAGAGATGAGAAGAAAGGAAATTAGAAGGGTTCCAAAAAGAGAAAAAAACAGAGGATCTGAAAATTATCAATGAAACGATTTTAAACAATTTTCTGGAACTGAAATGTACAAGTTTCGTACCAAAAGGAATTCCCAAAAGTACAAGCACAATGAAGAAGGAAAGAAAGAAAAATGAACCATAATAAAGCATATCATCATAAAACTTCAGAAAAGAGAAGAAAAAGTAAAATTCTGCCATCTTCCAGAAGAACGAAAGTGCAGAAGAATAAAAATCTGATTTGGCATCAGAATGACTTTGGAATTCTCCACAGCAGATCTGGAAATGAAAAGACAGTCAAAGGATGCCTTCCAGGTTCTGAGGGGAAAATGACATCCCAGTCAGAATTCTATATTCAGTCAAATGAAAAATTGAAAGTGATGATAGAATAAAAGAGATTTTCAGACCTGCAGAACCTCAACACATTTCCTGTGTACTATGACCCAGGAAGCTCTTTAAGGTTGTTCTTCCTTAAAATGAGGACGTGAACTAAGAAAGAGAAAGATATGGGATTTGAGACCCAGGAATCCAAGGAGAGAAAAGCAGATCCTTGAATGATGGTGAAGGGACAGCCTAGGACAGCAGAGCACCAGATGTAGGACAATGTTCATCCAGATGGGAACATGGCCATTCACCAGCAGACAGGTCAAGCATTGCTGTCATCAAAGTGTTATGTCTTTCTTTTTCTTTAGCTTTTCAATGCTGTTGATCCAGACTACTACTGTGCATTACGCAGCACAGTTTAGAGTTTAAAGATTGTGACTTAGGGAACCCCAGCTAATGGATATGGAGAATAAGAAATTCTCAAAACAATGAGGCCTGAGAAAGAGAAAAGGGGCATTGACAACTTTCATCTCCCAAGACCAAAGTTTTCCAGATGCTGGCTGCAGGCAGAGAGGATGCTTATCACCTCAAAAGAAACAGTCTCTAGGAGGTGTTATCTCCTCCAAAGTAAATCCCCTTCCGGCACTGTCCGCAGACCTTGACAAAAAAGGCCCACAGTCCTGACTGTCCAAACAAACTGACAAATGTTCACTAGACCACCCTCAACATAACCTGCATAAACCCAGTCCCTTTCTTTGTTCGGTGGTTCATTTTCCACCAGGAGAGTGGGTCCATGGGCACCATTTCATCCCCGTGAATGAGAAGCCGCAAGAGGTTTGTGTCCTGCCCGGTCATTTTGTGCTAACACCAGCTCTGCTATTTATAGTAGTGTGACCTGACCTTAGAAATAACATAGATCCTATGTTACCGAGATTCATCTACAATTTGGTGATAATAACTTCAATCTTATAGGGTTACCGTGAAGATTAAATGGGTAAAAAAAAAAAAAAAAAAAGAAAAGAAATGAAAGAAAAAAAAAAGAGTACCTGGCAAAAAGAATCTGTGCTATTGGAAATCAGAGCAGCTATCTTTGGGGAACAGACAGGAGAAATGGGCTTTCGTAGTGACAGGAAGGGAGCTCTACGGAGGCTGAACAGACTCTTTTTTTTTTTTATCTGAGTGTTAATTTCAAAGTGTATTTAGAGTGTGAAATTCTTTGTGCTGTATGCTGAAGATATTTGCAATTTTTGTCCATGCATTACATTTCTTTTGAAAATTGCATTTTCAAAAACATATGCCTGAAAGTTAGGAGGAAAATATCTGGGAGATTTTCCAGACCCCAAACCTGCTAAGTGGGGTGTCCAAACCATTACCTCTAAGCAAAGGGAAATCCAGCCAATCACTGGGGACAAAGTTGGAAGAAAGAAAATTTTGTGTATATTGTCCTAGAAAATTGAGGTTGGAAAAGATGAAGGACCAGAAAAGGATGAAGGGTCTAAGTGTTATCAAGGGGGGTTCTCTAGGCCGGATGATAGGGGAGAGGCCTTGAGTTCATTTCCTACTTCTTCCCCGCAAGAGCCTTTCACAGCCCTTGACTCTGATGTGTGCTCGGTGGCGAGGACAGCAGTGTGACTCGGATGATGGAGCATTTTGGCTGGGTCTTTCTGTGTTGTAGTGAACTCAGGGGTTTCCCCTCATTTTTTATTATTTGTATGAAGTTTATATCATCTTTTGATTATATTACCATCTTCTGGAGTGTTCATGTTTACTAAAATTTGAAAAAAAAAAATGCAGGGAAAACATAAACCCGGAGAGGCAACATATGACTTTGCCCAGCTTCTCTTTTTTTCAATATTCTAAATCAACAATTAAAATGGAGGCACATTAGGATGGGAATATTCATGATATTGGGATGGGAATATTCACGCGATTAGAATTTGTGCAACTATTATTATTATTGTTAATAGTAGTAGTAGTACAGGAGATTGAACCTGGGGACACTCTACCAGTGAGTGGCATACCCAGTCCTTTTTATTTTTATTTTTTAAATTTTGAGACAGAGTCTCCTTAAGTTGCTGAGGTGGGTCTTAAACTTGCAATCCTCCTGCTTCAGCCTCCCAAGTTGGTGGAATTGTAGGTGTACACCACTGCACCTGGCTACATTTGTGCAATTACTTGAACTTTGAATCTCTCTGATATTCCATTTCCTGCCAGCCAGAGAAAACCTTCTTTCTATAATTGATCATCAATCATTGAATAGATTAGGCATCCTGGGACAATACTTCTCTTGGGGTCCACTGATCAGTGAACTTAATTTCATTTGAAAAATACCTTTTGCCATGTAACATAATAGAACCAGGGTAAAAGCAATAGGGACCAGATAAGATAGGGACAAAATTGTGACAGCTACCACCTTTGTCTTTTGAGGGCACTCCAGGTACTGGTGTCCAGGACTTGAGATTTAGGTTACAATGGATGTTATAAAGTAAAACATTTGTGAGTGAAAATGAGTAACTTTTGTGTACAAATTTAAATTCTAAGAAATGCCACCTGTAAAATAAATGCAAACTTTTTATTCTGTCTGACTGCTAAGAGTACACAGCGGCACACAAAACCACTGCAGCGAGGAATGCACACCCGCCTTCCTGAACATGGACCTGGAAGCATTACTAGAATCTACTCAGGCTTGCTGCTGCCTGCTTTCCCTTTGGAGAGCTGCCGAGTACGCTCGTCCCAAATTGCTGCTGGGTCACTGGGATTTCCGCTCTGCTCCGGGTTGCTCGTCGCCTCGGTGTGCAGGACGCTGCCATCCAGCACAGCAAGCAGAGCGAGTGTACTCTGCAGAGCCAGGTCCTGGGAAAGGTAGGGCAGTTCACCGTGTTGTGCTACCTATCGTCACTCAAGAGCAGGCGCGGGTCACCTAGGTCCTATAGACCAGGCAGCAGGGCCCCTGCGTGCACCAACTGCCAGGAGAGAAGGTGCACTACCAGGCAGTGCAACCAGCAGCCATGCGCAGTACGAACCCCCACCCACCCAATGCCCGAAGCTCACCTATGTGGTTGAAGACTCTGGAAAGCGGCAGGAGAGGCAGCAGCACACGGGGTTCTGACCCCAGAAGTCTGCAACGCTTGGAGAGGACCACGGAGCCTAGGGGATATCCTCACAGCGTCCTTGGACGGTGGTCCTCACGGGCAACGTGGTTTGGATCCTCCTGCCCTTGAGGAGCAGAAACAGCACGAAGGGTGGACCTCATTTCCAAGGTCACTCTCCCAAACCGACTCAGGCTCCCTTTGCCAACAACCCACATCAGCACGCCGGACCCAGTCGGGGGTCCCTTTCCAGATCCTGTGGGAGCTGGTATCTGGTCCAGGATGCCCTCCTGTCAGCCCTTGAGGGCGTTAAGCGATTCTCACCAGGGTCAGTGTGGGCCATTCAGGACCTGGGTCCTCATCCTGCAACCCCAAACCCCAGCCCAGAAACCTCCCTCATCTGTGTAAGGTCCGATGCTGGTGACCAGAAAGGAGTCAGAACAAAAGCGGCTGAACAAGGCTTTGTTCGGGTTTGGCTCTCTGGCAAGATTCACCAGTCCTCCTGGTGAAAGCCCAGGGTGAAGGACTGGGGAAACAGAGCCTGGCTCCAGCTGGCGGGGCCTTTATAGTCCTGAATTGGTGGGGGCAGGCTTAAGGGTTTAGTGTCCCCCTGGGATTGGCTGGGGACTCCCTTGATTGACAGGCCCTTGCAAGACACCTCTAGGGTTTATCTGCCGGTGTCTGATTGGTTGTTCTGTGGCGCTGGGGCTGCCTGATGTCCCGCCCCCATACAGCTGCTCAGACCTCCCTAACAATCTGTAGTGATGTTCTGCCCTGGTTGGCTCGAACTTGTCCTTTCTCTCTTTTGCACTGGGATGTTGTCCTCCAGTCTTGTCCTCAAGGTGGCCATTGTCTCTGAGGAGCTTAGGAGGGAGCCACAGGGCTTTTCTGCCCCTGTGCCTGGAGCCCTTGGCCTCTGCTGGTGTTGGCTACTTAGAGTGGAGGTCATTGGGGAGGGATCCCTGGCCTGCTCTGGAAGTTGGGGGCAGAGCTGATAGGCTGGGAAGATATTAATGGGGGATACACCCGACCCCACTGCATCTCCCTCTGGTTGCCCACAACCCATGGGTCAGCCTCTCCGGTGACTTTTGATGTTCCTGAGTGCCTGGCACACTCCTTCCCATCCAGACCCAGAGGATGCACTGACCACAGAGAATCTGACCTTCACCTGGGGTTTCCACCTTCATCTGATGGGGAACAGTACCTGGATCCTGTCTGGCCCCCACACCCACAAACCCTGTCCCAGGCCATGAAGCAATCTCCCCAAACCATCAGCACACAAAAGGATCCAAAACACTAACTGGCCTCCTCCAAGGGCCAGGGGAATCCCCTGTTTCTCTGTCTTTCATAGGGACAGGGACCCTGCTCTTCCAAGGACTGATTTCCCACAGAACAAATGCCTTTAGAATCCCTGCAGGAGGGGAAGTGTCCTCACTGACTTCTCCTGGCCAGGCCTCCTGACACTAGGAGCACCTTCCATTTCCTCCATGTCTGCCACCTGGGCCACCTTCTGACCCCTCCAGGAATCCAGCAGAATGACCAGGTGGGCAGAGGGGATGGACTTTTATAAGTCCACAGGGTCCCTCTGGGTTTTCCCAGGATCCCTCACCACACGGGAGGGGGACCACACCCCAGGAAGGAAAAGCACTGGATTCCATTGGGAGGGGCTTGTGCGTGGTGCCTTCTCGCTTGATTCCTGCAACTCCTCCTCTTCTCACTGCTGTGCATTGTTCCCAAGTGGCAGAAGCCAGGAGAAACGTGTTCTCTGCTCTGTGCTTATTTCACAGAGAATGCAGTGTTCTCTTGTCGTGTGCTGAGGAGATGTTCTTTTGGTGTTGAGCATTTCTAATGTCTCTGTGTCTGGGTATGTGTGCTCTGTGCCCGGGGCTAGCAGATGTCATGTGTCAGGGGACCTGGGAACTCTTCCCGACCCTGATGTTCAGGCAGGAGGTAAATGCACATTTGAGATGAGGAGCCTCTGAAGCAGAGAGGCGATGGAGCTGTTACAGGAGCTAGCCAGAAGTGAAAGGACGGTTCCTGAGCCGACGCCCGGAGCCTCCAGCAGCAGGGCCAGGTAGCGGCTGCTCAGACTGTTTCACAATGCACAGCTGGGCGGGAGAAAGCAGAAATCATGTCCGGGGGAGCTACAGTGGCTAAAGATGGGGAGGCAGGAGCAGGTGAGGCCGGCCAAGCCTCGGGGCAGGAGGGTCCTCCATAAAGAGAGGGTTCTGCTGCTTCTTGGTGGTTGGTTCTAAGGCAGAATGCCCCGACGCCCCGCGGTCCTCGGCGACACACAGGAGAGGAATGTGGAGCACCTTTGCTTCTCTTTCTGGGTTGAAATTGAAGCTATCGGAACAAATTCTCTCATCTCTTTCCTCCCTTCATGCCCTGGCCTCTGACTTAATTTAGGACATCACCCAGTTCATCTCTTAGTACAGTCTGCGTGCCCCGCCTCCAGTTCTGCTCTGTTGGCGGGAATGCAGCCCTTGACATTGGGAAAGGAAAACACGCGGTTATGTTCCAAATTAATGCCAATTGCCGAACCAGGCAGGGGACACTGAGCCAGAGGGCTGCAGTGTGCACAAGTCCTCTCCCTACCACTGTCGACTTTGGATTTCCTGGCACAGAGCCCACACACCCTATTTTCTCTTCTCTGCAACACACGAGTACAGAGGGTCCCCAGCACTGGCTGTTTGAACTCAGGATCTTTGCGATTCTAGGATGGTGGGAAGGAAATGTGCATTTGGTAGCAACAGTTCAGTGCTTCACTTTGGCGTTTGGGCTTTTCCAGGGCCAGTGATATGCAGTAGGACACTCTGGGGATGGAGGGTGGTGCCGGGAGCCCCAGGTTCAGCAGCCGTGGAACTCGGGGGAAACGGCCGTTGCCCTACAGTGTACTGCGTTGCCACTGTGGTTTGAAGGTCGTTACTCAATACATTATGTGAGTTCTTCAACACTCCCGTATAAAATAGGCTTCAGGTAGATGACGGTGCCGGCTCTGGGCTAACTGGAGAGTTCTAGGGGCTTAAGGGAGGCCAAGCAGAGCTCTGATTCGGCAGGCTAGGTGGGCTGCTGCCCCTCTGCTGTCCTGGGAAGCTCCATCCTGAAGTCAGGACCAGAGATCTGGCATCTTGTGGTGTCTGGCACTCAGGTGTGGCCGGCGCTACCCCACCCACCCCCATCCTGGGCTCGCCCACTGCCATCTGTGCTTCCATAAGCCCACCAGGTGGTTCTGATGCAGGCTCAGCTGTAGGTGCTGAGGAAGGTTGTCCGGGCTGGGGCGGATGGGAAAGGGGTGGCATTTAGGGCAAGTGGCATCCTGAGACATCCTGCATAGGGTCTCCAGGTAGATCGGAGTTTTCATTCATTTTCCTTCTAACTGCAAAGTGAAAGAAGTCCTGTGTGTGTACACTGGTTTAGGACAGTTTGGGGAGATTTTCCAGCCAACTTCCTGTGTGCACACATTTTGTCCCGAGAGTGTCCTACCCAGGGTGGAAATCAAGAAATAAAGCCGAGCGGGGAACAGAAGCTTGTCCATCCTTGGTGTGGCTGGAGCATTACCAATGTCCACGTTTTCTTTTCACTCCTCATATTTTACGGGGAAATAGCTGTACACCTTGGTAAATCGAAATCAAAGATATTCAAAAAAGTTGGAAGAACAAGGAAGCAGATGCGGATGCAAGCTCAGCTCTTCTTCACCAGGTTCTTGATCGCTGCTTGGATCGTCGAGGATATCGGCCTCTGGCTTCTTCACTCTTCCATAGGGGACTCTGCCCCTGATGCTCCAGCAGGCGCACAGGATGAAGCAAGAATGACAACGCTGCGCAGGGATTTCCTTTGTGACAATCTGGGAGCTGCCATGCCAAAATGGGTCATTTAGGTATAAGGCCAGGGCACGAGCTTCGTGAGGGCAGGTCTGTGTCTGCCTTTTGCCTACAACAGTGCCTGACACATAGCAGGTACCCGAAGTTTGAGGATGATTGAAAAGACTGAAAAAACAGAGGATGTACCTTGCAAGTGGAGGGTAAGCGACAGAAGCAGGAGCGTTCTGCCTGAAATTTGCTCTGGCTTGCGCTCCCTCCACCAAACCCAGTGGAAGGCAGAGAGCAAAGGAGCCTGAGGACCCAGCTGTGCATGTTGACCTCCCAGGCACAGTGCAGAGTGGAGATGGTTGGAAAGCCAGTCTGGAGAGACAGAGAGAAGATGCCCTGCTCAGCCGTCCTTAGAAGCCCTCAGCTGTCAAGTGCAGCCAGGTGTCGAGTGATTTGGACCTAATAAGTGATGTTGAAGATATTGAGTAGGTGACTGCAAGATATTTATTATAAAAATAAATTTATTGAATCCTGGGCTACCTTGGAAATCTCAGTGATACCACTTTCGAATCAGACAGTCCTGAGTTCTACTCTGGCTCTACCACTTATTACCTCTTAGGCTCTCTTACGTTATTTCAATTCTTTCAACCGTAGTTTCCTCACCTGTCAAATGGGAGTAATGTTACCACTGTGAGAGCTGATACAGGATTAGGTGAAATAATAAGTGAAGCTACATCCGAGTGGCCACCACACTGTGTACCCATATTATGAAAGAGGGAACAGAGAAACTCTATGTGCTGTCCCTTTATTATAAAAGAATCATGTTCTGTTCTAGGTGAGAGATTGCAGCTCTGGTGAGCAAAAAACTAGGACACGTTGCCATCTACGTGGTGTTCTGGTAAAACATGGCCTTAGAAGTCTTAAAGTGAAGATTGTGTATTAATTTATACCTATGGAATCCTTGTATGACATTTCCAAATGTGTCTGTAAGATAATGGCTCTAAATGGTTTATGACCCTTAAAATCTCATATAGTAACGTACTTCAGGGTAATGAAAAAAAGATCAGATTTTTAAATGGTTTATTGAAAACTGTTCAGAATATTCACATTGCACATTTGAAACATGCACAGTAGTTTCACCTGCAGCCCACAGGTATATATCACTAGACCCTAACAACACGGGGCATCCCGGTCACATGAATGAAAGGGGCATAATGAAGTTGAGCACAGAGAAAGGCTGTCTGGGCTTCATTCAAGTTCAGCCCCAGACACACACACATGGTGATCTGGGCCCACTGGAGGAGAGAGACCAAGTCTTAGAGCCCCACTGTCCTCTGAGGAATGGACAAGAAGATGGTCGCCCAGCCTGCCCTGTGCCCAGCCGAGAGCCTGTCACAGAGCGGCCGTGGCCTTAGGCAAGTCACAGCCCTCGTCTGAGCACCCCACCCACCGAGGCGCTGGCCTCCAGGGAGAGGTCTCCCGCGTGCGCACAGTTCCCGACACTGCTGTACAGGGGAGGCTGGTCGCCAAGGGCGGCGCCACGCGCGGAGCTGGCCTGTTTTCCAGACTGCCATGATATTTGTCGCAGCACAGGATGGAATGTGAAGAAAGTGGGCCGCTGCCCGAGTTCCTGTTGGGACCCAGCCTTTGCCTGTGGCTCCGAGTGCCGGGCCCAGGACACGGTGCCTATGCCCTCCAGTTCCTCCTCTGGAAGAGGGGAATCACCCCCAGCTGTCCCACAGGGGGATGGCCAGGAGTGCTGAGAGGGCAGTCCAGCCTCAGGGGGCCACACTAGTGCTGGGGGTAGGGCGTCGGTGGGGGGCAGAGGTGGACTGGGTCATGACACGGCGGTAGCCGTGTCCCAGAGGCCTGCACGCGGGACGGTCGCCCTGTGGCTTAAGGCATTTGCATCTCTGTTGCTGTATAGTTTCTTCCGGGGCTTTCGGCTGCTTGTTGGTTTGGTTTGAAATCATCCCTGTGGATTGGAAACAATTCCCGGGAATCTTGGGTCCATCGGGTCAGGTGGAGCCGAGCCACTAGCTCCGTATGGGAGAAAGTGGACACCCCTGGGGTTGTCCAGAGCAGCAGCGAGGGGTAGGCTGTGTGTGCCCGCGCGTGTGCCACACGGGGGCACCTACACCCTGCTGCTGGGGGAGGAAGCCTTCGAGGCCCAGGGACGTTGAGGTTGGGGGCTGAGTGGGGACAGAGTGAACTTCACCTCACATGCCATTCGTGACCCAGACGAACACGCGCTCGAGAATTATCAGGACCATCCCAAAGCTCTGACAACGGGGGGCCTGGGGCGCCCCACACAGCCACACACCCCGGTGCCTGTCACCAAGGCGGCAGCAGGCTTCAGAGAACGGGAAGGGCGCAGGGTTTCTGGGGCTTAGGGCGACCCTGGGTTTGTCCGTCTCGGCCTCTTTGTGTGGGTTTGGGATCATCTTTCTGCCACGTTACTGGATTCAGTAGCATCCGCCTTACCGACCGACCTTGAGGAAAACACATCAGGAGGTACAGCGGACCGTGGCCCAGCCCCAGGAAGCCAGCAACGCCCGACTGTGCTCTGCTCTTGCCACTACCCTGAAGCATCTTGAACTCAGAGGCCAGGCTGGCAGTCTCTGGGGAGCAGGGCCCTCAGCGGAGGGGAAACGCATCCTGCCGGGCGCAGGTTCTGTGGACCTGGGCCGCCAGCCCGAGGGCCGCGGGCCACAGGGCCTGGTGAAAGATGGCTCTGCTCCTGCCTCCTCTGCCTCCGGCCTCAGCCTCCCGGCCTGGAGAGTCACCTGAGAGGCCCAGGGAACTCCAGGTGCAACCCAGGTCTGACATCAAGGGAAGAGCTCGCAGGTGAGGGGCAGGGAAAGCAGCCTTGTGCCGAGGGACAACAGGAGCATCACGAAGTCATGGGACCGCTGCCAGCCAGGCCGGCCCCGTTACTGCCCCTGGGTGCCGTGGGCACCTCCTGTCTCCTGGAGGCACAGCCTCCTTCGGAAGGCAACTTCGGGAGCAGTGAGGGGACATCTGAGCCCTGAGGGTGGGCGTCGGGGAGCGTGCTCCATCTCTGCCAGCTCGGCCCAAGGGCCAGGCCTCGCCGTTCCGCGGGGCCCCCCCCATCGGTGCCCCTCCCCCCCACGGGAGCATCACACCGACTCCTCCCTGCAAAGGCTCTGCTGCTCACCCAGCGCTGGCCCTGCCCTTCTGTCCCCAGGCCACAGGTCCTGAACCTCTTCCTCAGGCACACCGGCTAAGTTCTGAGAGCTGGTGTCCCCCAACGTCATCTATAGAACCTGTTCCCAAGGTGACGGCATTAAGAGGCGGACCCTTTGGGAAACGATTCAGTCACGAGGGTGCCACCCTCGGCAGTGGGAACAGTGCCCTTCTAATCGAGGCCAGGCGGCCCCTCGGCCTGTGGAGCTCAGCCAGGAGGGCCGTGCGTGAGATCTGTGCCCTCGCCAGACAGTGAATATTCTCCCGCCCTGACGGCCCTGATGGAGGGCTGCCAGCCTCCACGACTGGGAGCCATAAGTTTCTGTTGCTTATAAGCCACCCAGGCTGAGGGACTTTGCCACGGCAGCCCGAAGGCGCCAGGACGGGGCCCAGTCCCCGCGCCTGACCCCACACACCCTCAGGATCCAACATCTCAAAACGACGCCCCCTTCCCAGCCACGCCTTGCACGGGTCAAGGCGACCCGAGGGCCGTGGAGCAACACAGCTTCTCTACATCACTCACGGGCTCCCGCAGGTCCCCAGCCTGGGGAGCACAGCAAACACGACAAGAATCTATCACCAGATCAGAGAGAGGACCCCAGGAGGCTTGAGGGAGAGAGCATCCATCGGGGGACCGGGAGAAGGAACCCCGTGGCCTCCTGCCCAGGACGGGGCAGCGGAGGAGTCTCCTGGGAACCACTCCCATGAGGCGCACGTGTCAGTGGCAAGAAGGAAGGGGACCAGGAGAAGCGGGTCCCAGAGCCCAGGACCCCAGACGTCAGAGCCGCTCCTATGGACAAGAGGGATATTGACACTCTGAAGAACAAGCCAGTCACTACCTCAGGGAGTTTGTAAACCCTGGGGCTTTTGTGGAGCTGGTGTGATGTCCCCTGGGCCCAGGCAGGGACCCCATGGACCAAGTCCCTGGGAGCACGAGGCTCCCTCTTCCCTGCTCCTCGTAGGACGGGGACGAGTCCACATTCTGCAGACTCCAGCACGCCCCCGGCTTGGATGCCCTCACCAGCAAAGGAGAGTCCCAGCCGAGGCCGCGAAAGCCAAGACAGCCAGCAAGTCCCAGGACCAGCAAGCGAGTCGGAGGCAACCATCTTCCCTGCTGCCCAAGAGCGTCCTGGCCCAGGACCAGTAACCCGCAGTTGGCAGGCTCCGGGGACACAGAAGCCCAGCATCTGCCTCAGGCTCCATCAAAGGGTGAAATAAAAACCAGAGGCGTTGGATTTGGGGTCTTCGGGCACTGAGGAGGGGGCAGTAGAGAAAGAGCCAGGTTCCAATGAGATGCATCAGGCTGTGAGCAGAGACCCCCCACCACCAGCAGTCAGGAGCTGCCCCTGTGACCGTGGACAAGGGGACCAGGCTCCTGTGGCCACCCGCTGTGCTCCAGGCTGGCTCTGAAAGATGCTTTCCACCACTATCCTGAAACCATCTTCCACCCCGATTCCCAAGGAAACGATGATCCCTGGAGGAAGCGTGCTCACCCAGAGACAACTAACAACCCGGGGGCCGGCTGGGCTCCCGGGGACCCTCTGCTCATCCCCAGCCGGGCCTCCCGTCCCCACATTTGCCCCCAGCAGCCGGCTGCACTCAGGCGTCCTTCGCAGAACAGGTTCAGGACAGGCCAGGACTTGGTGCTCATCCCGGGTGTGCTCCGCCTCTGCCCCGGGGTCTGCTTTGGCTGCCCCGCCAGGCACCGCTGGGCCAGGGCCAGAGACCTCCTGGCCTTCCTCACTCGCCCATTTCTAAGCTCCGCCCCCCACCTACCCGGATGGCCCATTGCTTCAACATCTCCCTCTTGTCATGATGCGTTTCAAGAGGAAGAGATTCAAAACATTCCATGAAGCTGAGGCGCCTTCTGTGGAGAGGAAGAGAAAGAGTCCAACCAAAGACACAGGCGGGCAGACTGTTCCCGTGCCCCTGCCCGCCCTGACCTCAGGCGGCCCGGTGCAGAGGTGTGAAGAGAACGCTGAGGACTTCCAATGAGGCTGCAGGCTAGTAAGAGAGACAGAGCTTCTGGTCTCAGGGGATGTGCAGAGGAAGTGGCAGGGGGCGGGGGCTGCACTCCCAGACTCGGGGGAAACCCCATCCATCCATGGGTGAGGGACAGTGGCCAGCTGCCTCCTGCCGAGGGCGAAGCCCAGGCCTGAGTTTCCCAGGGCCCCCCTGGCCTGCCCCCTCTTCTGGTGTCCTCTAGGAGAGAAGGGAACAGGAGTACCGGGCTCCGTGGCGTCTGGTGGGGAGCAGACTGGCAGAGCCCGGCCCCGGCCCCTTTTGCCACTGGGCACCACGGGACGGCTCTGCCACTCAGTGGCCTCTCTAGTGGCCAGACTTCCTCTCCCTCTCCCAAACAAAGAAGGGGCCCGGATGCCTGGCAACAGGAGGGGACAGGCGTGAACCCTGAGTGGTGTCACTCTGGTCAGGCCCTATGACCACCACAGACACGGGTGGACAGTGGGTCTGGCTGCAGGGGGTTAAGCGGAAACCTCGCCCCCACCCCCATGCCCAGCACCCCGCAACATGAAGGGTCAGAGTAAAGGGAGGGCAGGACATGGCCTCAGCCAACGCGGGAGGGGAGGAACAATGACGCTACAGACTGAATGAGGAATCTCCACACAGACGCTGGTGATAGGCAGCACTGCAGTGGGGACTTACTTCCCACCCAGCAATGCAGCGCTCAGGCCTCTGAGGGAGCACGTGTCCCTGCCAGACCCACATGCAGCAGGGGGCTCAGGAACAGGGACTAGTTTCCCTGCCACGTGGACAAAGCTCCCGGCACCATCTAGGGTGGTGCCTGCTGGGCTGAGTCCAGGGCTCACCAGGCCAGGTCCCAGGTACAGGCGGGGCGCCCAGGGCGCCAAGTGTCTGCCATCGCCTGGGGTGTACCTCTGCACTTGACAGCAAGGCCTCCCGCGGAGTGTGTGTGTGCCCGGTGGCAGGGAAGCCCCTGTCCACAGACGCTCCACGTTGGGTGGCAAATCGCACTGTTGTGGACCTCAAGGACAGCCAGACTTTCCTGGCAGAAGTATCCTTTCAGTCCAACAGACCACCCCGTGGGAGAAGGTTCCAGGGAGAAGGGAGGAGGTCCAGCTTGTGCTGAGACGAGACCCTGCAGAGCACAGGGTCCGTCTGACCAGGCTGCCTGGGGCTCTCCTCCTGGGCCCTCCACACAGCGCCCGAGGGGCGTCTCCAGCCCACGTGGCTTCCCGGCCGGCCCCCTGCCGGCCCCCTGCCGTCTCACGACTGTGCTGCACGAAACAGAACAGGGTCTCGTCCTCAGTGCCAGCGGCCGTCTTCGGGCTCGAGGGGGCCTCTGGGACCTTCCTTTGCCAGGGCGCACTCCGGCCGGTCCCCTTCAGGGACACGCAGCTCAAGCTCCACGGGCTGGGTGCTGCGTGGAGGAAGGGCGAAGGCTCCTGGCCCAGCGCGGCCTCTGCCCCGCCCACTGCGGTCACCTCGCCAGACCATCCACACGAGTCTTCTGATTTGTCCAAGTCCACGCCCACCTCCATGCCCACGTCCTCTGGTCAAGGCCATCATAGGGAGGAAGAGCGACTGCTGAAAAAGAAGAGCCACGAAGAAGTGGAGTCACCAGAGGCGGCCCGGGGTTCCTGCCAGTCTCCCTGAAGGACGCAGAAGAGGGGGCCATGGGGCCCCTCCTGCCAACAGGAGAGGTCAGGCAGAGGGCTCGCCCACGTGGTCGATGCTGTCATCTAACTGCAGCCTCTATTCTCTGCTTGCTCTTGGAAGGTAAGAAAGGTCTGTCCATTCTACCCATTGGACAGAAAGATGGACCGACTGGCTGACTGCTATATTTGTATCTTCAGGCTCAAATTTGGCCAGTGGGAGCTCCTCAAAAAGTCCATGGCAGCCCATCGTGGTATTGCTCGCCTGTAATCCCAGCGGCTCAGGAGACTGAGGCAGGAGGGTCACAAGTTCAAAGCCAGCCTGGACCACTTGGCGGCAAGGTCCTAATCATCAGCGAGACCCCGTCTCATATTTAAAAGGAAAAACTATATATATACTATATATATATATTTGAGTTGAGCACCCCTGGGTTCAATCCTTGGTACCAAAAATCAATAAAATTAAAAGGCTACGGTGTCCTCTGCACGTGTCCCCAACAGTGTGTGAGCATCTCCCACTTTCCTCCACACCAGAGGTTGCCACATTCACCCTGTGCTTCCCTGACACAGCCCCATAATTGGTCATTGCTCCATAGAACCGGGGTCCCCACTGGAGCTTGCTTGTGAGACCAAGATCCACGCACAAATCATGCATCGTGATCATTTGTCCGTGAAACGCATCGCTGAGTGACAAAGAATCTCCCCCTTTTCTCCCGTAGCTTCAGGCCACACTTAGTGTGTAAGACTCTGAGGGGAAAACGCTGCATGGAGACAGTAAGCCAAAAGGGGAAAAACTGCAAGGACCCTGGTCTCTGGGTAGTAGCCCGTTAGTGGATTTCAGTACCGACATCCAGTCAGCCAGAGTCACAGCACTTCACAAAGGCTACATCCTGGGCAGGGATCAGACACACATATTGTTAAGGGGCTCCCAGATCACTTAGTAATCAGGGACGGGGGTCAGTGTGCCTCTCTTTTTACCAATGAAAATCAGTATTCCGTGCTGAGAGGCATGTCAGCATTCGGAGTAATGCCACTACTCTGCCACTGCAGTCGCCTGAGAGTTGTACGAGGGCAAGGTGCCACAGGAAAACAGATTCTGGCAAATTCTCTCCAGTCCACAGGCTGCCGTGAAAGACAATGAAGAGTTCTTACTTGCCAAATGTCCCAGGCGCCTCTTGCTTGACTCTGCCCAACAGGGCTGCTTCCTCAGGAGCTCTGGCCACTTTCTCGTTTCCTCTTTAGACACATGCCTACAAGGCTGTCACCACTTCTGCCGCCGCAGAAAAGATGCTGCAACGCTGGCCTGCCCCGGAAGTCACTTTGCAAAATGTGGCACCAGAAGAATGGCCTCCTGTCACTGGGAAATAAACCGGGGATGAGAACGGAGAACGGAACTGATTTAAGTCAAAGTACTGGGGCAATTCTCCCAAAGTGTCTGGCGGCCTCTGAAGAGGCAACGGGGACGGGAAAGGCAGAGCCAGCCGCCCCTGGTGGCTGCATGTCTGCAGGTCCTGCAAGTGCGGGACAAAGAGTCAGGCAGCTCAGTGGTAGAGCGCTTGCCTAGCACATGTGAGGCACTGGGTTCGATCCTCAGCGCCACATAAAAGTAAATAAATAAAATAGAGGTGCTGTGTCCACTTACAACTAAAAAAATATTAAGGAAAAAAAAAAAGTCAGGCAGCCACAAACGCGCTCGGTTATTTTGGAGACCAGACTGCTTCAGGACTTCTACTCACTCTCAGCGCAGCCGGGAGCGCTCCCCCGAACCCGAATCCGCAGCAGCCACAACTGGGCTTCTCGCCTGAAAGCGTCCTCGCTGGAGTCCAGAGACCCCAACCGCTGCGAGGTGGCGCGGGGCTGCAGGTGGCGGTTGGTCAAGCCCAGGCGCGCGCCCTCTGCTGGCCGTTGGCGCGCCAGTACCCTTGCGCTGTCTGTAGGAACCACTATTCATATCTATCCAGAATCTGATGTCAAACTGGCTGTGCGGGGGTCCAAAATATGTGAAAACAAGGGAAGTAGGTTGTTTTGCTTTTAATTAGTTTTAAGTACACACAGTTAAATCTATATGTATATCGCATAATTGGGGGCCTTCAATTCTAGACATGCTTCCAGGCAATATGCTGGAATCCATAAGTAAGATCCTCTTCTTGGATTTCATCCTCCCCTAAAGTTCATCAGGAACAGAGGCAGAAATACGATGTTATTCCGTATATCCCTCTTCTCTTTGCTACTGACTTATCTCAGAGTCAGAAGGGCTCTAAACCCAAATTTCCTGAATGAAAGGAACTGCTGCGCTCTCTCACTCCTTTCTATGTAAAACGAATGAGTAGCCCCGGAGGCGCCCCAGCCCCAGCTGCCCAACAGCTGCCCCTAGAATTCTTGCCTGGAAGCACGGCCACCTCTCACCTGAGCCGCTCGGGTCGCCACGCACCAACGGCCAGCAGAGGGCGCGCGCCTGGGCTTGACCAACCGCCACCTGCAGCCCCGCGCCACCTCGCAGCGGTTGGGGTCTCTGGACTCCAGCGAGGACGCTTTCAGGCGAGAAGCCCAGTTGTGGCTGCTGCGGATTCGGGTTCGGGGGAGCGCTCCCGGCTGCGCTGAGAGTGAGTAGAAGTCCTGAAGCAGTCTGGTCTCCAAAATAACCGAGCGCGTTTGTGGCTGCCTGACTTTTTTTTTTTTCCTTAATATTTTTTTAGTTGTAAGTGGATACAGCACCTCTATTTTATTTATTTACTTTTATGTGGCGCTGAGGATCGAACCCAGTGCCTCACATGTGCTAGGCAAGCGCTCTACCACTGAGCTGCCTGACTCTTTGTCCCGCACTTGCAGGACCTGCAGACATGCAGCCACCAGGGGCGGCTGGCTCTGCCTTTCCCGTCCCCGTTGCCTCTTCAGAGGCCGCCAGACACTTTGGGAGAATTGCCCCAGTACTTTGACTTAAATCAGTTCCGTTCTCCGTTCTCATCCCCGGTTTATTTCCCAGTGACAGGAGGCCATTCTTCTGGTGCCACATTTTGCAAAGTGACTTCCGGGGCAGGCCAGCGTTGCAGCATCTTTTCTGCGGCGGCAGAAGTGGTGACAGCCTTGTAGGCATGTGTCTAAAGAGGAAACGAGAAAGTGGCCAGAGCTCCTGAGGAAGCAGCCCTGTTGGGCAGAGTCAAGCAAGAGGCGCCTGGGACATTTGGCAAGTAAGAACTCTTCATTGTCTTTCACGGCAGCCTGTGGACTGGAGAGAATTTGCCAGAATCTGTTTTCCTGTGGCACCTTGCCCTCGTACAACTCTCAGGCGACTGCAGTGGCAGAGTAGTGGCATTACTCCGAATGCTGACATGCCTCTCAGCACGGAATACTGATTTTCATTGGTAAAAAGAGAGGCACACTGACCCCCGTCCCTGATTACTAAGTGATCTGGGAGCCCCTTAACAATATGTGTGTCTGATCCCTGCCCAGGATGTAGCCTTTGTGAAGTGCTGTGACTCTGGCTGACTGGATGTCGGTACTGAAATCCACTAACGGGCTACTACCCAGAGACCAGGGTCCTTGCAGTTTTTCCCCTTTTGGCTTACTGTCTCCATGCAGCGTTTTCCCCTCAGAGTCTTACACACTAAGTGTGGCCTGAAGCTACGGGAGAAAAGGGGGAGATTCTTTGTCACTCAGCGATGCGTTTCACGGACAAATGATCACGATGCATGATTTGTGCGTGGATCTTGGTCTCACAAGCAAGCTCCAGTGGGGACCCCGGTTCTATGGAGCAATGACCAATTATGGGCTGTGTCAGGGAAGCACAGGGTGAATGTGGCAACCTCTGGTGTGGAGGAAAGTGGGAGATGCTCACACACTGTTGGGGACACGTGCAGAGGACACCGTAGCCTTTTAATTTTATTGATTTTTGGTACCAAGGATTGAACCCAGGGGTGCTCAACTCAAATATATATATATAGTATATATATAGTTTTTCCTTTTAAATATGAGACGGGGTCTCGCTGATGATTAGGACCTTGCCGCCAAGTGGTCCAGGCTGGCTTTGAACTTGTGACCCTCCTGCCTCAGTCTCCTGAGCCGCTGGGATTACAGGCGAGCAATACCACGATGGGCTGCCATGGACTTTTTGAGGAGCTCCCACTGGCCAAATTTGAGCCTGAAGATACAAATATAGCAGTCAGCCAGTCGGTCCATCTTTCTGTCCAATGGGTAGAATGGACAGACCTTTCTTACCTTCCAAGAGCAAGCAGAGAATAGAGGCTGCAGTTAGATGACAGCATCGACCACGTGGGCGAGCCCTCTGCCTGACCTCTCCTGTTGGCAGGAGGGGCCCCATGGCCCCCTCTTCTGCGTCCTTCAGGGAGACTGGCAGGAACCCCGGGCCGCCTCTGGTGACTCCACTTCTTCGTGGCTCTTCTTTTTCAGCAGTCGCTCTTCCTCCCTACGATGGCCTTGACCAGAGGACGTGGGCATGGAGGTGGGCGTGGACTTGGACAAATCAGAAGACTCGTGTGGATGGTCTGGCGAGGTGACCGCAGTGGGCGGGGCAGAGGCCGCGCTGGGCCAGGAGCCTTCGCCCTTCCTCCACGCAGCACCCAGCCCGTGGAGCTTGAGCTGCGTGTCCCTGAAGGGGACCGGCCGGAGTGCGCCCTGGCAAAGGAAGGTCCCAGAGGCCCCCTCGAGCCCGAAGACGGCCGCTGGCACTGAGGACGAGACCCTGTTCTGTTTCGTGCAGCACAGTCGTGAGACGGCAGGGGGCCGGCAGGGGGCCGGCCGGGAAGCCACGTGGGCTGGAGACGCCCCTCGGGCGCTGTGTGGAGGGCCCAGGAGGAGAGCCCCAGGCAGCCTGGTCAGACGGACCCTGTGCTCTGCAGGGTCTCGTCTCAGCACAAGCTGGACCTCCTCCCTTCTCCCTGGAACCTTCTCCCACGGGGTGGTCTGTTGGACTGAAAGGATACTTCTGCCAGGAAAGTCTGGCTGTCCTTGAGGTCCACAACAGTGCGATTTGCCACCCAACGTGGAGCGTCTGTGGACAGGGGCTTCCCTGCCACCGGGCACACACACACTCCGCGGGAGGCCTTGCTGTCAAGTGCAGAGGTACACCCCAGGCGATGGCAGACACTTGGCGCCCTGGGCGCCCCGCCTGTACCTGGGACCTGGCCTGGTGAGCCCTGGACTCAGCCCAGCAGGCACCACCCTAGATGGTGCCGGGAGCTTTGTCCACGTGGCAGGGAAACTAGTCCCTGTTCCTGAGCCCCCTGCTGCATGTGGGTCTGGCAGGGACACGTGCTCCCTCAGAGGCCTGAGCGCTGCATTGCTGGGTGGGAAGTAAGTCCCCACTGCAGTGCTGCCTATCACCAGCGTCTGTGTGGAGATTCCTCATTCAGTCTGTAGCGTCATTGTTCCTCCCCTCCCGCGTTGGCTGAGGCCATGTCCTGCCCTCCCTTTACTCTGACCCTTCATGTTGCGGGGTGCTGGGCATGGGGGTGGGGGCGAGGTTTCCGCTTAACCCCCTGCAGCCAGACCCACTGTCCACCCGTGTCTGTGGTGGTCATAGGGCCTGACCAGAGTGACACCACTCAGGGTTCACGCCTGTCCCCGCCTGTTGCCAGGCATCCGGGCCCCTTCTTTGTTTGGGAGAGGGAGAGGAAGTCTGGCCACTAGAGAGGCCACTGAGTGGCAGAGCCGTCCCGTGGCGCCCAGTGGCAAAAGGGGCCGGGGCCGGGCTCTGCCAGTCTGCTCCCCACCAGACGCCACGGAGCCCGGTACTCCTGTTCCCTTCTCTCCTAGAGGACACCAGAAGAGGGGGCAGGCCAGGGGGGCCCTGGGAAACTCAGGCCTGGGCTTCGCCCTCGGCAGGAGGCAGCTGGCCACTGTCCCTCACCCATGGATGGATGGGGTTTCCCCCGAGTCTGGGAGTGCAGCCCCCGCCCCCTGCCACTTCCTCTGCACATCCCCTGAGACCAGAAGCTCTGTCTCTCTTACTAGCCTGCAGCCTCATTGGAAGTCCTCAGCGTTCTCTTCACACCTCTGCACCGGGCCGCCTGAGGTCAGGGCGGGCAGGGGCACGGGAACAGTCTGCCCGCCTGTGTCTTTGGTTGGACTCTTTCTCTTCCTCTCCACAGAAGGCGCCTCAGCTTCATGGAATGTTTTGAATCTCTTCCTCTTGAAACGCATCATGACAAGAGGGAGATGTTGAAGCAATGGGCCATCCGGGTAGGTGGGGGGCGGAGCTTAGAAATGGGCGAGTGAGGAAGGCCAGGAGGTCTCTGGCCCTGGCCCAGCGGTGCCTGGCGGGGCAGCCAAAGCAGACCCCGGGGCAGAGGCGGAGCACACCCGGGATGAGCACCAAGTCCTGGCCTGTCCTGAACCTGTTCTGCGAAGGACGCCTGAGTGCAGCCGGCTGCTGGGGGCAAATGTGGGGACGGGAGGCCCGGCTGGGGATGAGCAGAGGGTCCCCGGGAGCCCAGCCGGCCCCCGGGTTGTTAGTTGTCTCTGGGTGAGCACGCTTCCTCCAGGGATCATCGTTTCCTTGGGAATCGGGGTGGAAGATGGTTTCAGGATAGTGGTGGAAAGCATCTTTCAGAGCCAGCCTGGAGCACAGCGGGTGGCCACAGGAGCCTGGTCCCCTTGTCCACGGTCACAGGGGCAGCTCCTGACTGCTGGTGGTGGGGGGTCTCTGCTCACAGCCTGATGCATCTCATTGGAACCTGGCTCTTTCTCTACTGCCCCCTCCTCAGTGCCCGAAGACCCCAAATCCAACGCCTCTGGTTTTTATTTCACCCTTTGATGGAGCCTGAGGCAGATGCTGGGCTTCTGTGTCCCCGGAGCCTGCCAACTGCGGGTTACTGGTCCTGGGCCAGGACGCTCTTGGGCAGCAGGGAAGATGGTTGCCTCCGACTCGCTTGCTGGTCCTGGGACTTGCTGGCTGTCTTGGCTTTCGCGGCCTCGGCTGGGACTCTCCTTTGCTGGTGAGGGCATCCAAGCCGGGGGCGTGCTGGAGTCTGCAGAATGTGGACTCGTCCCCGTCCTACGAGGAGCAGGGAAGAGGGAGCCTCGTGCTCCCAGGGACTTGGTCCATGGGGTCCCTGCCTGGGCCCAGGGGACATCACACCAGCTCCACAAAAGCCCCAGGGTTTACAAACTCCCTGAGGTAGTGACTGGCTTGTTCTTCAGAGTGTCAATATCCCTCTTGTCCATAGGAGCGGCTCTGACGTCTGGGGTCCTGGGCTCTGGGACCCGCTTCTCCTGGTCCCCTTCCTTCTTGCCACTGACACGTGCGCCTCATGGGAGTGGTTCCCAGGAGACTCCTCCGCTGCCCCATCCTGGGCAGGAGGCCACGGGGTTCCTTCTCCCGGTCCCCCGATGGATGCTCTCTCCCTCAAGCCTCCTGGGGTCCTCTCTCTGATCTGGTGATAGATTCTTGTCGTGTTTGCTGTGCTCCCCAGGCTGGGGACCTGCGGGAGCCCGTGAGTGATGTAGAGAAGCTGTGTTGCTCCACGGCCCTCGGGTCGCCTTGACCCGTGCAAGGCGTGGCTGGGAAGGGGGCGTCGTTTTGAGATGTTGGATCCTGAGGGTGTGTGGGGTCAGGCGCGGGGACTGGGCCCCATCCTGGCGCCTTCGGGCTGCCGTGGCAAAGTCCCTCAGCCTGGGTGGCTTATAAGCAACAGAAACTTATGGCTCCCAGTCGTGGAGGCTGGCAGCCCTCCATCAGGGCCGTCAGGGCGGGAGAATATTCACTGTCTGGCGAGGGCACAGATCTCACGCACGGCCCTCCTGGCTGAGCTCCACAGGCCGAGGGGCCGCCTGGCCTCGATTAGAAGGGCACTGTTCCCACTGCCGAGGGTGGCACCCTCGTGACTGAATCGTTTCCCAAAGGGTCCGCCTCTTAATGCCGTCACCTTGGGAACAGGTTCTATAGATGACGTTGGGGGACACCAGCTCTCAGAACTTAGCCGGTGTGCCTGAGGAAGAGGTTCAGGACCTGTGGCCTGGGGACAGAAGGGCAGGGCCAGCGCTGGGTGAGCAGCAGAGCCTTTGCAGGGAGGAGTCGGTGTGATGCTCCCGTGGGGGGGAGGGGCACCGATGGGGGGGCCCCGCGGAACGGCGAGGCCTGGCCCTTGGGCCGAGCTGGCAGAGATGGAGCACGCTCCCCGACGCCCACCCTCAGGGCTCAGATGTCCCCTCACTGCTCCCGAAGTTGCCTTCCGAAGGAGGCTGTGCCTCCAGGAGACAGGAGGTGCCCACGGCACCCAGGGGCGTAACGGGGCCGGCCTGGCTGGCAGCGGTCCCATGACTTCGTGATGCTCCTGTTGTCCCTCGGCACAAGGCTGCTTTCCCTGCCCCTCACCTGCGAGCTCTTCCCTTGATGTCAGACCTGGGTTGCACCTGGAGTTCCCTGGGCCTCTCAGGTGACTCTCCAGGCCGGGAGGCTGAGGCCGGAGGCAGAGGAGGCAGGAGCAGAGCCATCTTTCACCAGGCCCCGTGGCCCGCGGCCCTCGGGCTGGCGGCCCAGGTCCACAGAACCTGCGCCCGGCAGGATGCGTTTCCCCTCCGCTGAGGGCCCTGCTCCCCAGAGACTGCCAGCCTGGCCTCTGAGTTCAAGATGCTTCAGGGTAGTGGCAAGAGCAGAGCACAGTCGGGCGTTGCTGGCTTCCTGGGGCTGGGCCACGGTCCGCTGTACCTCCTGATGTGTTTTCCTCAAGGTCGGTCGGTAAGGCGGATGCTACTGAATCCAGTAACGTGGCAGAAAGATGATCCCAAACCCACACAAAGAGGCCGAGACGGACAAACCCAGGGTCGCCCTAAGCCCCAGAAACCCTGCGCCTTTCCCGTTCTCTGAAGCCTGCTGCCGCCTTGGTGACAGGCACCGGGGTGTGTGGCTGTGTGGGGCGCCCCAGGCCCCCCGTTGTCAGAGCTTTGGGATGGTCCTGATAATTCTCGAGCGCGTGTTCGTCTGGGTCACGAATGGCATGTGAGGTGAAGTTCACTCTGTCCCCACTCAGCCCCCAACCTCAACGTCCCTGGGCCTCGAAGGCTTCCTCCCCCAGCAGCAGGGTGTAGGTGCCCCCGTGTGGCACACGCGCGGGCACACACAGCCTCCCCCTCGCTGCTGCTCTGGACAACCCCAGGGGTGTCCACTTTCTCCCATACGGAGCTAGTGGCTCGGCTCCACCTGACCCGATGGACCCAAGATTCCCGGGAATTGTTTCCAATCCGCAGGGATGATTTCAAACCAAACCAACAAGCAGCCGAAAGCCCCAGAAGAAACTATACAGCAACAGAGATGCAAATGCCTTAAGCCACAGGGCGACCGTCCCGCGTGCAGGCCTCTGGGACACGGCTACCGCCGTGTCATGACCCAGTCCACCTCTGCCCCCCACCGACGCCCTACCCCCAGCACTAGTGTGGCCCCCTGAGGCTGGACTGCCCTCTCAGCACTCCTGGCCATCCCCCTGTGGGACAGCTGGGGGTGATTCCCCTCTTCCAGAGGAGGAACTGGAGGGCATAGGCACCGTGTCCTGGGCCCGGCACTCGGAGCCACAGGCAAAGGCTGGGTCCCAACAGGAACTCGGGCAACGGCCCACTTACATTCCATCCTGTGCTGCGACAAATATCATGGCAGTCTGGAAAACAGGCCAGCTCCGCGCGTGGCGCCGCCCTTGGCGACCAGCCTCCCCTGTACAGCAGTGTCGGGAACTGTGCGCACGCGGGAGACCTCTCCCTGGAGGCCAGCGCCTCGGTGGGTGGGGTGCTCAGACGAGGGCTGTGACTTGCCTAAGGCCACGGCCGCTCTGTGACAGGCTCTCGGCTGGGCACAGGGCAGGCTGGGCGACCATCTTCTTGTCCATTCCTCAGAGGACAGTGGGGCTCTAAGACTTGGTCTCTCTCCTCCAGTGGGCCCAGATCACCATGTGTGTGTGTCTGGGGCTGAACTTGAATGAAGCCCAGACAGCCTTTCTCTGTGCTCAACTTCATTATGCCCCTTTCATTCATGTGACCGGGATGCCCCGTGTTGTTAGGGTCTAGTGATACATACCTGTGGACTGCAGGTGAAACTACTGTGCATGTTTCAAATGTGCAATGTGAATATTCTGAACAGTTTTCAATAAAACATTTAAAAATCTGATCTTTTTTTCATTACCCTGAAGTACCTTACTATATGAGATTTTAAGAGTCATAAACCATTTAGAGCCATTATCTTACAGACACATTTGGAAATGTCATACAAGGATTCCATAGGTATAAATTAATACACAATCTTCACTTTAAGACTTCTAAGGCCATGTTTTACCAGAACACCACGTAGATGGCAACGTGTCCTAGTTTTTTGCTCACCAGAGCTGCAATCTCTCACCTAGAACAGAACATGATTCTTTTATAATAAAGGGACAGCACATAGAGTTTCTCTGTTCCCTCTTTCATAATATGGGTACACAGTGTGGTGGCCACTCGGATGTAGCTTCACTTATTATTTCACCTAATCCTGTAACAGCTCTCACAGTAGTAACATTACTCCCATTTGACAGGTGAGGAAACTACGGTTGAAAGAATTGAAATAACGTAAGAGCGTCTAAGAGGTAATAAGTGGTAGAGCCAGAGTAGAACTCAGGACTGTCTGATTCGAAAGTGGTATCACTGAGATTTCCAAGGTAGCCCAGGATTCAATAAATTTATTTTTATAATAAATATCTTGCAGTCACCTACTCAATATCTTCAATATCACTTATTAGGTCCAAATCACTCGACACCTGGCTGCACTTGACAGCTGAGGGCTTCTAAGGACGGCTGAGCAGGGTATCTTCTCTCTGTCTCTCCAGACTGGCTTTCCAACCATCTCCACTCTGCACTGTGCCTGGGAGGTCAACATGCACAGCTGGGTCCTCAGGCTCCTTTGCTCTCTGCCTTCCACTGGGTTTGGTGGAGGGAGCGCAAGCCAGAGCAAATTTCAGGCAGAACGCTCCTGCTTCTGTCGCTTACCCTCCACTTGCAAGGTACATCCTCTGTTTTTTCAGTCTTTTCAATCATCCTCAAACTTCGGGTACCTGCTATGTGTCAGGCACTGTTGTAGGCAAAAGGCAGACACAGACCTGCCCTCATGAAGCTCGTGCCCTGGCCTTATACCTAAATGGCCCATTTTGGCATGGCAGCTCCCAGATTGTAACAAAGGAAATCCCTGCGCAGCGTTGTCGTTCTTGCTTCATCCTGTGCGCCTGCTGGAGCATCAGGGGCAGAGTCCCCTATGGAAGAGTGAAGAAGCCAGAGGCCGATATCCTCGACGATCCAAGCAGCGATCAAGAACCTGGTGAAGAAGAGCTGAGCTTGCATCCGCATCTGCTTCCTTGTTCTTCCAACTTTTTTGAATATCTTTGATTTCGATTTACCAAGGTGTACAGCTATTTCCCCGTCAAATATGAGGAGTGAAAAGAAAACGTGGACATTGGTAATGCTCCAGCCACACCAAGGATGGACAAGCTTCTGTTCCCCGCTCGGCTTTATTTCTTGATTTCCACCCTGGGTAGGACACTCTCGGGACAAAATGTGTGCACACAGGAAGTTGGCTGGAAAATCTCCCCAAACTGTCCTAAACCAGTGTACACACACAGGACTTCTTTCACTTTGCAGTTAGAAGGAAAATGAATGAAAACTCCGATCTACCTGGAGACCCTATGCAGGATGTCTCAGGATGCCACTTGCCCTAAATGCCACCCCTTTCCCATCCGCCCCAGCCCGGACAACCTTCCTCAGCACCTACAGCTGAGCCTGCATCAGAACCACCTGGTGGGCTTATGGCAGCACAGATGGCAGTGGGTGAGCCCAGGATGGGGGTGGGTGGGGTAGCGCCAGCCACACCTGAGTGCCAGACACCACAAGATGCCAGATCTCTGGTCCTGACTTCAGGATGGAGCTTCCCAGGACAGCAGAGGGGCAGCAGCCCACCTAGCCTGCCGAATCAGAGCTCTGCTTGGCCTCCCTTAAGCCCCTAGAACTCTCCAGTTAGCCCAGAGCCGGCACCGTCATCTACCTGAAGCCTATTTTATACGGGAGTGTTGAAGAACTCACACAATGTATGGAGTAGCGACTTCAAACCACAGTGGCAACGCAGTACACTGTAGGGCGACGGCCGTTTCCCCCGAGTTCCACGGCTGCTGAACCTGGGGCTCCCGGCACCACCCTCCATCCCCAGAGTGTCCTACTGCATATCACTGGCCCTGGAAAAGACCAAACGCCAAAGTGAAGCACTGAACTGTTGCTACCAAATGCACATTTCCTTCCCACCATCCTAGAATCGCAAAGATCCTGAGTTCAAACAGCCAGTGCTGGGGACCCTCTGTACTCGTGTGTTGCAGAGAAGAGAAAATAGGGTGTGCGGGCTCTGTGCCAGGAAATCCAAAGTCGACAGTGGTAGGGAGAGGACTTGTGCACACTGCAGCCCTCTGGCCCAGTGTCCCCTGCCTGGTTCGGCAATTGGCATTAATTTGGAACATAACCGCGTGTTTTCCTTTCCCAATGTCAAGGGCTGCATTCCCGCCAACAGAGCAGAACTGGAGGCGGGGCACGCAGACTGTACTAAGAGATGAACTTGATGATGTCCTAAATTAAGTCAGAGGCCAGGGCATGAAGGGAGGAAAGAGATGAGAGAATTTGTTCTGATAGCTTCAATTTCAACCCAGAAAGAGAAGCAAAGGTGCTCCACATTCCTCTCCTGTGTGTCGCTGAGGACCGCGGGGCGACAGGGCATTCTGCCTTAGAACCAACCACCAAGAAGCAGCAGAATCCTCTCTTTATGGAGGACCCTCCTGCCCCGAGGCTTGGCCGGCCTCACCTGCTCCTGCCTCCCCATCTTTAGCCACTGTAGCTCCCCCGGACATGATTTCTGCTTTCTCCCGCCCAGCTGTGCATTGTGAAACAGTCTGAGCAGCCGCTACCTGGCCCTGCTGCTGGAGGCTCCGGGCGTCGGCTCAGGAACCGTCCTTTCACTTCTGGCTAGCACCTGTAACAGCTCCATCGCCTCTCTGCTTCAGAGGCTCCTCATCTCAAATGTGCATTTACCTCCTGCCTGAACATCAGGGTCGGGAAGAGTTCCCAGGTCCCCTGACACATGACATCTGCTAGCCCCGGGCACAGAGCACACATACCCAGACACAGAGACATTAGAAATGCTCAACACCAAAAGAACATCTCCTCAGCACACGACAAGAGAACACTGCATTCTCTGTGAAATAAGCACAGAGCAGAGAACACGTTTCTCCTGGCTTCTGCCACTTGGAAACAATGCACAACAGTGAGAAGAGGAGGAGTTGCAGGAATCAAGCAAGAAGGCACCACACACAAGCCCCTCCCAATGGAATCCAGTGCTTTTCCTTCTTGGGGTGTGGTCCCCCTCCGGTGTGGTGAGGGATCCTGGGAAAACCCAGAGGGACCCTGTGGACTTATAAAAGTCCATCCCCTCTGCCCACCTGGTCATTCTGCTGGATTCCTGGAGGGGTCAGAAGGTGGCCCAGGTGGCAGACATGGAGGAAATGGAAGGTGCTCCTAGTGTCAGGAGGCCTGGCCAGGAGAAGTCAGTGAGGACACTTCCCTTCCTGCAGGGATTCTAAAGGCATTTGTTCTGTGGGAAATCAGTCCTTGGAAGAGCAGGGTCCCTGTCCCTATGAAAGACAGAGAAACAGGGGATTCCCCTGGCCCTTGGAGGAGGCCAGTTAGGGTTTTGGATCCTTTTGTGTGCTGATGGTTTGGGGAGATTGCTTCGTGGCCTGGGACAGGGTTTGTGGGTGTGGGGGCCAGACAGGATCCAGGTACTGTTCCCCATCAGATGAAGGTGGAAACCCCAGGTGAAGGTCAGATTCTCTGTGGTCAGTGCATCCTCTGGGTCTGGATGGGAAGGAGTGTGCCAGGCACTCAGGAACATCAAAAGTCACCGGAGAGGTGACCCATGGGTTGTGGGCAACCAGAGGGAGATGCAGTGGGGTCGGGTGTATCCCCCATTAATATCTTCCCAGCCTATCAGCTCTGCCCCCAACTTCCAGAGAAGGCCAGGGATCCCTCCCCAATGACCTCCACTCTACACAGCCAACACCAGGAGAGGCCAAGGGCTCCAGGCACAGGGGCAGAAAAGCCCTGTGTCTCCCTCCTAAGCTCCTCAGAGACAATGGCCACCTTGAGGACAAGACTGGAGGACAACATCCCAGTGCAAAAGAGAGAAAGGACAAGTTCGAGTCAACCAGGGCAGAACATCACTACAGATTGTTAGGGAGGTCTGAGCAGCTGTATGGGGGCAGGGCATCAGGCAGCCCCAGCGCCACAGAACAACCAATCAGACACCGGCAGATGAATCCTAGAGGTGTCTTGCAACCACAGGTCAATCAAGGAAGTCCCCAGCCAATCCCAGGGGGACACTAAAGCTTTAAGCCTGGCCCCACCAATTCAGTACTATAAAGATCCCAGGCCAGCTGGAGCCAGGGGCTGATTCCCCACCCTCCACCTTGCCAGAGAGCCAAACCCCAACAAAGCCTTGTTCTGCCGCTTTTGTTCTGACTCCTTTCTGGTCACCCGCATGGACCTTACACAGATGAGGGATGTTTCTGGGCTGGGGTTTGGGGAGACAGGATGACGGCCCAGCTCCGGAATGGCCCACACTGACCCTGGTGAGAATCGCTTAAAGCCTTCAAGAGCTGACAGGAGGGCATCCTGGGCCAGATACCAGCTCCCACAGGATCTGGAAAGGGACCCCCGACTGGGTCCAGCGTGCTGATGTTGGTGAAGGGAGCCCCTGAATCGGGTTGGGGGGAGTTTCCTTGGAAATGAGGCCCACACTTCGTGCTGTATCTCCCTCTTAGGTTCTGCTCCTCAAGGACAAGAGGATCCAAACCACGTTGCCCGTGAGGACCACCGGCCAGGGACGCTGTGAGGATATCCCCTAGGCTCGGTGGTCCTCTCCAAGCGTTGTAGACATCTCGGGTCAGAACCCCGTGTGCTGCTGCCTCTCCTGCCGCTTTTCACGTGGGCGAGCTGGAATCGGGTCTGAGTGAGATTTGGGGGTGGGGCTTGTTCTTCTGCGGGGGCCTCGGGCGGCACGCAGCCCACCGCCTGGCAGTGCACCTGGCTCTCCTGGCAGTTGGTGGACGCAAGGGCCCTGTTGCCCTGGACTGTAGGACCTAGGTGCCCCGCGCCTGCTCTTGGGCGACGATAGGTGGCGCACCCCAGCGAGCTGCCCTGCCTTTTCCATGACCTGGTCACCATGCCCCAGTGACAATCTGGCTCTGCAGAGCACACTCGCCCTGCTTGCAGTGCTGGATGGCAGCGTCCTGCACACCGAGGCGAGAAGCAACCGGGAACAGAGCGGAAATTCCAATGTCCCAGTAGCAATTAGATACCGAGAAACGCCCCCACCCCCACCCCCACACCCCCCCCCCGGCCCTCCTCAGGGCCTGTCAGCCCAAGACAGCCTCGAGTTGCCAGCATCCTGGGGATGACACCTCGGAGCATTGGATTGTGGAAATCTTCGTTGATGGAATTTCTCACTCTTTTCATTTTTATCTGAAACATGAAACTCTTACCCTGAAAAGATGAAATAGGTATCTTATTTCTTTATACTGCAAATGCACAGCTTGATGATGGACAGATGTAGAGACCACCTCTGCTCCGTGCTCTGCAATGAACGATGGTATTTGGTTGGGTTTCCCATCTTGAAACAGAATGAAGAAATTGGATTGGAGGTTATTCAATGTGTTTTATTGCTGAAATTAAATCACTTTTTCCTTTATTCATAAGCCACTAAGTTCTCTGCCTGAAAGAATAAATTTCCTTAATATATTTAACCTGTCTTTTTGATTTTGGTTTATCCATTAATTTTTTTATTTAATTATTGTTTTATTGTTTTTTATTGTTTTCCACAATTCTTTCTTTGTTTATAGAAATAAGTTTACATTTGCTTGTGCCATAATTTTACATGTCAGTCAAATACTTACAAATGTATTTACCTAGCTAGTACTCAAATTGATTCATAGACTATTTTTTCATACCACTTAGCAATCATTACTTCATTACTCTGCAGTGTGAAAATGGACCTTCTAATAGAAGTACTTTGGATTAGACAAAGGGGAGTGAGGGGAAGGACAGGGGATAGGAAGAGGAAAGACTCTGGAATAAATTGGACATCACTTTCCTATATTCATATATGAATATGCGACCAGTGAAACTCCACATTATGTACAACCACAAGAGTGGGAAGTCATACTCCATGTATGTATAATATGTCAAAAGACATTCTACTGTCAAGTATAACTACAAAGAACAAATAAAAATTTAAAAATCTTCTGTAAAGAAATTCTTTTTGACAGTTACTTTGAACATCCTATCTAATTTTCCGATTTTGTTGTGTCTCCTCGGACAGCCCTACCTGTTTTACACTCTACTCCTTGAATTTTACTTCATTACTCACCCTTATTAATAGTACAGTGGATGTGAGTAAAATGGGAGGGGCTACAAATGGCAAGTGCCCCAGCCAGGAGAACGCAGGCAGTGTTGTGCATGTGGAATAGGAATGCGTGTTCTCCAAGGAACACTGGTCTTTTGAAGAGAAGGGAGACCAGTGGTACCCATGGAGGATGGAGAAAGAAGGGGCAGGCTGAGACGTAGCCTCTGCGTTGCTGAGAAGTCTAGGTTGGCTTCTTCGTAGAGATTAGGGTTAGAAGGACACATCAGCCTTTGCATATGGTTTCTTCTCTCTGAGCTGCTATCTTGTTAATGCTGGTTCATGTCTGAGATAGCAATTCATAAGTACTTCTTTGGGCCTATTTCCTAATTTTTAAGGCTATATTCAGGTGGTAGGAGGTCATAGCGCCATCTATCTTTTTTCACAGCCCTTGTCACAGTCAGAAGTTTACATTAGTTGTGCCCTTATCTGAACAATGCTTGTTTCCTCCCCTGAATCCTTATCTCCCCATAAGAATTACATTTTAATATTTTTATTATTATATCCTCAATGCCTGGCACAGCTCCTGGCACATAGTGGATGTTCAAAAAATACTTGTTTGTTGAATAATGACTGATTAAATGAATGAATAAATAAGCATTGATATATGGAATCACACAGTTCTCTCTTCTTTTCTGGTGAATTCTAATAGTTTGTATGGCATTTCCTAGAGATTATCATTGTAGGAAATTCCCCATGATCAAGAGCCAAAATACAGGAAAATTTGGGAGGTGGAGTTAGATATTATAATTTTTTTCATTCTTCACTTGAAAATATCCTAACATAAACAAAAATTCTCACATAAATATACAACCCACATGCTGGTTCTAACATCTTTCCAAAGTTGGCTCAACTACAGATCTTTCTCCTTTCCTATTTATCCTGAGGTAGGAGATTGATTAACCCTGACCATGGAGAAGTGACTGGACCTCTTTAATACATTGATATGTTCCTGGTCACCATCCCATGTCCTATTCTTACCAACCTCCTTTTTCTCCCCACTTACTCTTTCCAATTTCCCTTTTCCTTGATTTTCTCTTCAGGACAGGAAAATCCCTACCTTATTTCTTCTATGCTTCCCACCGAGCTCTTTCTCTGTAACCCCTTGCATTCCTAAGAGCTGCCTGCCGATGACTGGTCTGTTACTAGAATCAAAGTAGCTTAGAAAATGATTAAGATTTTGAAGAGCAAGCACATTGTTGATAGATATGCTAGAGTTGGACGTGTGGGAGAATCTGTTGTTAAAGAGAAGCCTGAACAAACTGGCTTGCCTCTCTTCCCTCTGATCTAGCTGAGAGGAGATCAGAAACAGAAACTTCTTTTTTTAAATGTAAGCTTTAGACTTGATCAGGACTGTGATATCAGGAGCAGTTAAAGTCAGGTCCATAATCTAAGGAGGAGGAGATACAACTGCTGACATCCAGAAAGATGAAGATCAAAGGATACTGTGTCAGGGATACAGAGAGGGGATGACGTCCCAAGCAGGTGAAGAGGGATCTCAATCAATCCGTTTTCATCCTTCAATTAGTTTAGTTTTCTTTTACTGTATAACAACCTACAACTAACTTTACTAGATCCAAACAACACAGATTTATTATCTCACAATTTCTATAGATTGGAAGTCTGAGCATCACATGGTTGGTGTGATAGTCAATTTTAAGTGTCAACTTATTGAGCTAGAGGATATCCAGAAAACTGGGCATGTCACAGGAGAGCAGGGAGCTGAAGTTCCAAACCTCCCTTCTTATGTTCCAAAGAAAGAAAATTTAAAGTCAGACACTGAAAGTCATGTGAGAGAAATTTATTATAAGTGAAGATAAAGTGGAAGCAAAGTGAGAGCAGGGTAAAAGTAGAGTGAGCCTCCAGCAGAGAGCACCATCAAGGGAGAGAGTGGGCCCTCATGGAGCAGAGAATGACAAAGGGAACTGTGTCATCTTTAAATTTATTGCTGCTTCATGCTTGTCTTGAGAATTGGGGTCCTCCTTCGGCAACCTTCGCCAATTAGGTGTTCAACTCCTTCGCATCAGGCAGTGGAGTTTTGACCTTATTTGGTCCTCTCTGGAACTGTCATGGTGACCATCCTATTCAAGGGGCTTCATCTCCAAGTCAGTCCTATGTTCATGTGGTTACTGGAGTCAGCAACAGGTCAGAAGTTACCATACTGTGCTTGTGCCACTAAAGAATCCCCTTTCTGATATAGTAGGAGACACCTGGGGTCATAACTCCTAGCTAGATCTTGACCTTTTGGGTTCTGTCAAAAGTTAGTCCCATAAATCCTTCTTTCTTGATGTATTCTTCCAAGTAGCTCCTTTTACTTTTGTTTATCCTGAAAGTTTGTGTACGGATGTTTTTCTACAGGTTATCTGCTACAAATTATTTATCCATGGGCCTTGATAGTAAGTTAAAGAAAACTTAAAAGAGTAACTTAAAGTAAACCTGTGACTTTGCTATGCATTCCACAGCCCATTATTAACTACCAAACAGGTGCAACTATTTTTAGGTGTACCTGACATGGTTTGGGGGAAGATATTTGCAATGTTTTCCATTATCAGTGTGGGTGTGCATCACTCAGTCTAGGGTCTGATGGCGGGGGGAAGGCAAAGGAAAGGTGAACTTTCACTTCTTGAGTTGGGACATTCATCTTCCACCCTCTGACACTGGAGCTCCCAGTTCTCAGGCCTTTGGACTCTGGGACTTCTGCCAGATGTCCCCTGCCTTGGCCTTCAGACTCAGACTGAATCATACCACTTGCCTTCATGATAGCATAAGCAAATTCCCATAATCAATCTCCTTACACATCTATAAGTACCACTGGCTGTTTCTCTGGAGAACACTAGCTAATACAGATGAGTTATCTGCCCAGTGACTTACAGAGCTGAAATCAAGGTGTTCAGTGGGTTGTATCTAGAGGTTCCACTAAGGAAAGACAGGATTCCACATTCCCTTAGATGATTGGCAGAAATCATTTCCTTGCAGACCTGAGGCCCTTGTGGCTTTCTAAGCTGTAAACCAAAAACCACTCACAGCAGTCAGAGACTGTACCTAGGTCATGGCCAAGTTGCCCCTCCATGGACCCTCCCACCTTTGGAATCTGACTTCAGTAAAGATACAGTCCTTTTTAAAGGCTCCCGATTAGACCGGGCCCACTCAGGAAAACCTCTGTTTTTATGAATTTAAAGTTCACTGATTTGGGGCCTAATTGTGGAATGTTATTTCCTCAAACCACAGGTTTCTCCCACACCAAAGAGAAGGTATGTTAAAATGGTATCTCACTAGAAGGCAGAGACATTGGAGGCCACAGTATAATTCTGTTAACCACAGTATTTAGTTTATAACATTCTTTGTTAAGTTCAAGGGGTGATGTCAGAAGTCTAGGAAAAAATCATTGTTGGGGTTGTTTTCAAATAAATGGGAAACATATCACTGTGATTTGTTCAACAACAGCAAGGAAAAAAATTACAAAACGTTCAATTATATTAGGGAGACGGCAAACATTGTCCTGAGGGCAGGCAGTCTAGGGGAATCTTTCTTAATGAGCTCAGTGAAGTATTGAGAATTATATTCAAATAAAAGATGGAGACGTCAACAACAGCAGATGCCACCACTGCTAACTGAGATAACTAGAGGTTTATTAATCCAAGAGGAAGGTGCAAAACTGGTTATGTTTAACTCGGAGGCAAAAGGAACACCGCATTTGTGATAACCTCGCCACCTCTCTGTCCTACTGTAAATTCCCGCAGGGAAAGGAGGCTGGGTCTGAGTCTCCGATCCTTCTCCAGTACCTAGGATAGCACGAAGCTCGACGGCACACATTCGCTGGTTAGAAGCTCACCAAATAATTATTCCGTGAACGCAAAGAACACATGAATAGAACACCGAGAAATTACTTCTGCTCCAATTGCTTGCCTTTTCTGCTGAAACTTCCCAACCAACCCCGGACTCTCCCAGAGGAGTGATCTGTTCACTTAACACGCTGCTCCACTTCTTTCGCTTTACAAGAAAGTATTTATCATGTCTCAAGAATTAACGTCCTTTCCCTACAGATCGATGATATTTATCAGATCGAGAATTCCCCCTCCGATTTCTTTTATTATCCTAGTTCCCTGGAGCCCGTAATGGGAATCGTGATTCCCACGTTACATGTCAGCGGGCTGCACAAACGTTCGGAAAAGGAACTCCAAATTCTGTAAGCAGAATTCCCGCCCGGGCGCAGCCGCCCACGGGCCTCAGGGGTTCCAGGACTCGGCAGTCACGGGCTCGCCCCTCCCTTCGGGCGCGTCCCAGAAGGCCCCGCGCCCCCAGCTGTACGGAGGGCCTTGGCCAAGATGGCCGCGCCCACGGCCGAAGGCTCCAGGGCGCCGCCATCGCAGCCCGGGCCCACAGAGGCCGCGATCCCGGTGGCCGCCATGTCGGCCTCTGGCTGCAGCCAGATCCGGACAAAGCCCGAGACTGAGGCCCAGAGGAAGAGTGCGGGAAAGGCCCGAGAGGCCGGGCGTCCACCCGAGATGGCTGCGTCCGAGCCTGGGGCCAGCGGCGCGGTGAGGGTGGCAATGAGCTGGGGGCTGTCAGAGGTGGTCAGTGATTGGAGGGTTACTGTAGTCGGTAAAGATTTGGAAATTGATGGACTCAATGCTGAAGGGTCCTTCGGGATGCGGGTTGGTGATTGCTGTAGTTTTAGGAGGACAGCGTATCCAGGCACCTGCAGAGGCAGTAACGGGCAGGCAGCCGCCGGAGTCACTGACAGGTCTGGGTTTCCAAAGCTGGGGCATCAGAAACGGGGGCTTCGTGGTGTGCCAGAGATAGGGACGGTCTGTGGGAGCCAGCGATTGTGGGTGCCTGATAGTGGGTGTCTAGAGACCAGATCATCCAAGAAGGGCACTGTTAGATTTGGGGACTGAGGCGATGGGGAGTATCTGTGAGGATCAGAGATCTGGGTTTGGGGTCTGTGGTGGTGATGTTTGTGGAAGTCCGATTAGCATTATCTTTGAAAATTGGTAATTAGTGTGATAATATGGGTAATGGAGAAACCAGGAGGCCAGTGGATGGTGGAATGTGGGGATGGTGGAGGGTTTGCATGTCATCTGGGAGAAGAATGGTCAGTGATTAGGTGGTGTCCAGGAGTCATTACTGTACTACCAGTGATGAGGTGATTAAGAGGAATTAACAACTGAAGGTCATCTATGATTCTGGGACTAGGATGCTGAGAGGGTCAGGAATTTGAAAGATTGTAGGGTTTAGTGATGGAAAGTTCTGCAGGGGCCAGTGATTGGAGTTATGTGGAAGTTAATGATGGATTGTTCTGTGAAGAATGATAATTGGGAGTTTGTAGGGTTCCATAAATAGGGGAAGATTGTGAAGGTTAGTGACCGATGAGTGTTTGGGTATCAGTGATTAAAAACCAGTAGGAACAGAGAGATTGTAAGGTAAACACCTACTTTATGCCAGGGAGAATGATATGTGGCCACTGAAGTAGGAGGAAAACTCAAGTGTGGTGTTAGAGAAACACAGAGAAAGCTTTTCAATACAATGTGAGTAACCGGTTATGTCATATGCTCTTTGTGAATCCCAAAATATGACTACAGAGCATTTGACTTTGCCATGATGTAACTCAATGGTTATTTTGATTTAGAGCTCTTCCAGGGAATGGTGGTAATAGAATCCTGTTGGAGTGAGTTGAAAGAATCAGAGATAATGAAGTACAAACAGCAAGTTTAGATCACTTATGAGGGATTTTCCTGCTAAAGGAAGTAGAAAAATGAACATTGGATGGGTCACGAAGTCAAGAGAGGGTTTTCTTTTATGTACTGGGGATGAGCCCAGAGACACTTTACCACTGAGCTACATCCCCAGTCTTTAAAATTTGTTTTGTTTTGAAACAGGGTCTCCCTATATTGCTGAGGGTTGCACTAAGTTGTTGAGGCTGGCCTTGAATTTGCAATCCTCCTGTCTGGGATATAGGCTTGTACTACCTATCTCAATCAGCAAGAGAGGGTTTTCTTTAAATAATTAACATTAAGGCAACTTTGTATGTGGATGGGAATGATCCAGTAGTAAGAGAGAAATAGTTGATACAAAAGAGGAAAAGGTAACTGCAGGAGTGAGGTCCTTTGGAAGGCAGGTGGGAATAGGATCTAGAACACAAATGAATCCAACAGGATTGCACATGCCTATAATCCCAGTGGCTTCAGAGGCTGAGGCAGGAGAATTGCAAGTTCAATGCCAGCCTCAGCAACTTAGTGAGTCCCTAAGCAATTTACTGAGACCCTGTCTTGGAAAAAAACAAACAAACAAACAAACCGGGAGTGGGGGGGACTGGGGATGTAGCTCAGCGACAAAGTGCCATAAAAGAGGAAAAAGTAAAGGAAACACGCGCATGCACACACACACACACACACACACACACACACAAACACACAAATGGAGAAACTGGCCTTAGGTGAGAGAAGGAGAAAAACTTTTTCCATTTCACCAGAAGGCAATGTACCTTACCTACGGATTTCAAAACAGGTTGATGGAATTGGTGATAAAAGGGCAAGATAATTCTGGTCTGTTTACATTTATTTTCTCTTTGAAGTATAAGGCAAATTCATTAGCTGAGAGTGGGAAAGAAGTAGATGTTGGGGACTTCAGAGAAAGAGGTTTGCAGTAATATCCTGGCAAGAGGAAAGGGTGACTCGGATTGCTACAGTATTGGATGCCCATTTGAGGTATGTATTATCAATCTGAAGTTAGCCTAGTCAGCACAGTTGTTTGATTTTTCTCTTGCAGTGTTCAGCTGCAAGATTACAGCCAGATTTTAAGAGGAGACAGGGTTAGCCAGGGTTGATGCTTCAATCAGTGAATACAGTGAGGAGGGGCAATGAAGTTAAGTCTTAAAGTTTTTAGTGGAGTACGTATGGTACTTGTTTATGAACTCTAAACAAGAAAGGAAGTCAGTAAAGGCACATGGGTTGGCAGATTGTGAAAAGTGGCGAGGATCAGTGAATTAGAGGCTCCATGAATTTGGAGAATGAAGTGGAAGTGCTAGGACCAGTGGCTGGCAGGAAATGATGGTCAGAGGGTAGAAAGTTCTAAGTAGAGATGTTGTAGGTGGTATAGTGCTGGCGAGGTATAAGGATGGGGGGGTGATGAGCAGGTGAATGAATTGAAGTGGAGGAAACGATCGTTGGCATCAGGAAAGAGAGGCCAGGCTATCAAATGGCTCCTCTCCATCCCTATGGAGATAGCACAGAATGAATGACAGCAGGAGCTCAGGGATAGAGGAAGCTAGTGCCGAAGTTTTCAGTGAATGAACTGGAATGACTGCAGAAGAGGTCACACAGCAGGCCCCAAACTGCTATCCTTAGACAGCCTCCTTGCAAGGTTGACCTTAGGGTGGCATCTGGGAAATTCAATTTCATCTGGTTCCCACCATTCCCAGAACTGGCAGGAGAAGCTCCCTATGGCTAATGTATATAAACAGTGTGGTTTATGCTGAACACTTGCTTTCCTCCTGGAGTCTAAAAGTTTTGTTCATACAAGCACCAGATCCCTATATCACCACCAATAAAAACCTTGGCCCCAGAGTCTCTTTTGAGCTTCCCTGATGGACATTCCACATGTGTTGCCAGAACTCAAACTTGGAGGAATTAAACATGTTCCTGTGACTCCACTGGGAGAGGACTCTTGGATGCTTGTGCTTGGTTTCATCTTGACTTCATCCCATGCCAACTAACTGATTTTGTTTTGCATTCTTTTGCTGTAATAAATCATAGCTATGAATGCATCTGTACGCTGAGTTCTGTGAGTTCCTCCTCTGGATCATCAAACTAAGGAGAATTAATGGGTCAAAGTCTGCTGACAGTCCAAACAAGCTAGGGATTTTGAAGGTGGATGGAGAAATGGTTGAGGTAATTGTTTACTTCATCTTTGGATCCTGAGATGCATAGGTCATAGGGGGCAAAGACAACCTCCACTTGAGACACTGTAAGGAAGTGGAATCCCTAGGATACAGGTGGACTTTGGTTAAAGCAAAGAGGTGATAACAGTGCCTAAAGAGGTTGAAGGTGAGTGCAATTTACTGACAGCAGTTAGGTCTTCTGTAATGGCTGCTGTTTGAGAGTTCTGTTGGTGTTAGTGAGTGGGCTCAGTGATAGGCTGAGAGATCTGGACACATGGGAGATAGTGTGATCCTTGTGTCCTGTGGGTATCAGTGGTTGAGGAACTTAAGGGGATATGTGATTGGAGTGTCTGGGGTCAAGTGACTGGGGGGATCTGCTGTGATTGAGGAGTTTGCTGGAGTTGCTCATTTTGGAATCAGCTTCATTGATTAAGAAGGGCTGTACTGGCTCAGTGGCTGGAAGGCCAGTGACTATCAAAGATGGGGAATATTAGGAGTCAATGACTGGAGGTCTGTGGGGTTAGAAATTAGTGACATACACAGGTATGAGTGGTGTTCTGTCCGTTAAGGGGTTATTTTTAAATGTTAAATAAACTTATTTAAATTTATATTTATTGGTATCAAAATTTTTCAAAACTCATGCCATCCTCTGCTCACCTGCCTCTGTAAGAGAAAAAAAATTAATGTGCTTTAATTCCTCTCCTACCTCCAACCCCACCCAGTTATTCTGCTTATTTTTCTTACATCATTACTTCTTGACTTTAAGGAGATTTTCATAATAGTAGCACATACACATTATCAAATTACTTAGATATAATGAGACACTTTACAGGCTTTCTTACATTTTAAAGTTTGAGTCTGGAATGTCTCCTATATGTTGAAGACTTGGTCCCCAGTGTAGCAATGTACGAGATGGGGCTTATGGAAAGTGATTGGATCTTGAGGACTCTAAGTGGATTCCTAGTGGATTAATCCATTTGATGGATTAATAATTTGAATGGACTACTAGGAGGAGGTGGAAACTGTAGTCAGGTGGGGCACAGTTGGAGGAAGGAAGTCAGGGAACATGCCCTTGGGGTCTGCACCCTGGCCCCTGCTCTCTCTCTGCTTCCCAGCTGCCAGGAGCTGAGCGGTTTGCTTCCACCACATTCCAGTATGTTCTGCCTTGCCTCAGGCCCAAAGTGATAGACCAGCTAACCTGGACTGACGCCTCTGAGAGCGAGAGCCAAAGTGAACCTTTCCTCCTTCAAGTTGTTTGTGCTGGATATTTTGATCACTAGGGGCGAAAAACTAATTAACTGTTCACAGCTTTCTCTGATGGAGTCTTTCCCAATTTTGGAATTTGGGGAAGTTTATCCAGTTTGCTTTTAAAGATTTCTCTTTTTCTTCATTCTCCCTCCCTGGTTCTCTCTCCTGCTCCTTCTCCCTCCTTCCATCCATCTTTATTTCTCAAGTTTGTAGGTAAGGTAATTTATGCATCCTTACATGCCTAAAATGTCTTATTTTTGTTTCCAATATGGATTATTTTTTGCCTAGTAATAAAAATACAAGGGTCTTAATTCTGTTCTTCTGACTCAGGACTCTATAAACCATCGATACTGCCATAGCCTTTTAAAAACCATTGTTAGAGAAGGAAAGATAAAGACGGACCTTTCTTTCTTTCATTGCATTTCTCTCTAATATTTGTATGATTTTGTCCTCTTAAAAGAACAAATTCAAAATAAATGATATTTTGATATTTCTTAATTTGGTTTTTGTTTCTCAAAGAGAAATACAAAACCAGGCCAAGAACAGATACACTCTGTAACATGCCTGTTGTCAACAGTGAGTGGTCAAGGTAGGAACAAGTCACTCACCAAAAAATGGGTGACACTGGACTGAACAGGCATATGCTATTACAGGGATCCATAAAATTCAAAGATGTGACTATGGCCTTTACCCAGAAAGAATGGAAGCAACTTGAACCTGCTCAGAAGAACCTGTACAAAGATGTGATGCTGGAGAACTACAGCAACCTAGCTTCAATGGGTAAGGACAATTCCCTTAAAAATGTGTTCACCATGATGCCTTCTTCCTAAAGTCCTTGATAAGTTCGGCCTTGTTTTTTTGTGGATCAAAGAGTTTTAATCCCTTTGGGTACTAGGCAGGACATTTGAGCCACTGCCTCCAAAATGGAAGCTGTGCTTCATTGCAGCACATGAACAAGTGCGTTGGGAAACTTCAGAAACTCTGTATTCCTTCACCTTGAAAGGCCTTGAGTGTAAACAGAGAGGCTTGATTTCTGAGATGGTTGTTCTAACACCCAATTTCTACCTTTTCTCATAAGCAGACTATCAAGCTCCCAAACCAGACATGATCTCTAAGTTGGAAAAAGGAGAAGAACCATGGTTGGGGAAGGGGAAAAGACGCAGTCAAAGTCATCTGAGTAAAATAGCAAGACTGAAGCAAATAGGAGCCAGTAGAAGTAAGTTCCTAGTTTCTTGGCAGTAACTTTGGAATTCTTCAAAGAAAAATTTTCTCTCAAATTGTTCTTAAAGATCCTAGACTATTTCTTCTTAACCAGGAAATAGCTGTAGAAAAATATCATAGTCTGTCAGGGGAAAAAGAATTCTAACTACAAAGATTCCCTAACCTTAGAGCTTCTAATAGCTCTTCCTTCTGTGAACCTGTCCACATGTGAGTTTATGCAGAGATCACTGTAGGAGTGAGACAGTGTTACTTATGGAGTTTGGTTGTACCACTTGTATTAGTCAACTTAGACTAGGTTTTCTTCATTAAGGAATAATCCCAAAATCTTTGTGGCTTCTAATAAGGTATTTATTTTTCACTCAAGCCATAACCCTGTTCCACAAGATCTCCATTTGGGAAGCTCTGCTGAAAGAGCATTCTCTGTCTGGCAAATTCTGGTCTCATGGCAGAGGGGAAAAATTGGAACCACATGGTAGCTCTTAAAATCACTGCTTGGAAGTGGTAGATGTACCTTTTGGCACACATTTTATTGGTTAGAGCAAGTCCCTTGGCCACTCCTGAGTTCAACAGGGTAGGAATGTTTAATTTAATCCTTCCACAGGGTGGGATGCTGCAGTTCAAATGGCCATGTATTTGGGAGGGGCTCAGAGGTGTAATCCTTCCATAGGTAACAATAATACAGACTATGATACCAGTCCAATTGTGGTGGGAAAAAGGTGAAATCCATGGCCCTAAACCTTTGGTTCCAGTCCTTCAGATACCTAACTTGTCCCTCCATATAGCCCCTTTTTCTTAGCTATGTGTTCCATTGCTCAGTTTTCAGTTGAGTCCTTTTAGCTCTTTTGTCAATCACATCCCTATTTACCTTATCTAAAGCAGTGCCTTTTAAAAATTCATTTTCCTTATATCCTTTGCTTTTCTACCCATATCCCCAAACCCTGCTCTAATCCCCAAGGTATCAAAGTCTTTCCTATGTATCCAGACATTCTTGGATCTGTCTTTTTTCTAAATCTCTTGGCATGATAATCCTGTCCCTAAATGACTTTTGGTTTCCCTCCTTTCACTGTGAAATGCTCTACATCTGTGCTCTATAATGTGTCATCATGTCCATTTTTTCCTTAGCACTTGCAGTTGAATTCTAAGAATTCATTCCTCCCCAAGTTTCTGACATACCTTCTAGGATATACTTGAATAATATTGATAGCCTGAGGTTTTTGCCTACCTAATAACACCACTTGAATTGAATCTTATCCTGTCTCTAAGTGCTTCTTTACCATTTACTCACCAACTTCTCCTCCTTCTCACTTGCTAAAGTGTTCCTTAGGTTTATCTTCTATCTGTTCTTTTTTTCATGACACATGAAGAGACCCCTTGATTTCTGATCCATCCATTCGTGGCTTCAGCTTTGGCTCTTCTAACTTTTATTTCTGAAACTTAGTGTTACAACTAAAAGGTAATCCTGAAAAATACATCTTTGTCATGATTCGTTGACTGTCTTCTTGGTTCAGGTTCTTATATAATAATTAGAGGTTCTTCTAGGAAGGAATATTCTTGTCCCTCTAGTAATTTGCTGGGCCTAACAAGCTCCATACTAAGTTTATGAAGCAACAGAGATTCTAGCTTAAAATTCATGTTTTAATTGCTCTCTCAAATTCAGGAAAAGCTTCCAGTCTTAATCAAGCACTTGGCTAGATCCTACTGTCCCCTGGTATGATGCTGTTTTTATGCCAGTTCCCTAGTTCAGATTCTCCTCTTGTCCCTCATGGTGCTATCCCTTTTAGTGCTTTCTATCTTTTTCTGGAGAACAGATGTCAGTTCTGGTTATCCCAGGCATATTGCTTTAAGAGGTTCTTACAGTGTTACATGTCAAGCGGAAAGGCTTGAGTTTTGATGCCTTTTTTCCCAGAAGGATATTTGCCCCATCTTCCCTATCATCCTTGGGCACTGGGAGAGGAATCCTTGTCATGCTACCTGGGAGGTCCTTTTAAACTCTTTCTTCCAGGGTGCTGAATGTCTTAAACTTTTCTAAATGAAAAAGCAGTTAGCAGCTCTACTTCTCCAGTCGCCTTACTCTAGCTATAGCTCCAAAAATTGATCCACGGGAACTGAGTTTTTGAATGCCCTTCAGGGAAGAATAATATTGATACAATGACTCTTTTCTGTTTGAATCAGCTTTCATTTTCTCTATGTAATGTCCATTTACCCTGAAGGTGGCTATCTACTTTCTCTCTTCTCTTTCTCAGGTCATGGAAATTCATATGTGTGTGTCTCTCTGACTCTTTTTAATTCTCACTCTTAAGCTTTTTCTGCATTTCCATGCATGTATCTGAAAAAGGCTGCCCCCAAATGACAGTCCCTGCTCCTAAGTTTATAGTTTTTTGAACATGGTATCCATAGTTAGCTAACAGAAGTCTTCGAATTTCAGTTCCAAGTTCTTAGAAGAAACAATATTGTTGGACTATCAATAGCCTGGTGTTGACCACTGTCCAATAATTGTTTTCAGCCTAAAGTTGAGTCATATAGTACAAACATGGCTGCCCATACCTGTCCATGTGAGTGGTAGTCTCAGAGAAGGGGAACAGTAGTAGAGAAGATAGCCCAAAATATGTAATGTGTAATGTCTGGGGGAAAGAATATGAGCAACTACTAAAAGCTAGAAATAAACTTAAAGTTGTAATTGGCAATTAGGATTACCTGACAAGAACACAGGTGTGTACTTCATGGCAAACTGTGGCAAAATAAGTGTGTATGTGCATTAAATCCAGATAGTATAGAGTTTGTTTGCCAAGCTAATTATGCAATTTTTACCACTTGGTTAAGGAATTAGGGAACTCAGAGGACCTGTAGGGGTTTGTTTTTGTTCCCAGTACAAGAATGTCCTTATTCCATTGGTTGTGGGTGGCAGCAGTGCCACACCCTTTCCTGCTTATTCCCTCAGGCACCTGTTAGCTTTTCAGTACTCTGGAATAAACTCACTCTAAATTCTCTACCCTAGTTTACACTAGCTAGCCTAAGTAGAGGGAATGATGATAAGGACATGTGTATGTATCTTTTGTAACCTAAGGGCATATACTTCAGCCAGATCTCACAAGGAACTAGAACCAGTAATTAGGAGGCCACTGAGAACTGAAATTATGCAAACAGTACCCTTGGGGACATACAGTCTTACATTTCTGCTTCTCTGTTATGCTTCACTCTTTCTACTAAGAAGCTTTTTTATATAGGTAACATATGGCTTTATTAGTACTTGCCTTTCTTAAGTCATTTTAAAAATTTAATCATCAAATGGAGACTATTTAGAGTCTAAATTTTTAGGAAGAAAAATCTCATTAAAAATCTTGGATTGAGCTAAATGTGTCTCCAACTGACCAGTTGGTCACAGGCACCAAATACTCTGGGTAGCTTAGCAGTTATCAGAAGTGGGCAGCTAGAACTGAGAAGAACCCCCCAAGAGTGTCAACTACAATCACAGACTCTTAATTACATTTATTATTTCCTGTTCACTGCTCCATATGTTTATTTTATCCCAGGTTGCAAGTTCATATTTTTAAGTAGCCAAAGTTGTTTCGAATCACTGTCGTCAATTTTCTTTCCCTGGTTTTACTATAGCATTCTCTCCTGCCCCCAAGTCCAAGAGGATAGGGACTTTGATATTTATTTTACATTGGGATATTAGGGTGAAATAAAGATTCAACCCCACAACAGAGCATTTCTTTATAAAACTTAAGTGAGAGTATAAAAATTCACAAGAATTCTTCATTGAATTTCATTGTAGAAGAAGTACAGCAAGATGATGACCAGCTGGAGAGTAACCAGAAATCCCAAAACAAACTCACGAGGGAAGTTGCCTGTAAGAACAAAACTCTGAAAAAGAAGAAAGGCAGTGAGGGTGGATCTTTGGGGAAAAAAGTTAATGTGAGTACAAAACATGTTTCTTCAAAAAGGGGGCTTTTTAAATTTGATTCACATGGGAAGAATTTGAAGCAGAGTTTAGACTTCCCTGGCCATATAAAAAACTGTACAAAAAAGAAACCTGACATAGCTAAAGAACATAGGAAATCATTCAGTCATAGCTTATCTGATACAAAAAAAGACACAAATCAACCTGGAAAGAAATGTGAGACATTATCCAACCAGAGTTCACCTGACAGGTGTGACAAAAGTCAGACTAGGAGGAAGTGTGAGAAATCATGCCACCATAGTTCATCCCGTACTCAGCACAGCAAGATCCAAACTGGAGAGAAGCACGAGAAATCATCAAGCCTTAGTTCATCTAACAATCCTGACAAAACTCAAGCTTGTGCAAAACCCTTTGAGTGTAATCAGTGTGGGAAGGTTCTCAGTCATAAACAAGGACTCGTTGACCATCAGAGAATTCACACTGGGGAGAAGCCCTACGAATGCAGTGAATGTGGCATAGCCTTTAGCCAGAAGTCCCACCTCGTTGTTCATCAGAGGACTCACACAGGAGAAAAACCATATGAATGTATTCAGTGTGGCAAAGCCCATGGTCATAAGCATGCCCTGACTGACCACCTAAGAATTCATACTGGGGAAAAGCCCTATGAATGTACTGAGTGTGGGAAAACCTTCAGACACAGCTCAAACCTTATTCAACATGTAAGATCTCATACAGGTGAGAAGCCTTATGAGTGTAAGGAATGTGGAAAATCCTTTAGGTATAACTCATCACTCACTGAACATGTGAGAACTCATACAGGGGAAATACCATATGAATGTAACGAATGTGGCAAAGCCTTTAAATACAGCTCATCCCTGACTAAACATATGCGAATTCATACAGGCGAAAAACCCTTTGACTGTAATGAATGTGGGAAAACTTTTAGCAAGAAGTCACACCTCATTATACATCAAAGAACTCATACGAAGGAGAAACCTTATAAATGTGATGAATGTGGAAAAGCCTTTGGACATAGCTCATCTCTTACTTACCATATGAGAACTCATACTGGTGAAAGTCCCTTTGAGTGCAAGCAATGTGGGAAGGCCTTTAAACAAATTGAAGGCCTTACTCAACACCAGAGAGTTCATACTGGGGAAAAACCCTTTGAATGTAATGAATGTGGGAAAGCCTTTAGCCAGAAGGCACACCTCATTGTACATCAGAGGACTCACACTGGGGAGAAACCCTATGAATGTAACGAATGTGGGAAAGCCTTCAATGCAAAGTCACAGCTTGTTATACATCAGAGATCCCATACAGGAGAGAAACCCTATGAATGTAATGAATGTGGGAAATCCTTCAAACAGAATGTATCCCTCACCAAACATATGAAAACTCATTCTGAGGAAAATTCTCATGAGTGAAATGAATGTGGGAAATCTGCTAACCAAACTGAAGGTTACTTTGAACTTGAGATTTGGTTAAAAAAAAAAAAACTTTGACAAGAAGTCACCTCTCGTTACCTTGTTACACACAAAAGGATTCAGATGTAGATCTTCAAATAGAATCAACAGATGGAATAAGATACCAAATCTTTTACAGAAAATATTATTTAAAAATATGTAGTTATTATAAATGGTTTACATATGTAGATTGAAATATGAAGCTTTAAAAATTATGAATCAGCAATGAAGAAACAATTTGTATATTCTGACAATTCCTGAGCTGCTTAGGTGTTGTGTACTGAAGTCCACATATTAGAATTCAATTTGCATATCTGTTTGTTGCCTTGTATAAAGGAATGTGGCCATTATATTATTATCTGATATTATCATCCAGCTCTTTCATGTGCATACAAGCTTTTACATTAGCAGAAGCCTTTATTAAAAAAAGTATTATTCTTCTAAGAATTGTTAACAGAAAGTTTTTTAAAGTAAGGAAAAAAAACTGTTGAGGATACAAATATGCTGATCAGGAATGATGCCCAATATATATTAAGTCAATTAAAAAAAAGAGATTGCTAAACATGGTCTAGCAATGTATATAGTTATCTTCCCACTCATGTACAAAATGTTATGGGTGTTTCCCTTTTTCCTTCTGTCTGTGTATGTGTGTGTGTGTACACAAGTACTACAAATGTATATAAATATAATTTTCGGAAGAAACTTAATAGTAGTTGCCACTGGGCACAGGCGTATAGGATTGAGGGCTGGGACGAGAGCGAGATCTCCTTTTTGGTATCCTGTTTGAATTTTTTATCATGCTCATGCATTGTTTTCACAATTAAAATACTTTTAATATGCATAAATCAGTGCTGTTTAAGAATATCACTGAACCTATTCCACAGTGTTGCTGACAAGTTAAAAATTTCTATGCTTATTCATGAATAATGATGAATCTGAATCTGAGGTATGATACTAAACTTGATATTAACTTCACAAAGACTTTTCCTATCAAATACAAGTTCTTTCATTAACATAATAATTACAATTATAACAGCACTGTTTCTTCCATCTTCTATTAGAGACTGAAGATGAATTGTGGTTGCAGATGAATGAGTGGTTTTTTTTTAAACACTCACTCCATTTTATCGCACATTCAAAGTACTCCTACACAAACACCACAGGCAGATATTTAAAATATATTGCACCAAATGGCACCACATCCTGTTCTTGCCCATAGCAGATATTGTTAACGGATCACTGCACTCTTTCTGAGTGAACCCAGAGGCAGCATCAGAATCATTCTTGAGCATGCATTCCAAGAGGTATTATGAATCTATTTGAATTTGCACAAGAAACCTGTTTGCCATTGCATACCCAGATTTTTTTTTAAACCTTGAATCATAGATAAAAAATTTACCTGAACTGTTTTAAATTTTAAGTTGTTACATTAAAAACAGATGTGACACAAAATGGTCTTATAAATCATAAATCATTTGTAAATTATTATACTAATTTTAAACAAAATATTAACTATATGTAATATTGTCAAATAATATTTGACATGTATGTTACCTTTTTATTTTTCATAGTACATTTGTTACATTAGCTTGTTTGCAAACATATGGGTCAGTTATTAGGACTTGTTCTGTTCAATACTGTTGAACCATAAATATTTCACCTACATAGTAATCTAGTACAATAATGAGCTCTGAACAAGTATGTGATTAAACATCATCTGCAAATATTTCCATTCAAGTTCCTGCCTTCCTAACCTCCTCATTTCAGAGAATTGTAAGATCTAAATATTGAGAATAGAGTGTGTGTGTGTGTGTGTGTGTGTGTGTGTGTGTTCGCACATATGCATGTATTGAAAGATCAACTCTTCGGTCTTAGCTCTCATTTCCAAGTCATTTATTTACTTTCAGGGGAAGCAAATGCAATATAAAAGCCATTCCCATCAGTAATTTGCCAGGTGGAAGTATGGCCCTATGCACAGAATGAGTCGTCACTATTCAGACCTGCAGAACACACTCTTTAGGATGAAACAGTTGTAGGTTATGGTTATGTTGAATTTCCACACCTATTGAAGAACCCATAAGTGTCATGCCTGTAACAGTCAGAAATACGGGTATGCCTTAACTGTAGAAATGAATGCTTGAAAGCAATTTTTGCAGTGAAAAATAAATTTTGGATCAATAAATGAGGAAATGATGTCAGAAAATAATGAAGGTAAGCAATAGAAAAGAAGAAAAGAAGAAACAGAGATGAGTCTAAATAATAATGCACAAACTTTAATCTACATCAGAATTGCCTGATGGACTCTTAAAAGGTAGACTTCATAGTGCAAATTCTTGGGCCTGCCATCACAGATTTATTGATTCACAAATCTGCATGTTTAAATAATTCCTAGGGGATGCAGATTCTGCTAGTTGGGGAACCCACTTTGGAGAACTACTGGTATAAATCATTAAGTACATTTCTTAAAAATTATTTTAAAACAGTTTATGATTGTTGTGGTTTAGATGTGTGGTGTCCTCCAAAAGTTTACATGTGAGACAATGCAGGAAGGTTCAGAGGAGAGATGATTAGGTTGTAAGTGTCTTAACCCAGTCAGTGATTTAATCCCCTGATAGGGATGAACTTAGTGGTAACTGACGTGGTAGGGCGTAGCTTTGGGGTATGTATTTGTATCTGGCCAGTGGACTCTCTCTCTCTGCTTCCTGATTATCATGTAAACTGCTTCCCTCTGCCACACTCTTCTGCCATGTTGTTCTGCCTCACCTCCTAAAGAATAGAGCCTGCTGTCTATGGATTGAGACCTCAGAAACTGTGAACCTCCAAATAAACCTTTCCTCCTCTACAGTTGAGTCCATTAGTCACAGCAGTGAAAAAGCTGGCTAAAACAATGATGTATTCCTTAAAAAAAAAAAAAAAAAGGCATATAGCCACAGAATAAATTACAGTTTTGAAACATTTTTCAAGTAATACTTATAACTAATACTTATAATACTTATAATCTATATGTAGGTACTATTCTAAGAGCCAGTGATATAGCAGTCAACAAAACAAGAAAAACAAACACCAGCAACACACATACACAAACAACCCTGTCCTCATAGACCTTAATTCAAGAGAGGGAGACAGGGAGTAAACAAAGAAATAATTAAAATACAGAGTATGGCAGATCATTAGATGGCAAAAAATATATATATATATATATATATAATATATATATATATTATATATATATAATATATACATATATATATATCAGGGATGACTTTTAAATATGGTGATGGGAGGAGGAAGTAAGCTTACTTAGACGGTGACAAAAGCAAAGACTTGGATGGGGTGAAACAACAAGTCACGTGTATTGACAATGAAAGGGAATTATGGCATAGAGCTTTTAGAATCTTAGGGTATGGGAAGGAAAAGATGCTGAATTCCTCTTCATAAAGAGGAAAAATAATTTATAAATATAAACCAAGATTTTAAATATAATTATGTTTGCATCAGAGGGAGAAAACAATCTGGTTTGTTAATCAAGGTTTGTTAAAACAAATACTGGTTTGTTAATCTGGTTTGTTAAAACAAATACTGGTTTGTTAATCAAGGTTGTACAACCTACTAGATTAAAGCTGACTATATATACCAAACCTTTAAATGTCTGGCAATCCTACTTCTATGAATCTCTTCTGTGATTCATTATCAGGGTATACTGTAATATTTTATCAAAGAATAGAGAAATTGCATCTAACTTACATTTCCAGTTAATTGACTAAATAATACGAGCCAGGTATGGTGGCATATCCTTGTAATCCCAGCAACTCAGGAAACTGAGCCAGGAGGATCACAAGTTCTAGGTCAGGCTTCACAACTTAGTGAGAACCTGTCTCAAAATAAAAAGTAAAAAAGATTGGGGATGAAGCTCCATGGTAAAGCACCCTGGGTTCAATCCCAGAATGAACGAATAAAAAAAATAAGTAAATAAAATATGATACCCTAAATAAAGGAATAAAATGACATTAAAAGTCATGATTTCATATTATATTTAAGAAGATGCAAATGATCCTGTATTTTTGCCTCAGCAATATATATATTTTACTGACACTTCTCCAGGTTATTGAGTGAATTATCTAATATTGAAGAAAGCAAATGTTTTCCACCCATTCCCTCTTCCAGACAAAATTTGCTTACATTTTATTGATCAGAAAAAGAATCACCTAATGACCTTTAATTTCAAAAAAGTCTTGAGAAAATAGAATCTTAACCGTTAATATTAAAGGAAAAATGAGTGTTGAGCAAACCTGAAAACATGAAATAATTACCAAGTTAAAAAAACTGATTGCAAAATAATATGTATATTAAGATCACAGTTTTTATATAATACTTATATGTTTATATGTATGTTGGAAAATGCATAATGTCATCTTCACTGTGGGGACTGTGGTTTTTTTCAGGGTTGTGGGTTAAGAGTAGTTTTATGTTTTTCTAAATATTTTGGGGGGCTCGGGTTTTGGCTCAGTGGTAGAGCACTCACCGAGCATGCGTGAGGCCCTGGGTTTGATCCTCAGCACCACATAAAAATAAAATAAAGGTTTTGTGTCCACCTACAACTAAAACAAAAATATTTTTAAAATAATTTTTATATTTCCATGAATTAATTTCGCTGGCACTGCACTGACTGGTGGTAGGTCCAGATGACATCCGCCAGTTGGGTCATTTTGTTTACTTGACTGTTCAGTGCCTCTTCCATAGCAGATGTTCTCTGGTGGGTGTTAACACACAAAAAAGGTCTTTGCACAAAGTCCATCCACACTCACATTCATATACAGATCTCCTTGTTTTTGCTCCTTTATTCTTTTTCTTTCCAGGCCCTTGACCAGAGGTACAGGCCATCTGCAGTGGCACCTGAGCCTACTAAGCCAGGGCCACTTCTCATTCCACATAAGGTGGATATTCAAGTTGATCCCCTGAAGCTCTGGGCACCAAGAGGATTCCCCTCCCATGTCCGTCAGAGCCACCCTGGGTGAGGCTATACTGCAGCTGCCTTCTTCAGCTCACACGCACACACCAAACCAGCCCGTGCATAAGCCAGCTCCAGTCTTCTTCCCCTAGTTAACTGTCAGAACCTTTTGTGGAGCTGTAGATCTGAGATGAGAGGGGTGCTGGTGTAATGGGCATGCCATGTGCTCGCTTGTGTCTTTTGTTCACCTCTTAAATCTTCCACCTCACCGCACTTACAATGGCAGTTAAATGTCAATGTGAATTTGGGAAGGGACATTCCAACCATGGTACATATGATTTTCCACTACAGTTGGCCATGCTTTGCTCCAGAATCCCAGGAGCTTATATTGCGATTCTTTCACTGAACTTGCTGCAGCCTCCATGTGGCTTCTTTTCCCAATACTGATACCTCAACACCAGGCATTAAACGCCAGTGTGTGAGGGCCTATTTCTGCCTCTATTCTGTTCCATTGTTCTATTTATCTATTTTCACACCAATATTACACTGACTTGATTACTAAAACTTTGTAAATCTTGAAGTCAGAATAAGTTAAGTAAGGTTTCTTTGTTTTTCATTTTCAAATTTGTTTTGGCCTATGCTAAGTTTTCAGAGTGTTGCCAAATTGCCTATCATTTCCAATGCTAGGTGTGAATAATTCCAAACTTGATTCTTTTCACTATGGATATTATCAGTATTTTAAATCTTTATCAATAGGAAAAAGGTTCATTGTTACATATACCTTTAATTATTATTTATATACCTTTAATTAGTATTGAGTTTCCTATCTTTTTTCAGTTGGGTTCTTTATTTGTCTTTACAATTTCCTAAAGAAGTGTTTTTCAGATAATAATTCAAGTTTTGACTGTGTTTTTGGTTTCATTGTGAATACTACTTTCTATCTCTGTTTTGGACTACTCTGAGTATATCATAAGTGGAAACATATATTCGTTTTTCTGCTATTGGCTTATTTCACTCAGCATAATGACCTCAAAGTTCACTCCTCTCCATGTTGTAGCCTATGTGAGAGTTTCCTCCTTTGTAAAGGCTGAATAACATGCCATTGTGTGTGTATATCATATGCTGTTTATTCATTCATTCATTGATGGTCACTTAGGTTGTTTCCACATTTTAACTAGTATGAATAATGATGCTAAGATCATGGGTTTACAAATATCTTCAGGACTAAACTTTAACTTATTTTGGTTTTATACCCAATCGTGAAATCCAACAGGATCATATAGTAATTCTATTTTTAATTTTTTTTTTATTTTTACTTTGGAGACAGACAGACACACACACACACACACACACACACACACACTTACTTTTTGGGGGGACAGGCTAAGGATTGAACCCAAGGTCTGGTGCTTGCTTTACTACTGAGCTATACTACCAGCCCTTTTGTATTTTACTTTAAACCAGGATCTCATTAAGTTGCCCAGGCTGGCCTTGAACTTGCAATCCTCCTTCCTCAACCTCCTGAGGAGCTGGGATTACATGTGTGCACCACTGTGCCTGGTCCTCTGTTTATATATGTATGTTTTGATACACAATTAAAATTTTTTTTCATGAAGTCCAATTTGTCTATTTTCTATTTTGTTGTCTATGCCTTTGGTTTTGTTTCTAAAAATCATTATCAAATCATGAAGATTTTGTCCTATTTTTTTTTCTTTCAAAAGTGTTACAGCTTTAGATCTTATATTTAGGTCTTTGATCCATAATGAATTAACACCATCCAACATGGTGTTAGTTAAGGAACCAATTTCATTTTTTACCTGTAGATATTCAGTTTGAAAAAAGATTGTCCTTTTCCCATTGAATGACCTTGACACCCTCATCATTAGGATGTATTCTTAAGGTAAATTATATGTGGTTATAAAACAGAACAAATGTGCTTATCTGGATTATAAAATAAATCATCTTCTTCATTTGATCTGTCTGTTTTACTCTGTCCTGTGTATCTCTATTCACTACCCCTAGAGTGATCATACATCCCGTATTTTCCAAGACCAGTTTTAAGTCTATTGTCCTAGTATAGTTATGAATAGCACCCTTTCCACTGTCAAAGCTATCCTGGCTCAGATGAAAAACTGTATGGGTATATTTGCCTCTTTACCAAAATAAATCCCGGTTCATTGAAAAGACATTCATAAAAATGTAGGGTAGTGTACTGGTTATGAGCATAGTTCTGAGTCAGACTTTAGGAGTTTACGTCTTGGCTCTATCACTTTATAGGATGTGTGACTGGATACTTCAGATTCTTCCTCAGTAAAATGGGGATAATAATGGTCTCTCCCTTGGCATCAAGTTGAATCAAGGATCAGCAAATTTTCTGTAAGTGGATATTTTAGTTTTGTGGGCTGCATGGTCTCTGTTGTAATTTCTCAACTCAGATGTTGTAACACAAAAGCAATGATAAATGACCCACAAATAAATTAGCACAGCCGTGGACCAATAATACTTTATCAAAACAGATATCAGGCCATGTTTACCCAAGAGCTATAGGGTATTGATCCTGGATTATTAACTCAGGGCCTCACAAAACAAAGGCAATTCCCTTCATCTTTGGCAAGAAATTCCTGCCAATATAGGAGTGTGCAGGAATTTGCAACAGAGGGAACCATCTGAACAAATATGTGGAGACAGGACCAGCCTCTCTGAGATATGTGAGGTTCTAGGCCTGGCCATAGTTGAGTCCCGACAGTGGAAGACTGAGTTCTTGTTCCACGGCATGGAAGATTTGAACAAAGAAGTGTTATCAGAGAAACTGAGTTTTTATTAAAAAGGCACATTAGTTGGAGTGAGGTATGATTCTGGGGAGAGTGGGTTGGGAAGGTGCTGTGGTTTGGATCTTGAACATTCCTCAAAGGCACATATGTTAGGAGCTTAGTCCCCAGAGTAGCACTGTTGGGAGGCAGTGGAGCCTCTGAGAGGTGGGACCTTGTGATAGGTCCTTGGGTCATTGGGGTGTGGCCTTCCTTGAAGGGAATTCGTCCTCTTCTCAATTCTACATCTCTTCCTCTTCCCTTTCACTTCCTGACTTATGATGTAAGCATTTTTTTCTCCATCAAGTGTTCCCACCATGATGTGCTGCCTTATCACAGGCTTCCAACAATGGGGTCAATAGATCATGAACTGGAACCCCCCAAACTCTAAGCCAAAAGAAACCTTTTATCTTTTTAAGTCAATCATCTCAAGTATTTTCTTTTAGTGATGGGAAACTGACTAACACAGATGATAACCTGGAGTCCACCCAACTCCATCTCCTGTTCAAGGAATGGTAAAGCCAAGAATGAGGACAGTTATTTGCTAATGAACTACTGCTGTTGACTTAAGAACACATTGAGAGATGTGGATTTGAATCATGCTATTACCACCTAATAGGCAATATTTTGAGAGTGAACAATGGATTAAACTTGTTAGAGGCCCCTCTTTAAAATGTGGTTCTTGATCCTTAACTTTGAGGGTTAGAGTAAGCAGTGAATGAGATGGAGGCATATAAAATATTCTGAACAAATATTTTATTTTGCCTGGATCCTGGCAAATAGTCAATGAATGATAGTTATGAGTGTTGCTATTATTGTTTGTGTAAAGAAGAAAGCCTGGGAGAAGCTGAATGAGACCCCTCATGACCACCAAGCCACCCAGCCCCTGCAGTTAGCCACCTCTCAGCACCAGTCATGCCCAAGTCAGGTCAGTGATCACACTGTATTGCCACTATCCAACTCTGAGCTTCTCTCCAGCATTGCCAAGCACGGCATTCACATGTGTGTGGATTTGATGTAAGGAATGAATGAACCTACCTTATGAAGAGTCAATGGACACAAGGTTTTTCTAAGAACAACAATGAAAAGCAGAGTCCAACATTCCTGCCCAGAGTCTCTCTCAGACAGTCCATTTAGGCTGCCATAGCAAAACACAGTCATCTCTCCTGTATCTCACAGAGGATACATTCCAAGACCCCCAGTGGAAGCTTACTGATATTTCTATATATATATACCTATGATAAAGCTTAATTTATAAATTAGGTTTCATAAGAAATTAGCAACAATTAACGAAATAGAAAAAATTTAACAATATACTATAAGTTACTTAAAACTGATGAATTGCTTATTTCTGGAATTTTCCATTTAATATTATTTGGATTGCAGCTGACCAAGGGTTACTAAAATTTTGGAAAGTGAAACTGGATACCAGGGGATAAATGTTCCATAGAGCAGGTGGCTTATAAACAATAGAAATTTATTTTTCACAGTTCTGAGACTGGAAAGTCTATGATCAAGGTATCAGCAGATTGGTGTCTATTGAGGGCCTGTTTTCTAATTCTGCCTGTGTCCTCACAAAGCTGAAGGGACAGTTTCTCTTGGAACTCTCTTAGAGGGATACTAATCCCATTCGTGAGCCCTCATGACCTATCCTTGTAATTTATGTGGGAACGCCTTTGCCGTATTTCAGCCCTTACTCAACATCAGGACTCGCTGGAAGGAATCCATATGAGTGTACTGAACATTGGAAAACCTTCAGTCATAGCACATACCTTATTGAATATCAGGGGATTCATTCTGGGGAGAAATCCTACCAGCGTTAAGGAGTGTTGGTAAGTTTTTTGCCACAGCACATCACTAATCCAACATCAGAGAACTCACACAGGAGAGAAGCCTTATGAATGTAATGAATGTGGGAAAGCCTTCAGCCATACCCCAGCCTTAACATCAGAGAATTCATACCAGAGAGAAACCTTGTGAATTTAATGAATGTGAAAAGGCCTTCAATCAGAGTGTGCATCTCACTGAACACCAGAGAACTCGTACAAGAGAGAAACCCTGTGTTTGTAAAGAATATGGAAAAATCTTCAGCCAAAGTACGCACCTTACTGAACATCTAAAAATTCATTCTGGTGTGAAACCCTATAATATAAAGACTGCCATAAACTCTTTTGCTACAGAACATCACTAATTCACCACCAGAGGACTCACAGGAGAAAAACCCTACTGATGTAATGAATGTGGGAAATCCTTCAGCTTAAGCTCTGCCCTCACTCAACAAAAACATAGACATACAGAGGAGAAACCCTATCAATGTAGCAATTGTGGGGATGTTTTATATCATAGTACATCTTTAATCCAAGATCAGAGAACTCATGTCAGAAATGAAATCTTACCAGGGTCATGAGTGTGGGAAAGTATGCAGTCATTATTTACCTGAGCATTCACAGTGCAAGAACCCCTAGGATTGTTATGTGAGAAAATTTTTAGGAAAATAGTCATTTATTTAGTATTACACTGTTTATACTGAGAAGAAACACTGTTCCTGTAAATAATCTTTAAAAATGTGTCATCGTTGAGAGGAAATGTTATAATGGGCCTTGTCACCCAAAGCTGTGGTTTGTTTTTAAAGACATAGTTAATAATTATTTTCAGAGATAATTTACTACAAATGTATATATTTGTTTGTAATAAAAGTCTTTAAAAGTACAAAAATCAAAGTGCAATAATGAAGTTTGTTTATATATTTTTCCCTTATCTTTTTAGTAATTCTCATGTTATTTTGTAGCATTAAAGAAATATAGTGTGAATATCGAAATTGACAAATTTGCTTAATAGTTATAGATAAAGAATGCTTTCTTCTACAGAGATATTATGCATTATTTCCTAATATTCATGAATATTTTTAGCAAACTATATAGAATGTTACAAAGAAAATCACAACAAACTTTCAGAGGGACATATTCAAGCCATTCTCTTTTTATTTTTTTTACCACAATGCAATAAAAGTAGAAATGAATGACAAAAGTAGCCCCTCAACATTATTTGGGAATTGAAAAATAATGTTCTGAGTAGTTTTGAAGTTAAAGACTAAATCCAATCAAGAAAAAAATGCACTTATTAGAAAACAATAAAGTTAGAGCACAAATCCAGCATTCAGTTAAAAAAGATGAGGGCTGGGTTGTGGCTCAGTGGTAGAGCGCTTACCTAGTATATGTGAGACACTGGGTTCCATTGTCAGCACCGCATCCATAAAAGTGAAGGTCCATTTACAACTTTAAAAAAGATTAAAAAAAAGAATAATAATATAAACCAAAAAGAATACATTAATAAAGATAAAAGCATACAATAATGAATAGATTCAAGAAGTAGATTTAAAAACCAGTCAAAAAATTTCTAACAAGTAGAAACAAGGAGAAAATTGTGGGGAGGGGAATCCAGGCATATGAAAAGGAATATAAATACAGATTGAAGGGAACTTAAATTTTCCAAGTTGATCATTAACAAATCAAATCTAACAGTTTAGTAAAACCAACAGTAAGGTTTAGCCTAGGTCTTCTAGAGTAGTTCAAAAGTAAAAATCTACATTAATGAAGAAAATATTAGGTTCTTTAAAAATCTACATTAATAAAGAAAATAAATAGATGCTCTAAAAGCCTTTGATAAAATTCTACACGGAAATTTCTAGTGTCTTGATCTTGGACTTCCCAGTCTCCACAATCGTGAGGAATCCACTCCTGTTTCTTATAAATCGTCCAGTCTCAAGTACTCTGTTATAGCAGCACACAATGAAGTAAGGCTGGCAAATGACTTGGCTGGTTGGACAGAAACAGGAAAGGATTAAGATGAGGATGTTGTAGATAAGGAATTCAGCGGGGAGACATGTAGTTGGATCTATGGGATTGTGCACAGATAAAAATCTTTATGTTTTAGGAAGAATACCCTGGGGAAAAAAGCAATAACCAGGTAGAGAAGATGATTCACCTAGTAAACGTCAGCCAGGCTCTGTCTTTTGCACCCAATGCTTGTTCAGGGAGGGCTCACAAATTGAGAAACCACAATTATAGGGATGGAGATGTTAAATAGGCCCATAATCTGGTCTCCTCACTAAGACTGATTGAGCTAATGCCCAGAGCTTCAGCAGCTAAGGCTAGGCTATGGGCCAAGGCTAAACCTCTATGTGGTTAACATCCTTATGGAGATCACTCCCCACCAACACACACTTGGTGGCAGGTTGATTATAATAGGCACCTTCCACCTTGGGAGAGGTGATGATTTTTCTTTACTGGAATTGGTAACTACCCTGGATATGGGGTCATTTTCAATGTTTGCAGCAACTCTGGCTGCATCACTAATTGAGAACCTATTGAGTACAGAATTTGTGCATGTGGGAACCTGAAACCCATTATTCAGATCAATGTACCCATTTTGTGGTAAAGGATGTGTCAAATTGGATGTATGAACATGACCCTTTCTCCTAACATACCATATCACCTAGAAGCTTCCATTCTAATCAAATTTTGAATTAAGACTTTAAGTCTTGGCCAAGACCCCAGTTAGCAATGATGTTTTTCAGGGTTAAGGTGCTTTGCCTAAATTGTGGTACATACATGGACGCTCTGCCCGGTAGATCATTCTCTATCCTGCAAGCTGTTCTACATAGGTCCAGAAGCCAAGTTTAAAGTAGGAAAGGTCCTTCACCCCATCTCACCCAGAGTCCCATGTATCCTTTCACACACACTTAGGTTACGCTAGATTAAGGGTTCTGCTCCCTGGGACAGGAGTTATACTGAGCATGGAGCTATGGCTACTGCCCGGTCTCTGACCCTCTTGTCAACAGGTCAACAGTCAAAAATACCAATGAGTACATGCCATTTATCAGAGTAAGGAAGTTTCATCCACCTCTAGTTGACTGAGAAGTTTCATATTAAATTTCCTCAAATGCTTTTCTACATCAATTGAATTAATTGTATGGCGTTTACCTTTATTACATTACTGGATGGATTACGTTGATTTTAAAATGTTAAGCCAGACTTGTATTTCTAGCTGAAGCCCCACTTGGTTGTAACACATTATCCTTTAGTATGTGCTGGATTTGACTTGCCATTATCTTAAGAATTTTTGCATCTATATTCATGAGGAATATTGATCTGCGATTTTTATGTTTTGCAACATGATTATAGGTTTTATTAATAGGGTTATGCTGGCTTTATAAAAATATTTGAGACTTGTTCCTCCCCACTGTCTTTATTGTGAGCAAAAGTTTCTGTATAATTGGTGCAGGGTTTTCCTTGAATGTTTGTTAGAATTCACCATGGGGCTTTCTTTGTTGAATGGGTTTTATGGAAAATTAAAATTATTTAATAGATTTAAGAATATTTAGATTTTGTTTATTACTATGAAAGATTTTTAAGTTCTATTTTTAAGGAATTTGCCTATTTCACAGAAGAGGTTGAATTCATTGACATGAAGTTGATATAATATTCTCTGTTTTTGTCAGCTTTTTAGCTGCTGTGACTAAAGGATCTGATCAGAACAATTTTAGGGGAGAAAGAATTTATTTGAGGGCTCACAGTTTCAGAGGTTTTAGTCCAGAGAAGGCTGGCTCCATTCCTTGGGGCTCGAGGTGAGGCTGAACATCATGGCAAAAGAGTGTGGCAGAGGGAAGCAGCTCACATGACAGTTAGGAAGCAGAGAGAGTCTCCCCTTGCCAAATACAAATATATACCCCAAGCCACGCCCCAATTCCCACCTCCTCCAGTCACACCTACCACTTCAGTTACCCTCAGTTAATCCCTATCAGGGGATTAATTCACTGATTGGGTTAAGACTCTCACCAGCCAATCATTTCTCCTCTGAAACTTCTTGCACTGTGTCACATGTGAGCTTTTGGGGGACACCACATCTAAACCATAACATTCTCTTATCCTTCTAATGTCTGCAAGGGCCACAAAGATACCCATCCCTTTCCTTTCTTATATTAGATATCTGTGACCTCTCTCTTTTTTATGTGATCTGCCTAACTAGGCATTTATGAATTTTGTTGATATTTGAAGGAATGAACTTTCGGCTTTAGATTTTTCTCCTGTTTATCACTTTTTTCTTCAGTTTATCGCTTTATTTCCTGTTTCACTTCATTGATTGCTGTTTTTATCATTACGACATCCTTTGTTTAATCTCTGGTGTTCACATGTATTATTAAAAAAATAAGAGTTAATACTTTTCACTCGAACATAAGATACTGGCAGAAAAATTACTGTCCAACTCTAGCAGTGGACACAATAGAGATTTTCATCATCCCTATGGCTACAACATCCAGTGACTATAAAAGGGTACAGGCCTAAGTAAACCATTGCCATGTCTTTGTGAGAACAGTTCATTTCAGTTCTGAAGCAGAGCATCCTTAAAGTCCTCCTTACTTACTATGGTAGGGAGTTCTTGAAGTCCATCTTCACAAGATTGCATCTTTGTGGGATTCTTTTTCTCTCAAGCTATAGTGGAGCAATTTAGGCAAATATCATCTTTACCATCAGAAAACAGATCAACATACTGTATTTCTCTTTGATTTTTGAAATATACTTGCTTTTCTTTCATTTTCTGGAGTTTCTGGAACCCTACAACTTCCGTTGGAGAACTTCTGCTTTTGCAGTTCTACCTGAAGCAGAGGTACTTGCCCTGCTAATGTTTCCTTCAGCACTAAGAGGGTGAAGAAGGGCCAGGCTAGGAGGGTTCAGGGGTTGCCTAGGGTGCTTCTTCAACCTTACTCCTTTTCTCTAAGAAAAATGGTCCAGATTGAAAAGATTCACATTGGTTGAAACCACCCCCTTGTGAGGTCTGAACTTTAAAAAAGAACTGTCATCCTGGCTTGTGCAGGAAATTCACTCTCAAACCCTGCAGGGGGCCACCAAAGTGAGAGTCCCCTGACCACGGCACACCCTGCCCCCAGAAAGGATGTGCCAGAGCCTGCACTTCCACACTGAGGGGCACAAAGGGGTCAAAGAAAGGGTGGGGGCCTGTGTCGTAGGCACCTGCCTCTTCTACTTGAGTTTACTTTGTTCTTCTTTCCTGAGCCTTATAGGGTGAAATGTCAATGATTTTAGACATTTTTTCATGTTTTACATATTTACAATGTCAGCATTTCCTTTAAACACTTCATTCAGTTCATCCCACAAATTTTGATATAGCATCTTCATTGTCATTTAACTAAGTTGAATACTTTCTAATTTTCTTCTGATTTCTTCTTTACCCAGGCGCTAGCTGTCCATTCCTGGCCCCAGGCCGAGCGAGGGTAGGGTTCGTGCCAAGCCCTGAGGGCCCTCCTCTCAGCTCCTGAGGTCCCAAGCCTGCCTCACCTTCCTGTCCCCTCCGCTATACGCTTAGCTTTTGAGGGAACACTCCTTGTAAGAGAGAGAGATGGAGGAGCAAGGACGTGTGTGAACGTGCACACACACACATGCACACATACACACGTGTACACACACACACATATGTACACATACACACATGTACACACACACACACATATGTACACATACACACGTGTACACACACACATACATACACACACACTCCTTGCCACTTTTCAAAAACAGAGCCCAGGGTTTGTGCCCCTAGCAGTCACATCCTGCTTTCTTCTGGTAGAGTCCATTGTGTCCCTTTCTCTCTCTTTGGTTGGGTCTGGTGACCCCTCCACTTTCTTTTCGTGGTGTCTGTTCTAGTCCTGCAGAGGTTTCTTGGCTGACCTTTTGGCCTTGCTGCCAGAGTTAGGAAGTCCTGAGGATGCCAGAGAGAGAGGAAAGGAGAAAGCAGGTGGCTGGCCTTGCATGAAAGTCTGACAGAGAAGTAATCAGACTGGGCTTCCCGTCTCCCCAGAGGCCAACAGTGACCTCACCTTCAAGTGTTTTGTCTCTGCTCAGCAGCAACCAACCTTCTACCATGACTTTCCAAGGACCCTGCCTTTTGGGAAACTGTTGATTTGCCCTGGGAACAGAGACGTTTTTGCCAGAAAGATCTCTGCTAACCTGGTGGGTGGATGAGGGAATTACCATTTAGACTCTAAGGAATTTCCATTAAAATGAAAGGAAATGGGCTGGGGTTGCGGCTCAGTGGTAGAGCGCTTGCCTAGCACATGTGAGGCACTGGGTTCCATCCTCAGCACCACATAAATAAATAAAACAAAGGTATTGTGTCTGTCTACAACTAAAAATAATTTTTTAAAAAATGAAAGGAAATTAAGAAATTAATTTAATTCCAAACTCCAATCTAGTAAAAGAATCAATATAAAATGCAGGTGCTGGTGAGGTATAAAGTAGAAAACAAAATCTATTTGGGGGGAAAATAAGCAATTACATAGTCACTAATTAGTCTAATTAGCTTTGTTATTGGTGGTGGTGGTGGTGGTACCAGGGATTGAACTCTTGGGCACTTGGCCACTGAGCCCCATAAGCAGCCCTATTTTGTATTTTATTTAGAGACAGGGTCTCACTGAGTTGCTTAGCACCTCGCTTTTGCTGAGACTGGCTTTGAACTTGCGATCCTCCTGCCTCAGCCTCCCAAGATGCTGGGATTCCAGGCATGTGCCACCATGCCCAGCTTCTAATTAGCTTTTCATATGTGAAATTATCGTCTATTCTTACATGTAGAATCTACTTTTTCTAGAATTGCTTCCTGTATGATTTCAGATTCAAGTTGGCCAGAAAAGGAACCTGCACCAACTTAGGAAAACAAGTAAAGCAATGATTATCACTCTGCTATCACTCTCATTTTAAAGTAATGGCTGTCACTCTGCCGGTCACTACAATCACATGTAGTGATGGACCGACTGACAGTGAGTGGCCCAGCAGTTTCCAGCTTGCACTTGGTCCCCGCTCTCAGCCCAGAATGTCGGGCTCATCTTTCTCGCTGTTGGTCCTGCTAACAATGCCAACCTCCGCCCCTCCCCAGGTGATTCACTGGGTCCCCAGAGGCAGGATCTATAAAGAAGCCACGGCCTCCTGTGAACCTCTCAGCAGTCCCCCTCTTCAGGGCTCCTCCTGGTGCCTGGACAGGCTTGCTCGCCCCGATTAGCTTCTTTTATCCCCTAACTCACTTTTCTGCATCTCTATTTTCCTGACTCCTTCCATGACCATGTAGGATTTGAGTCTCATAAATGCATCCTGATCCTGAAATTTGGACAGTGGCTCTGCCCCACTGACTGAGGTCTAACTGATATATACCACTGTCTAAACTAATCCCATTTGGACTTATTATTCTAGTCAATGACCCAGTTTCTTTTCTTTATTCTACTCATCACTATAACTATCTTATTGCTTGCTAATTGACTTTGTTGCTATCTGTCTCACCTAAATTCAGCATAAGCCCCATGTAGAGAGGAGTCTTGTTTTGCTCACTACTGTATCCTAAGCCCTCAGAATAGTTCCCAACACAGAGCCCTCACAAAGCACTCCATGGGTGGATGGATGAATTAATGGAAATAAAAACAACAGAAGCAATAAAAGTAGAGGAATCTGTGTCAATAAAAATATATTTTTCTGTTTGTTACTACTTCCCGTAAGAGAAGTTGGGTGACTTTTCAACATGTGTGGAAATGTTTGCAAGAGTCTAACCCAAAACATAGGCCATGTAACCTACACAAAACCCACTTTCAGGAACTGAGGACAAGAGTTATGTGCCCAAAAGCAATAGTCTGTCATTCCTTAGTGCAGCTGCAATGGCTTGCTTTGCAAAGGGGCCACTTCATACATGCATAATGCTGCCAAGAATATTTCCAGATCATATATCCACCCGAAGAATCATATATCCACCCAAGGAACCCATTGTGTGGATACTGCATGTCCACACAGTGGAACACTGTACAATCTAATACTACAAAATGAAACAGGACTGTGTGTTCTGATAAAGAGATGTTTCTAAGACATATTGTTAAATTAAAAAAATGTGAGTTATAGAGTAGTACATTCAACATAGTCCAATTGGTATAAAACAAACAAAACTATGACTAGAAAGAAATATTAAAGCATGTAAGTGAAATTGTTAATAGTAGGTATCTTTCTGGAGTTAAATAAAGTTGGGGTTCAGGAAGGGTGTTAAGTGTACACTACATACATCGCTTGAATATTTAACTAAAATATGTGTATAAGTGTACATCTTGTATAATTAATAGAGCAAACCAACATAAAAAGAAAAATGGTCATGACCAGTAGGGGTTCTTTTTAATAAAATTCCTCTTTATATAAAAGTTATCATATAAGAAACTCCCAATAAATTACACTTAGAAAAATGTATTTGCTCAAAACCAACATTACCCATGATCTCAACATTGAGATAGCAACTACAGAGATATTTAATTCTTTCCCAAATACGATAATACAGTACATTTGAAACAGGTGTTCCCCTCAATCGACAACATACAATTTATCCCTTTTTTTTTTTTCCAAGAATATTGCAGTTTGGGCTGGGGGCTGTAGCTCAGTCGTAGACTGCTTGCCTCACATGTGTGGGGTACTGGGTTCGATCCTCGGCACCACATAAAAATAAATAAATAAAGATTCTGTGTCCATCCACAACTAAGAAAATTTTTTTTAAAAAAGAATATAGTGGTTTGCCATTTACAATTTTTAACATATATTCTCATTTGACCCTCACAACAACCCTGTGAGGCAGGCAGCATAGATTCTTCTCATTTAACAGATGAGGAAAATGAATCTCAGAGCAGTTAAGTGCTATGCTTTATAGTTAGCAAATAGTTTGTCATAATGTCAATCTTTGGCCTAAAAATTCAGTGCCCAACTTCCCCTCATACTTGCCCTACCCACTTCACAGGGATAATGAAGATAAAGTGGATTCAAAACTAAAAAAATACTTTGAGGGGAAAAAGCATTATATGATTATACTCATCATTGCCCATGATATATGGCTCTTTCCTCTTCTCACTCCACTCTGTGCATGAACTGGAATTTTATATTACTTCTGTGTTCAACTCAGCAACTAAGTAAGGCAGGGTGATTGTGTGATCCTGTTTAAAGTTGTATCACTTACAACCAGGGTGAGTGCATTATTAAGCAAATTGAAAAACAGATGGGCTAATGTGCAACTAGGACCCAGCAAAGCAAGGCAATGTGATCAGACAGGCGTGATTGCATAGAAGGAAGACGTGGTGTCCGAGCTAGAATTGGCACACACGCAGTTAGCTAAGGCAGAGTGGTGGCGAAGAAGAGTTATTTGTTCTGCCTTATAGAAATAAGAGAAGATGATTCGTGGTGACCCAGGCAAAAGCATCTTGTCACACAGATCTCTCCAGCTGCCTAAAGAGAATATGAACATTGTCATCTTCATTGTCAATAATGACTCTATCTATGCTCATCCTGCATGAAACCAAGGAATACCTCCATGCCAATCTCCTTGGCTAAAATCCAACTAGTACCATTATTCCTAATCAGATTAATAGATTCCTTTTTAAGGTAATGAATTAGATGGTTGCTTAATTATTTTTCAGGATTTACTTTGGTTTCTTTTGCTTTAATACTCAAAGCAAGTTATACTGAGTTTTTATTGGTGGTTCTCAGTATATGTGTTTATAACAGTTAAAGCAGGATAGGTGAATTTAACATATTCAAAGTTTTATAGCATCTGTTCAGAAAAGATTATGTACTATACAAACCATTCAAGTCATACAAAACCATTTTGTCAGTGTCTTTTCAACGGAGAAGAATCCTATTTAGCACGCTCCTCCTCCTGAGGTGGTTCATACTGAGCAAGCTTTGCTTTCAGTTTTTTATTTTCTTCTCCAGTAGCTTCATATTTCTCTTTCATTTCTGCCAATTCTAAGCAGAGCAACTCTATTTCTGGATTTTCTGCAGTAGCAACTCCTAGGTGATGCTTTAAAAAATCCAAAGCACTATTAGGCTTCTCCGGCTCTTCACACAAGGCTACCAACACTTTGGTCAGTGTGTCCAGCACCCCAACTTCTCCAAATACCTCCAGAACTGCTCGCCCTTCTAATCGGCGACTTTGTAATGGGCCACAGTGACAGCGGCCGCGGCATTAGCTGGCGCTGGAGACCGTGACTGGTTACAATTTATCTTTAACTGTCAGTAAACATACAACTTCAACCGCTGCTCTTCACAGATCCCCTATCACTGACACAGGCTAGCTCACACTCGTTAACCCAGGAAAAACTCCCAAATCACCCACCTCCACCAACTCCCCACACACCAAGTCACTGAAATCCTAGATCGCTGACTCCACAGAAGAGCCCCCCTTGCAGGTTTCCTTGATCCCCCAAGTCACTGACCTCATGTCAGTCTGTCAACTGAACCCCTCTTTGGAGAAAACAGACCAGGATTAGTCAGGGGCAATCATGGTGGTCATAACTCAGGATGGCTGTGGTTGGGTCAAGCTGAATCCCTACTGGCATCTACTAATCCCCAGATTGAGTCTCAGACTATAAAAACTGATCCCCAGCAATTCTCCAACAGTTCGCTTCTCTAGCTGCTAAGGTGTGGGTGTTGTTTCTCCCTACCAAGTTTTACACACTGGGAGCATGGTCCCCGGGTGGGTGGAACCTTTAAGAGATGAGGTCTAGTGAAGAGTCATTAGGCCTACGGAGGGTGCTTCCACCAGTAGGAAGACAACCCAAGCATAGAACTCACAGAGCCACTCACTGTCCCCCGCCAGGCACCCCCAGTTCCTAATTCGCACATGCACTGACTACTTCTGGTCCCTTCCATCACTGAATTCCAGAAGTTCCTAGAATCACTGCATTCTGTATATCTCAACCAAATTCACATACACCAAATCACTGACCTCTACAGATGATCAATACCCAACTAAATAAAGATATCCCCAAACTCATCTCTCACGATTGCTAAAGCCCGTAGTTCTCTAACTTGCTAATTTCTGCAAAACAGCCCATTCCTTTATCTCCTACCAACATCCTCCCCCAGACTTGGACTTTTGAGCTCCATTAGCACACAGTCAGTGATTGACACTCACCACCCTCAATAGTTGATTCCTCTTCCAGCCTCCTCTCAGATCCTCCCAAAGACACCCCAAGGATTTCCCAGTCTTAGTCCCCTTCCAAGATGCTCAGATTCTCAGAATCCTTAAAATCATTGGTCAAATTTCAGACTTCTTCCAATACCAAACCCTCATGTCAATACTTCCAAATATGCCTCTGCACTCCAGGCCCTGATCTCAGCCACCCCTAGTTTCAGATCTTCTTCTACCTTAGAACCTCCAGGGAAGCCCTTCTATCTCAGATCTCCAGACTTCCTCCATCTGATTTTACCAAAGAGGCTCCTGAATGTAACCCCAAAGAATAGCCCTCTCCTTTTCCCCAAGAATACCTTTCACCTCAGATTTCTCTAATCTCACACCCTTCCAGAGATCTCCAACTTCAGATGCAGACGGTTTGATCTCAACTAACTAGAACATGATGACCGTGGAGAGAGGTCAAGTTGTAGGTCAAGAGCCAGCCTGATGTGCTATCTCTACACAAGCTCATTTACTATCAACCATAGCCATTTACTATCCACCTCCATATCTGACCTAACAGACTCTTGACACTCTTGCAACATATTGCTAAACCTCACAGACCTCTAGCCTCTACCAACCCTAAAGGTAAGAATTTGATAAAGCTAGCTGAATCCTAGAGAAGAGACTTCCCTTCTTGATCAAGACAAACTCTAAATCCAGAAAAAAAGGTTTCTCCGCCTTTCTGTGGCCCTCCTGTCTGATGATGACCACACCTATGTCTTTTGGAAAAACATTGATTCAGGATTCTCTTCTGTTCTGTGACTATAAAAGTTCTTGTAAACTATTCTACAGTGGTACGTGTCATCATTCAGGTTAATTTTTTTTAACTATTTATTTACTTTTGGTACCTGGGATTGAACCCAAGGGTGCTTAACCACTGAGCCACATCCCCAACCATTTTTATTTTTTATCTTGAGACAGGGTCTCTCTAAATGACTTAGCCCCTTGCTAAATTGCTGAGGCTGGCTTAGAACTTGCACCCCTGGGATTACAGGTGTTCAACACAGTACCCAGCCTCGGGGCAATTTGAAATCATGTTCCCAGACCATGGTCCCTCATACGTGGCTCAGAATAAGCTGTTTTCTTGTTTGCCTTCAAGCAGAATTGTTTTATGTGCACACTCCTATCCAGGATCTTCAGAACTGAACTTACATCAGATCCACTTAAACCACTTCAAAGAACCCATGCCAGGCAATTCACAGTGGCACAAACCTGTGACTCCAGCTCCCAAGTCAGGAGGATCACAAGTTTGAGGCCAATCTGGGTAATTTGGTGAGACCCTCTCAAAAAAAAAAAAAAAAAAAAAAAAAAGGCAGGGGATGTAGCTCAGTGGTAGAGCACCCTGGGTTCAGTGTAAGAAAAAGAAATTCCAAGAATTACCAAACTTTGCAGACACCCGCAGGAGAAGACACACCTGTTTCCTTGTCACTACGGATCACGATCTCAACAGCAAATATTCCCCAATCATTGGCTCTCACTGTAACACCCACAGATTAAAAATCCCCACACCTCCCAAGTTCCCAATTTCTGGGCTAAGGATGTGGTTCAGTGGCAAAGTGCTTGCCCAGCAGGTGGGAGGCCCTGGGATGGACCCTAGCACCGCAGAAACAAAAATCCCCTATTGCTGACACGGATGCCCCAGGCCACACGCATCTGTATGTCCATGCTCACAGGCTGTCCAGCACCCTGATCCTGTTTCTAGGACACCACCCCCCTGCGCCCCAGGACCACCTCAGCCTAACCAGACTCCGAATGCAAGCAGCACGTGACCACCGAGGGGCTTTGGAGGCCCCACTGGCCTCCACGTCAGCCGCGCACACCCCTTGGCAGCCTGCTGACTGGTGAGCTGCAGATCGGCCCCTGCCCTCCCGGTCCCTGGTCCATCCTCGTTGCCGGGGTTCTTAGGGCACAGCCACCTTGGGGGTGGGATCTGCCAGTGCCTCCGCGCCCACTCTCTCCCCAGCACCTCCATTTCGAGGCCAGACCGTACTTTTCCCCACCCAAACTGCGAGATGGCTGCAATGACTGGAGGGGAGAAAGACTAAGCACCCCAGAAATAGTCCGGTTTCAACCGCGCAGGGGAGAGTGTGCTGTTAACAAAGATGCACCAATTATTTTCAATAATTTTCAGCAATTTTCTGAGACCTTTGGGTATTTTCCTCTTTTGATAAAAGTTGGTAAAGTGGTCAACTGAGAGAATGATAAAAGAGTTGTAAAATATAACCAGTGGCTATCCAGTGCCCTGCTGTGATTTCTTTTGTCCCTGGAGTAAGATAGTCCAATTTCACAATGGGAGTGAATCTCATTTTATTCTCACACTGCTTTTGGCTAGTTCTTGGGGGAAGGGGGAAGTATTTTTTTTTATCATTATTAAAAAAAAAAATACCACCACCACCAAAACAAAACCTTTGTTGTGAAACAGCTAAAGCAGGATTTTTGACATGCCGCATAGTCAGGGTCTTACCGTTCCTTTACTCATTACTTGCCATGTGTTCATTGAGGTCCTGCTTTGTGCCAGGCACTGCTCTGGACATTAAGGACACAGCAGGAAACCAGCAGGCAAAATGCCTGTACTCAGAGAGCTTATATTCTATTCATAAAGACAGACAAAAATCAAGTAAATAAATATATAACAGAATTGCAGAGACTAGGTGCTATGAAGAAAGATAAAGCAGAACTGGACAGTGACTTTGGGGAGAAAGATGCAGAAGAAAAGTGAGTTAGGTAGAAGGGACAGCAACTGCAAAGGTCAGGATATGGATGTGAACTCGACATGTTCAGGGAACAGCAGAAAGGCCAGTAAGAGAGAGCCAGCCACTACACGGAGATTCCACTCACTCCTGTCAGAATGTCAGTTATCAAGAATACAAGGAACGATAAGTTTTGGTAAGGATGTGGGGAAAAGATAAGCTCATATTGCTGGTGGGACTGCAGATTGGTGCAACCATTATGGAAAGTCATATGGAGATTCCTCAGAAAACTTGGAATGGAACCAACATTTGACCCAGTTATCCCACTCCTTGACATATAACCAAAGGACTTAAAATCAACATACTATAGGTATTCGGTCTTATCAATGTTTATATCAGCTCAATTCACAATAGCTAAGCTATGGAACCAACGTAGGTGTTCTTCAACAGATGCATGGATAAAGAAAATGTGGTATATATACACAGTGGAATATTACTCAGCCATAAAGAAGAATGCAGTTATGGCGTTTTCAGGTAAATGGATGGAACTGGAGACTATCATGCTAAGTGATATAAGCCAATCCCCCCAAAACATGCTGAATTTTCTCTCTGATATGTGGATGCTAACACACACAAGGGGGGAGTAGAAGTTTACTGAATTAGACAAAGGGGAATTAAGGGAAGGGAGAGGGGCTAGGAAGAGGAAAGACAGTAGAATGAATCAAACATAACTTTCCTAGGTTCATATATGAATACACAACCACTGTAACTCCACATCATGTACAACCTCAAGAATGGGAAGTTATACTCCATGAATGTACCATATGTCAAAATACATTCTACTATCACATATAAGTAAGAAGAACAAATTTTTAAAAATTAAAAATAAGATGAAAGAAACAAGAAAGAGAGAGAGAGAGAGAAACACACGCCAGCTAGGACCAAGGCACTTGGGAAAGTCAGTATCCTTAAAGCAACTGGTTTCTAGGAGTGATGGGAAGACATTCAAGAGTCTAAGCTGTGGAATAAAGTGATATCACTCATTTCCATTTCTATAAGTTTGCCCTGGAAGTTGTAGACAAAATAGGTCCCATTTGTGAATGAAAATCATTAAAATGGATTAAAGTCAATAGCCATTGCTATATTTCTCATTTTTTTTTCAAAATAACAAAAATTTCTATTTTTAAAAGGGACCATAATGTGTGCCAGTTCTGTACGCCGCTGATCCAAAACAAAACCTTGGGTGTGAAACAGCTAAAGCAGGATTTTTGAAATGCCGCATAGTCAGTATCTTACTGTTCCTTTACCCATTATTTGCCACGTGTTCATTGAGGTCCTGCTTTGTGCCAGGCACTGTTCTGAGACTTTCCCCCTAACCGCTGCGGATTGTGTGGAACCATGCTATGCTTCTGACCACAGAAACCTCCCGAGGCGCAGAGAAGGAAAGCATCCTGCAGAGCGAGCTGCCGGGTGCAGGCGTCGGAGGCAGCGCAGCCCTCTGGCTGGCCACTAGGTGGCGGCCCTGCGCCTCGCGCACTCGCAGCCTGGGCGCTGTCAGTCAAACGGGCTCAGCCTTCCTCTGCCAGCTTTCAGTTCGCTTCATTTGCCTCCGGAGTCGCTGACGGAAACGTAGTTATGGGTTTTTTCCCCTTTCATCAGGAGACGAGCTGAACGGATACACGAGTCGAGAGTTACAGAGATCTTGGGAAGGCTGCTGCGTCTGTCGCCCGGTAGGAACAGGTCTACCCTGTAATCACCGAGACACTACATCAAATGGACGTCTTTTTCAGCCCTTCTTAATTTTTTAAAAATATTTTTGCTTACTAGTGTGATTAAATATTATTTGTAGAATTTTTTTTTCCTTTTTAAAATTTATCTTTTAATTTTTTACAGACTACATTTTGATTCATTGTACACAAATGGGGTGCTTTCTTAATTTTTCAGCAGTATTTGGTCCACCCCGTCTTCCTTCATATTTTTATATACTGTTAAAATTCTATTGAATAAAAAGCGCTCTCCAAAACATGCAATCGGATGGATTACACCACGTGCCACTAAGCCGAAGGTGACAGTCATTTAACACCCAATGTCGCCTAAATTGGTATTTCTCTTTGTCTGAAACTTTTTCAAGTAAGTGCATATTAATTATACAGATGGCTATACAAAACTTCTTCTGTAGTTGTTGTATATTGCTAGATTTGTAAATCGTGTATTTGACCAAAGTGGGTAGGTTTTATAAAGCATGTATTTCAAATCCATTCCATATGGTCTATTCAAAAATTCTTTTGGTCGATTTTGCATCTAAATAAAATTGAAGTGTAGCATCAAAACTGATGGTCACCAGGGAAAAATTAACCATCACACACAAAAAAGAAAATTAACCATAATGCAATACAAATTCTGCACTGATGGATATTAAGGGAATTAAGAAGAACAGAGAGAGGCTGAAGTTGCAGCTGGGTGGTAAAGCCCTTGCCAGCTCTGGGCTGGATCCTGGGCACTGCAAACAGAACAAAACAAAGCCAAGAAATGCCAGCTATGCCAAACAGCCCTAGTAGGCACATTCAATGGTCCCAATTTAGGCATTTCTTTTCAATTTCTCTCATCAATGACTAAGATATGCTTTAAATTCTATAATTTAAAACCAACAGATACAATTACAACAACTTAAAAGAAAAACATTAATAGCAACAGAACATCACTATTATTCAACTGAAAGGTGGAACTGCCAATACTCAGCTGGTTTTTGATGTACAAAATGGCAATTTTATAAGGTTCGAAATTCATCCTGAGGGAAAAATCCCCAACCATAATTAACAAAACCATTCATAGGATACAGAAAAATATATTTTAGGAGGAAAATAAAAGCAGGATTGAGCCACACCACAAACTCACAAACAAGCTTCAAATACAAGCGTGTTTTATGTGTGTGTTGGTTTCCCACCTGCCCTTGGAGGCTCACAGCATCTGCTTGCGTTACTGCACAGTAAATCAGGCATACACTTCACCTACATAGACAGAACTTCAAAACATTGGCTGAACCTTCGTTTCTACTCTCTGTCCCTCCTCCAGGGCTTCCTGCCTTCCCAACTACAAATTACCTACATAGGCTAAGCAGGGGATTAATCTCCAACCTCACACTCCCTAAGCCCCACATCTAATACATTTCTAAATCCTATTTATTTTATCTCTAAAAACCTATCACTCCAGTCCCTCTCTCCAAGCTAATACAATCTCTTGCCTCCATGTTTGAGTCTCTTCTGGGGTGTTCTGACAGCACCCTCTCTTCTCTTCCCACCGCCTGCCCATTGCTATTCATTCTCCAAGTGCTGCCAGATAGATTTTAATTTTTTTAATTTGTTCTTTTTAGTTATACATGACAGTAGAATGTATTTTGATTTATCAAACATACATGGAGCGTAACTTCCCATTTTTGTAAATGTACATGATGTGGAGTTTCACTGGTTATGTATTCATATGAACATAGGAAAGTTGTGTCTGATTCATTTTACTGTCTTTCCTATTCCCATCCCTCCTCCCTTCCCTTCATTCCCCTTTGTCTAATCCAGTGACCTTCTATTCTTCCCTCCCTCCACCTTGATGTGTATTAGCATCCACGTATCACACAGAACATTCAGCCTTTGGTTTTTGGGATTGACTTTTTTCACTTAGCACAATAGTCTTCAGTTCCATCCATTTACTGGCAAATGCCATAATTGCGTTCTTCTTTATGGCCAAGTAATATTCCATTGTGTATATGTACCATATTTTCTTTATCCATTCATCTGTTGAAGGGCACATAGGTTGGTTGCCAGATGGATTTTTAAAATCCTCCTCTGATCATGCCACTCCTCTGCTTTTAAAATTCTTCAACTGCTTCCCATTTTTATAGAGACCTAAATCCTTGACATGACCCTCACCAACCTGTGTGAACTGGCCTTTGCCCTGTTATGAAATGAATTGAGTGCCCCCAAAATGCATCTCTTGATGCATCTCTGGTACCTGAGAATGTGCCTGTTTTTAGACACAGGAACAGAGAGAGTCTAGTAAATGCTGGCTTTGAAGACTGAAGTGACATGGCCACAATTCAAGGAACGCCAGTAGCCATCAGACACTGGAAACGACAAGCCTTCTTGCCTGGAGAGTAGCACTCCTGACTTTCACAGGGAGTATAGCCCTGCCCACACCTTGACTTCGGTGTGGTGTTACTGATGTTAGACTTCAGTCCCCCACACTACAATACAGGGGTTCTGCTTTAAGTCATTTGGGGTGTGGTGATTTGTTATAGGAGCCACGGGACACGAGTACAGAGCCCAATAGGAGAGCTCCAATGCCTTTCAGGTAGTAAGTGTCAGAGGAACCCAGTAATCAAAGTGGTGGTTTTTTGTTTTATTTTATTTTGTTTTTGTTTGCTTGTTCATTTGTTTTGTGGTACCAGGGATTGAGCCCAGGGGGTTCAACCACTGGCCACATCCCCAGTCCTTTTTTATATTTCATTTAGAAAAAGGGTCTCACTAAGTTGCTCAGGGCCTTGCTAAATGGCTGAGGCTGGCTTTGAACTCACGATCCTCCTGCCTCAGCCTCCTGAGTCACTGGGGTTACAGGCGTGTGCTACCATGCTCAGCTAACTAAAGGGTTTTTAACAGAGGACCCCAACTTAGGAAATTAGTGTGCTGGCTGAGAGCAGGGATTATTCCTATTTACTACTGCATGATTTAGTTCATGATTTACTGCCCAGGAATTGTAGTTCCTGGCCAGGCATATAGCATGCACTCAATAAATACTAGTTGAATAAATGTGAGTGGAAGGGAGCCGAGAGCAGAGGGGAATTAATAATCATCAGACAAACAGGAAATAGGCAAAGGGCCCCGAGAGAAGACGGAAGAGGATAGAGGATATATGCCAAGGCTCAGGGCAAGCAGGAGAATTAAACGTTTAAGGCACAAAAGGAAAACCTGCGTGACGAGCAGAGCAGGCACAGAGGTTCTGAAGTGAGCAGAGGCCGGAGAGGGAGTTGCATGGCTTTCCGGGGCTGCCCTGACAAAGTCCTGCCCACTGGGTGTCTTAGCAGAAATTAATCTTTCACAGTTCTAGAGGCTGGAAGTCTGAGATGGAGGTGTTAGCAAGATTGCTTTCTCACGAGGTCGCTCTGCCTGACCGGAGGACGGCGGTCTTCTCCCCATGCCTTCCAACGGTCTTCCCTGAGCGAGTGCGCAGGCTGCTCTCTCCGAAGGACAGCGGTCACTGGATTGGGGCCACTGAGAGGATCCCATCTTACCGTAGTTACATCTTGAACAATCCTCTCTCTAAAAACAGCCACGTTGCTATGGTTTTGACTTCCCGGTAGCCTGCGGTTTCTAGCTCTAAAAATGTACCCCACCTTCTGCAAGGGATCCAAGGCTGCAGAGGCGACCTGCCTGCTGCCCTTCACTCCTGCCAGCAAATAAAGGCGCCTGTCTCGCTTCAAGACTGACCCAGTGATTTATTTCAAACTCGCCACAACATTCCGAAGACCATATTAGAGAAGAGGCACCTTGTTTGGTCTTTTTTCTTGGGCCATGTTTTCAACCTTCTAGAATGCAGAATGTAAAGATTAAAAAGAAAAAAAGAACACACTACTGTAGAAATTCACAAAGGCAAGAATTGGAGCTTTTTTTTTCCCCCAAAGAAAATCACTTTATTCTAATTAACTCACAAAAAATAACATCAAAATTACTGATTTAAAGAAGCCACACAAATATTTACCCAGCCCCAAATTCTATACCAACTCTGAACTTCTATGCAGTTAGAATACTCTCTTCCCTTGCCATTCAGAAACAATGAAACTATTAAAAGAGATTTAACTCACGATGTTGTATTTCATGCTTTCACTATCGATTACATTTTTATGCTAAATTAACTTGGTCATCAAAGCCAATTTTTTCACTTCTTCAATTTGAACTCTCTTTTTTCAAGCTACTATAGCTATTAAGCAAATTCTGCAAAGTTTCATGGTACAAGATCAACAAGCAAAAATCAGCTTTGTTTCTATACAGCAGCAATGAACAACGCAAAGAGAAAATTAAGACTGCAGTTCCACTAACAGTGACCAAAACAACACTGGGAGCCAGACTGATACATGGTCCATTACTAATTGTGGAATTTTATGCAAATCATCTAATTACCCTTTGCCTCAGTTTCCTCATCTGAAAAATGGGAATAAGTCACCACTACTTACTTCTTTTTTTAGTTTGAATATCCATGTATATTTCACATATGTATTCCTATATATGTTTATATACTTTCATATACATGTGAATATACCCTAACAGCAATCAAATTCCTGCTCATACATTTTCATATATATTCAGTTATAGAATTGTAAACTTCAACTAAAACAAATTGCAAACACCCATCTCAAAAGAAAATATATACAAATTTATATCCATTTAAGTATTTTCATGTGTATTTTTACATATATTTTCAAATTGTATTCCTGTATACAGATAAAAATGTTCAATCCCTGAACTAACCCTATTTTTCTACCTTAGTCCTATACCAACCAATACACCTCAGAGAAATCTCTATACATATAAGCCATTTTACATGAATATATCTATTATTTGGGGATATAAATTCATAAATTCACATAAAACTCATAGATATTATATATATATATACTCATTTCCATAGGCATAACCCAGATTTCACAAGTAATATAATAATATTGCTTACCTTAAAAATACCCACAAAGTATATATACATAACTCTAATATATAATACTGCCTCTATAGTCATATTCATATTCATATATATTGATATATATATTCCAAAGGTAACCCATCCCCTAGACCAAAGTTGTAACTGAGAACTAAACCTAACCCTACCCATAATTGTGAGCCTTTTAAACAAAATTTATAAATATTACTTTGAATATTCATATATATTTTCACATATATTCTGTATATGTTTATATACATTCATATATATGCATATATATATACACATATGTATGTACCCTAACAGAAACCAAAATCCTACCCATATATTTTCATATATATTTTTTTCCAAAATTCTGAGTTATATTTTTCTTTTTTAAAAACAACAGCATTGAATCAAAAGAATTGTTCCTACTTCATTTTTTAAAAATGTGTCAGTATTTTACATTGTTAGATGTATAAACTTTATACAGAAGCACAACCCTATGATTTTAAATAAAAATGGGGAAGTGGCTTAAGGAACCAGGATTGGTTTGTCTAAGTCATTGCTTTTTAAAAATGGTTTCACTGTACATAATATATATGAAAGTGGCCTAAGAAATACTAGAAACATCTTTCAGAAGAATGTAGTTTGATATTTATTTAGTATAAAAAGTTTGTGCACAGTGTAACAAATACAGTTTTCACAAATCTGTTTGGGAAATGTGACTTTTTATTTGGGTTTCATACTATTAATTACTTCATCCATGAGTTTTTTTACTTCTTTGCGTCTTGTAACTGCACGGCTCATACAGTCCTGAAGTTTAGCTCCAGTGGGTCCACTTCCCCCTGGTTTATGAAGACAACAGAGTCTGCCTTCATCACCCATTACTATTGTTAAGGTTCCTGTTGCCAGATGTTCCTCCTCTCCAGTAGGGTCAACTATCAGCAAAGTGTCATCAAAAATGGCAAAGGAAGTAGCCACAGGGTGAGTTCTAATACTCAAATAACTTTTCTCCCTTAAATTAACTTCTGCTAAAGCAGTTTCTTCATTTATAGTAACTTCAGGCAACTGTACATTTTTTAAAGCCGCTAACAACACAAACATGCAGGCATCCAAAATGTTTCCATGTAGTCAAGGCAAATGAGATCACAGTGCAGAACCCAAGCAAGCTTTCCTGAAGAAATGCACGAGTCCTCTTTCTGAATTATCTGTGAATTTTCAATGACATCTGCAATGAACTGGCTAGCTACTTGGGCCTCTTCTCCAGGAGGTCCAGACCGAAATCTCGATGAACACAGGGGTGGTAGATCCACATTACGAACAACACATCCTTTATCAGGAGCATCTGATGGTGGTGCTGCAAATTCTGCTTTAACTCCACAAACTACTGTAGTATTTCCCAGCTTCACTGAAGCAGAACCATCTGCTGTACTAATTGAACCTATGTTGACAGTTGTGGTTCTGAATTCTCCAAGTTCTCTTCCATCAGGATGACAGTTTTCTTTCAGAATCTCCTGTAACACTCCATAGGTTCCACAGTTTTGAACCCGGCCGCCCTCTTCACGCTAGCGCGCCGGCGCCTGCGCCGACCTTCCTACTTTCATATATATTCATTTACATAATTATATCCTAGGTCTTACCAAAATTGTAAACATCCATCTCAAAAGAAAAATATCTATGTACAAATCCATATCCATTTAAATATTTTCATGTATATTTATATATATATATATATTCTTTTGTATTCATATATATGAATAAAAATGTTCAAACCCAGTATTATTGTGTTGTGGTCTATTTGATTCTTGAAGTTGAGAAGAGTTTGTTTGATGTACATAGATGCTCCATTGTTTGGAGCATAAATATTTATGATTGTTATGTCTTGATGTATAATTCCCTTAAGAAGTATGAAATGTCCTTCTTTGTCCCTTCTGATTAACTTTGGTTTGAAGTTCACTTTATCTCATATAAGGATGGAAATCCCTGCTTGTTTACTTCATCCACGTGAGTGATATGTTTTTTCCCATTCTTTCACCTTCACTCTGTGGATGTCTTTGCCTATGAGGTGAGTCTTGAAGAGAGCATATTGTGGGGTCTTGTTTTGTTTTACACACTTTGTTTTACACTGTTCCTTTAGAGTACTTTTTCCCTTCACTGGTTTTCATCTTTTATTTTTTCATTTCATCTTCATGGAATATTTTGTTGAGAATATTCTGAAGTACAAGCTTTCTGATTGCAAATTGTTTTAATTTTTGTTTATCATGGAAGGTTTTTATTTCATCTTCAAATCCGAAGCTTAATTTTGTTGGACATAGGATTTTTGGTTGGCATCCATTTTCTTTCAGAGCTTGGTATACGTTATTCCAGGACCTAACCCTCCTGGTTTTGAGTGTCTGGGTTGAGAAATCAACTGAGATCCATATTGGTTTCTGCCTATATGTAATCTGATATTTTTTTCTGACACCCTTTAAAATTCTATCCTTATTCTGTATGCTAGGGATTTTTATTATAATGTGCCTTGATGTGGGTCTGTTGTAATTTTGCACATTTGGAGTCCTATAAGCCTCTTGTATTTGATTTACCATTTTATTCTTTAGATTTGGGGAAATTTTCTAATACTATTTTATTGAAAAGACTGTGTATTCCTTTGGTTTGTATCTCCATGTCTTCATCTATCCCAAGAAATCTTAAATTTGAGCCAGGCATGGTGGAACATACCTGTAATTCCAACAGCTCTGGAGACTGAGGCAGGAGGATTGGGAGTTGAAAGCCAGCCTCAGCAAAAGTGAGGTGCTAAGCAACTCAGGGAGACCCCCATCTCTAAATATAATACAAAATAGGACTGGGGATGTGGTTCAGTGGTCAAGTGTCCCTGAGTTCAATCCCCAGTACCCAAAAAAGACAAAAACAAAAACAAATCTTAAATTTGTTCTTTTCATGTTATCCCATAATTCTTGGGAGTTCTATTCATGGTTTCTTAACATCTTCTCTTCGTGGTCAACTCTATTTTCAAGATTACATGTTTTGTCTTCATTGCCTGATGTTCTTTGCCTGTCTTCCAAATGATCTACTCTGTTGGTGATGCTTTCTATTGAATTTTTAATTTGGTTTATTGTTTCCTTCATTTCAAGGATTTCTGTTTGTCATTTTTTCAGAATCTCTATCTCTTTATTGAAGTGATCTTTCTCTACCTGCATTTGCTCTCTTACATCATCCTACTTTGCAGATCAGTTTAACTTCATACATTCTAAACTCCTTCTCTGACATTTCTTCCACTGTGATGTCGATGGATTTTGTTGTGGGAGTATCTTGGTTTGCTTGGGGCTATTTGTTTCCTTGCTTTTTCATGTTGTCTTTGTGTCTGCCCATCTAACGGTATGGATCCGAGGCAGTAAGAGTTTCTACCCTGTGGACTTATAGTGTCCCTGAAGGTTTCCAGTACCTCACTGTTTAGGGGGAGACAAATAATAACAAAAACCAATTCAAACAATTTACAGCACAAAGCCAAATAGTTCCTACTATGACATCTACACTGTTAAGTTATCAAAATAAACAGAAATGATATGATAAGTTATTACCTATAATAAAAACAACAAATTTGGAAAAGGGTTTACATTTTCAAATGGTGAATAGGGAAAGAATAGAAGTGATATAGGATGTGATGATTATGAGGGAGGAGGAGGAGAGGAGACGGAAGCAAAAGATTAAAGGAAGAGTGAAAGAGAAAACAATAGTAATTGCTTATTAGCAGAAGATAAGAATCAAGGGAAATAGGAGAAATATATATATATATATAAAGCAAAATTTTTTAATATAAAAATAAAAGGATACAAAACAAAACTAAAATATACTAATCAAACATCCTAGTTCACAAAAAAAAAAAAACTAATCCATGTAAAATAACTGGCTTCAAAAATGCTAGAGATGAGAAGAAAAAAACTAGGAAACTATATAAATGTTCACGTACCATAAAAGGTTGCAATTAAACATTAAAAAAGAATTTAAAAAAAGAAAGAAAGAAAAGAAAAAAATCTTGATGAAAAGTTAAAAAATTCTTTCCACTGGAATTCAAAATATTCTCAGCTTCTCTTGTCAGCAGTTTTAGGTAGGGACTTCTGGAGTGTGATCCAATTAGAACTTCTTGATCCGATGGATCCTTCTGTAATTCCACACTGTCTCGGCACCTCACTGAACCCCTCACAGAGCTCATCACCCTGGTTCTGGGTATACTTCAAAAATTGCTTTATCTCATAAAAGCAAAGGCCACCAAGCTGCTGCTGCTATGCTGTCTGGGTTCCCTGAGGCTCCAGGGAGGTGATATCAAGCTCTGAGGGCTCAGACTTACTTCCTCCACTAAAGACCCCAAGGATGGCCTGACCCAGTGTGTGCCCAACAGCAGAGCCCACAGCCACAGCTGTCATCTGGACCATCAGACCTGGCTGCTGGGCTGCAGCAGCAGGTGAGCCAACTGCAGATAGTAGGGCAGCTGCTGGTGACGAAGTGACTGGTGTTGGCCTGGGCACGGCTCTCATCTGAGGGGCCCAGCTCAGGGCAGGTCATGCAGAAAGTACAATTTCCGCTTTCACACAGCTTGGCTTCTGGAAGAGTTGAACTCTTGGGATTGGAGCTGTATTGATCAACCGCGTATTGACACAGTGGGTCCGCGACAGCTATTGGGTGAATGAGTAGATCGATCAAAATGAAAGAGTATGATGATTAGCTTTCATTAATGAAACACACATTTGTAAGGTACTGCACCCACCTCTTTAGGTAAGTAATTGTATCAAATTCTCACATTGATAGAATGAAGCAAAATTGTAACATGGGTGACTATCTTTGGGGGGTCCTTGTCCTTTTCCCCCAGGGTCCAAGACATAAGACTGATTCTTCCCACTGCCATACTCTCTCTCCCTCCCCAAACCTGGTGGTGTCGGGACCTTTAGACTAAATTAGTCTTAAATGATGAGCTCTGAAGAGACTTCAAGATGGTGCTCCAGGTAACCTAGGGCTTCAGGTAAGTAAGCACTTATCAATTAATGAGGGGACTTGCAGAACTGGGATTCTTGGTTTTCTTATATACAGGGAACCCTCATATTGTAGTAGAAATTTCCAACCAGAAAGGAGGAAAAGGGATTCTTCCACCCCTGCGGTTCCCCATGTGGAAAGAGGACTCTGGACCTCTTAGGAAACGATGACCCGTTTTGAGATAGGATGGTTTGCCAAACAGAGATGCATTGCTTAGATTCCCCTTGCAAGAAGAGAGTCGTGGCCTAGTTGTGAGGAGAGTGGTTAGCTGATGGCCTCCACTGTTAACTCACTCAGACCCACCTCCACTTTGGAACTGAGGTACTGGCCTTCTCAGGACAGCCCCAGCCAAAGACTGAACAAAACTGCAGTACAAGAGAGCCAAACATTTCTGCTTAAATCAGGACTCCCCTAACATGCTCCAGAGTTTTCCTGGGCTCACAGAGGCATTATTAGGTCTACCTCCAGCTACTTTCCTTCCCTAATTCTGCTTCCTCCCTGCTCCTCTCACAGGAGTTACTCCCCAGTACTCTTGGTATTCCTAGATCTGTCTCAGCATGTGTTTTTAGGGGACCCAACTGACCTAGGGGACGTCAATAGCTCCATGCATCTTTCTGTCACTGATGGGAACAGATATTTAGAACTGGTTTTGAGTCAGCACCACAGACTGTATAATCATCCTGGCCCCTAGGGGAACCAAGGAATACTTCCATTCTGGCACCGGAATGAAGTAAGCTTGTGTGTATTGCTATTCTTCTTGGCACTGAATATGCCTTGGCATCATGCAACGTGACTTGAATGTCCCCACCAGTTTTCTCAATGAGTGATTTGTTCAATTAAGAGTGTGATTGAGGACAAGGTCACTAAATCCATTTCCAATGAGCTAGTAGTTCATTTCAGTCAAGTTGCCTGGTTACAAATGGATTGTTACCTGGTAATATATGAACTCCATAAATCCCTCACCCACTGCTGGGTCAGTCATTAATTGGGTCAGTCATTTCTCAACTACCTGTAAACTGTCATCATTCCTTTGGGTCACTTATAAAATGCCCTATAGATGGTGTTGGTGGAGGAGTTTTAATATGGTTGGTGACCAAGTACTTTATTCAAAGTGATGAATGGAAGAGAACAGTTCTTGCTTTTTGCTAGGTAACCATCTTTTAAGTCCTTATTGGAAAAGCAATAACCCCCAAATCGTCCATCTATCCCTACACCCATCAAATGCTTGTTGACCAGGAGAAAGTCATTACTCACCTTTCACTTTATCAGACTCTCACAGTGACAATCACAGAACCATGTGTTAAAGAAATCTCCACGTAGTTTCGTAACTCTCAGGCAGTGACCTTTCAGTCTACAGCATTACTTATTCCTGTTCCTTCTGCATGACCCTCTTCCCTTCATATTAGAAACAAGGAGTTCTGATCTGTGACTGGATTCAATGAGAAGAGTGGTGTCTCTGTTATCAACAGACGTTGGTATGATTACTTAACCTTTCTGAGTCTTAGTTTATACCACAGTATAACAGGATAATAGCACTGACCATGCATTGCAATTATGAGGATTAAATGAAATAATATTTGTAAAGCACTTATCTAACTTTTCCTTGAATTCTTACTTTATTTCCAGCATCATAATATTATTTTTATATTTCTGGCCCCAGGACAGATGAAATTTGTACTGTTGCTTTTGTATTTTCCCATTGTAACTATTTGTCTTTGAACAAGGACTCTGACATAATGTTAAGATTGGAGCTCCCTCAGTAAATACAACTTTGAACAAGATCATTCTTCAAGTACTGGAGGGTTTCAAGTTTGTTGAAGTCTAAAGGCCTCAAACATAAAACTAACTGAGGCAACTTGACTGTTAACATGGCAGTTTGGATTTAGGTGCCAATGTTTTGCTTATATGAGGTTGTGACGGCTTTTTTCTTGTAATCTTTACATTTTTTAAATTAGCAAGTAAGAATTGTATATTATGACAAACAACATGATATTTTGATATGTGTACATTATGGAATTCAGCTCTGGAATGACTCTTGACAAGAGTCAGGCTCATACTTAGTTGGACCCATGAAAGAGAAGTTCTGAAGACTACCTCTCTGCGGCGGTGACAGACAATGGTATGTGCATCTGTCCCTCTGCTATTGCTGAACCAACTGAGTGTTCATCAGAGTGCTGATCTTCACATGGCTGAAGGAAGGAATGCATGTTCCTGGGGCTTACATCTTGGCAGAAAAACTCAAATCCCATCCCTCACCTCCTGCCAGGAGCACAGACTCATTCCTTCCCAGGGACCACCCACATCCCTCTCTGATGGATGAGGAGAGAGCCAGAGTCCTCCGAGGTTATTTGTGAATCCGTATTCCTTAGGCTCTGCTCACCTTCTGGCTCTGTACCAGGAGTTGGGTGGTCAGTGTTTAATTAGATCCAGTCATGTTTTACCTTTGCTTCCCTTTTTCCTCTTTATTACTATAGGCTTCTCTGTTTTCCTATACCTTTTTAAATTTTCACTTTCTATCTTGTAGTTAGATCGTTTCCAAATCACTCCCCCGCCACACACACTGGCCTGGAACTTCTTGAGGGCACAGCTCCCACCTTGTTTATCACTTCAGTGCTCGAAGTGCCTGGCATGGGCCTATCTTCAGGCAGACTTTTGATAGTGGAAGTTGAATTAGGTTGAATTTAATTTTTTTAAATAATGTTAGTGCATTTTTTATACCTTCATTTTAGTTATTTATTTATATGTGGTACTGAGGATTGAACCCAATGCCTCACACATGCCAGGCAAATGCTCTACCATTGAGTTATAGCACCATTCCAGAATTTAATTATTTTAAAGATATCTTCTAGTAGCATCACCCGAAGCAGATTGCTACACCATAGACAAAGTTACTGTACAGTCAAATGCTGTACCCTTACATCTTACATTCTAACAATAGATATATTCCCTATAGATGTATGGCCCTCTGAACTTTTAGAAATTAAATCTTGGTTCCAGGCAACTTACACTGTCATCTGGGAGATGCTAACGTTAGTGTTCATTCTATTTGATCATCCTTCCTCATCTCCCTCTGCAACACAGAACTCAGCATTTCATTTGATTGTAATATTTATTGATAACTCTTAGGTTTGGATATGATACCTTACCCTCACCAAAAATAAACTCCTGTTAATCAGTCCATCCTAGTCTGAATGGACTGACTGGGTGGTAACTATAGGCAGGAGGGTGTGACTGGAGGAGGCAGGTCACTAGGGGTACCCTGGAAGCACCCCTTTCTTTTCCTCTCTGCTTCCTGATCCTGCCATGAACTGAGCAGTTTTCCTCTGTAGGGCCCTTCCCCCATGATGTGCTGCCTCATCTTGGACCCAGAGCAATATACTTGGCCATCTATAGACTGAGACCTCTGAAACCATGAGCCCCAATAAACTTTTCTTCCTCTTAGTTGTTCTTGTTGGGTGTTTTGGTCACAGCAATGCAAAAGCTGACTAAAACTTATGAGAATGTTTTCAGATCATTAATCCACAATTCCTACCACACATATTCAAATGCAGTACTGGAGTATCATTTAAGGGAATCTTATTGCAAAGCATTGCTCCTGATGAATTGAACATTAGCTCAGCTTTGGTTTTGTCTTGGTTTCACCAAGCTCCTAACTGGGTTGCATCATTTTCAGATCATTAATTCACAATTCCTACCACACATATTCAAACGCACTACTGGAGTATCATTTAAGGGAATCTTATTGCAAAGCATTGCTCCTGATGAATTGAACATTAGCTCAGCTTTGGTTTTGTCTTGGTTTCACCAAGCTCCTAACTGGGTTGCATCACAATATGGTATTTTTGCAGCCTTGACCTTGCTGTCTCAGTGTCTTCGGGCTGTCCTGACAATGCTTAAGCCAATCAACAAAAACTGTGGTAGATTTGAAATGGAAATGAATAGCCTGAATGGAGAATGGTCAACTCAGGTCTTAATGGATGAGATCATCTCCACCACAGGCCCCTGACCATAGACTTCCATCCTAAGCTCTCTCTCTACTCCTGTGGCCAATAATACAAATTAGGAGTCACTACCTGATAGTAACATTCCTATTAACAAAATAATTTTCTAGAAATTTCTTTCTAGTCACAAGAATCCTTAGTGCTTTAAAAATAGGTTTTTGTGAATAAACATTCCACAGGCAACAGACACTGTCTCAGGTGCTACAAAGGCATAAAGGGGAACAGGAAAAATGATCCCACCTTCAGAAGGGAGTTTGCCTTCTCATAGAGAATAAAACAGAAACAGAGGGTTACAGAATGGCGCTGCAGGAGAGCAGAGTTAGGAGTGGCGGGGAGATGATCAGAGACAGCGTAAGCAGCAGCGTCTGCAGCAGGGGCAGCCAGCTCTCCACGCAGCCTTGGAAACCTGGAAGAGTGGGGTTCACTTCAAAAACCTGTTGGCTCCCAGTTGCTGTCTATTCTGGCAGAGAACAATGGAAATAAACTACACAGCCTCTGCCACCATTTGCCAAGTTCAGTCTTTCCATCTCAGGGCCAGAAAAACACACAGCCGCCTGTGCTGACTGAAGTTACGTAGGCTTCAAAATTCCAGTGAGTGGATATGAGTGGAGCCCAAACTAGGAATGGTCACACAAGGGACTGGGGTGATTTGGTTTTGGAGGGGAAAGGGGATTTGACTTTTAAACTAGCCCACAGGTAAAAAGACGCAGCTACCAGGTTTGCTGCCTTGTGCCACCTTCTCTCAGGATGCCAGCCTCTTTCTGTTTGGGGGGCCCACTAGCATGGGGCAGGGATGAGCCAGAACTTTTAACAACCCAGCTGGCAGTGCAGAATCTACTTCACAATCATTCTCTCACTTGGACTGCTGTTCCCACCTGCCCTCCACATCTCTACACCCCCCTAACATTCAAAACCTGCCCCAAGCCCCACCTTTCCCAGCAAGTATGCTCTGACCCCACCAGCTGGGCCCAGGCCAAATGCCCTGCTGGGGGTTCTGGGGGTTCCACTGGACCCCTGTGGTAATCCGTCAGGAATGATCGTCCTTATTAAGAGGAAATGCAGGCTCGGTGAGGCTGAATTCTTTCTTATGGCTTCAGTATGGCAGAGAGGGGATTGAAGCCCAGGTCTGCGTGACTCCGGAGCCTGGGCTCAGAAGCCTCTTCTGTATGAGGCCACCTCCCCAACTTCACCCTGTATGACAGTTAGGACTTGGGGTCACTCTGTGGGGTTGTTTCCTGTGCTCGTAGAATTAAGCACATGATAACGCAAAGCACTTCTTCAGCTTTATTGAGGGTTCTCTGAAGGAAAAGATCTACCTAGTGCTTCCATTCTCACGTGGACCTGTGGCATAGACTTACTCAGGATTAGATACTTGTTAATTTACTGTGGGGAGACAGGGGGCTGCAGTGAATTCAGAGAACAAGGAAAAGGAATTTAAAAGTTCTCAATATAAGACACCAAACTTTAAGGCATGGGTTTATTCAACCCTATTTTAACGCTTGTGATAGACAAAGATGCAGCATCTTTGGTAGAGAGAGTTCCGTTGTTTCCAAAGTTTGTAAAAAAAAAAAAAAAAAAAAAAAAAAAAGTGAGTAATTCATCTAATTCCACGTCCCATGTGAGTAGTAAAGCAGAGATTCTTCACACATTTCAGTTCCCAATTATACCCTTTTTCTACCACATGTAATTAGCTTTCTGATTTCAACAAGCCAGACCCACAGTTAAATCTGTTTTCAAACGGAAGTTCTTTAGAGCATCCATAACTTTTCATGAGAACTTGTTTTAAGAAATGAAAGGTGAAAAGGTGGGTCCATTCCAAGTTTTCTGAGGATTCTCCACACTGCTTTCCAGAGTGGCTGCACCAATTTGCAACTCTGCCAGCAATGTAAAAGTGTGCCTTTTCCCCCACATCCAGGCCAACATCTATTATTGTTTGTGTTTTTGATAATAGCCATTCTAATTGGAGTAAGATGAAATCCTAGAGTTGTTTTAATTTGCATTTCTCTAATTACTAGAGATGTTTAACACTTTTTCATATATTTATTAATCACCTGTATATCTTCTTCGGTAAAGTGTCTGTCCATTTCCTTGGCCCATTTATTGATTGGTTTCCTTGTATTTTTGGTGTGAAGTTTTGAATGGATAAAGAAACCGTGGTATATATACACAATGGAATACTACTCAGTCATAAAGAAGAATAATATTATGGCATTTGCAGAGAAATAGATGGAATTGGATAATATCAAGAATATCATGCTAGGTGAAATAAGTCAATCCCAAAAAACCAAAGGCTGAATATTTTCCCTAATAAGTGGATGATGATATATAATGGGGGTGAGGGATGGGGTGAGAGAATGGAGGAACTTTAGATTATGTAGAAGGAAATGAGAGAGAGTGGGGGTATGAAAAATGGTGGACTGAGACAGACATCATTACACTATGTACATGTATGATTACACGAATGGTGTGAACCTACATTGTGCACAACTGTAGAAACGAAATGATGTACCCCACTTGTGTACCATGAATCAAAATGCAGTCTGTCAAAATTAAAAAAATTTTTTAAAAAGGAAATGAAATGTCACTAAGTAAATCTAAAAGAGGAGGGACTGCCAGTTTTCAAAAGGGCAGGAACAATCCTTGGCTTCGCACCAGTGAATGAAAGACCTTTCCAAGGAGAGGGAGGAGAAAAGTGGAGGCCCCTGGACAAAACCAACCAACCAACCAACCAACCAACCCCAATGGATATAAAGACAGAGGAGCTGAGAGTGGAAGTGAAGCTGCTGTTGGGAAAGTCTCCCCCCAGTGACCGTGAAGAGACAGTTTTATTCTCTACCAAGATGAAGCTCCTGCTGCTGTGTCTGGGACTGGCCCTAATCTGTGCGCACACGGAAGGAACCCATGATGTTGTGACAAGCAACTTTGATCCGTCAAAGGTAAAGCCGTGGAGCATTACAACTTTTGACTTTGACGGGCGGCATGTTAAAAGGAGCAGGTTCAGACCTGAACTAAGAGAAATTGCACCATATTAAAATAGGACGGAGCTGGGGACTTCCATTTTCACTGAAGGGACAGCGGGAATGGTCCTAGGTGTGGTGCCAATGGATCTGAGTTCAAATTCCGTCTTCTCCTCATGATTCCTGCCCCACAGGCCAAGAGTTCAAGGAGAAAAGTGTCCGTGTGGTATCCCTCTCCTATTTGCTCACTTAATCCTTTCTCTTATTTATTGCAGTATTCAGGGGAGTGGTATTCCATTCTCTTGGCCTCTGATCACAAGGAAAAGATAGAAGAAACGGTAGCATGAGAGTTTTTGTGGATTACATCCACACCTTGCAGAACTCTTCCTTAAGCTTCAAATTCCATATGATGTAAGTGTGGCTTTTTTAGGTGGGAAGGGGAAAGTGAAAGACTAGGTATGGTCTTAAACCTAAACACACACACACACACACACACACACACTATATGTATGCACACATACAAACTCACGTGTGAAGACATGTACACAAACATACTGAGTCTGTATCTAAAATCACATCCCAGGCTGGGGTCATGGCCCAGTGGTACAGCACTTGCCTGGCATGTGTGAGGCACTGGGTTTGATTCTCAGCATCACATATAAATAAATAAAATAAAGGTCCATTGACAATTAAAAAAAAATTTTTTTTAAATGCCACAGTCCCTCATCTGACAGTGACCCAGGCCTTGATGGACCTGGGGCTTTTCTACATTCATAGATAAGAGTTGGTTACAGGAGTAAGTTTATTAGGATTGGGGAGTATGGAGGGCAGAGGGGTATCAGAATCATAGTTAGCATGACAATGTAGAATAGTTTCAGAGCCTGGAATTTGGAATCAACAGACTGAATCAGATTCTTACTAGCTATTGACCAAGAAAATCCATCCCTTGCCAGACACGGGGGTGTACACCTTTAATCCCAGTGACTTAGGAGGTTGAGGCAGGAGGAGCGTGAGTTCAAAGCCAGCCTCCACAACTTAGCAAGGCCCTAAGCAACTCAGTGAGACTCTGTCTCTAAGTAAAATGTAAAAAAGGGCTGCAGATGTGGCTCAGTGGTTAAGCGCCCTGGGTTCAATCCCCAGTATCTCCCACCCAAAATAATCCATCACTTCCCACCTTAATTTTCTCATGGACAAAAGCTAGTGATAAAAATTCTCCATCTTGGTTCAGGTGATGATCATAAAGAACTTGGTTGAGAGGTCAGCAATTAGTGCATATTTAGCTAATGATCTTGACAAGTGGCTGTGGTGTATTAGTAGTAACAGTGGGAAATAGTAGTGGTAGTAATAACAATGACAAGCAGTGCCAGCAGCTATTTAAGTCATTTGCCAAGTATCAAAGTAGTGAAGTAATTACGAATAAAAGCCATTTGGTAATTGTACAAAAAATATCAGAAGTTAAATGGAATCAGAAACTCAGTTATAGGTAGATAACGAGGAAACCAGCCTCATCAATATCTCTTGGGCACCAACTCATTCTTTTTTACAGTATAAATGGAGAGTGTACTGAAATTGTGTTTGTTTGTGACAAAACAGAAGAGGATGGTGTATATTCTGTTGAATGTAAGTATACCCAAAGTGGTCCTTCTAAATTATATTTCCAACTGCAAGGAATTTACTGAACTCCAATATCATCAGAATATTTATCAATAACTGATCAATACTTACGTAAGTAACATAATAGGGCTCATCTAATAGCCGATATCCTGTATATAGGAGAAACTTTTGTGCAAAAGCCAATGCCTAATTTATAATACCATCAAATAATACCATTCTTCTGCAACAAAGATAGCTGGCAGGAGGGAAAAAGGTAAATTGGGTAGGATAGCCTCTCATTTCCCGCCATCTGTGTGATTGTGCCTGGTGGTCATTGCCACACGTATTATCCAGGATGTAGCACCAAATATGTACTGCCAGTGGGCTCACTGGGAAGACAGGCACAGTACTGACAGGGTGGCTGAGGGAGGTGGACAGGGCTCAGGAAGGATGATAGACGGTGAGTTGCTGCTGTGACTAAATTTTTCTACACTTGTGGTCTATTTACCAGTATCCTTTTTAGATGTCACTTCCTGAAGCCCAGGGAGATGCACATAGAAGGCATTAGACATTGTCACTGTCTCTTCCAGAAGATACACTTGTGTTTGTTTCATGGGAAAGAATAGGTTTCCATTGCTTCCCAGAATCACATAAGTTCTGAGCTGTGTTGTTTCCTCCACAGATGACGGACATAATACATTTAGAGTACTTGAAACGGACTATGATGACTATATTATTTTTCATCTCATAAATGAAAATAATGGGGATACACTCCAAATGATGGAGCTCTACGGTAGAGTATTTTCATACCGACACTCATCTTGGGTGGGGGGAAAGGGAAGGAAGGCACCCTAGACACAGAATGATCTCCCTGAGGTCATCCTGGGCCATCTCTTCTCCACTGAAGACAGATACTTACCTTTGGTAATCCCTCGGGCTCAGTGATGGGACAATGAGGAAACCTCTCATTTGGCCAAGAAGATATCTTATCGATGTCAAATTCAGAACAGGTTATTTACCACCCCAAGTCTCCTGAGCCCACAACTGTCACCATCCATTTTCCCATCCTTCTGGAGCTCCTCTATTAACAAGACCTATGACACAGCAGTTATGTCACTCTTCCCACAGGTCGAACACCAGACTTGACATCAGAACTCAAGCACAAATTCGTGAAACTTTGTCAAAAATATGGAATTGTTAAGGAAAACGTATTGGACCTGACCACAGTTGGTAAGTTTAGCTATCAGGCTTTCTCCTTCTGAACTTCATGTCCGAAGAGAAAAATCCAAGGGAAGGTAATGAGCCTCCTTTGTCCCAACCTGGAGAATCGTCTGGTTTCTCTTGGGGAAATATAATGGGGCAGGTGTCTATCTGAATGTGTTCTGTTCTGCTTCTGCAGACCGCTGTATCCAGTCCCGAGATGGAGGAGAGCCCTAAGTCTCCAGGTAAATGATCTCTGACCCCTGTGCAGAAGGGGTGGACCAGAGACCAGTGCCTTCCAACACATTAGGGATTTGTGCCCAAAGATTGCAATAAGAAAATAACATAGAGGGGTGTCCGTATTCTCTATAAGCCCACTGGAATGACATATCTGGTGCTCCACGCTGGGCAATGTGCTGTGGCAATGGCCACCAGGCATAATCACACAGATGGCGGGGAATGAGAAGCTATCCTACCCAATTTACTTCCCCTCTGTGCCCCCCTTCCCCACCAATTATCTTTGTTGCAGAAGGATCAAATTGTATAAAATTTGGAGTTATACAATCTTGGTTCAGCACCTAGGCTTACCATGAGATTTTTTTTTTGATGTTTCTTAATAGTATCACACATTTCATCAACCAGACATTAAAATTGGACACATAGAACTGTGTCATTTGGAGACAGAGTGGTGATGGATCTGTACCAAGCAACAAGAATAAATAGCACTTGCCAAAATTTTTCAGTACAGCATGTTGTATTTTTCACGGAAATAGGGGAGCATAAATACTTCCACTTGTGGATCTGCTTGAAATTTTTTTTTAGTCAAATAGATTTTATTTATGTATTTATTTTTATTGTAAACAAATGGGATACATGTTGTTTCTCTGTTTGTACATGGAGTCAAGGCATACCATTTGTGTAATCATAAATTTACATAGGGTAATGTTGTTTGATTCATTTTGTTATTTTTTCCCTTCCCCCCCCCCCCCCCCCCCCCTCTTTTCCCTCTATACAGTCCTTCCTTCCTTCATTCTTACCACCCTCCTTAATCCTAATCCTAAGCCTAACCCTAACCCTAATGCTAACCCCTCCCACCCCCCACCATGAGCTTTTGAGCAAGTGCCCTAAGCAACCACAAAAGAAGCAGTGATGTGCACCTTACAGAGTGACTGTGTGCATGTAATGCAGGTGGAAAAGGCTCAGTTACTGATGATGTGCTAAAGGCCATTAGGACTTGAAGTTTGAAATGGAAAAAGAATAGTAGGATGTGAGTATGAAACCCATATAAATATGAATCTATGCTTGTGGTCCATCTTCCAAGCCCAGGAAGCCATCTCACCCACCAATTTAGGATACAAATATCTTCTTTGACTCCTCACATCTTTGACTTCTCATTTGGAATGGAACTGACTGACCTTCCTATTGTCCTCTGACCTGGAGAAAAGACCCCAAGTTTCCTCATCTCTCTCCACCTTAGATGTATTAGGAAGCTTCCTTCGGATAATGCACGTGAAAATCTTGGTAACTTGCTTAAAGTAAGCATTTACTAAAATATAGCTATGACCTTTGTCACTATTACTCAATTTTTCAAAAATTCTTCAAAACTTCTTACATTAAAAGTGGTGAAGGATGAGATTGTAGCTCAGTGGTAGAGCGCTTGCCTAGCACACCTGAGGCACTGGGTTCAATTCTCAGCACCACATAAAGATAAATAAATAAGGTACTGTGTCGAAAAAAATTTTTAAATGGTGAGAACAAGCCTAGATTCCTTCATTACTTCCTTTCTAATTTTCATAGATTCAGTTAGGGAAAGGTTAAAATGACATCAGCAATAGAAAAAAAAAAAATGTCAGTCTAGGCCATGGCCTTCCTCTCCCTAGTCTGGTACATAAGATAAGTTAGAATTCAGGGTTGGGGCTATTTTTTCACCATTTTTCTCTGTGATGGAATTTCCTTTTGTCCTCGCTTCAATCCCAGGAATGACTGATAGGTTTCTGTTCTCTTCAGTGCAGAGAGAGCGCCCTCACTGGGCTCCAGCATCATCTCCATCCTCATTCCTACGCCATCTTATGACAAGTTCTGTGACCTGGTTTCCATCACTATCAAATGTGAAGGTATCATCCTCTAGCTCCAGGATCTTCCCTGATCGCTGAGGAAGAGCCATCAATTCACCAAGAATCAAAGGCTTTCTCTAACTTCTGTCTTTGCCACCCCAGGGCAACTCTACATGAATAAGGTCTTTCTCCACCCATTCAATAAATGATCAGCCTTGTAGTCATGTAACTTGTCTTTGTTCTGGGAGAATGTGAGGCCGAAGTGAGTGGACCAGAGGACTTCCTGGTCCCTGCACCAGTAATCCTCGGATGCCATCCTAAGTCCCCTGGAGGCCGCTTGCCCTTTAGCTGCATAATTTTTAGTGACCCCAGAAGACCATTGTGCATACTGTAAGAATATAAGACTCGCTGCGTAGTTTCTCCCTCCTAGAATTCTCTTTTTCAATGGGGCACTGAGAGCGCACTGCTGTGACTGACACCAGCTCAATGTGGTTTGTGACATGCCTTGTGCAAAAAAGGATGGCCCAGTCATCACGGGCAAGACGGCTAATGAGGGAAGACGTCTACACATGGGAAGCTCCCTATAGCTTTCAGATCAGAAGACTAAGTTAGATTCAGGCTTATTCCTCTTTAATCAAGTACTTGGTCTGGTTGCCGAAATATGACAAAGGCTTTGTAGAAAGCTGGCCAGTTATACTGGGATCTCACTCTTTCTTTCTCTCTCTTTCCTCCTTTTGAAGTGGGTTTCATTATGTTGTCCAGGCTAGCCTCAAAGTCCCACACCCAAGCAATCCTCCTGCCTCAGCCTCCTCAGTACAGGTGCAGGCCACCACATCTGGTTTGTCATTCCTTAATGATGGCATTTAAGGGACAGAAAAGCTGAGGCCCAGACTGCATGTTCCAATCTGTCCCAGAGAATACTTAGCAAATTTTAAATAACCATAACAACCAAGGGCCACACTGATGATGGGAGATGGCTGGTCAATGCCATGTGCCAGGAAACTACAGCCCAGAGAAAGTCATGAAAAGTCCCTCAGCTCTTCCCAGATCAAGAAGGCTCACACTGAAACCCACCCCTCAGCTCCAAATATTTTGTGCAAATGAGGCATGAAATATTAAGAACACTCAAAGGCAAGGAGGAAATGTCTTTGGATTGGAAGCAGAGCAATCCCTTTCTAAGAAAAGGGGAAGCCAAATGGGAACAAGGACAGTACACAGGGGAGAGCGGTGCCATCCTCCGGGAGCTGAGGACAGAACTGAATCAAAGATACAGGGCCGGGGGCAAGTGTCTCACACACACACACACACACACACACACACGCACGCACACGGCCAGGCAAGGGTTAGTGCAGGCTGAAGAGGAGCAGGAGCTGAGCCAGAGGTTTTGAGGACAGCTCCTCTGCCCTACCTGGAGTCACAGAAAGAAACTGTTGGCCTGCAGTTGCAGAAGGGACAACATCCAAACTCTAGAAAAGAAAAAGCACCCCTTAATCTCCTGGGACTGGCCTGACTCCTACCTTTAGGCTTCGGTGTTTCCACAGCTGGCCTGATGCTCATGGTGAGGCTCTGCAGGTAAAAAACCTCATAAAACATCAACATTAGATAAGCTCGTTCTGAGATCATAAAAACAAAATCATTTGCAATCCACTAACGTGGCTCTCTCAGATAAATGAGTCACAGTTACTTCTCTACCAATTGCCAATTTATGTCTGTCTGTCTGCATTTCTTGAACACAAACTTTATTGAGCTATCCAATCATCAATTGCCCCTGCTTTTTGACAGCACCCAACTTGCTGCTTCCTCTGGACCTCCCCAAATCCTACAGTAGGTTCTTGCTATTTCTCCTTCTGGGATGCCCAGGTCACCTTTGTTGAGGGTTCTTTCTAGCTGCAATAGTAAATCCAACTTCTTGACTTACAGATGTGTTCCTAGAGGTCTTTGGTGGAAGGGTATTAACATTTTTAGGACAAGAACCAGGCCCACTCCATGCAGGGGAAGCCAAACTAAATCACAAATGCAAGGCTTGGTTTGAGATGATTGTACCCATCAGGGGCCAGAACACAGCAGGCCTTCAAGGATTTGGCCAGAGAAATTGAAAGGCTGGAACTGCCATTTAAGCTAGTCTTTGGAGGAAAAGACTTAGTGCAGAAAGATAAATTCCTCTGTTGAACATACCATTAGATTATCTAGGTAGGCTGCTATAAAAAAAGAGATGCAACTGTAATCCAGGATGGTTTAATGAAGATGGAATTAATTTCTCTCTCACATGAACAATCTGAAATGGATTTTTTTTTTTTTTTTGCAGTACTGGGGATTGAACTCAGGGCCCTGTGCTTGCAAGGCAAGCACTCTACCAGCTGAGCTATCTCCCCAGCCCTGAAATGGATATTCTTGCAGTCATTCGGGAACCCAGTTCTTTCTATATACTACTCCCTAGGACCGTGTCTTCATCTGCATGGTGAAAGCTGAGTTGTAGAGGCAAGCAAAAATAGACGGTAGGGGAAGCATGGTCTTCTCTCCGCTCTGCTCTGGCTCCTGCCTCTGGGAGGTTCTTCCACGTGCGTTATCCTCCATGGCCACTACCCACTTCCTGTTTGCACAGGTTGAGAGAGATTACTCTGAGAATTAAAATGCCCACACACCGAATGCTGTGAATCTGCATTGCGCACAACCATTGAAATGAAAAGTTGTACCCCATTTGTGTACAATGAATCAAAATGCAGTCTGTAAATAATGGACAGGGAGAATAAGAAAGTCCCAAAATAATGAGGCCTGAGAAAGAGAAAAGGGAGTAAAAAGGAAGGCCACGAATTGACAACTTTCATCTCCCAAGACGAAAGTTTTCCAGATGCTGGCCGCAGGTAGAGAGGATGCTTATCACCTCAAAAGAAACAGTCTCTAGTCATCTCCTCCAAAGTAAATCCCCTTCCGGCGCTGTCCGCAGACCTTGAACAAAAAGGCCCACAGTCTTGACTGTCCAAACAAACTGACAAATGTTCACTAGACCATCCTCAACATAACCTACATAACCCAGTCCCTTTCTTTGTTTGGTGGCTCATTTTCCACCAGGAGAGTGGGTCCATGGGCATCATTTCATCCCCCTGAATAAAGAGCTGAGAAGCCACAAGAGGTTTGCATCCTGCCCGGTCTTTTTGTACTAACAGTAAATATAAATATAAATATATATATATAAAAAAGAAATACAACATGCAAAAATTTTAAGAAATATATGAATAAAGTATCTTTAAACAGAAAAAAATGCCCACATACTTTTGCTATTGGCTAGATCTAAATTTTTTTTGACAATACAATTCCTCCAAAGCTTCTTAGATTTCTGGTGCATCTTGATTTCTCCATGTACAGATAACTATACTCCTGAAATCTTATCTAGACAAAGATTTAAGCCTGGAAACACTGCCATATCTAGATCAACCTCTACAATCTGCCCACCCTTTCCTTTAATTTCATGGTGGCCACTTTGACATCAACAAAAGCAACAGATTTGGGTGGGATGGGTCCTTCCATCTCGTCTTCAGCAGTCTCCCTACCTGTCACGGCAGCAGCCCCCTCTCTCACTAAGCTAGACAACACTTCGCCTCACTGCTGACAACTGCTTCACTTTGGGATCCCAAAGCAGTGACATTCAGTCAAATCCCAGCGAGGCTGCAGTCATGGAGGGCATCTTTGAGTGATGCTCTGCTACTCTTCCTCTGCACTTGCAGCTTGGCTGGCTCTAGCCCCAGTCCCTCCCCCTTGTAAGTTTTGCTGAAAGCAGCAACAAGCAGCCAACACTCCACCAGTATTTCAACACCCTGCTTTTTTGTTTAATCTGGACCCCTAGTTCTGCAGCCTTTGCCAGCACATGATGTGTCTTCCAAAGAACAGCAAATGATTATTTGACCAAAGGTTTTGCCAATGTGTAACTAGAGGTAGCAGCTTTCCAGGCTGACACCTGAATTCTTGATACCAATACCTACCTTCTTCCAGGAAACTGGCCACAGATTTTAAAGTTCAGTCAATTGCCTCAACTAGTAAGTCTCCACCATCTTGCATGTTCTTGGAGCTAGCCTTGGCTAATAGAAACCATGATAAAGTCAGATGCTGCACTTATAAGCAAAGATGAAGATCTAGGTCAGGAGAGGGCCTTCAAAATATGGAGCAATTTGTATCCTGTGAATATAAAAGCCTGGCGATGTTGGTTAGCTGATTTCCTTAAAGAGATTAAGAACATGAATCTCAATCAAATTGAGGTAAATACCCTTATTCTGTATATTTTTCATGTTAATGTAAAAGTACCCTTGTTTGTTTAATTTACTTTGAATATTCCCATGACATTGAGACACCAGGATTTTATAAACTCAGTTTCCACCCCATCCCCACCCTGGGTTCCAGTAATTAGTCTTATAGCCATAAACAGTAATTGCTTTTCTTTGGGAAGTGTGATCTCCTTGTGACTGTGCTGACCCTGGGGGATAAATGAGTTCCTTTTCATTCTTTTTAAAGAGAGTGTATTTGTACCCAAATGCAATAGATCAATGCCACTAACATATTGATTTAAAACAGATTTCATTATTTGCAAGATAAATGTGGGCTGGGGTTGTGGCTCAGTGGTAGAGCATTTGCCTGGCATGTGTGAGGCACTGGGCTCGATTCTCAGCACCACATATAAATAAATAAATAAAATAAAGGTTAAAAATTTTTTTAAAAAAAAGATAAATGTGAATTTTCTTCAACAAGTTAAAGGGAATGTACTAGCTCTCTAGTAGTATCATTAAATCTCAAAAACAAATTGTGAATGATAAGTGCAGTGTGATACCATATGTAAAATTTACGTAACACGGGGAACAATGCAATATGCTATTTATGGAGACTATACTCAGATTCAGTGGGTCTGGTGTGGAGCCTGACATTCTGTTTCCTAACAAACTCCCAGCTGATGCCAGAACTGCTGGTATGGTCCACACTTTGAACTGCAAGGCACTAAGTTATGAAAATGGATTAGAAAGAACTATGGAGTTAACTCCTGAGATGGGGGTAGCAGTCAGAGGGGACCAATCCATATCAGCTATTTAATTAATGGTAATTTTTCTATCATTTTTTTATTTACTTATTTTTTTTACGTTTACATAGGGTAATGGTGTTTATTATATTTTTCCCCTCCCCCCCACCCCTCCCACCCCTCCCACCCCTCCCACCCCTCTTTTCCCTCTACACAGTCCTTCTTTCCTTCATTCTTACTGCTCTCCTTAGCCTAACTCTAAACCTAACCCTAAACCTAATGCTAGCCCCTCCCACCCCCCATTATATGTCCTCATCCGCTTATCAGCGAGATCATTTGTCCTTTAGTTTTTTGAGATTGGCTTATCTCACTTAGCATGATATTCTCCAATTTCGACCATTTGCCTACAAATGCCATAATTTTATCATTCTTCATTGCGGAGTAATATTCCATTGTATAAATATGCCACAGTTTCTTTATCCATTCATCAACTGAAGGGCATCTAGGTTGGTTCCACAATCTGGCTATGGTGAATTGAGCAGCAATGAACATTGATGTGGCTGTATCTCTGTAGTATGCTGATTTTAAGTCCTTTGGGTATAGGCCAAGGAGTGGGATAGCTGGGTCAAATGGTGTTTCCATTCCAAGCTTTCTGAGGAATCTCCACACTGCTTTCCAGAGTGGTTGCACTAATTTGCAACCCCACCAGCAATGTATGAGTGTTCCTTTTTCACCACATCCTCGCCAACACCTATTGTTGCTTGTATTCTTGATAATCGCCATTCTAATTGGGGTGAGATGAAATCTTAGGGTGGTTTTGATTTGCATTTCCCTTATTACTAGGGATGTTGAACATTTTTTCATATATCTGGTGATTACTTGTACATCTTCTTCTGTGAAGTGTCTGTTCATTTCCTTAGCCCATTTGTTGATTGGATTATTTGTATTCTTCGTGTAGAGTTTTTTGAGTTCTTTATAGATTCTGGAAATTAGCGCTCTATCTGAGGTATGGTTGGCAAAGATATTCTCCCACTCTGTAGGCTCTCTCTTCACATTTCTGATAGTTTCCTTTGCTGAGAGAAAGCTTTTTAGTTTGAATCTATCCCAGTTGTTTATTCTTGCTTTTATTTCTTGTGCTATGGGAGTCCTGTTAAGGAAATCTGATCCTGAGCCAACAAGTTGAAGATTTGGACCTACTTTTTCTTCTATAAGATGCAGGGTCTCTGGTCTGATTCCGAGGTCCTTGATCCATTTTGAGTTGAGTTTTGTGTAGGGTGAGAGATAGGGGTTTAGTTTCATTCTATTGCATATAGTTTTCCAGTTTTCCCAGCACCATTTGTTGAAGAGGCTATCTTTTCTCCATTGCATATTGTTGGAACCTTTGTCTAGTATGAGAAAATTGTATTTATTTGGGTTTGTGTCCATGTCCTCTATTCTGTACCATTGATCTACCTGTCTATTTTGGTACCAATACCATGCCGTTTTTGTTACTATTGCTTTGTAGTAGAGTTGAAGATCTGGTATTGCAATACCCCCTGCTTTGCTCTTGCTACTGAGGATTGCTTTAGCTATTCTAGGTTTTTTATTCTTCCAGATGAATTTCATAATTGCTTGCTCTATTTCTGCGAGGTACATCATTGGGATTTTAATTGGAATTGCATTGAATCTGTATAGAACTTTAGGTAGTATAGCCATTTTGACGATATTAATTCTGCCTATCCAGGAACATGGGAGATCTTTCCATCTTCTAAGGTTTTCTTGAATTTCTTTCTTTAGTGTTCTGTAGTTCTCATTGTAGAGGTCTTTCACCTCTTTTGTGAGATTGATTCCCAAGTATTTTATTTTTTTCGATGCTATTGTGAATGGAGTAGTTTTCCTAATTTCTCTTTCTGAAGATTCATCACTTATGTATAAAAATGCATTGGATTTATGAGCATTGATCTTGTAACCTGCTACTTTACTGAATTCACTTATGAGTTCTAAAAGTTTTCTGGTGGAATTTCCAGGTTCCTCTAAATATATAATCATGTCATCAGCGAACAGGGATAGTTTGAGTTCTTCTTTTCCTATTCGTATCCCTTTAATTTCTTTGGTTTGTCTGATTGCTCTGGCTAGAGTCTCAAGGACGATGTTGAATAGAAGCGGTGAAAGAGGGCATCCCTGCCTTGTTCCAGTTTTTAGGGGGAACGCTTTCAGTTTTTCACCATTTAGAATGATATTAGCCATGGGCTTAGCGTAGATGGCCTTTATAATGTTTAGGAATGTTCCCATTACCCCAATTTTTTCTAGTGTTTTGAGCATGAAGGGATGCTGTATTTTATCAAATGCTTTTTCTGCATCTATTGAAATAATCATGTGATTCTTAACTTTAAGTATGTTGATATGGTGAATGACATTTATTGATTTCCGAATGTTGAACCAACCTTGCATCCCTGGGATAAAACCCACTTGATCGTGGTGCACTATCTTTTTAATATATATTTGTATGCGATTTGCTAAAATTTTGTTGAGAATTTTTGCATCGATGTTCATTAAGGATATTGGTCTGAAATTTTCTTTCCTTGATGTGTCTCTGTCTGGTTTAGGTATCAGGGTGATATTGGCTTCATAGAACGAGTTTGGTAGGGTTCCCTCCTCTTCTATTTCATGGAATAGTTTGAGGAGTATTGGAATGAGCTCTTCTTTAAAGGTTTTATAGAACTCGGCTGAGAACCCATCTGGTCCTGGACTTTTCTTTGTTGGTAGGCTTTTGATGACCTCTTCTATTTCATTGCTTGAAATTGGTTTATTTAAGTTGTGTATGTCCTCCTCGTTCAGTTTAGGTAGTTCATATGTCTCTAGAAATTTGTTGATGTCTTCAAGGTTTTCTGTTTTGTTGGAGTATAGATTTTCGAAATAGCTTCTAATTATGTTTTGTATTTCACTCGTGTCTGTTGTGATGTTTCCTTGTTCATTCCGAATTTTAGTAATTTGAGTTTTCTCCCTCTTTCTCTTTGTTAGTGTGGCTAAGGGTTTATCAATTTTATTTATTTTTTCAAAGAACCAACTATTTATTTTATTAATTTTTCCGATTGTTTCTTTTGTTTCGATTTCGTTGATTTCGGCTCTGATTTTAACTATTTCCTGTCTTCTACTACTTTTGGTATTGGTCTGCTCTTCTTTTTCTAGGGCTTTGAGCTGTAGTGTTAACTCGTTTATTTGTTGATTTCTACTTCTTTTTTGAATGCACCCCATGAAATAAATCTTCCTCTAAGTACTGCTTTCATAGTGTCCCAGAGATTTTGATATGATGTGTCTTTGTTCTCGTTTACTTCTAAGAATTTTTTTATTTCCCTCCTGATGTCTTCTGTTATCCATTCATCATATAATAGTGTATTATTTAGTCTCCAGGTATTGGAGAAGTTTCTGTTTTTTATTCTGTCATTTATTTCTAATTTCAATCCATTATGATCTGATAGAGTACAAGGTAGTATCTCTATCTTCTTGTATTTACTAACAGTAGCTTTGTGGCATAAAATATGGTCTATTTTAGAGAAGGATCCATGTGCTGCTGAGAAGAAAGTGTATTCATTCTTTGTTGGATGGTATATTCTATATATGTCCGTTAAGTCTAAATTGCTGATTGTGTTGTTGAGATCTATAGTTTCTTTATTCAATTTTTGTTTGGACGATCTATCCAGTGGTGAGAGAGGTGTGTTAAAATCGCCTAGTATTATTGTGTTGTGGTCTATTTGATTTCTGGAATTGAGAAGGATTTCTTTGACGTACGTGGATGAGCCAATGTTCGGGGCCTAGATATTTATGATTGTTATGTCTTGCTGATTTATGCTTCCCTTAAGCAGCATGTAATGTCCTTCTTTATCCCTTCTGACTAGTTTTGGTTTGAAGTCCACATTATCTGAGATGAGGATGGATACTCCAGCTTTTTTGCTGTGTCCGTGTGCATGGTATGTTTTTCCCCATCCTTTCACCTTTAGTCTATGGGTGTCTCTTTCTATGAGATGTGTCTCTTGCAGGCAGCATATTGTTGGATTTTTCTTTTTAATCCAATCTGCCAGTCTGTGTCTTTTGATTGATGAATTCAGGCCATTAACATTCAGGGTTATTATTGTGATATGATTTGTATTCCCAGTCAATTGACTCATATTTGTTTTTGACATGATTTGGTTTCTCCTTTATTTGGCTATTCCTTTAGGCTAGCGCCTCCTGTTGCTGATTTGCATCATTGTTTTTCATCTCTTCCTCATGGAATATTTTGCTGAGAATGTTCTGTAATGCTGGCTTTCTTTTTGTAAATTCCTTTAGCTTTTGTTTATCATGGAAGGATCTTATTTCATCGTCAAATTTGAAGGTAAGTTTTGCTGGGTATAAGATTCTTGGTTGGCATCCATTTTCTTTCAGGGCTTGGTATATGTTGTTCCAGGCCCTTCTAGCTTTTAGGGTCTGGATTGAAAAATCTGCTGATATTCTTATTGGTTTCCCTCTGAATGTAATTTGATTCTTTTCTCTCGTGGCCTTTAAAATTCTGTCTTTATTTTGTATGTTAGGTATTTTCATAATAATGTGCCTTGGTGTGGGTCTGTTGTAATTTTGTATGTTTGGAGTTCTATAAGCCTCTTGTATTTGGTTTTCCATTTCGTTCTTCAGATTTGGGAAATTTTCTGTTATTATTTCATTGAATAGATTGTTCATTCCTTTGGTTTGTTTCTCTAAGCCTTCCTCAATCCCAATAATTCTCAAATTTGGCCTTTTCATGATATCCCATAGTTCTTGGAGATTCTGTTCATGATTTCTTACCATCTTCTCTGTTTGTTCCACTTTGTTTTCAAGGTTAAATATTTTGTCTTCAATGTCTGAGGTTCTGTCTTCCAGGTGTTCTATCCTATTGGTTATGCTTTCTATGGAGTTTTTAACTTGGTTTATTGTTTCCTTCATTTCAAGGATTTCAGTTTGGTTTTTTTTCAGTATCTCTAACTCTTTATTGAAATGATCTCTTGCTTCCCGTATTTGGTCTTTTAACTGTTGATTGGTGCGATCATTTAATGCCTGCATTTGCTCTTTCATCTCCTCCTTCAATGCCTGCATTTGCTCTTTCATCTCCTCATTAGCTTCCCTGATCGTTTTAATTACGTACATTCTGAACTCCCTTTCTGACATTTCTTCTGCTCTGCTGTCATTGGGTTTTATTGATGTAGTATCTAGGTTTGTTTGGGACATTTTCTTCCCTTGTTTTCTCATAATGGTCAGTTGTCAGTGGGACCCTGAGATATTGCAGTTTTCCACTATTGGCTTATAGTGTCCCAGTAGATTTCCAGTGTATCACCTCCCAGCCTTCAGTAGCCTGATGTCTTGGAGGAATCTGATAAAGCAGCTCATTCGAAGAATACTGCCCCTAGCCCCCTACTGGTTCCACGTTTTGGAACTGGCTCTGTGCGGAAATGCTCTCACTGTGGGCCTGCACCGTGCAGCTGGCCGTGTGGGAAGAGCCCACTGCCGGAGTGTGGAAGACTACCTTGGGAAGACTCAGGCTGCCCTGCCCGGCTCTGCTAAGCCACCTCTATCTGGGCCTGCCACCCGGGCTGAGCTTTACCCAGTGGGCAGACTCACCCGTGGCTCCACTTCAGTCCGAGTCTCTCAATGCCTCCCCTTCTTAACTCCTGGGTTCTGGAGCGACCGGGGGTGCAGTCTCCCTCTAGGCCGCCATCTTGGATCGCCCCGTGAAGAGAGCCCGCAGCCGGAGTGGGCAGAGCCGCCTGAAGAGGTCTCCGGCTGCCCTGTCCTTATCCCTGAGGCTGATTGCAGATCGAGGCTCTCCGCTGGTTCTTTGCAGGAGTACACTGCACTGCAGCAGCTCCGGGACTCGGAGCGTGCTCTGTTCAGACAGGCTCTCACTAGCGGGCCAGTTCCGTTCCGAGAACCTGGAGAAGCTGGCTGTGTGGGCGGGGCCCACCGCCGGAGTGCGCAGGACTGCCTGTGGATGACTCTAGCTGCCCTGCCCGGCTCCGATAAGCCACCTCTATCTGGGCCTGCCACCCGGGCCGAGCTTTACCCAGTGGGCAGACTCACCCGTGGCTCCACTTCAGTCCGAGTCTCTCAATGCCTCCCCTTCTTAACTCCTGGGTTCTGGAGCGACCGGGGGTGCAGTCTCCCTCTAGGCCGCCATCTTGGATCGACTACTATTTAGCAATAAAAGAACTAGGAAAATAGAAGATGCCAAGTTGTTCTTCCAGGTGGTGGATATGTGGGTAATTTTCAGTCAGTTTTCCATTGCTATAGCAAATATCTATGATAAATCAACTCAAAAAATGAAAAGGTTTATTCTGGCCCATGCTTTTGGATTTTTCAGCCCAGGATTGATTGGGCCTGTTGCTTTGGGCCTGTGTCAAAGCAGCACATAATGGCAAAAGCATTCAGTGGAGCAAACTGTTCGCTTCATGTTTGGGAAACAAAAGCAGGGAGACTGGGGTCCTGCTATTACCTTCACAGGCATTTCTCCAGTGACCTGAAGACCTCTCACTATGTGCTGTCTCTTAACAATTCTACCACCTCCCCACAGCACCAGGGGTTGGGGACCAAGCCTTCAACACAGGCACCTTCCCGAAGCGTTTCAGATCCAAACTATAGCAGTGATTATTATTTTCTGTTTCTTAATTTTCTGCATTTTTCCAATTTTCCCCCCCTCCCCCCCCAAAAAAAGAAGAAAGGGAAAGAAAGGAGAGGTTTGAACTGCATGCTTCGGGGAGGCCCTAGAAGAATCTGTTCCCTTGTAGCACCTTCTAGAGACTGAAGTTCTTTGGTTCCTGGTTTCTTCCTCCATCTTCAGAGCCAGCATCAGGCCATCCTTCTGACATGACCCTCTCTGGTTCTTTTCTCTGTCTCCCTCTTTGACTTATAAAGACTTTAGGATCTCGCCATCCCTCCCCTCTAGATAACACTGGCTGATCTCCATCTCAGATTCAGCTGACCAGGAATGTTAACTCTCCTTTGCCATGGAGTCTAAGGAGTCAGCACCTGGACATCTTGGGGACATTCTGCTAACCACAGGGCTCCTCGGGATTCTTTCCTGCATCCTCCAACCCAGCCTGCGTGTTCTCCTGCCTTGGGTTGTCTTTGTTCTGATTCAGGTATTTCTCCTCCGATTTTCTAGAAAGTAACATTCTTCTCTGCCTCCTCCTTAAAACAAAAAAAGGCACAATTAAAAGACAAGTATAACATGACAGACCAATTCAAGTCTAGATGCAGAGAGTACTTTAAATACACATTTGGGGAAATGTAGGAAACCTCAGAATTCACAGAGTGCTCAGAGATTTCCTCTCTCAGCATAATAAGCGATTAATTCTGGATTCCATGCTATTCTTATCCCACCTGATAGATACTAAAAGCAGGATCCAAAAGAATCAGATTGTTTCCAAGTAATTTAGCTATGTTTCAGAACAAAGCTCAAAACTATTTATAGGTTGGCAGCCAGGCCACGTGCATGTGGCGCTCTCCGCGTCGGGAAGGGCTGCGGCGGCGTGCGCCTCTGCCCTGGTCCTCCGTGGCCCTCCATGGTGCTCCTGGAGCGCTCCGAGTCATTGCTCGAGGTGCCCGAGGCTGAGCCGGTGTGTGCCGTTCCCGTTCCTGGCACCACTGCCGCGGTGGCCGCCTCACGTTTGGTCTCCTCCCCACCCCACCCCCGGGAGTGAGGGGGGTTTCTGAGGTCGACCAGTAATCGCAAAAGGACGGAGGTCGACCAGTTGTCCCGACCTGAACTCTTCATGGGACAATTGTTCATGTTGACATTGAGTTTGGCATTTTCCTCTCTCAGCCAGCCTGGAATCCCAAGACATTCAGCTCTCTCTCCTTCCTTCTTCAAACGATGGTGGCCCAGCGTGAATAGGTGACAGTGTTGGAGAAGTGGAACGTTTTTCTCCTGGATGGCTGTCAAATGTCAAACCTGCAGTAGGACACATCTGTTCCTCCCACAGTGGAGGATTCCTAAGGGATCTTCGAGAACATGGACTAGGAGGGAGTCCCAGAGATTTCCCATGAGACAAACATCTCTCTCTCTCTCTCTCTCTCAACCCCTTCTTCCCTCTCCACCCCCCACCCCTTTTTCTTTTCTCCCCACTCTTTTCTTCTGGGAAATGAGAACCCAGAGTTTCAATAAAGAATAACAAACAGCAATAAACACAGAAATTTGAAGCGCTGAAAAAAAATCTATAGAAATAAAGATGATCCGATCACAATGTCTGGCATTCAATTTAAAAAGCTACCTATCACAGAAAGAAGTAGGAAAACATAACCCCAAAGAGGAGAAATGTATAAATTAAAACTGACACAGATGTGAGGCTCAACAGGGACATTAAGATACTAATTATAACCCAACTTCTCAGATGAAAACTAACAATTGTCAAATTGAAACACACACTACTACAAAAAAAATATTAAAGGAAGTTCTTCAGGCAGAAGAAAAATGATACCAAAGTTAGGAATCTGTCCCAAGTAGTGAGGAGCACCAGAAACAGTAATGACTTATGTGCACTCTTTAACTTTTTAAAAAGATAATTGATGTTCAGGCAACATAATAACTGAAGGGTTATAGAAAATGATATTCCTACAACACAGCACCTGGAGAAAAAGGGAGGGACAGTGTGGCTCAGAGGAGGAAGCAGAAATTAGCCAAATATTAAACCTCCCCCAGGGCACCTTTCCCAGTAACAATGGGCCCTGAGGGGAAGAGAACTTTCATCTCTTCCCAGGTTCATCCCCAGCATCTCCACCAAAAGCAAACATTTACCCTTTCCCAACCCCAGTGCATCTTGAAGAAGGACGCAAATACTGAAATGCTGGGCCTTGGACCACCCTTCCCCAATGCAGATGAGTCCTGGAAGGAGAAAAGCAAATAGCGAAGCTCTAGGTAACAGTGGGTCCCAGAGGAAGAAAGACAAGCAGTGAACACTGAGTTGTGAGCTTTTCCCAGTGACAATGAGTTTCGAACATTTTACAACTGCCTTCCAGAGTTAAAATTTTAAACTGCACAACTACCCACTGACTGTCCAAACTGCACCTCCACAGTCTTCAATGAAACCATAAAACCCAGACTCCTCTGTAACCAGGGGCCAGCTCCATACTCAGAAAACAGGCCTCCCCCCACCCCCGTGCCTGATCCATCACTTTGGTGCAGAATAAAGGAAAGCTTGCAGATCCGTGGTTTGCGTCCCGTCTCCTGCCTGTCATTTGTGGGCCATGAGCTTACAATAGCAAAGTAGCGTGCAGTGTGAACAGGTCAGTGTAACCTGTGTGACGGTAAGAACAACAAGGCTGGGAGGGCAGAAGTGGAAGAAGACTGTTGTCGTGCGCAACACGACAACAGTACTCGTACTTGAGGAAGATGTTCTTCCAGCCCCTGAGGGGACAACCCCTCAAGACCTAAGACCCTCCCATGAGGTCCCACCTCCCAAGAGTTCCAACACCTCCACCTAGGGCCATTCAGCAACCACGCCTTTATTAAATACATGGACCTTTTAGTGACACTCAACCCAGCAGTTCTTATACTAAAAGATAGACTCTGGTAAGGTCTAGATGTCTACTGTAAACCTTAAAATAACCATTAAAAGAACAAAACAAAGTCATTGCTGATAAGCCCATAAAGAAAATTAAATGGAATCATAACAAACAATACCAAAGAGAGGCAGGGAAAATAGAGGGGAAAGAAACAGAAGAGAGAAATGGAAAACAAATGCCGAGAGAGCATATTTAAAGCTTCTGATCAGGGCCGACTACCCTCAAAGCACGTCCACCACGGGAGGCGCACGCGCTGCGTCGGGGACTTCAGGTGGCTCCGACTCCTGCGAACCCTACGAAGCTGTAGGGACGGTGATGTCTCCGGCTCAGGCGTCTCCACCCGAATTTCTCTGGATAAAAGAAACCCTGGAGTGGGTCTGCACGAGGGCGTATGTGCAACGAGTATGTGATAAGAACTGTAGACGTGCTCCCGTCCACACCTCCGCCAGCGGCACGCGAGTGGTCCCATATTTCCATCTCTGCCCACCCGGTTTTAGCCAGCTTCCTCGTTTGTGCTGGTGTAATAGGCATCAGTGGCTACCTCCAAGTTGGTTTAATTAACATTTCTCTGGCTACTAGGGAGTTGGAGAATCTCTTCCTCCACTCATCAGCCCTTGATCTTTCCTCTTCCGTAAACTGCCTGTTCCTATTTGTATTGAATTTTTATTTTTTTTATTTTTTATTTTATTTTTTTTTAGGATACATAGGAGGCAAGCCCTGGAATATTATAGCTTAGTCTTCTCTCAGTTGTCACTGTTTATAAACTTTAAACTTTAATGTCTTTGACACCAAATTCTTATGTAATCAGATCCATCATTTTTAGTGGGGAAGAGGATGCTTATGTTTTGTGCTTCTAAAATTTTGTTTTGGAAGTTCTTTACTGCTTCTTGTATGCACACATATTCTCCCATATGTTATATTAACTTTATAGTTTCACATTTATGCCTGTATTAGTCAGCTTTGTTACTATAACAAATACCTGAGATAATTAACTTATAAAGAGATAAGCTTTATTTTGACTGACAGTTCTGAGGCTTCAGCCCAGGATCAGATGGTGCATTGAGGTGGGTTGCTGGCAAGGGGGCAGCACATCCCGACAGCAGTGTGTGGCAGAGCAAACCATTCACCTCATGAGACAGGAAACAGAAAGAGAGAATGCAAAAAGGAGTGTCCCCAAATCCCCTGTGGGGACACACCCTTAATGACCTAAGGACCTCCCTAGAGGCCTTGTCTTCCAAAAATTCTACCACATCCCAGTAGGGCCATTTGGGGACCAAGCTTTTAATATGTGGACCTTTCAATGACATTCATCCAAACCACAGCCACATCTTTAATCTATCTGGAGTCCACTTCTACATGTCAGGTTAAGTAGAAATCCAGTTTCCCTTCCATCATTTATGAAATATCTGCCTTTTCTCAATGATTTTTTAAGATTTTTTTTATACATTTTTAGATATTGAGAGACCTTTATTTTTTTCATTTACTTATACGTGGTGCTGAGAATCGAACCCAGTGCCTCACACATGCCAGGCAAGGACTCCACCACTGAGCCACAACCCCAGCCCTCTCAATGATCTTTATTGCTACTTTGTCATATAATAAACCACATACACACATACATACATAGGATGCCACTAATTTCTTTTTCTCTCTCTCTCTTTTTTTTTTTTTTTTCAGTACTGGGGATGGAACTCAGGGCCTTGTGCTTGCAAGACAAGCACTCCACCAGCTGAGCTATCTCCCCAGCCCGCCATTAATTTCTTGATATTCCCCCTTGACCAATTGGTACATTCTTGCACCAATGTCACAGCCCTGTGATATTATCCTGGTGGATTCCAGATTCATATCGCTATGTAAATACCTACATAATTGCCTCAATTTCTCCTCTTGACTTGCAAAGCCTAAAATATTTACTATTTAGCCATTTAGAAAAAAAAAAAAAAAGTTGACTGATTCCTTTTCTGTATCCTGGCCTTTCCCCTGTTTATGGTAGCAGTTTGTACTACATATTCCCCTTAATAAACAAATCTGTCGAGCAGAGTCCTTTAGAATGCCTTGATTAAAATGGTTATTAAATTATGTGATTGTGTGGCTACAGCTTTTTAAGGTAGTCTTGTTACTGTTCCACTTTAAATATCACAAATAACCTTAACCTGAATGAAAGAAAATCAATAAACGTCAAGTAAACTTTCAGAGTAAATCTGAAACCAGAACACCCTAAGGTTATTTTAGGGTTTCAAGGACAATGGGGAAGACTCCAAGTCTCTCTTCTTGACTTAGAGGCCTTGGTCATTTGACTCTCATCTGGAGAAAACTATGTCCCAGGAAACAGGGCTTTTGTTCTTGCAAATTAGTATTTCAGAAACATCTTTATATGGGTTTCCAAAAGTTTATGAAAGATCTGATTTGGGTTGTGAGGATAAAGGACAATTATTGCCTAACTACTTGGCAAAGAGTTTTGGTGTGCCAGGTTGATCCAGACAACCTGGAGGTTCTCTTTAGAGCTGGTCAGCAGCACCGAGGCCCATCACCCAGCTGTCAGAATTCCCACATTCTAACACAACTACACCATCCCCTCTTATCTGCATGGGTTACATCCCCAGATTCCCAATGAATGTCTGAAATCACAGTACGGAACACTTTATGCTCTTCCTATATGCATATATGGTAGATTAATTCATTAATTAGGCACAGTAGAAGGTTAATAACAATGACTAATAAAATAGATAATAACAATACACAGTAATAAATGTTGAAGTTGGATGTGGCCCTATGACTTGCTTTTTAATCAGTGACGAGTGAGTGGAAGGCATCAAAGTCTGGGCATCAGGATTTTTAACACTTCCCAGGCGATTCCAAAGTGCAGCCAAAGGTGAAAGGCCACTTAGGCGGGATCGAATGAGTTGGTTACACTATGTGTCTTGAATCCCAGATGGGGATCCCGGAGCTATGCCACCGACGAAGCTTGTGACCTCCGCGGGAGGAATCTCTATTATGGCTCTGTTCCTTGCCCTCCCTGCCCCCTTTCCTTCCTCCTTCCTTCCTCCCCGCTTCCTTTCCTCACTCCCCGAGAGCCTGCAGATGCCAGAAGGCCGCCGGTGGGAAGGGGATCGCAGATCTGCCCCTCTGGATCTGCCGGGGTACCAGAGGCAAGGAAGGGAGAAAGGGAGGGAAGAAGGGAAGAAGGGCTGGGGATGCGACCCAGTGGTTAAGTGTCCCTGGGTTCAATTCCTGGTCCAAAACCAAACAAACCGCTTAGGCGGGCTCACAGGTGGCCTCTTTGATGCCCCTGGCTCAGGTTTCTCCCGCGCTACAGCTGGATGCTCCTGCAGATGGACAGACGCAGGTGGCTAGAGCCGCGCTTCTAGGGCGTCCACTGGGGACATGGCGCCCTCTTGTGGCCACTTGCTATCGTTGCAGTCTGCTCGCCTCTGCCACCCTGCACTGCTGGTTGTCCCTCCAGGCATCTTTAAGAAGTCCTAGGTACAGGAGGTAGAATCACACTGTTTGTGTAATCATACACGTACATGAGGTAATGATGTTTGTCTCATTTCATTATCTTTCCTTTCCCCGCCCCTCCCACCCCTCAATTTCCTCTGCACAATCCAACGTTCCTCCATTCTTCCCTTATCCCCCCATTATTTATCATCATCCACTTATCAGAGAAAACATTCATCCTTTGTTTTTTTTTTTGGGGGGGTTGGTTGATTTCACTTAGCATGATATTCTCCAACTCCATCCACTTACCTGCAAATTTCATAATTTTATTCTTTTTTAAGGCTAAGTAATTACATTGTGTGTATATACCACAGTTTCTTTACGCATTCATCTACTGAAGGGCATCTAGGTTGGTTCCACAATCTACCTATTGTGAATTGAGCTGCTATAAACATTGTGTACAATGAATCAAAAGAAAATATATGGATGTCCCCCAAGAGAGGCCAAAAGCTCTCTAATATGTGGATGCTAACACACAATAAGGGGATGGGGGAGGGAAGAACAGAAGTTCATTGGATTAGACAAAGAGGAATGTGTTGGGGTCTTTAGCCCCCTTGCTCTTCTCGACCAGTGACAAGGGAAGGGAGCACTCCCCAACAAGGCCAGACCGGGAAAGGCCCTCCGGGCAGAGGACAATCAGATAGTCAGGGAGACCAGTCACAGCAGGAACTCATTTATTGAGGAAGTCACACAGATTTTATGTAGGGTGAAGACTAGGAGGGAACCAATCAGCTTAAAGGTCAGCAAGGGGGGCGGTTCACACAGGCAAGAGTCCCATAGGACTATATGGCAAGCACCAGCTGATCACGTTCCTGGAATTGTTGTTAACCAATCCCTGACGGTGGTCTGATTTGTCATCATTAACTTTTGAAACCGTCTTTGAGGCCTTGATCTTGCTCACCCGCCAGGAAGTAAGGAGTCAGCCTGAGTTAGTTAACGTGTCATTAGTCCCAACAGGAATGAAGGGAAGGTATGGGGATGGGAACAGAAAAGGCAGTGGAATTAATTGGACATAACTTTTCTATGTTCATATATGAATACATGACCAGTGAAATTCCTCATCATGTACAACCACAAGAATGAGATCTTAATTAGAATAAGTTATATTCCATGTATGTATAATGCATCAAAATGCACTGTACTGTCTTGAATATATAACAAGAACAAATAAAGAAAAAAAATTTTAAATAAAAAAAATTAAAAGAAGGTCTAGGTAGGGCTCAAATTGGCTTTCTCAGATTCTCCACTGGCTTGAGAAGCTAGGTTGGCCTGAACATGGAGAGGAAGGCAGCCCACAGGGACTACAGGGACGCTGGGAACTGGGAAGCTGCAGGGTGGGGGAGGAAGGGCAGGTACAGATGCTTTTTAGAACCTGGCATAAGGGGGGGCGGTCCCCAGACCTGGTCTCATCTGGGTGCCCACAGGAATTGCAGACCTTGGATTTAGGGCCTGGGAGGGGCCCTGTGTGGGCAGAACCTGTATCTGGTGAGTGGGTGGTTGTTCTCTGAGGGTCACAGGTTTGTAGAAGCACTCCCCAAAATGTTTGGAAACCAAGGGTCTTCTCGTACCAGAGTCCCGGGCCCATCTAGCTATCTCCAGAATTTGGACCTCAGAATAGCCTTCAGGAACCAAGGCAGCATCCCCTGTACTAGCCCAGGGTCTCATCCCAGCCGCCCCTCTAGGGACTATGAGTCAAAGCAGTGTGGGGAAGTCATTAATTCTGGCTTCCAAATAGAGAAATTTCCTGCTTCACATCAGAAATTTGTTCGTGAAAATCAGAGGTTTGATGTGAAAATACTATTTGGAAGGCTATTTCCTATTTTTTGAAATAGCTTTATTGAAGTACGCAATCAACTGTACATAAAGTGTAAAATTTCATTAGATTTAATATGAAGTGACCCTTGAGACCACCACCACAGTCAGGATCAGGGAGTTTTCTCATGTCCCTTTGGGATCTCTCCCTCCTGCAGTGACACCTGAATCCCAGACAACAAGGGATCTGTTTTCTGTCACTTTTACACTTTGGATCTGGAATGCCCCACAGAAGTTTCTGTGTTAAAGGTTTGGTCCTCAAATTGCCATTTTCAAAAGTGGGCTTTGGGGAAGTGATCAGATCATGAGGCTTTAGCCTCATCAGTGGATTGATACATGGATGGATTCATAAGCTGAACGGAGCCTTGAGACGCGGTGGAACCTGTGGAAGACGCAGCCTAGTTGAAGGGAATGCGTCCTCGGGGCTGTGCCCTTGGGGACTATTCCTTTCCCAGGCCCTTCCTCCCCCTCCTCCCCCTCCCTCCTCCTTCTCCCCCTCCTCCTCCTCCTCCTCCCCCTCCTCCCGCTCCTCCCCTCCTCCTCCTCCTCCCCCTCCTCCCCCTCCTCCCCCTCCTCCTCCCCCTCCTCCTGCTCCTCCTCCTCCTCCCCCTCCTCCTCCCCCCTCCTCCTCCTCCTCCCTCTTTCCGTGCTCCCTGGCTGCATGAGTTAAGCAGCTTTCCTCTGTCACACCCTTTGACCACGTTCTGCTCACTTCAAGCCCAAAGCAATGGAGCCGCTCAACCACGGACCAAAAGCTCTGAAATTGTGAACCAGCATAAATCTTTCCTGTTTTAAACAGTTTTTCTTAGGTGTTATGTCACAGTGATAGAAATCAGAGTCACATAGTCTTTATCATTTGCATTTTCTAGACTGAGACGAACGGAATCCTCACACTTACTCTTGAGGGGTGGCTACCTTCACTCTGCATGATTGACACTCACTTTCGCTGTGTGTTTATCAATAGTCCATCTCTTGACTGCTGAGTAATGGTTATCAGAGCATACAGAGCCACACAGAACAAGGTGCAAGTTTCCTGGGCAATTGCGTTCTATGTCCAAAGGATTCTTACTTTCCATGTTAGAACCATTAGCTCCATCTTCAAGAGACTTCCATTTCCTCAGGTCACTCTCTAAATATGTTTAACCTTAGTTTTTTGTTTTTTTTTTTTCCCAAGGATGGGTTTATTTCAAAATTATAAAGTATATATTATTTTTATTACGTGTAATAAGCAATTTTAAGCTTATAGTAAAAAGTTTCACATTTTTAAAGTTAAAAAAAAGATGTCTTAAAAACGTGGACATTTTTAAAAAGTCGAATAAGCTAAGTATCTCTCACAGCACAGATATCTCCCTTAAATATTCACATTCAAAAGTTGTTTTGAAAAGATTAAAAAACCTGGCTAAAATTATTTAAAATTGGCAATGATTAAAATCTCTTTATCTTTGGAAGAGTATGTTAATGACACAGCGACGTTAAAGCTAGGCACACTTAGCTGTCTGGCTGTGCGTGTGGTCTGACCAGTGCATGGAGAGCTTACGCAGTCCTGTGGTTGGTGCTGGAGCGACCACTGCACCAGTAACAGTGTGCTTCACTAGCAAGGGACTGTCAGCATCCCAAGATGCTTTTCCAGGAGCAGCTTCTGATTTTCAACTTAGGAGAGAAGAACAGCATTTAAGTACTGCATCCCTTGCATATGGGATGTATGACAAACTGTACCAGGTCATTGACAAGAACTCCAATATGCAGAATAGTAAGGCCAATCCCTTCTTATGCCACACAAGGGCAGCACACAGGGTGAACATGAAGCAGAGAAGCATAATGACTGTTGCAAGCAATCTTGGTGTTTCAAACATTTTCTTCAGCTGCTTCACAGGTCCCATTAAAAATCACGTACTGGCTAATGCAGCAAGATTCCCAAGGGTGTAAAATACTGCAAAAAGCTTTATGCCACCAGGAAGCCACAGTAATCCAGTTCCAAGGATAGAAAAAAAAAAAAAAAAAAAATGCCAGCCACGAAGCATATGATAAACCATTTCAATCTGGTGTTGAAACTGAGAGATGAGGCATCCAGGACCTGCGCGGTCAGGCCCTGCTCCTCATCGTCCTGGCCGCTCAGGACCCGCCGCAGCTTCTCCATGGCCCAGTCCGCGGGCCGCAGTGCCGGCCGCTGGCGCCCACCCGGAAACCAGGAGCCGAGCCCCGCCCACCCTAACCTTAGCTTTAAACTTAACATTTTAGCAGTGTTTCTAGTACTTTTGAGACATGGCTTATGAAGTAATATATTTACACCTAAAATGTTTGGAAGTAATATTAAGGGAATAGCATAATTAGCTATGTGTTAAATCTGGTTATAATTAAGAAATTACTACTAGGATTCCAAGTTTTGGGGGCATATGATTGTCTATGCTCCCTGCCGAAACTCTACTAAAACCCCATGAATTAAAAGGTTCGGGGGGGACTGGGGTTGTGGCTCAGTGGTAGAGCACTCACTTAGCATGCATAAGGCCCTGGGCTCGATCCTCAGCACCACATAAAAATAAAGATGTTGTGTCCACTTACAACTAAAAAAAAAAAAAAGAAAATTTTTAATTTTTTGAAGGGTGAAAATGATGTTGCAGCAGAAGCATTCAAAGATGAAAAGCATGAAAGAGGAAATAGACGCAGAGAAGGATGACTCTAATCTTAGAACATGATCAGCAGATGTCCCAGGGATCTCAGTCAAGCAGAGGAAGCTGAAGCACAGCATCCTCGGTGGAACCCCAAAGAGCAGAGATCCACAGGACAAAGGCTCTAGCCCAGGACAGAGGGCGACAAAGGGGACATCAGGACCACTGGGTCACAAATGCACATTAGTACCATCTCTAAGGCAGTCCACACTGGCTCCAGGGTGGAAGCAGTAGAGACAGGGAGAAGCAGCGAGTTCCTAGATACACTTCAAAAGACGAGAACAGGATGTCACAGTGGGCAAGGTGTGTAACGTGAGACAGAAGGGCAAAGAATGATGTCTTGGATCTCTGGCCAAGCCTCAGGGCAAAAATTTTTAAAGGAGCTGACATCAGTTGAAAAGAAAACCGCAGGACCATTTGAGGCGAGTGCCACGTGTTTTCCTTCCGTAGCAAGAGTCCAGGGTCCAGTGCATGGCCCCTCCTTCCCGCTCACTCCTCGGCGGAGGGCGTTCCCCACGCAGCCGCTGACTCCTGGCTCTCCCTCTCCTGCAGAGTCTGCGGTTCCAACCCACTGGCTTTACTGTCACCCTTTGTTCAGTAGGTCCCTTCTCACACCCACATCTTCTGCCTGGAAAGGTGAAAGAGAGAAGGACATCCTTATAAGGCCTAACAAGTTTTACCTGCTAGGCCCCTGCTTTTGTCATAGTCAAGTTCATCAATACTCTGCAGAGGTATTGATGATGGTAAGACAGCAGTTTAGCCCCAGAGGGGGTCTGAGAGCAAATAGAGTCAGTGTGCTGGGCAGAGGACAAGGAGACACCCCTAGGATGTGGCCTCCCCCAATGAGAGACAACTGGGTCAACTTTGGGCAGAATTAGCAGCCTGGCTTGTAGTCACAGATGCTGCATCAAAATCAGGTTCTATAAGCATCCTGATTCTGGTCAGCCTCAAGCAGTCTTTGCCATAGAATCAGAGTGAGTAACCCAGACCATTCAATGTGCAAACGGTGTTTATTTCCAGGTTTAAGGGCACTTTTGACCTGGCAGAACAAACGCCTTTGGCAGCAGCCGACTAGACCAGTTTCCTGCCCCCTGAGTGGGAAGACCACATCCATCCTCTGCTCTGCAGGGCTGGCTTGGGCCAAGCAGTTACATCAGCCCAGTAGACACTGTTGGGTTTCAACAGAACCAAACTTCACTGAACCAGGCCCAGGCAAGTTCAGTGGGCCAGCAACTGTGTTTCAGGCAGCATAGTAGCAGGGGAATAACATTGTTCCAGAATTTTCCCATGAAAAATGAAGATGTCACTGAGTCTTAAGTGCACCATGTCCATATTTAAGGAAGGCTTTGGGGACCATCCCACCTTGTTCCTCCTTGAACTCAAGTTGACCCACCCCAAATGGGAATTTCTAGACTGCAGTCATGAGGTCATAGATCAGATGTTCCATTTCAACAAGAACTCAGTAACAAGCCAAAAGCTGCTTTCCAAAAGGGGTCTACCCAGGGAGCCATGTCGGAGGGACCATAAGTCCAAAACCCCAATGGTACCTCTGGTGGAAACTGCCTCCCTTTGCTAGAGGTTCCAACCAATAAAAATCAGAGACTTATAGCCAGGCATGGTGGCATATGCCTATAACCCCACAGTTTAGGAGGCTGAGGCAGGAGGATCTCAAGTTCAAAGCCTCAGCAATTTAGAGAGACCCTGAGAAACTCAGTGAGTCCCTGTCTCTAAATAAAATACAAAAAGGGCTGGGGAGTTAAGGCGACCCTGGGTTCAATTCCTAGTACAAAAAAAAAAAATCAGAGACTTGTATTGTCTCCAATGCCCAATGAATCCAGTAAGGCATGTGGCTCCTTTTAGAGATGGACTAGAGAGACAGCATTTTTTTTTTCTCTTTTCCACCAGAGAGATTAAATACCCTGAGCCCACGCACATAGACCTAAGAAACTTTACACTGAAATACATGTCTGCCAGTCTTATCTGCTGACACAGGTGAGGTTAAATGGCTGTCGGGACCATTGATGTTTGACTTGCCAGCCAACAGGACATCTATACAGTGAACATCAAAGGGTACAGTTTCTTGGGCTAAGTCCTGATGCACTTGCTAGTGGCGATGGCAGTGGAGTTTGTCCCACTAGCTGTTATTTATATGTAACTCTTTCCCATCAGGCCAATCCCTTCTGGGGTGAGGAGATACAGGCATGTAACAAATTGATTCATACTGTATGTTCTCATGTAGACACAATAAAACAATCTATTGTGTGAACACCGAGGACCCTTCCACAGACCACAGTATGACCTTGATAAAACCCCATCACCCTTGATAAACCCTCAGGTCCCCTTTTCGGCACAAGGTCAAGTAGTAGGGTGATTTGGTGCCTGTGTCCAACAGTCATTGCCCTTCCATTACGCAAAGTTGCCCAGCATTCTTTTTCTTTTAAATGGCTGAATTGAAGGTGGAGAGAAGGGAGGGCACAGGGCGAGAAGGGAGAGTGACCCTACAGCGGGAAACAGGCTTATTTACTGTCTGTCTCTGCTCATAGCTTAACCCGACTTAATTTTTTGGTTCACCTAACACCCTGTATCCCTTTAGGAAACCCCTTGACCCTTCTCCCTCCCACTGGGAAGAGTGTGAACAATTCAAAACACTACTGGGTCTGCTTGTTTCAATCCTACCTCCCACTCCTCCATCTTATCAACAGGCAGGACAGTGGAGACACTTACCCTACAAAATGGGCAAAACTTCCACTCCCAGATACAGCAAATGTCCTAGGGTACTTGTTTCTCATGTCCCCTAACCCAGTTTACAAAAGTCCTTTGTCCTTTCTCTTCCAGAAAGCCAAGACTGTCACCATCCCAGTCTCAATGCCAAAACTTGGGCTCTGTGGAGTACCTGAAATTTGACCGTGTTTACAAAATAACAAGGTAGCCTGTCCCTGTTTCATGGGTCTTGGACAGAGAACACAAGACTGCTGAGTCGGAGAGAAAAGACTGTTCCTGCCTGCCTGGCCGGCAGCATGAGCTTCCAATTTGCCTGGGTTCCTTCCCCCACCCCAAGTCCCATGGCAGCACCTTGGAGCTGGCTTAGATTAGATGCTGCCATCATAGCCAAGGAACCCCAATCTCAGGAAGCCCCCATCACTTAAAGCAGCTGCTAGCAAAACTGTCTGATTTTGGCCATCTATCAAGGCATCATCAAGAATTTTCAGGCAAAAACCTAGTTTTCAGTGACATAAAATGAGCTGAATCCTGGTATATGATTAGTCCCCAAATAAAGGGACCGCTGCCTCCGGTTCCTACTGCTTCTCCTCCCACTTCTCAGTGTGTTCTCAGACCTCATCACTCAGGCTAGACAGCTGAAATCCAGACCTCTGCTCCACCAACAGCAGCTTCGCCATGTGGTTCTGATAGAATGGCTTCTTGTGTAGGGAATCATAAGAGGCTGGCTTAGGACCTACATGGAAGACTGAGGAGGACTAGTCGGGAAACGCCTCACTAGTTCTTTGACCTGCTGAAATCCCTCAAGTACGCTCAGTGTCTGGTTTTAGCCACCTGTCAAAACATATTTCTTCAACAAAATTCCATGGAAATTCCTGTTTACACTTTTTCAGTGGCTTAAAATGTAATTGATCCTGGCAAGATGAATAATCCCCACAATCAAGTGTCCACCATCCTCAAGGTTCCTACATACCCCCAACCCTCTCAAAAAAACTAGTTTTCTCTGGGAAATCAACCTTTTAATTTATGTCTTTCTTACATTTCTTGCATATGCTTTTTCACTTCTAAAATTATCTTCATCTTAGTAAATCTCTGGAATAATAAATGAAGATGAATAAAATTACAATCATAATGGAATTTTTAAAAATTATTTTTAGTTGTAGATGGACACAATGTCTTTATTTTATTGTTTATGTGGTGCTGAGGATCAAACTCAGTACCCCAAACATGCGAGGCCAGTGCTCTACCATTGAGCCACAATCCCAGCCCCATAATGGAATTTTTAACCCAGCAAATGACAGATAAGATAGACAAAAAGTGAGAATATTTAAAGTTTAAACAATTATTATGAATAATCCAAATATAATGGGATGGGACTATAAAATAACAAATATTGTCTTTAAGCAATCAAGACTCTTTGGAGAAACAGTTGGTCAGTAGGACAGGATATATATCCAGGATAATCCTGGGACACCTTGTATCAAAAAACAAGGCAGGAGACTTCCCTGTAGGGAAGTAGGCCCAGAGAGCTGGGACCAGACCAGCCAGGCCCCAGCCCACAGTCTAGTGCCCCTGCAGCTGACCATCTATCAACACGTGGAGGTGCCTCTGCCCACCAGCAGGGAATATACCCCACCTGGAGTCCACCATCCCTGGAGGGGCAGCATACTTTTTGGGTCACTGCATTATCAAGTTCCTCCAAGACTTCAGGCTACTGAAAACTAGGAGAGGGGAAGATACAGGAGCAATAAGAGAAAACAAGGGAAGAAAGTGTCCCAAACAAACCTAGATGTTACATCAATAAAATCCAATGACAGCATGGCAGAAGATGTCAGAAAGGGAGTTCAGAATGTGCATAGTTAACATGATCAGAGAAGCAAACGATGAGATAAGAGAGAAAATGCAGGTGTTGAATGATCGCACCAATCAAAGTTAAAAGAGCAAATTCAGGAAGCAAAGGGTCATTTTAATAGAGATTCTGACAAAAAAACAAACAGAAATTCTTGAAATGAAGGAAATAAACCAAATTAAAAACTCCATAGAAAGCATAACCAATAGGATAGAACACCTGGTAGACAGAACCTCAGACATTGAAGATAAAATATTTAATCTTGAAAACAAAGTTGACCAGAGAAGATGGTAAAAAATCATGAACAGAATCTACAATTATGAGATATCATGAAAAGACCAAATTTAAGAATTATTGGAATTGAGGAAGGCACAGAGAAACAAACCAAAGGAATGAACAATATATTCAATGAAATAATATCAGAAAATTTCCCAAATCTGAAGAATGAAATGGAAAATCAAATACAAGAGGCTTATACGACACCAAATATACAAAATTACAACAGATCCACACCAAGGAACATTATAATGAAAATACCTAACATACATAATAAAGATAGAATTTTAAAGACTGCAAGAGAAAAAAAATCAAATTACATTCAGGGGGAAACCAATACAGATATCGGCAGATTTCTCAACTCAGATCCTAAAAGCTACAGGGGCCTGGAACAGCATTTTTCAAGCTCTGAAAGAAAATGGATGCCAACCAAGAATCTTATACCCAGCAAAATTTACATTCAGATTTGACAACAAAATAAAATCTTTCCATGATAAACAAAAGCTAAAAGAATTTACAAAGAGAAAGTTGGCACTACAGAACATTCTCAGCAAAATATTCCATGAGGAAGAAATGAAAAACAATGATGTAAATCAGCAAAGGGAGCAACTACCCTAAAGGAATAGCCAAACAAAAGAGAAATCAAGTCAAGTTAAAAATCAAATATAAGCCAAAATGACCAGATTACAAATCACATCTCAGTAATAACCCTGAATATTAATGGCCTGAACTCATCAATTGAAAGACACAGACTGGCAGATTGGATTAAAAAGAAAGACCCAACAATATGTTGCCTTCAAGAGACTCATCTCATAGAAAAAGATACCCACAGACTAAAGGTGAAAGGATGAGAAAAAACATACCATCCACATGGACTCAGCAAAAAAGTGGGGGTATCCATCCTCATATCAGATAAAGTGGACTTCAAGCCAAAGTTAGTCAGAAGGGATAAAGAAAGACATTTCATACTGCTTAAGGGGAGCATAAATCAGTAAGACATAACAATCATAAATATTTATGTCCCAAACAATGGCTCATTCATGTACATCAAACAAATCCTTCTCAATTCCAGGAACCAAAGACACCACAACACAATAATACTAGGTTACTTTGACACACCTCTCTCGCCACTGAACAGATCTTCCAAACAGAAATTGAACAAAGAAACCATAGATTTCAATAACACAATTGATAATTTAGACTTAACAGACATATATAGAATATTCCATCCATCAAAGAGCAAATACACTTTCTTCTCAGCAGCACATGGATCCTTCTCTAAAATAGACTATATGTTATGCCACACAGCTACTCTTAGCAAATACAAAAAGATAGAGATACTACCTTGTATTCTATCAGATCATATTGGAATGAAATTAGAAATCAATGACAAAATAAAAAACAGAAACTATTCCAACACCTGGAGATTAAATAATATGCTATTGAATGATACATGGATAACAGAAGACATCAGGGGGGAAATAAAAAAATTTTAGAGGTAAACAAGAACAAAGATACAACATATCAAAATGTGTGGGACACTATGAAAGCAGTACTAAGAGGAAAATTCATTTCATGGAGCGCATTCAATAAAAGAAGAAAAACAAATAAAAGAAAAACAAATAAACCACCTAACACTACATTTCAAAGCCCTAGAAAAAGAAGAATAGATCAACTCCAAAAGTAGTAGAAGACAGAAAATAGTTAAAATCAGAGCTGAAATCAAGGAAATTGAAACAAAAGAAACAATCGAAAAAATAGACAAAATAAAAAGTTGGTTCTTTGAAAAAATAAAATTGATAAACCCTTAGCCACACTAACAAAGAGGAGAGCAAAAACTCAAGTTACTAAAATTCAGGAATGAAAAGGAAATATCACAACAGACACATTTGAAATACAAAACATAATTAGAAGCTATTTTGAAAATCTATACTTCAACAAAATAGAAAATCTCGAAGACATCAACAGGTTTCTAGAGACATATGATCCACCCAAACTGAATCAGGAGGACATACGCAATTTAAATAGATCAGTTTCAAGCAATGAAATAGAAGAAGTCACCAAAAGTCTACCAACAAAGAAAAGTCCTGGACCAAATGGATTCTCAGCCAAGTTCTACAAGACCTTCAAAGAAGAGTTCATTCCAGTACTCTTCAAAGTATTCCAGGAAATAAAAGAGGAGGGAATCCTTCCAAACTCATTCTATGAAGTTAATATCACACTGATACTGAAACCAGACAGAGACACATCAAGGAAAGAAAATTTCAGACCAATATCCCTAATGAACATAGATGCAAAAATTCTTAGCAAAATTTTAGCAAATCACATACAAAAACATATTAAAAAGATAGTGCACCACCATCAAGTGGGTTTCATCCCAGGGATGCAAGGTTGGTTCAACATCTGGAAATCAATAAATGTAATTCACCATATCAACAGACTTAAAGTTAAGAATCACATGATTATTTCAATAGATGCAGAAAAAGCATTTGATAAAATACAGCATCCCTTCATGCTGAAAACTCTAGAAAAAATAGGGATAGTAGGAACATTCCTCAACACTGTAGACTATCTATGCTAAGCCCACAGCCAATATTCTAAATGAAGAAAAACTGAAAGTATTCCCCCTAAAAACTGGAACAAGGCAGGGATGCCCTCTTTCACCACTTCTATTCAACATTGTCCTTGAAATTCTAGCCAGAGCAATTAGACAGACCAAAGAAATTAAAGGGATATGAATAGGAAAAGAAGAACTCAAACATGATTCTATATTTAGAGGAGCCAAAAAATCCCACCAGAAAACTTCTAGAACTCATAAATAAATTCAGTAAAGTAGGTAGCAGGATATAAAATCAATGCTCATAAATCTAATGCATTTTTATTCATAAGTAATGAATCCTCTGAAAGAGAATTTAGGAAAACTACCCCACTCACAATAGCCTCAAAAAAATAAAATACTTGGGAATTAATCTAACAAAAGAGGTGAAAGACCTCTACAATGAGAACTACAGAATACTAAAGAAATTAAAGAAAACCTTAGAAGATGGAAAGATCTCCCATGTTCTTGGATAGGCAGAATTAATATTGTCAAAATGGCCATACTACCAAAAGTGCTATACAAATTCAATGCAATTCCAATTAAAATTCCAATGACGTACCTCATAGAAATAAAGCAAGCAATCATGAAATTCATTTGGAAAAATAAGAGACCCAGAATAGCTAAAGCAATCCTTAGCAGGAAGAATGAAGCAGGGGGTATCACAATACCAGAACTCCAACTATACTACAGAGCAATAGTAAGAAAAAAAACAGCATAGTATTGGCACCAAAATAAACAGGTAGATCAATAGTACAGAATAGAGGACACAGACACAAACCCAAATAAATACAGTTTTCTCATACTAGACAAAGGTGCCAAAAACATACAATGGAGAAAAGATAACCTGTTCAACAAATGGTGCTGAGAAAATTGGAAATTCATATGCAGCAGAATGAAACTGAACCCCTATCTCTCATCCTGCACAAAACTCAACTCAAAATGGATCAAGGACCTTGGAATCAGACCAGAGACCCTGCACCTTATAGAAGAAAAAGTAGGTCCAAATCTTCATCATGAAGGCTTAGGACCAGATTTCCTCAACAGGACTCCCAAAGTGCAAGAAATAAAAGCAAGAATCAATAATTGGGATAGAGTCAAGCTAAAAAGCTTTTTCTCAGCAAAGGAAACTATCAGCAATGTGAAGAGAGAGCCTACAGAGTCGGAGAAAATCTTTGCCACACACACTTCAGAAAAAGCAATAATCTCCAGAATCTATAAAGAACTCAAAAACTTTTACACCAAGACTACAAATAACCCAATCAACAAATGGCTAAGGAAATGAGCAGACACTTCACAGAAGATCTATAAGCAATCAACAGACATATGAAGAAATGTTCAACATCTCTAGTAATAAGAGAAATGCAAATCAAAACTACCCTAAGATTCCATCTCACCCCAATTAGAATGGCGATCATCAAGAATACAAGCAACGATAGGTGTTGGTGAGGATGTGGGGGAAAGGGTACACTCATACATTGCTGGTGGGGATGCAAATTAGTGTAACCACTCTGGAAAGCAGTGTGGAGATTCCTTAGAAAACTTGGAATGGACCCACCATTTGACCCAGCTATCCCACTCCTCAGTTTATACCCAAAGGACTTAAAATCAGCATACTACAGAGATACAGCCACATCATTGTTCATAGTTGCTCAATTCACAATAACTAGATTGTGGAACCAACCTAGATGCCCTTCAGTTGATGAATGGATAAAGAAACTGCGGTATATACATACAATGGAATATTACTCAGCCATAAAGAAGAATAAAATTATGGAATTTGCAGGCAAATGAATGAAGTTGGAGAATATCATGCTAAGTGAGATAGCCAATTCCAAAATACCACCAAAGGACAAATGATCCGCCGATAAGCAGATGATGATACATAATGGGGGGGGGCAAGAATGGAGGAAGGATGGATTGTATAGAGGAAGAGGGGTGGAAGGAGTGGGGGGAAGGAAAAATAACAGAATGAGTCAAACATCATTACCCTATGTACATGTTTTATTACACAAATGGTATGACTGTACTTCATGTACAGTCAGAGAAATAAGTTCTACCCCATTTGTTTACAATGAATCAAAATAAATATATTTTTTTTAAAAGTCAAGCAACCACAAAGACCACTGTCAACAAGCACTCAGGAACAACTTGAGGAGGTTCCCACCACTTATGTTGGGACCACGCCAGCACCAAAAGGAAAGATGGCTGCAACCCATTGAAGTGCATAAACATAAGCTCATAAGGACACTTCAAAAATATTTGGAAACCTCACTGCTGGAGGACAATAGGACAATAGGACAAGTCAATACCATGAAAAACAATAAATAAAGGGAAAAAATAAATAAAGGACTTAAAATCAAAAATTAAAAATAATAAATAAAGGGAAAGAATCCAATAGTCATCTTCCCTTTGCATAAAATCTGTACAGGGTTGAGGAGAGGAAGCTCCTATTTGCAGAAACATTCCTGCTAATATGTGAAAAAGGAACGACAGAATGAGAAACGTGGTATTTTGCAACTCCCCGTGAATAACGTATCTAAGTAACTGTCATCAACGGATGCTGAAACCATTAGAAGAGCTGACAAGATCGTAGGGGCAGATCAAACTGTCCCCTGGTGAATCGAATTATTAGTCGTAGCATCTCCCAGAGTGGGACCACCAGACACTCTGGCTCCTGGCGGGGTGCAGCCAGCCGGGCTCAACACCAGCCACGCATCTTCATCCTGAGAAGGAGTCGAGTCTGAATCTACTCCAACCTCCACTCCACCAAACTTGTCAGGAAACGTGGAAGGCAGAGGAAGTAGCCAGCAGTTGGAATGTCACACTGGATAGTCTACAGTACAAATGCCTCCAGAAAGAGGGTAGAGGGGGACACTGTTGTAGGGACTCAAAAAAAAAAAGAGTTAGGAAACAATCTTCAGATGCCGCGGGTGGACTTGGGATTCAAATAATTCAGCTGAATAAGATGCTTCTCGTGAGAAACTGAGAAATTTGAATATTACCTAATATAAAAGAATTGTGTTGATCTCTATCAAATGTAATAATGGTGAGGTGTTTGCAGTGCCGGACTTGCTTTACCCTGGCAAATATTTTAAAATATGGAACAGGAATAGATAACAGAAGACTGGCAAATGCTAATTTCTGAAGCTGGATGACCTGCAGGGAGAAGTTTAGTAAACTACTCCTCTGCTTTTATTTGAAACCCTATACAATGGGACCCCAAATCTGCCTTCAAATAGATGTCTTCAAATAGATGAGACATTGTAACTGAAATGTCCTTTGTTGCCCAGACTAGCTTGAGGGCCACTGTCCTAACCATGCATGGATGATCTGCTAATGAGAACTTCACTACTCTGAAACACCAGATATAAAGAAGTTCTATTGGTTTTGAAATTGATTCTCCATAAAATTTCAGTATTACATCGGTCAATGAAGGAAACGATGCTAAATACAATTTCAACTTTTGGGAAATTTTGAATGGTTATAAAGAGAACATTTAACATAGTTAAATGTTTAACATAGTTAAACATTTTATCATCTATCGATGCAGTATTTCATTAATGAGACCTAGCAAGAATTTGAAGATATTTTTTACCTCAAAGCCTTACAGGTTTCATGTAGGCATTTCAAGTATAAAAATTGGTAGTAAAAAAGTTGGAAGTTTTCATTTGAAAAAAAAAAATAAAAGATTGTCTGAAATTTTATATGAATTGTATATTTAATATTTCTAATATTTGTGCTTCATATTTTATCATAATTATATAATAAAAATAACTAATGAATATTTCCATCAAACTCCACCTGGATGCCCCCAAATCCACTCAGTACAGCCAGGTGCTTCAAGCCAATATTACCACTTTCTACGAATGTTCACGACCTGAAAAATGTTGAGAGGCGAGGCTATAGAGGCATTAGCCAAGTAATACAAAGCTTTATATCTTTTGAGGGTGAAGGTTACATTCCAGGGAGATTAGATGCATCTTTAGAGTGAACAGCCCAGGGAGAACTAATATTTAGGAAGAGTTTTGTTGCTAAGAAATAGAGCCTGTTTAAATTTAAAAGGGAAAAAGAAAATCCTCCCTCCTATTTGGTTTTATTTCTGTGCCTAGCAGGTCTGAGGCGTCTCTGGCTCCCCCACTTCCGAGGACCAGCCCCGCATGCTGAATTCCCCTGGTAACTACGGTGATGCTTCCTCCACCAAGTAGATGCGCGCCTTGAAGTTAGGGTTTGGCATAAGACCGTGTCTGATTTTCACAGGTTGAGTCACGTAAAAATAAATCACAGAGCGCTGCATCAAGATGGCAAAGACAGTCCCAAGTTCACGAAAGCATGAGTGGTGGTACCTTAAAACTGTAAACAACAATGTGGGTCAACAAGGATATTTCTCAACTCCATAGGTGGTTGGAAAATTGCAGAAAGAAAGATATATTTTTACAAGGGCGACCTCTGGTGGTCGCTGTCTGAATGGCGTGGTTAAGCATCATCGGTAGTGGGATGATCTGACATTATCAGCTTTTGAGTTCTGTGTGAGGTCCTGCATCACCGTGACAGATGCTTGCTAAAAAACGTTTAAGTCAAAGTTAAGCCTTGGGACTGAGGTTGTGGCTCAGTGGGAGAGCGCTCGCCTAGCATGTGTGGGACACTGGATTCCATCCTCAGCACCACATAAACATAAATAAAATAAAGGTATTGTGTCCACCTAACTAAAATATATATGTTAAGCCTTTATCACTTGTCTTCAGTCTATAGGAAATCCAAGAGATTCGGAAAGGTTAGACAGTGATAATGAGGAATAATCAGATAAACCCTGAAGGGGGAGCATTTGGAAAAACAACTGTCTCTTCAAAGTTTATACCATGGAGGAGAAAGTCAGTGGTGCAGGAATAAATGTGGGAAGGCTGTTCTCAGGGCGCGGTCGACCGCTGATCTGTTACCTGAAGTTCCTGATGAAAGTTGACATGACCAATAGGATCGCATGTTCTGGTAGATGAGATGGAGACCGCAAGGTATTTTTTCTTTTATTTCTTCTTGCAGTAACTTCAACTAGAAAGCAGCGTCTTCAATGGTAAATACATAATCAACGTTTCTTCAATTTAATGTCTTAATCTACACAATAACTACATTAGTCTTGTGATTTGGAAAAGATGGAGAAGAGCCGATTGCAATAGTAGCTTCGTGTTCCCCGTGGCCCGGTACTGAATGGTCACGCTCCTTCCCGCCACCCCCGCCAACCTCCTGCAGCCTAGTGGGCCCGAGAAGTGCAGACTCGCATCTAGCTCGCGTCTCTCATCTGCCCAACTCAGTGGCGTGCATCTGCAATTCCATTGACCCCAGCGCTTGAGGCAGGGGATTGCAAGTTGGAGGCCAGCCTGGGCAACTTAGCAAGACCCTGTCTCAAAATAAACATAAAAAAGGACTGGGGTTGGAGCTCAATGGTAGAGCACCCCTGGATAAAATCTCCAGTACTGGAAAAAAAAAAAAGGAAAAAAAAAGAAAGAAGAAAAAGAAAACGTTTCTCATCTCGCAAACTCAAAACAATTACATTCTTTCCCGAGATCCACTCCCCTTTTCTTTTTAATTCCTCAAAACACAGAGTCAGGTTGTTTCCCTTTCCCCAGACAATAAGAGTAGACACTCCCCACTCACCACACACACACACACACACTCACACACACACACACACACACACACACACACACACATGGGCAACTGTCCTCAAAGGCTTAAGGGAACCCCTCTCCAACCTTCTGAGGAAGCCTACCCTAAGGAATTCTTCTAAAGGACTTTTCCCCTTCTGGGATACCTTTAATAAGTCCAAGGAATAGAATTCCTTATTATACTAGAAGATTGATGGAGAGAAGGAAATTTAATCTCTGATGGTAGGATATACCATTGTACCTTACCTTAAAATATGATTTCATTTTTATTTTATAACCTAAGAGAAAATACAACTTCATAATAATTAGGATGGCTATAATAATTTTTAAAAAAATAGCAAGTGTAACAATGTAGAGAAATGGAAACCCTTGTACATCACTGGAGGGAATACAAAATGGTAAAGCCAAGATGGAAAACAATTGGCAGTTCATCAAAATGCTCCACGTAGAATTTCTATATGACCTAACAATTCTACTCCTAGGCAAATAAACAAAAGAATTGAAAATAGGAATTCATAGAGATCTCTGAATACTAATGTTCATCGCAGCCTTATTTACAACAGCCAAAATATGGAAACAACCAAGTGTCCATCGACAGATGAATGGATAGACAAAATGTAGTATACACAATAAAATACTATTCAGTTCTAAAAATGAATAAAGGGCCAATACTACTACAATACAGATGAACTTAGAAAGCACGTTATGTGAAATAAGCCAGATACAAGAAGACAAATATTGCATGATTCCACCCATACGAAATATCTAGAATAGGCAAATTCATAGAAACAGAAAATGGATTAGAGGTTACCAGAGTCTGGGGACAGGGAGGAAATGGAGATTCATAGCTTAATGATTACATTTTCTATTTAACCTGATGAAAATATTTGGGAAACAGAGGTGATGGTTGCACAATAGTATGAACATAATTAATGCCAATGAATTGTATACTTAAAATGGCTAAAGTGGAAAATTTGCATACTACCTATACTTTGCCAAAGTTAAAATTTTTCCCTAAAAAAAAATGTAAAAATGGCCAAAACGTCTTGCTAACAGTTTTATAGTTATAGAGTGGTATACCTATCAATCAATAAGAGTTTGTATTATTTAGTATTTTATGAAAATATGAATAACTTGAGTGTGTGTGTGTGTGTGTGTGTGTGTGTGTGTGTGTTTAGATACACTCAAATGCTTGGTTCTATAGAATATATTTCTTTGAGTAGAAGCAGGTGCTAAAGAGCATGAACTTTTAAAGAACACACTACCCAATACGGAAATGCACAGGTTGTCCCTCCAAAAGGTTTACATCAATCACATCACCGTGGTTTTGGGAGTGTGTGCCTCCATAGCTGGGAGCTAAATAAAACTCCTTTTCTTTATGAAGTACCCAGCTCGGGTATACAGGAAAGGAAAATGGGCTAATACAGAAGCTAAACCACCAGAGGTCTAGATGCTGCAACCTAAGGCAAGAGTCCAGGTGAGACAGGATGAGGACAGGCCTCTGGAGCTCATCTGTCCTCTGCTACACCTGTGGTCATTACACCTGAAGTCAACAAGAAAGTATTGCACTCTTGAGATTTTGTTAAGAGGAGCGATCTCATGTTGTGTTCTTCTCATGATAAAATAAAACCTTTTGTAAAATGACAAGAACAGATTTGCAGTGGCTGAGGGGCTGGCCATGAGCTTATCCACACTTCAGAAGAGACTATGGTCAGAATGGTGGCCCCAAACCCAGTAATCAGGACACTCACCCTCAAACTTTTTATATGAGCGTACACTCTGCCCTTCTGTTCCCCTCAGATATGTCTGCAGAAACAATTTGTTACACACTTTTGCAACTTGCCAACATAGTTTCTCAGTAGGTGTGTATACAGGGGGAGCACACTTCCTTTCCCTCAGAAGCAATAAGTTAAAGAGGCCATCAATCAAGCAGCACCTAATCTTAAAAAACTCTCAGTATAGCTTGCAAATCAAATTAGACCACGCTATGCAAATTAGAGCAAGCACCTGAGCCAAGTCCCTAGTTAGAAAACAAAAAATCACGTGGCCTCACTGATTTGGAATGCCCATTTTTTCTGAGGTTTCTCCAAATTGCCACCCTCTGTGTGACAAAAATAATTCATTCAGTGATGCCTCAAAAAGAGGAGCAAATACCTTTAATAGCCATCTTTTCTCTTCTGTTTACCAAACAGACTTGCCCTGACAGAAACAGTCTGGGGTGTGTGGATTATACAGTAATTGCTTCAAGCGGATTTTTCATTATATCACAGTGATATGCATTCATTTGATTGAACAGCTAGATTAATATGTCTCTGGCCTTTATTTACCAAAAGCTGGAATCCTTAAAGGTTTTGATTAGGCAGGAGCCAATGGGAAAATGTGGGGTTCTCGCATAGAAAATGCTGGAACTGGGCACCTATTCTGTTGGGATCATGTTTCAGTTTCTATTTTTTTATTTTTTTTTAACTTTGTTGATGATTTGAGACTGGAGCTGGGAATTTAACCCAGGGCCTTGCACATGCTAAGCATGTACTCTACCACCAAGCTACACCCCAGTCCCAATCATGTTTTTAAATGAGAAGTGTTTTATACTAGTTCCCTTTAAAGGTACCAATCAAGAAATTATTCTTTCCAAATATTTGATTATAAAATGAGCAAAGTTCATGATGTGTAATAATAGATTGGGAGGAAGTTTAATTTTATGCCATTTGAACTCTACAGACAACATCCGGACCAATCAAAACACTGGGAGATGAATGCTAATTAACACGTGTTTTCCACTTTAAGTACACACCTCCCCACACACACGGCCAGTAAAGTGGTGCCCATGGACATCGTCCAAGCTGGAAACAGACAAGCCTGGTGGGACGCTGCTGGCTGATCATGCTGAACCCGCTGGCACAAAGCTCAAAAGCGTGTGAGTGAGAGGGTGGCTGCAGGCCAAGGAAGATAAGATAAAAATGTTATGCCAGAAGGAAGAGAAGGAGAAGTAAATATTCCCCCTCTTTTGTCTGTACACAGTGGCCTCATAAATATCAGGGGTTACTTTAAGTCACATACGTAATAATTTTGATCCTGAAATTAGAATGTCCACTATAGTATGTTATCAACATTTCCACGTTCGTTGTCAAGATGTCCTTTCCCTTCTCCTCAGGCTAAGGCCACTGCAGGCAAACTGCAGGCTTCTGGGGGGTGTCTTTTTCTCTTGTCCCCATCACTGTCCTCTCAGACCCCTAACACAGCATCTGGCCTGTCTGGGATGCACAGGAGATGGAAGTCCACGCTGAGTTGATGCTACTGCAAGATGGCTTCGTGCTCACTGGACGTGGCAGATGTTTAAACTGACCCTGTCTCACGTGGGTTCCCCTGACTACCACTCCTGTGCTGTAAGCCATGCTTCTTTGACCAGCTTCTTCCCCCTCACCCCCACCCAGCATCTTCCTGTAGTACATCCCATAATCTCCCCTGGCAGCCATTCTCCCTCCCAGGATCCTTGGTCAGTTCAGGCTGACATTCCTGCTGCCACTTCTGAGAACTCAGGCTATGCTCTGCCCTTCAAGGGGGTGGCACTGACTTTCCAGATGCAGGCTCTGCTCAGTCCCAGGGCCACTGAGGCTTTCCCCGCTATGAATAGGGTGCCAGTCCCTGGGCCCCCAGTGGCAGAGAACCTGTGTTCAGATCTGTCCCATGGACTGGATCCCTGAGGGAGTCTGGAATAATAGTCTCCAAACTGGAAAGAAGAGTAACCACAGATAAAAAGAGAGGCAGAACAAACCAGCTGGAACCACAAAGCCTGGAGTGTGGAGTGAGCAGTCGTTTCAAGCACAGCATGAGATCCCCGGCTTGGTCACTGTGGAAGCAAGCGAGCGAACATGCAGAATAATGGCATCTGTCCTAGCAGCCAGAGGAAACCCCCTTGGAAGGAAAAACTGGCAGGTGCTCTGTTCACCTATAAGAAAAACATCTCTCTGCTCCTTTTAGCCCAGGATAGCAGGAGAACAAGTGGTCCTAACGTAAGTTCCATTCACAAGTATCCCTGGAAATGTCTAGGACTCCTTGGGATGCCGTTTCTGGGAAAATAATGTATTTCAAGCAAATAAACCAGTGGGGCCTTGGAATTGCAACTTTGAGATTATTTTAAATATGATATTGGACTCCAGGCAGACAGGAATTTGTGTCTGTTTTTCTGACTGCTGTATTCCCTGAGTCTAGAACATTCTGTATAATAAAGAGTTAACCTTACCCAAAAGGAAGTCTGACCTTGGCCCTCAGTTACTGGGTTGGGGGCCGCCGGAGTGGGGGGGATGTTGATCTCTAGGTCCTTAGGATACCTTACCTGGTAAGAGGGGCCTTAGTTGACCTGGGGCCTTGGGCCACACCAGACAGTCTTAACAGTGTGCTTTATGATGGTAATTTTGGGCCACACCTCCAGAGGGCCTGGAGACAAAGGTCAAACCATACAGGCTGTCAATCAAGTCCTCCCAAGGGAACCCCAATAAAAGCTCTGGCACCAAGCTCAGGAGAGCTTCCCTGCTTGGCAACACTCCATGCACTGTCGCCAGGAGGGCTGGCGATCCTGCTAGGAGAGGACACGTCCAGTTCCGCTCTTGGAAACTTCCTGGACTCTGCCCTGGGTATGTTTTCCCTTGGCTGGTTTTAATCTGCATCTTTTTGCTATCATAAACTATAACTGCAGGTCTAATAGCTTTCAGTGAGCTTTGTGAGTCCTCCTAGCAAATCAGCAAAGCTGAGTGTGGTCTCAGGGGCTCCCTAGACTGCAATTAGTGTCAGAAGTGAAGGTGGTCTTGTGGACTGTCTCCCTAATATCACAAGTGCTTGCACAAAGAGGGTTCAAGTCCCCACTGACTGAAGGAATGAATGAGGGAATTTATATCTACCTGCAGATGAAGCCATACCAGGAGCACTGTTTTCTCCAATATAGCATGATAAAGTTGTATGTTCACATGGTTTACATAACAAAATTAGACTTTATATTCCTGTGACCTTTTTCCACTTGGATTTGTCTGATCATAATCAGGTCCCATCTTAAACATATCTCAAACTACCAGCCTATTTCAAATATCAAGAAGATTTTTGCTTGAAGGATGGGAACAGTAGCAATATCATAAAACTCTTTACAAAGCATCAGCCTGGGTTTGAGGCTGGGCTGGAAGGTGGGGTCATGGTCCAGGGCTTGCTTTAGTGTCACTCCAGTGTGGACCCCAGGAGAGTATCTGGTCACAAGAGAGACACAACCTCCATCCACAGTTGGCAAAACTTCAATCAGAAATAACCACTCCAAGAAACCTCAGGGACCCAACAAAACTCTCTTACCTACCAGTTGTGGACAAAATAAGATCTCCCCTTTGTACCCAATCATGCTAGTGATGACCCAAGAGAAGGATAAGTCCATGGATATGATTTCAAAACTGCCCTTCCACCCCTGGAGATACCAAGAAAGAGTTTTTCTGTCTCCTTTTGTACCTTTGAACTCAGGGACAGGTATGTCCCCATTATCAGGAATTGCTGTGAGGCCGTTGTTATAGGATCATTAGCAGAGAACACTGTGTTAATATAAAAGTAAGGCCCAGATGCTCTGGAAAAGAACATATCCCTGATGCATTTCAGCTTCTTGATGATCTGTAACTGGGTTTCATCCCATGAGGCAATTCTGACCTCAGAAATCACCAGACAAATACTGGCTACACTACCCAGACCTGGGATCCCTGCCTTTCACCCTTTTAGTCCCCAACAGAATGATACCATTTTGATTAGATATCCTCCAGCATTGCAAAAATTTGCTATAGCTATCCATATCCTCTTTCCAATCCCAGAAATGTAAAACCAACTTCCATTTTCAAACTTCCCTGCTAGGCCAGCTCTGCAGCCGTGTGATGCAGTATTCAGGCCGGGCCTCGCAGCCAGGATCGCTAAGTTTGAGACAACAGTAGGTTGGACTCCTAGTCCACAGTCTGGAGAATCAGACTTTTCTCAACATGTCTTACAAGTTGCCCAGGCATGTGCTCTCATGTTTACTTGACTCCCATATTTCAGCCTCTTTGTAGGCTGCCTTTAACTCCTTCCACAATTGGTACAAAAATATCCATTTACATAAACCATTTGAGTAGGCTGTATTTCCTCAAAAGTTCAGAGCAATTTTCATAATGGAAACAATCTGACGTTGAGCTTGAGATATCCCTCAGGACTGGGGTTAGAGGGCTTGCCTCACACATGTGAGGCACTGAGTTCGATCCTCAGCACCACATAACAATAAATAAAAGAAAGGTATTGTGTCCATCTACAACTAAAAATATTAAAATATACATATGTATCCTTTAACCACCAGCCTTTGGTTGATTCTCCCATGTAAAACATCCCATCTCATTGTACTCTCTCCATCACTTCCTCTCTATCCTTCCCTACCAAATATTCTCCATTGCGGCATAGCAATTCATCCAACTTCAAAGCCATGGTTTGGCTCTTGCATCCCATTCTCTATCAGTTTACCAATGAATGTCCTAAAGCAAAAGACAGTACTCACTGGGCATGGTGGCACATGCCCGTAATCCCAGTGGCTTGGGAGACTGAGGCAGGAGGATCACAAGTTTGAGGCCAGCCTCAGCAGTGAGGTCCTAAGCAATTCATGGAGTCCCTGTCTCTAAATAAAATATAAAAAGACTGGGAATGTGGCTCAGTAGTTAAGCATCCCTGGATTCAATCCCCAATACCAAAAGACAGTTCTTTCCCTGAAAAGAAATCTGGAATAAACTATTCTAATGTTTTTTTTTTCCATTTCATAAAAAGCTATTTTGACACTACTGTGTTCAACTTCATTAGACACTATTGTGTTCAACCTCATTAGTAATGAAAAGTGAAAAATTAAATAATATATCACTCCACCTATCAGATTCATGATTTTAAAAACATATTGGACATGGATAAAGTTTTGGAATACTTATAGTTGGAAATATGGGAATAAGCATAACCACTCAGAAAAAGTATGTGTAAAGAACCAAATAACCACCCCCCAGCTCAGAGAAAAGTTTAGATGAGAGAATAGTGTTAGCTCAATAGCTAAACTACGGAACCAACCTAGATGCCCTTCAACTGATGAATAAGAAACTGTGGTACATACACACAGTCTTAAAGAAGAATGAAATTATGGCAGTGGCAGGTAAATGGATGGAACTGGAGACTATCATGCTAAGTGAAATAAATCAATCCCCCAAAACCAAAAGCCAAATGTTTTCTCTGATAAGCAGATGCTGATATATAACAGTGCAGGGGGTGGGTAGGGAAGAATGAAGGAATTTTGGACAAGCTGAGGGGCGGAGCGAAGGTTCCAGGACTGCGGGCAGCTTCTCTGAGGAGGGGCAGCCTAAGGATACTCTGCAAAGGGCAGGGCTCCCAGGCCCAGGAGGTAGGTCCGGGCCCCTGGGAACGTTGCCTGGGAAGGCTGCCCTACCCAGGCGGTAGTTGTGGACTGAGGGGAACCTCCAGGAGGGGAACTGACCAGCGAGACCTCCCCACCAGGTGAGTCTTCCCCACCGGGTGAGGTTTTCCCACAAGGACGGTAAAACCAGAGACACAGGCCCAAACAGGCCTTGCCTCAGCCCGCAGCCTAGTTCCCCTTTGGATGACCATTGGTCAACAAGTAGAGGCACCTCTGCCCACTAGCAGGGAATATACTCCACCTGAAGACCACCACCCCTAGAGAGGCAGCTTCCTTGGGGAGCACCGCAGTATCAACTTCCTCTAAGACTTCAGGCTACTGAAGGATAAGAGGGGATATACTAGCAATCTTCAGGGACATTATAAGTCAATAGAGGAAATCTGCAACATCTCAGCAGTCCACTGATACCTGAACGACATGAGAAAACAAGGGAAGAAAATGCCTCAAACAAATCTGGATGTTACATCAATAAAATCCAATGACAGCATGGCAGAAGAAATGTCAGAAAGGGAGTTCAGAATGTACATAATTAACATGATAAGGGAAGCAAATGATGAAATGAAAGAGCAAATGCAGGCATTGAATGATCACACCAATCAACAGTTAAAAGAGCAAATACAGGAAGCAAAAGACCATTTCAATAAAGAGTTAGAGATATTGAAAAAAAAACAAACAGAAATCCTTGAAATGAAGGAAACAATAAACCAAATTAAGAACTCCACAGAAAGCACAACCAATAGGATAGAACACCTGGAAGACAAAACCTCAGATATTGAAGACAAAATATTTAACCTTGAAAACAAAGTTGAACAAACAGAGAAGATGGTAAGAAATCATGAACAGAATCTCCAAGAACTATGGGATATCATGAAAAGGCCAAATTTGAGAATTATTGGGATTGAGGAAGGCTTAGAGAAACAAACCAAAGGAATGAACAATCTATTCAATGAAATAATTTCAGAAAATTTCCCAAATCTGAAGAATGAAATGGAAAATCAAGTCCAAGAGGCTTATAGGACTCCAAATACACAAAATTACAACAGACCCACACCAAGGCACATTATAATGAAAATACCTAACATACAAAATAAAGACAGAATTTTAAAGGCTGTGAGAGAAAAGAACCAAATTACATTCAGGGAGAAACCAATACGGATATCAGCAGATTTTTCAATCCAGACCTTAAAAGCTAGAAGGGCCTGGAATAACATTTTTCAAGCCCTAAAAGATAATGGATGCCAACCAAGAATCTTATACCCAGCAAAACTTACCTTCAGATTTGACGATGAAATAAAATCCTTCCATGATAAACAAAAGCTAAAAGAATATACAAAAAGAAAGCCAGCATTACAGAACATTCTCAGCAAATATTCCATGAGGAAGAGATGAAAAACAAAGAAGCAAATCAGCAAAGGGAGGAGCTATCCTAAAGGAACTCTCAAATAAAGAGGAACCAAGTCGTGTCAAAAATAAACAAATAAATGAATAAAATGAGTCAAATGACCAGGAATACAAATCATATCTCAATAATAATCCTGAATATTAATGGCCTGAATTCATCAATCAAAAGACATAGACTGGCAGATTGGATAAAAAAGAAAGATCCAACAATATGTTGCCTGCAAGAGACTCATCTCATAGAAAGAGATACCCATAGACTAAAGGTGAAAGGATGGGAAAAAACATACCATGCACATGGACTCAGCAAAAAAGCTGGGGTATCCATCCTCATTTCAGATAATGTGGACTTCAAGCCAAAGTTAGTCAGAAGGGATAAAGAAGGACATTTCATACTGCTTAAGGGAACCATAAATCAGCAAGACATAACAATCATAAATATCTATGCCCCAAACAGTGGCTCACCCATGTATGTCAAACAAATCCTTCTCAATCTCAGAAACCAAATAGATCATAATACAATAATACTAGGTGATTTTAACACACCTCTCTCACCACTGGACAGATCTTCCAAACAAAAATTGAACAAAGAAACCATAGATCTCAATAACACAATCAATAATTTAGACTTAACAGACATTTATAGAATATATCATCCAACGAAGAGTAAATACACTTTCTTCTCAGCAGTACATGGATCCTTCTCTAAAATAGACCATATATTATGCCACAAAGCTAATGTTCGCAAATACAAGAAGATAGAGACACTTCCTTGTATTTTATCAGATCATAATGGATTGAAATTAGAAATAAATGAAAGAGTAAAAAACAGAAATTACTCCAACACCTGGAGATTAAATAATATGCTATTATATGGTGAATGGATAACAGAAGATATTAGGAAGGAAATTAAAAAATTCTTAGAGGTAAATGAGAACAAAGAAACATCATATCAAAATCTCTAGGACACTATGAAAGCAGTACGTAGAGGAAAATTTATTTCATGGAGCGCATTTAATAAAAGAAGTAAAACTCAACAAATAAACGACCTAACACTACAGCTCAAAGCCCTAGAAAAAGAAGAACAGACCAACACCAAAAGTAGTAGAAGACAGGAAATAGTTAAACTCAGAGCTGAAATCAACGAAATTGAAACAAAAGAAACAATACAAAAAATTGACAAAATAAATAGTTGGTTCTTCAAAAAAATAAACAAAATTGATAAACCTTTAGCCACACTAACAAAGAGAAGACGAGAGAAAACCCAAATCACCAAAATTCGGAATGAACAAGGAAATATCACAACAGACACGACTGTAATACAAAACATAATTAGAAGCTATTTTGAAAATCTATACTCCAACAAAATAGAAAATTTCGAAGACATCAACAAGTTTCTAGAGACATATGAATTGCCTAAACTAAATGAGGAGGACATACACAATTTAAATAGACCAATTTCAAGTAATGAAATAGAAGAAGTCATCAAAAGCCTACCAACAAAGAAAAGTCCAGGACCTGATGGGTTCTCAGCCGAGTTCTACAAAACCTTTAAAGAAGAGCTCATTCCAATACTTTTCAAAGTATTCCATGAAATAGAAGAGGAGGGAACTCTCCCAAACTCATTCTATGAAGCCAATATCACCCTGATACCTAAACCAGACAGAGACACATCGAGGAAAGAAAATTTTAGACCAATATCCTTAATGAACATCGATGCAAAAATTCTCAACAAAATTTTAGCAAATCGCATACAAAAACATATTAAAAAGATAGTGCACCATGATCAAGTGGGTTTCATCCCAGGGATGCAAGGTTGGTTCAACATCAGGAAATCAATAAATGTAATTCACCATATCAACAGACTTAAAGTTAAGAATCACATGATTATTTCAATAGATGCAGAAAAAACATTTGATAAAATACAGCACCCCTTCATGCTCAAAACACTAGAAAAAATAGGGATAGTGGGAACATTCCTTAAAATTGTAAAGGCCATCTACGCTAAGCCCATGGCTAATATCATTCCAAATGGTGAAAAACTGAAAGCATTCCCCCTAAAATCTGGAACAAGGCAGGGATGCCCTCTTTCACCACTCCTATTCAATATCGTCCTTGAAACTCTAGCCAGAGCAATTAGACAGACCAAAGAAATTAAAGGGATACGAATAGGAAAAGAAGAACTCAAACTATCCCTATTTGCTGATGATATGATTATATACTTAGAGGAACCAGGAAATTCCACCAGAAAACTTTTAGAACTCATAAGTGAATTTAGTAAAGTAGCGGGATATAAGATCAATGCTCATAAATCTAATGCATTTTTATACATAAGTGATGAATCTTCAGAAAGAGAAGTTAGGAAAACTACCCCATTCACAATAGCCTCGAAAAAAATAAAATACTTGGGAATCAATCTCACAAAAGAGGTGAAAGACCTCTACAATGAGAACCACAGAACACTAAAGAAAGAAATTAAAGAACACCTTAGAAGATGGAAAGATCTCCTATGTTCCTGGATAGGCAGAATTAATATTGTCAAAATAGCCATACTACCAAAAGTGCTATACAGATTCAATGCAATTCCAATTAAAATCCCAACAACGTACCTTACAGAAATAGAACAAGCAATCATGAAATTCATCTGGAAGAATAAGAAACCCAGAATAGTTAAAGCAATTCTTCGCAGGAAAATGAAGCAGGGGGTATTGCAATACCAGAACTTCAACTATACTACAAAGCAATAGTAACAAAAACGGCATGGTATTGGTACCAAAATAGACAGGTAAATCAATGGTACAGAACAGAGGACACGGACAAAAACCCAAATAAATATAATTTTCTCATACTAGACAAAGGGGCCAAAAATATGCAATGGAGAAAAGATAGCCTCTTCAACAAATGGTGCTGGGAAAATTGGAAATCCATATGCAACAGAATGAAACTAAACCCATATCTCTCACCATGCACGAAACTAAACTCAAAATGCATTAAGGACCTCAGAATCAGACCAGAGACCCTGCATCTTATAGAAGAAAAAGTAGGTCCAGATCTTCAACACGTCGGCTTAGGACCAGACTTCCTCAACAGGACTCCCATAGCACAAGAAATAAAAGCAAGAATCAACAACTGGGATAGATTCAAACTAAAAAGCTTTCTCTCAGCAAAGGAAACTATCAGCAATGCAAAGAAAGAGCCTACAGAGTGGGAGAAAATCTTTGCCAATCATACTTCAGATAGAGCACTAATCGCCAGAATCTATAAAGTACTCAAAAAACTCAACACCAAGACTACAAATAACCCAATCGACAAATGGTCTAAGGAAATGAACAGACACTTCACAGAAGAAGACCTACAAACAATCAACAAACATATGGAAAAATGTTCAACATCTCTAGTAATAAGAGAAATGCAAATCAAAACCACCCTAAGATTCCATCTCACCCCAATTAGAATGGCAATTATCAAGAATACAAGCAACAACAGGTGTTGGCGAGGATGTGGGGAAAAAGGTACACTCATACATTGCTGGTGGGGTTGCAAATTAGTGCAGCCACTCTGGAAAGCTGTGTGGAGATTCCTTAGAAAACTTGGAATGGAACTACCATTTGACCCAGCTATCCCACTCCTTGGCCTATACCCAAAGGACTTACAATCAGCATACTACAGAGATACAGCCACATCAGTGTTCATAGCTGCTCAATTCACAATAGCCAGATTGTGGAACCAACCTAGATGCCCTTCAGTTGATGAATGGATAAAGAAACTGTGGCATATATATACAATGGAATATTACTCAGCCATAAAGAATGATAAAATTATGGCATTTGCAGGCAAATGGATGAAATTGGAGAATATCATGCTAAGTGAGATAAGCCAATCTCAAAAAACCAAAGGACGAATGATATCGCTAATAAGTGGATGATGACACATAATGGGGCGTGGGAGGGGTTAGTTTTAGGGTTAGAGTTAGGGTTAGGGAGGGGGGCAAGAATGGGGGAAGGAAGGACTGTACAGAGGGAAAAGAGGGGTGGGAGGGGTGGGAGGAAGGGAAAAAATAACAGAATGAATCAACCAACATTACCCTATGTAAATGTATGATTACACAAATGGTATGCCTTACTCCATGTACAAACAGAAACAACATGTATCCCATTTGTTTACAATAAAAAAAAAAAAAGAGGTTGGATGTCTGGTTCACATTCTTACTGTAAGAATGATTTCTTCGGCGTGAACGGTCTCTTCTCATTTGCCCGTTTAGTGGATCCATGCTGCGCTGCCCAGACCAACCTGGCCAGCCCGTCCATGCACTCTCTGTGTTGATGGCCGACAGCTCTGGCTGAGTCTCTCTCTGAGAACTGGTATCAAATGCGGAGTTAGCTGGGCAACGTCACTCGTCCTCTCTCCAGGGCAGCCTGAATCCAGAGGTGGGTCACTGTTGTAGGACAGGGAGCATAAAGGCTTGGCCCTCCTGCCTCCAAGTGAGACAACTTTGAAGGATCATCTCAGCTCCCCACAAAATCAGCTGAGGTCTTTATTGTAACTGCGTCACAATTCGCTCCTCCCTCGGTCAGACCCTGCTTTTCTCCTTCCCTTGGGGGTATTGATCCCCAGAGGTCTCCACCACACACCTCTACGCATAGACCTCTCTCTGAGTCTGCTTCTTAGGGAAGCCAACCAAGACACCTGGGGATATGTGTCTTATTCTTAATGATATATTTTTTAAAACTTTATTATCCCTAATACTATGTAGGTTAAATTCTTTCTCAATTCATTTTTATCTTTTGCAGAACAACTTAAGTAAAGCTAGACCTAGTGAGGTAGCAGAACTAAGAAGCTACTCCCAGGTAGGGCAGGATGGAGGTAGGAATGTGGATGGGCACTTGAAGTGGCTTAGGGAGAAAGGGGTGAGGAACCAGCTTAATGCTTCTGAATCCTGGCTGAGCTGTCAGCTTCCCCCATGTGCTGGGAGATCGACTTAACACGCCTTAGTCAGTGTAAGTAATCGGATGATTTGAAGACTACTAAGCATTGGCCCGTGGAGAAGGTGCCCACCGGGAAGCCCCACGCTGTACTTACAAGAACCTCTGGTCAGGATGTAGATGAAAGGGCCGGACTCAATGCATACAGCACCCGCTTTCTCTGAGCCTGACATGCCCCACTGTGGGCACCTCCTCTGGAGGCACCTCCCTGTCACAGGACCGTGTAGACTGTGGCCACATACGCTGGGCCCACTTTCAGTCCTCGATATCTCTCAGTCTCCTATTTACAGGGCTCTCCATTCCTGCTCCTTAACCTGCAGGAGTCCTAAACTCCCAAGGCCCACCTGGACCCCCTTTCCAATCCTAGCCTCAACATTTCTACACACTCCTACACACACACACACACACACATGCACACACACACACACATACACACATACACACATGCACACACACACACACACACACACACACGCACACACACACACCTCTTTCCATGCTCCACAGTGGCATGCAGGTACCTCTCTGGCCAGCTGTCTCTCAGTCTCCCAGAAATGGTTGCCCTTCCTCTTCTGATGCAAGGCTTCATGGTAGATATGGAACAGATGGCTGGTAACAAGCTCCTGAACTGGGGGATCCAGTTTCTGGTAGCTTCTCTCAGGTGAGGTCGTGAGAGAGTGAGAGATTAAGCCCCATCTTCCTACCTGCGAAGAAGAAACTGAACTACAAATGGCTGAGAACCAAAGATCAAAACAGGATGGTTTAAGATGGGGTTTTCGAAAAGGAGAAACTGTAGATAAGTAGAGGATTCAACTATGCACTATAGGAGAAAATCAGAAATCATTTTTCCTTTGAGCCCAAATCCTAAAAAAAATATTCTAAGCCTGGGCTTGGCTGATTTGCTATGTGGAAGAACAAGAGACTCAAGAATCTCTAACTTCAGGATTGGGGACGTAGTAGCTTTGTGATAGAGTACTCGCCTCCGTGCCTGAGGCCCCCAGGTGCAATCCCCAGAATCACAAAAATAAATAAACAAAAGAAAAAAGACTCTGATTCCAGACGTCAGTTAGAGCGGATCTCATTTTGTGGTGAGGTGGTACATTTGAGAAAACTTGCCTTGCATATTTTCCTAAGACATATTCAGTAGAAAAGTATTTTTCTTTGAGTAGTTTAAAAGCTCAGAACTGTGCAAAAAAAATCCGAGACTATGCTCACTTCCAGAATCTTCTCAGCTCATGTCACACCTCATCTTTTTCTTCCCTGCAGACTTCTCCAGCTCAAGAGGAGGCTGGCCCACCATCCCTCCTTCTTCATGTAGGATCTTGGTCCCTTTACTTGGTCCCTCTCTGTCCTAATTCTTCAATCAGTTCCTTCCTACTGGCTCTTCTCTCTGAGCCTAAAATCCTTCCCAATAACCACACTAAGCAACGTTCCTCTTGAAAACCCACCTCCGGCACACCTTAGTCGCAAATACCTGTAAACTTTTGTTCATGCATCTGTGTCCATCAAAAACTCGTGACTTCCCTGAAGGCCAGAGATGCTGCCATCTTGCACAGTACCACAGGGCACACTGACCTCACAGTCTATGTGAAGGTTTTATTTGTGACAAGAGATGAATGAACACAAAAGAATCTTTCCCTCTACTCACTAGATGGCGCTCAGGCATTTTTTCCAACTACACAATAAGTCAGTGGTTCAAAGGTTGCCAATCAGTGAGCTCACTACCACTTTCTCAGTCAAGGAAACCTTTATTACAAGGGTCTGGGAATTACAGACTCAGGTTCTAGAAACAAGCTTTGAGTTTGCATAGCCTCAGGTTAAAACATCTGCAGTGAAAGAAATACAGTTCCCACTTGCTGCCAAGCATTCTTTTATGCATTCCTTCAAAAAGTTCATTGAACACCCACAATGTGTCAGCTCCTGAGTTCCATGCTGAGGACTGAGGTGAGGAGAAAATGGCATTATCTCGGTACCCGTGGACATTTCAGCATTAATCAGACACCCATTAAATTATAAATGTAGAAATGAGAAGTACACGCTGCTACCAGAACACCTACTAACCAAGACAGGAAGTCAAGGACGGACCCCTGAGAGCAGAATGGCCAAGTTAACATCCGAAGGGAGCGGAGGCGCTCACCAGGCACAAGGGAAATGGAGGGTCATAAGCAGAGATAGAAATAGGTTCCAAAGGTCTGGGCTTGTGGCTCAGTGGTAGAGCACGTGCCTAGCATGTGTGAGGCACTGGGTTTGATCCTCAGCACCGCATTAAACAAATGAATAAAGAGGGTGGGCTGTGTGCATGCTGGGGTCCTTGCAGGGCTGCTTGGGCTGTGACTGCAGGACTTGGCCAAGCTCCCCAGGAGGCGAAGATCTCTGAGTGATGAGGAAAACTGGAAGCTGGGAAATGCAACAGTCCCAATGGCCATGGGCACAATTACAAAGCTGTGGTGACAGAATATGGAGAGATCAATCCTGTTACAGGAATGGTTGTGAATTTGGCTGACCTCAAAAAATATATGGAGGAGGCCATCAGGAAGCCCCTTGATCACAAGGATCTGGGTGTGTCATATTTTGCAGATGTTGTAAACATGACAGAAAACGTAGCTATATATATCTGGGAAAATCTCCAGAAATTTCTTCCTGTGGGAGTTCTTTATAAAGTAAAAGTGTATGAAATTGACAATAATATTGATTGTAGTCTATAAAGGAGAATAGTTCTTAGGGATTAACATTGTAGAAAGTTTAATTTCTTTCCATATTTAAAAAAGATCTGTACCTCTTGGAATATTAAGTAGTCACCACATAATTATTGTTCTGCATTGTGTTCTGAAGTGCCTGATTTATTGAAATCATTGTAAGACCTGTTGTGAATTTAAATCTATTTTAAAATAAAGCTTGTAATGTATCCTGAATATCACTTAGAGAATCCTTTACCTGTAGATTAAAAAAAAAAAAAAAAAAAAAAAAAAAAAAACCTAAAAAAATGTTCCAAGGCCCCAAGGGGAGTTTGAGGACATTAATGACAGAAGAAGCTGGCTGGGTCAGGCAAGGGTGAAGGAGTATCAGGTGAGAGCAGGCAGGAGACATGGGGAGGGTCTGACCTGGTGGGCCTTCTAGGCCATAATAAGAACTTTGGTCTTTATCCTAAGAGAAGCTGGAAGTCATTGAAGTGATATAAGCAGGGAAATGACAGATCGTATTTGTGCTTTAAATCACTTGGGCCGCAACATGGTTAATGTCTTGGAGGAGGCCTTCCAGATGTGGGAAACCAGTTAGAATGATGTCGTGGAGAAGGAGAGAGAAGTTGATGGCTTGCACTAAGGTGGTTGGAAGTTCCTCCCTTACACCAAAGCCAAACTTACATCCAGTGATTCCAGCTTTTTCTTCTGGGACCACAGAGAAGAGGTCAACTCCACATCAATATGACAGCCCTTTAAGTAGCTTTAGCAATGCATCGTGCCACCAACTCTTCCACTCCACCCCACCTAGAACTTTCCTTTAAAGTAGCTCCTCAAATGTCCTGGATGTTAGTTCCCTTCACTGCCCCTGTCAGGACAATCCCAGTGGGCCAACAAAGACTAAGCTCAACATGCCAACGCTTCTAGAGATTAAGATGAACACAAAAGATAAAGTTGATGTTGCAAAGCCATGATTACAGTATGAAAACAAAACAGGAAGAGTTAAGCCTGCAACCTGACAGCCAGAACAAGAAAAATGAACATCTGACCTCATCAGGCTAATATAATAGCAACCAATGTTTACTGCGATCATTTTGAACATGTAGCGTGCATTCACTCATTTAGTCCTGACAACTCTTAACGGGGTCTTAACGCGCTTCTCATTTTGCAGGTGAGAAAATAAGGCCTGAGAGATCTTCAGATCACGCAGCCAATGAGCAGCAGAGCCAGGGCCCAAGGACTAGCCCACTTCAGAGCCTGTGCTCCCAGCCCCTCCACCGTCATCCAGGGCAAGGGAGGTCCTCAGACTTAGAAAGGACACTAAGCCTGATGAAGGGGAAGTAAAGCCCCAGGTAGAGAAGACAACCAGAAAAGCCCTATTTGAGTTAATGCTATTCTAAAGCCCAGATGAAGAATATTTTAAGACACTAAGAGAATAGTAAGAAATAAACCCCAAACAGCAGCTGGTCATATGTAAGGAATATTGGATGCTGTCCAGAAATGCCCAACAAATTAAAAAGGCCAATTTTCAAAACAGAGAAAGGATGGATTTCAGAGTATTGATGCACTTTTAATTTGTTTTAACTCTCCCCCATTTTCAATCCCTCCCCCCTCCTTCTCCTCCTCCTCTTCCTCCTGGGGTAGGAACGCAGCATGAGAGCTCATCTCTGCTTGTGTCACCTGTGCACGTCACTGCCTCTGGCGGCAGGGACAGTGGTGTGCCACAGCTCCAGAGCGTCCCCATCTCCACCTCAAGGAACTTGATGCCCTCCCATGAGCAACCCCAAGCTCCTCCTCCCGGGCCCTGGCAACTGCCCTTGTACTGTGTAACTCTGTAAATTTGACTATTGACCTTCCTTCTGTATTAGTACCCTATATCATTGACCAGGAAGTCCCACTGGCTTTAGAAAAGGCTTTGGAATTCAGACTCTTGAACGCATTTATTCCCTTCTTCCCAGATCTTCACTCAATACCACATGTCACGCAGACGCCCAATGCTGGAGAGCCAACGGAGAGTAAAGCAGACAGGGTGCCCACCTCTGTGGCCACTTCCAGTGAGAACGATCATTATTCGCGTATCAGTCACACTGACCTGGGCATAACTATACATGGAATCAGGTGCTACGATCATTTAGAAACTATCTCCAGAACAATTTTTTTTAAATGACAAGTAAAAATTTAAACGATGCTTTGATCACATTTTAAATGGAATTTACAGGATTTCATTATATATGAAAAGCATATATTAAATCTCTCAATGACTTAAAGGTTTGATTATAATTCTGTCCCTTAGAGAATACAAATAGAATTATAAAATTATGTTACATAAATCATTGAGACACCACTGAAAAACCTAATAAAAGATCTATTGTAAGGGATTGGGGTTGTGGTTCAGTGATAGAGCACTTGTCTGGCATGTGTAAGGCACTGAGTTTGATCCTCAGCACCACAAATAAATAAATAAATAAATGCCCATCAACAACTGAAAAAAATTTTTTTTAATTTTAAAAATGATAAATATGTGAGAAAATGCATTATGTGAATTACCTTGAGCAATCACCCCACAGGGTTTACATACATCAAAACATCATGCTGTATACCATAATATAAATGGTTTTTTCAATTAAAAATTTTTAAGAAAACCTTAATAAACATGAAATTGAGGAATCTTTGAGTTAATTTTTTAATTTATTGAGATAAAATTCATATAGCATAAAGTTCAACATTTTAAAGTGTACAATTTAGTGGATTTTAGTATAATCACAAAGTTGTGCAGCCACTAACTCCATAACATATTCATTACCTTAAACAGAAACCCCAGAACCCATTAGCAGTTACTTCTATTGCCCCTCTGCATTTCCCCTGGAAACTACCAATCTATTTTCCTTCTCTATGAACTTTCCAATTTGGACATTTTTGTGTGAATGAAACTATAAAATGTGGAACCTTTTCTGTCTCACTTTTTTCACTTAGGATATTTTCAAGCTTCACCCATGTCGTAGCACGTACCAGAAGTTCATTCCTTTTTCATGGTAGAATAATATCCCTTATATGGATATACCATATTTTGCTTATCCATTCATCAATTGATGGACATTTGAGTTGTTCCCATTTTAGGGCTATTATGAATAACGCTGCTATGAACATTCACATTCAAGTCTTTGTACAGGCATACCTTTTTAATTATGGAGAGTATATGCCTAAGACTGGAATTTTTGAGTCATATGGTAACTACTAAAACTTTTGAGGAATTGTCAAGAATGTTCCTGAAGTGGCTGCACCATTTTACATTCCACCAGTGAAATTCTACTATAGTCTTTCTTTTTGACTATAGCCATCTTAGTGGGTGTGAAGTGACTGTGTTTTGTGCTTCTCTGATGGCTAATGATGTTGAACATCTTTCCATGTATTTATTGGCCATTTGTATATGTTCTCTGGAGAAATTGTAAGGGTCCTTTATGTATTCTAGACAAACTCCCCAATTAGACATATTATTTGAAAATATTTTCTTTCATTCTGTGGGTTGATTATTTGCTTTCTTTTTTTTTTTTTTAAGCATGGAAAAATGGCAGACATTTTTATTCCATTAATTTAACAATACTCAACAGTAAGAATGAATGAAAATAGCTAATGATGGTGGAGGAAAAAAATGAAGGTTTTAGTGGAGAAAAATAATGAAATTTTTAAGTGGCCTTGTATCTACCAGCAAGGCTGAGATGACTAAAAATAAAAACTAAATAAGTTATGGAAAGTAAAATACGAACATCCACACTAGGTTACAGTGCTTGAAGAAGCCAAGAAAAATAAAGATAACAAATTAGTGCCAGAAATCCACCATTAATTAAACTACTAAAGCATTTGTAAAATGCAAATCTAAAAAATTTTAAAAGTAGTTTTAATTCTGTAATGAAGCACTGGAAAAAGTAAAAAAACAAAGTATTTCCTTGTCATAAATGGACAATTCAAATCACTTCTGAATTAATAGTACTAAACAGATTTAATGCTTTCTATTATTATTAATACATTTCTACAAAAATATTTAGGTCCCAGTCTCAGTCAACTCCTTAATATCTAAAGAACATACTCCACAGCAAAAATTTTACAAAAAGCAAAACTGTTTTATAGGGAAAAAAATCCATCCTATTTTGTTTTTGTACCACCCATTTCCTTTTTATGTTTACCTGCAAGGTATAACTGTGCCTAACAATTACATAACCTAAGAGTAGACTTGAGTTCATTAAATTTCTTCTACATCTAATGACTTTATATTTGAGGTACTGATCACATATGACGATTCTTCCCAATCTTTTGATTTAGCTTCTACTTTTAGATTTATTTAACCCCTTCAGAATCCAAAACTCCTTTGTAAGACTCAATCCAATAAAAAGCATGAGTCCTACTCTACAAAATCTTCAAAGCAATAAAGAATGGTACAAGCAAATGAAATTTTACCATTAAGTTTCAGGTCTAAAAAAAGGCCATACTAGGGATTAAATTCCCTAACTTGGTGTAAGTAGCACTGAAATCTAAGATCTGTGGAGTTCTTCTAGTAGTATGTTTGATCCTAGAGAAAAGTTACTAGCCTCTGCCTATTTTCTCACTTGAAAAATAATAAAGTTGTATCTACATGATTTCTAAGGCAGTTTAAAATTTTTAAGCTTTTATCCTACGAAGAACTTATTCTTGCTTTTCCTTCAGAACTACATTTCAAGATGACCTATTTTTGTATACTTTCACTTAAGTGTGGTGAATGTTACTTACATGGTACCTCTAACTACACTTTTACTTAGTAGGTTCTTAGCGCCTAAAACTTTTGCCAACAGATCTTTAATGTTCTCAACCTAATAACCAAGTGAGAAAAAGGCACTGAGGTCTTCATACTTCTCTCATTTTGAAAAAGGCCATTCCTGTAAGCAATGAATCAGATCCTGCCTGATGTTGTGGTCCTATCCGCTCCAGCTCTAACTGTTCAGCAACTTCCTGCAATCCACCTTTAAGATTTTTGCAGCTCTTCATGAGGTACTTCACATCATAAATGACAGGAAAAAACAATCGAAGGATCTCAAAGAAGTCAAGTTCTTCTTCGGGCAAATTAGAATTGGTCAGGATTTTGATTAAATAGCCAAAGTCATAACCACTGTGAAATGACAACCATTTAACCCCTTCACAGAGGACCACCCCTGAAGTCATAAGAAGTTCTGCAAAGTACTGGGTCTCAATTCCTTCCTCCTCATGTTTTTTAAATTGGATACCAGACGTTGTCAGTAGCTCTATAGAATCCTGGGCATACATGTCCTCCGTCAAATTAAATTTAAAATTAAACTGCCAGGTTGAAGTTCCTGGAGGGTATTCTCCTTGTTCATTCATAAATGTCATTCCTAGCTGAATTATCTTTAACAAGTCTACATTACATGGCAATAGTTGGTACTGATAGTCAGCATTGCTCCTGAATTTTCCAATGGGTCTCGCAACCACACCTGGAAACTCGGTGTCCACAGCAACGTAATTGTATTTTCGGATAACTTGACGAATTTTCTTCATCTCTTCATCCAGGTTACAAGCCCAAACTTCACAAATTCTTTGGCTATGATCTACAGTTGCTGCTGGCATAGTGAGGGCACGAGTCTAGATGCCAAGCATCAAAATGTTATATTTGATTGAAGATCTGTTTCATAAAATACTTTGACCTTTATTTGTGTACTTGGGTCTCTGAGCTCGCGCTCCTCCTCCTCCTCCTCCTCGCCGTAGAGGCAGCACCCGGCGGCGGCGGTGGTGGCAGTATCGCCGGCGGCAGCAGGTGCCCCATAGACACCGCTCGCCCAGCAACTGGGAAAGGGCGATTATTCGCTTTCTTGATGGCATATTTGATGTAGCCCCAGAGAAATGAATCTTGGTTATTTGAAGTTACTGGGATTGGGATTTGTTACTACAGCAGAAGCAAGACTATCAAGACTGACAAACATGTTTTTTGTAACTTCATGGGTTGTCAGAATGTTATCAAATAAAAACCAAAACACTTCGAAAATAAACCAGAGTTTAGGGTTTAAAATTTCAGTTCCATGAGTTGTAGAAGAGTCTACTTTTTCCCATATTCAGTCAAGAATTCCAAATAGTCATTTGATGATATGGAAAATGCCCGTGATATATTAAGTGGGAGGAGAAAGGCAAATTTAAAGACAAGGCACCCGATTGTTTACAGTGGTTGTCTTCTTGTTGAGTTGGGTTTTAATGTTTTTCTTCAGAGCATATCTACATTTTACATTAATTTTAGAAAATAACATTCATTTACTTAGAACACATTTCCATCTTGGAAATGGCATTGCCAAATCATTTATGACTAGAAGACAATTTAGCATGAAAGATGTCTTCCTTTTATGTACTTTTGCCTTGCTAGCTAACGGTGTGTAGACAATGACAAGAATTCTTACCCCATAACCAACAGAATGTATTTTGTACCACAGTTTTTTTAAATGGTGAGTTAAAAGGACACACTTTTAGAAGCACCAAGTATCAGTGCAAAGGATCATATTAATTTCATGTTTTTAATTTGGGGGCACAGGAATGGATATTACAATCATAAATACGGATTACGTCAAAGGAGCCACAAGTCATCTATATTATACAAGAACCTGGATGAACAGAAGATAGGATATGGTTTTTATCTCAAGAGAGTGGGCAGAGATATGCATGACACCTTCGCAAAATATTGTTGAGTGCAGGGGGATCATAGGAAGCAGAAGTAAGAACAACTCCGCTGAATCAAAGGCAAACAGGAAAGATGCCCGCCGACGGCCAAACCTTCGGTGACTTCTGGAAGATGCTAAGGGGACAGAATCCGACTGAAGGTCAATTCCATGCAACAGAGAAGTCCCCAAACACCACCCAGAAGAACCAGGAGTCGCCCCGTTCTCCCGCAGTGGGAGGGAAGTGGTGTGGAGGGAGCCCCAGAGACGTGACTCAGCCCAACTCCAAAACAGCAGCTTGGTTGCCAGAAGGGGAAGCCGACGGGTTTGACCTTCTCCTCTGTCCTGCGGTTCTGGAGTTGGGCAATACCCACTTGTGGGAAAGGCCTGTACTGATCTTTTCCCTCCTCTGAGCTGGTTCCAGCCTTTTCCCCAGGGTCGGTGCCCGCCGGCCTGTCCACTCTGAGAAGTCGGGCAGTGAGCATGCGCCCAGTTTCACTCAGCTCATTGCAGAGTTGTTTCCAGGCCTGTGACAGCCACATCCTTCCCAGATCTGTTTTTCAGTTCCACAAAGCAAAATTTGACAGAAAATGAAAGTATAGATGAGTAAATATCATCAGGCCAACAGATAAACACACTTGAGCTTGAACAGCAGGAAGATGGCCTTTTGAAATGTCTCGCCTCCTTTGCTTCCTGAATTACCCAGCGAAGTTGTGTGTGTGTGTGTGTGTGTGTGTGTGTGTGTGCTGGTTCATTTTGTTTTGTTGGGTTTTTTTGTTGCTGTTGTTTTTGAAACTTGTGCGTTTCCTGCCTCAGTCTCCCAAGTAGCTTGGATCAGAGGTGTGCACCAATACAGCTATTTGGTTTTTTAAAGATGATTTTTTCTTTTTTTTTAGAGTATTTGTATGTTCACAGCAAAACTGAGAGGAAGTGCGGAGATTTGCCCTGGAGCCCTGTCCCCACACATGCATGGCCTCCCGTGATCGACATCCCCCACCAGAGCGGGACCTTCTCACAGCTGATGAACCTGCACTGAAACACTGTCACCTGAGTCCATAGTGCACATTAGGGTTCACTCTTGGGGTGAACCCCAGACGTGGGGTTGGGCAAATTCAGAATGACACCTGTCCACCATGACAGTGTCATGCAGCGCAGCCACACTGCCCTGAAAGTCCTTGTGCTCCGCCTATTACACAGCATGATTCCTAAGACAAAGCTTCAAGTTCAAAACCTTTGTTTCTTTTTTGTTGTTGTTGTTTTAACATTGTGGAGGTTTTCTTTTTCTTCCTTTTATTTTTCCTCTCCAGTGTTGAGTAAGGAATGTAGCCCAGAGCCTCACTCCCTAATCAGGGAACTTCAAGTCTCTATCAAGTTCCCCTCGGCGGGGTCCTGGGTCCTCAGAGCACCCCACTTGGCTCCACCCACTTCCCCAGACCTCTGCCTCTCAGGTCACTGCCCTCTCGGCTGCTGAGGGCAAGTCTCCCATTTCTCCAATGTTCTCAAAGGAATTTCAATTCAAGGTCAAAATTTAGAAGATCTGGGGATTATCATTCTGAATTTATGTGAACATAAAAAAAGAGAAATGAAAGACGTCAAGGAAATGAAAAGCCACAGTGGGGAGAACCGAAAATTAGCAGGCAAATTTACAGAGAGGGCCAGATGCTGGAAAAAGAAGGAATAGGGGAATCTAAAGATTGAGTCCTAAAGCAATGTGGTAGTTGATGTGTTGATGACAACAGAATGCCGAAGCCTTCTTGTGTAGTCAACTGAAAAACAGCAGCTTCTCCAGCTGCGTCAACAGCTTCACCAACAAAATGCACAGAATTTGCAGATTAATGAGTGATGAGGAACTGGGGCTGTCACTCAGTGGTAGGGCACGTGCCAGGCAGGAACAAGGCCCTGGGTTCCATCCCAGCACTGCAAAAAAATAATAATAATAATAATTAGGTGGATACATAAATGATGACAAAGAAAAATTGTTCTACTTTAAAGTGATGTCCTAAAAAAAAAAAAAAAAAAAAAAAAAGGGCCAAGATGTATGCAGTATCTTAGCTGCATGTTCGGAAACAAAGACTCCGTCTTAGGGAACTGTAACCATGTTGGTATCTGTACTGACAGGGCCACGTCCACGGTTGACTCTATAAAAATAATAATACTATTATAAAAGTAATAAAACTCTTATAAAAATAATAACACTAATATTTTTAAAGTTAAAAAAGAAAACATTGGCATTCACAATAGTGCTTCCTTCAAAGCAAACTTTTGCAGATGGAGATTTTTAAAGTCTTGACTGCCACAACCATTAACTCTAATGGTTCTTTTGAGAATTTTTTAAAACTATGAAATATAAACAGATAAAACAAGAAAAACTACCTTTATACATACAATACTTCAATAATATCTTGTAGAGTGGAAATTTTGATAAGAAGTTAAAACCATATGGATTTTTTTTAAGTAGAAAATTAAAAATGAAAGGAAAACTGAAATTTTCTCTACCTGGTTCCTGTTTGTTGCTTAGAGTTATTTCCATCGTAGATACGGGAAACTACACCAAAAAGACAGGCTCATGTGGGGCAAAATAAACAGATCCAAAGACAAATATCACTCTCTACTCAAAAGAGCATTGGCAATGTTATGGGTTATAATATCTACAATTTGGGGAGGGGGGCACCAGGGGTTGAACCCAGGAACACTCAATCACTGAGCCACATCCCCATCCATTTTTAATATTTAATTTAGAGACAGCGTCTCACTGAGTTACTTAGGGCCTCACTCCATTGCTGAGGCTGGCATTGAACCCGTGATCCTTCTGCCTCAGCCTTCAGGGTCGCTGGGATTACAGGCGTGCACCACCGTGCCTGGCGATATCTACAATTTAATGACCATGTTAATGTAGTACAAGCTGCATTACATCACATCAAATTATATTACATCAAATAATTTACATGTGGGAGTTACTTGAGACCTGAAAATGATTTCAAAGTTTCCTCCAGAATAAAATGATTGAGAAACTCAAGAGTGAGTGTCAGACAGGAAAAGACAGGGGCCAAAGAGTTTGAAAGATTGAAGGGAATGGTGCAGGTCTGAGCTAAGAATGTTGGAGAAGGAAAGAGCACAAGCTGACTGGAGAAGCACAGCAGGCTGGCTGGGTAAATGTGAGGACACATTTGAGACTAGAGTTTGTACAATGTGTCTGTCAGTCTTTCCTATTGAGATGTCCCCTGACGGTCCTACGCCACTTGAATGCCAGCAGAAAATTGGGTTCTTCAATGTCAGCACACATTAAAAAGACAGAACCGGAGAGTCTGCTCTATGTCAAGGGGTTTAGTAATGCAATGCACCATGAAATCAGATGGTAAAGGAAGGGAAGAAAAGACAAAGTTAATGGTGTGGAAAGTCACATATTATTCTAGGGATCACTGGGTCCTGACAAAATCAAAGAATCACTGAAGTGGGAGCCATTGAATAAGGAACAAAGGGGAGGAGGCTGTTAGGGAGTGGGAGGGTTGAGTTAATGGCTTTGGAGTTGGCTCAGGTACAGCTGATGAGCAGATCCAAGATCCAAGGGACTTTGCAACTGAAGCAGAGCAGAGGTCAATAGAGATGAGAGGCCATGGCTTTCTCCGTTGAATATCTTGTTGCATTTGCAAGTGACATAAAATCAAACTGGCATTACAGAAAGGGACTTCAATAGTTTTTATTACTGAAGAGTCAAGGGGTACTTTTGCTTGGGTATAGCTGAATCCATGAGCTCACAGGATGTCATCAGGACGAGGACTCTGCACTTTCCAGCTCTGCTCTTCTCCTCTGTGTTGGCTCCAATCTCAAGCAAGCCTTTCTCCAGTGGTAGGAAAACATCAAACGTTCATCCTCCTTGGTCAAAGACTGGAGGAACAGAAAGTGTCTCTTTCTCAATGTTTAAGCCAAAGTCCTGGGCCTCATTCTTATTAGTCCAGATTTGGATCACACTTCCACCTCTGAGCCAACTCTGTGAACACTGGCGCACAAAGCTGTGACTGGACAGTTCTGCGTCTCATGTCCACCAGTGATACACTTGAGGGGAAAGTTGAAACTATCTGGAAAACATGAATGGAGAGGGTTAGAGGAAGGTTCATCAGAGGAAATGGGGTGTGGGCACCAGGGGAGCTGATGTATGTGGGCAGCAAAAATGACCCATGTCTTTCTTCTTTTACAGTGTTGAGCAGGTTGTTCAAGAGGTCATTCAGGTTGGTAGCAGAGTCTGGAATGGAGAGGAATACCACAAAGCCTGTCGTGGTATGGTGTCCGTGACCCCATGCATAAAACGGAACTGGTAGTGTTAGTACTACAAGCCTTTCAATAACTGCCGAATAAAAGATTCTTAAGGACAAAAGATTTTGCTTCCCTGGTACATACTAGGGGGCCTGAGACTGAATAAACGATTGTAGATGGATGGATGGATGGAAGGGCGGATAGGGGGATGGGTGGATGGGTGGATGGATGGAAGGGTGGATGGGTGGATGGGTGGATGGATGGATGGATGGGTGAATGGAAGGGCGGATGGGTGGATGGGTGGATGGGTGGGTGGATGGATGACACATGAATGAACAAATGAACCACTGAGTTTGGAAATATCTAGGAAGAGGCTTACAGTATCTGATGGGAAATATTCAACTACAAAATGCCTTTTTGAAATGCACCTCTTGTCCTTGATTATCTCATGAATGTGAAAACAGCACAGACTCTGAAGCCACACAAACCAAAATACGTGACTTCATAACAGAGTCCACTTTGTGATTTGAATATAACCCTTGCTGCTCTGTCCCTGCAACTTATTTTTAAATTGACATACTTTTTCTTTCCTCCTCCTCTCCTAACCACAGGGGAAGCAAGATTCACCTTCTTCCCATCCTAGGTCATTATCTGTCCTTCGACTCATAGACCACCAGAATGAAGGAAGAGACTTCAGGGCTGGCACCTGTGGATCCAAGCTCTCTCAAGACTACAAATCAATTATGACTCCTGACGGGGTACAGGAGTGTAGCTTTTGTATCCCCTCTTTCCTGGCAGTTAAAAATCACAACCTCTGGGATAGCAGTCCACTCTGTCTTCTCCTTTGCTAGCGAAGCAATAAAACTTCTTCCTTTTTCTCAAAACCTTGTCTTCATTATTGGATTGGCATAGGGGACAAGGACTGAGCTTTGGGTATCAGCTCAATGGGAACTCATGCAAGTGATTTAGTCTCAGTCTCCTCATCTGTAAATTGGACGATGTTAGGATGCCACTTCTTAGGAGAAAGGCCAGTGAAATAATGTCCCAAGAAGATCCAGAGTTGGTGTTCATTATAGTGATGCATTTACTGTAGACAAGACAGCTCCCAGTCTGACAGTCTAAAAAACTTTATCAGCATGTGGAGAGGGGAGTCATTTCCCAGATAGAGACCTACATTAACCAAAATAGAGAGGTAGATAAATAAACTGCATGCTAATTTACTAATTGACTAAGAGAAATGATTTGGCATATCCCAGGAACTAGCACATTTTCTTCCTATCTGCAACTATGCTTGGGAAGTAAAATCATAACTAGAAGATTGCTAGTCACCAGAAAAGGGAACGTGGGCTGCCTCGTGCACGCAGCAATGGACCCTTGAGAAACACTTGAAGGACAGAGCACGGGTGGTCACTAACAAGAGCTGTCTCTTCTAGGGTGAGTTTGTACATCTTTCTTTGTTCCATTATGTATACATGTTTCAGAAGGTACCTTATTTTCTTTGTTCCTGATCCTTTTTGCAGGGGGTTGGGGGATCTGGTAGTAAAGAGAGCGTTTTCCTCATCCATGTAACCTGCACAGTGGCTGTGAGGGTCTCTCTGCCCCTCAAGATCTAGGTCAGATGGCTCAGCTCCCCAGTCTCAGGGTCTGTAAAAGTCCAACGCCCACCCTGGATTTCAGAAATCCTTGGGAGAGTCGTGTCCTTGTGGTCACCTCTTCCCCTGCTTCCCTGTAGTCAATCCAGACACCACTCACCGGTTTCTACCAAATAAAAACGCAGAAACTCACTCGCCCTGCATGCTCCTAAGCAGACCTTGCTCAAGAGCTGAGAGAGGGTGGGAGGTCGCAGGAGGGAACAGCAAGCTGATTAAAGTCACCCCTGGACGCTCCTATTCCACTGAAGTTCCCCTGGCCATCCTAACACCAGGGTTCCGTCCTGACCCCTTCTGCCAACTGCCCCTAGTCTCACTTCCACCCCACACTTCTGTTCCGCTTCCCCTCCCCCACCCTCCCCCATCCTGCTACCCCCACCCCTGGGCATGGGCCTCCCATCCTTGACTCATACACAGAGGCTCCACCTCCTCACCGAGCCTCCCCCTCAGCTGAAACTGGGCCTGAGCCTTTTGCCTTCTAACACTGATCAAAAATGGTTTCCACAGCTGGAGGTGTAACATCATGGTAAAGCACCTGTTCTGAACACGGGTGGTCCCGGGTTCAATCCCCAACACCATAAATAAATAAATAAATAAATAAATATTAAACAATGATTTTCTTTTCTTTCTAAAATGAGTTTTTGGGGCCATCAAAACAAAATAAATGTATTTGTTATTTGATTGTAAAGTGCCTGGGAGATTAGTCCAACAAATAAACTTCCCAACCACTCCTCTTGTTCCTCTTCATTTACACAATACAATGTTGATTAATAATAATTACATCATGATTATGTTGTTTCTGCACCTCTCCACATTCCTATGGTGGTTGAAAGGTCATTTTCAAATAAACTTCTCTGTGACCTATATTTTCTCCCACAGCTATAGGCTTTCAAAGACTGGTGCTAAATACCAGCTTTCTGACTTACCAGCTGTGTGTTCTTGTGCTAATTACTTAACCTCTCTGGTTTCACATACATTTCATGGGACAATTTCATCCATGTAAAGTGCTTACTACATAGTAAGGACTCAATACATGTTCATTGCCAGTTTTCTTCTTAGTTCCTTTTCTCCTGGAATAGTGTGACTTTATCAATATAAAACAAAGAAGAGCTTAAGCCTTTGCATTTTAATCAAACCATTTTTGAGCTGGAGACTAGATTCCAAGCTACATCTTAATATGACAGGGACCAGGCTGGAAGTCTGGTCCACAGAAGATGACCAGAGCTAGCTCAGTTGGGACCTGCATTCAGAGATGAAGGAGGGTAACACGAAATGACATGAACATAATCTAATCCAGAGTAGCCACAACCAGAGAGACACCAGCTGCCCTGACTCCAGCTCATTATCAAGCCAGAGGATTCAAGTCTCAAACCTGGAGGGTCCCAGAGCAGGTTGGCACCTGATGACCCTGATTCCATTACATCTGTCCTAGATCTGTAGTGAATCAAAGGCCCTTCAAATTTCATAAAAGGATGGGAAGAACTGAGGCACCACAGACTTCCCAGAGAGGAGTGAGATTGCCCCCTACTGTCTGGATCCCCAAGAAGAGACCGAGTCCTTGATAAGGTGGCCAGAGTGGTCCTTCTAGTTCAGGTCCTTCTCTTGGCCATATCTGATTGCAGAATCCACCTTTGCCCATAACCCAGCCGTCACCTGGCGACTTTGCGCACTGGAGCAGGCTAGTTGGTCTGCTTGTTGCAGCCTCTGGAAAAATAGGTTAGGAATGGAGTGGGAGAGCTGGCATGGGTGGGTGAAACCAGGCCAAAGGGGGGTGCGGTTGGGGGTGAGCTGCTGAGCCAGATCCAAAGGCACATCTTTTAGACTGAGACCAGGTGCCTCTTTACCTTTGCAGAAGGCAGAGCTGTCTGAGTCTGGGCATGAGGGGGTGGCAGTGGCAGGCAGGGGTAAAGAGGGACAATACTGCCCCCATAAAAACTACCTAAGGGGCACATATCTATGAAAAAAGCATTTGGAATCGAATTCCTACTCTCTACATGAGTACATCACCTATTTGAGGTTCCGAACTCTTCCTGCGGACTTGAACTTCTCTTTCCGATGTGGGGTTCCTGCTTGCCCATGCTGCCATGGGTGTGAGGGAGAGACACTCTGTGTTTTTGACTCTCCATCCCTGGAGAAGGGTCTCTGGCTCCTTGGTCTGTTCTGACCCTGCAACCTCGTGGTCCTCTTTGAAGAAGTGTGTACTTAAAGAGGGACTCAAGGTCACCTAGGGAGCAGAGGTCTCCTCCCAGCCCAGGGAAGTGAGCTCATGAGACCGGGAACTAAGAAGCATAAGGGGCCCCTGGGGAATTCACTCTGGGCAAGGTAACCCTGCCCTCTCCAGTAGACTCGAGCTCCTATAGAGTCCAGTTTTATCACCTGGAGAGACAACTAGGGCTGGAAGTTTGAGGAAGGAGCCCCAGGTCACGGCCCCTACTGAATGGGGGCCACCACCGCAGGAGCATAGAGTAGAGCTCTTCTCCCAGAGGCCTTGGCCCTGGAGCAGCCCTGGAGGAGCCCTGGGTCCAGAGCCTGCTCCGCTCACTTTTCCCACAGTCTGTGCTGCTAGCTCCCCACATGAGTCCCTGTTGCTTTTAGACTCTACAAATAAAACTTCATAGCCAGCGCTTCCCCAGGCAGAAGCCTAGGCGTTCCACCCTCGCCCAAACCTGCCTTCCTGAGACTTTTGGATTTGGAAACCCTCCCTGGGTGGATCTCAAGTGAGTTTCAGCCCCTGAGGTGACAAACCCTAGGGGGCCCGCGGGAGGTCCCGGCACGCCTCGCTATGGGGAAATGCGGCCTTGGTCAGGCGGCCGCGCTCGCAGGAGCAGCGTGACGTGGCGGCCAGCGGGCGGGCGCGCCGGAGCCAGTCTCGCTGTGCGCTCCGCGGAGCCTGGCTTCGCTGGGCTGGTCTGTCGCCAGCCTTGCTGGGCCCGCGGGGGCGGAGGCGGGGGCGGGGCGCAGCCCATTCTGTCCTGGGGAGGAGTGGCCGCGGCCGGGGAGGTCACTCGGCGGCTGAAGTGGCTGCTCTCACACGCGCTCCGCGCGCTCACTCCGCTCACCTGGCTCGGGTGCCACCCCGACGCGCGGCGCACGCCGGCTCTGTGGGACGGAGCCCTAACCCTTCAGAGCAGCAGAATCTGGCAGCATCACCCGATCGCTGCAGCCAGCAAGCCCTTGTGTCCCGAGGTCACATGGGTCCCGAGGTCGCCTGCCCGTGGAGGGGCCATCTGCCTCACTTCCAGGTGAGGACCTGGATCGAGCCCGTCGTGGCCTCGATCCAGGTGGCCAGCTCCCTCTACGACGCGGGACTACTCCTGGTGGTGAAAGCGTCCTTCGGGACCGGGGGCTCCTCCAACCACAGCACCAGCCCGTCGCCCCGGGGGGATCCAGAGGACCAGCAGCAGAAGGCCATCTCCAATTTCTACATCATCTACAACCTCGTCGTGGGCCTGACGCCCCTGCTGTCCGCCTATGGACTGGGCTGGCTCAGCGACCGCTACCACCGCAAGATCTCCATCTGCGTGTCGCTGCTGGGCTTCCTGCTCTCCCGCCTCACACTGCTGCTCAAAGTGCTGCTGGACTGGCCGGTGGCAGTGTTGTACGCGGGTGCCGCGCTCAATGGGCTGTGCGGCGGCTTCTCAGCTTTCTGGTCCGGGGTCATGGCGCTGGGATCTCTGGGCTCCTCTGAGGGCCGTCGCTCCCTGCGCCTGATTGTTCTCGACCTGGTCTTGGGCTTGGCGGGGTTCTGCGGGAGCATGGCCTCGGGGCATCTCTTCAAGCAGATAACTGGGCACTCTGGGCAGGGCCTGGTGCTGACAGCCTGCAGTGTAGGCTGTGCGGCTTTTGCCCTTTTATATAGCCTCTTGGTGCTGAAGGTCCCTGAACCCGTGGCCAAGGCCAGCAGGAAGCTCCCAGCAGTGGATACCGTGTCTGGCATGGTGGGCACCTATCGCACCCTGGATCCTGATCAGCCAGACAAGCAAAATGTAGGGGGGGACACCCCATCTCCCGGAAGAGCAAGACCCAAAAGAACCATCATTGGCCTGCTCTTTGTGGGTGCCATCATCTATGACCTGGCTGTAGTGGGCACAGTGGACATGATGCCCCTTTTTGTGCTGAGGGAGCCTCTCAGTTGGAACCAAGTGCAGGTGGGCTATGGTATGGCTTCCGGGTACATCGTCTTCATCACCAGCTTTCTGGGCGTCCTGGTCTTCTCCCGCTGCTTCCAGGACACCACCATGATCATGATTGGGATGGTCTCCTTCGGGTCAGGAGCCCTCCTCTTGGCCTTTGTGAAAGAGACATACATGTTCTATGTTGGTGAGTCTGGCATTCTTGGATTGCTGGCCCTAGATGTCATGGGGCAGACACCAGGGTCACTGTGGTCTAGGACCTTGTCCCAACTCAGCATCAGTGATTGAACCTGCTACCCAGAAAGCACAAGGAGACAGGATTACGGTCACTTGTGTTTATCTGTGTTGAACTCTGTATTGTCTGCATTGCTGATTGAAATGGTGCCCATAGGTCTAGAAGGTCAAGGAAGTGTGGTCAGTAGTATCTGAAGTTGGAAGGGGAGGCTGGGAAGGCTAAGGATGGACTTGAATGGAAATGGGCTTGGGTTTCTTCTCCCCAATTTTAAAGTGATAAAACACTAAGAGACCCAACTAAAATGATCCCTTAATTAAAATCATTTGCAGTCAAGCAAGGGCTTTTAAACAGTGCATAAAAATTCTTAGTAAGTGGTTTCTAAAACCAATGGAATAGATCCCCTCAAAGAAACAAAATGAAGTTTCCATCTGAGTACAGAGTTCAGACAACCACAAGCAGAGAGCCCTAGACTCGTACTCCAGTGGGTGCGTTCTACAATGGTGACAATGACCTATATCCAGTCTGTCCCATACAGTAGCCACTAGCAACATGTGGCTACTGAGCACTTGCAATGTGGCTAGCCCATGTGGTTAATGGCTAATGTATTGGGAAGAATAACTCTAGTTATCAGAGGTCTGTCCCTTGGCCCAGTCACACACCTCAGCAAAACAACTAACAAAATGACAAGATAACCTCTGGTCAGTTCCTAGTTAAGAAAGTCATGTGCCGAGGATAGAATATTCCTCTTCCCTTCGCACACACTTCTCCCTCCCTTCCTCCTATCTCCCGGCACCTACACACTTTCACACACACACACACACACACACACACACAAACACACAAACACACACACGCACTGCTTCTGGCTAACAGTAGGGCTTGAGGATGTGTGGCAGTTTTATTAGGGGAAACATTTCTGGAAGCAGTTTGCCAGAGCTCCTGGGACAGTCCTCCAGAGGTATTCAGAAACAGTGAGGGCAGGAACTTCTCACTTCTCTCCTCCGGAGACCAGGAGAGGAGTTTTGGATCACTTTGAGAGCATCAGCTCCCTCCCTAGAAACTACTTGCCTCCACCAATAAAGACCCCTTCAACCTGGGGAGGGGGTTACTCCCTCCAACTCTGGAGGCTGGGGCAGGGGGATCCCAAGTTTGAGGTCAACCTCAGCCACTGAACAAGGGCCTAAACAAATTAGCGAGATCCTGCCTCAAAATAAAATAAAAAATAAAAAGGGCTGGGGATGTAGCTCAGTGGTGGAAGATCCCTGGGTTCAAGCCAGTAAAAATTTTTAAAAAGACCCCCCTTCACCATCAGCCTGCAGGTCAACTTGCAGACTGGTGCTCAGCATCGACAGTTCACGTAGAGCTCAGAGTGAGAGAGTCTGGTCCATGCAGGACACTAGCCTGCTGCCAAGACGATGCTTGTTTCAGGTCACGCCCTGCAGGAATCACGGGAAGAGGAACTGGAAAGGATATGTTTGCCTTACTCTGATTTCTTCCTGGCCAAGCTGGGCCACAGCGAGGAGTGCTCTTGTGTGCTCTCTTACAGCTCGAGCCGCCATGCTGTTCGCCCTCATCCCCATCACGACCATCCGTTCAGCCATGTCCAAACTCATAAACGGCTCCTCTTATGGTAAGTGAAAGGAACCGCTCCAGGATCCTCAGCTGGGGCTGTGTCAGAGCTGTTTAGCTTGAGGCAGTGACTTGTAGAAGACATTAGGGAAAGTTCCAGAAGCATCCTCAAATACATTAGGAACATACTGGTTTCCACCCAGAGCAGGAGGAAAGACAGGAGGGTGGAAAAGTCAGTCACTGAAAAGCTACGGAAGACCCTATCGTCCATGGGCTTCAGGAAATTCAGCTAGATGGAGGCAGGATTCGTGGACAGGTAAGCCTTGAAGACTGAAAAGCAATCTTTGGGAGAGCAGAGATGCAGCTAGTGGGAACAAGGAGGGACCAATAGCTCATTTCTTGGTAACCTCTGTCCCTCCACAGGAAAGGTGTTCGTCATACTGCAGCTGTCCCTGGCTCTGACCGGGGTGGTGACATCCACTGTGTATAACAACATCTATCAGCTCACCATGGACAAGTTCGTGGGCACCTGCTTTGTTCTCTCCTCTTTTCTCTCCTTCCTGGCCATCGTCCCGATTGGGTAAGACGGAAGTGGTGTCGCTCTGTGGGCTGGGCCCTGGTGCTGAGGCCAGGACCGTTGGACCCTCTCTACTCCACCATCTCGCGATGATTTATTTTCAGTATAGGTGCAGCCACTTCTGAGTAGGCTCGCTCACAAAGAAAAAGCCCTTTTGTTCCCTCACTCTGGTAATCTGGCAATCTGGGAATTTCAGAATCACAAATAATGAACACAGAGCCCCAACCAGCTGGCTCACTTCCTGGCAGTTTTGTAATGGCAATTTATTTATAGGAGCTTCGCCTACTTCCTTATAATTAGAGGCTGGCATTAGAAACTCCCTTGAACCATTTGGACCTTTTTTGTTTGGCTCCCTTTAGGTGAGAGTCATCCCGCCTCCCTTCCAGGGACATTCTTCTCTGGGCTCTGCAAGGGCTCTGTGCTCAGTGCGTGAAGATCTCTTGGTCAGGGACTGAACGAGCTCCCTGTGGCCCCGGGCAGTTCCCTTGCCTCCTCTGGGGGAATAGTCTCATGTGTGAAACAACAGCAAGCAACTCTCAGGGAGGCAACAGGAGGGAGGAGGGCTGAGAAGTAAAGGAGAGGAGAGGTTCCAGACAAAGCCAGCATCATCCACAGGATGGAAAGGCAGCAGGGAACAGCTCTGCCTGCAGCCAGCCCGTCCAGTAGGAGTAAGAGTGTAAATCACACGGACAAGGCATGTGTATGCTTTAAATCTGCTATGAAGTCACATTTTTGGGGGGCGGGGTACCAGGGATTGAACTCAGGGGCACTTGATCACTGAGCCACATCCCCAGCCCTATTTTGTATCTTATTTAGAGACAGGGTCTCACTGAGTTGCTTAGCGCCTCGCTTTTGCCGAAGCTGGCTTTGAACTCACAATCCTCCTGCCTCAGCCTGAGCTGCTGGGATTACAGGCGTGCACCACTGCACCCAGCTAGGAAGCCACATTTTTTTACAAGATAAAGTGAGTTGGGCACTGTGGCACAAACCCATAATCCCAGTAACTCTAGAGGCTGAGGCAGGAGGATGGCAAGTTCAAGGCCAGCATCAGTAATTTAGTGAAAACTCTGTCTCAAAATAAAAATTAAAAAAGGGCTGGGGGTGTAGCTCAGTGGTAGAGCTCAATCCCTAGTACCAAAAAAATTAAAAAATTTAAAAAAGAAGACAAAAGTGACAGGTGAAATTAATTGTACTAACAGTAAAGTTGGCATTCAGAATATCTCAACATGGAAGCAACTTACAGAAGTAATCAGAGATAGTTTACTTTTTTATGAAATAAGGTTCTGTATTGGATGCTTATAGTACATCTCGGTTTGGGCTAGTTGCATTTGGGCTAGTTTTCAGAAGCCATATGGGGCTAATGGCTGCCATTTTGGATAGCACAGTTTTGGACTGTTAGGTCCTTTACCCCTTCCTCCCAAGTGAGGGGCTCTAGTGTATCAGTGCTGGCCTGGCCAGAGCAGAAAGAAATACATACGCACATAGATATGTATGCATATGTGTATCTCCACAGGACAGAAGTAGCCACAGGAGGAATACAGCCACGGTAAAGTACAAGCGACCTGACACAGGCGTACGTGGTAAAGGGGCATGCCTAGTAACACAAGTGAGCTCCACGTCAACAATGGCGGGATTAAAGGCTGCAGAGCCGAAAATGATTGAAGGCAGGTTGAAAGGGGACAGTGATAAAACCCCTTTTTGAAATTCTCACATTCCATAATAATATAGGTCCCTGGCTGCATAGAAATCTGAGCCTTCTGGAGTAGAAGACATCAATTATTAAGCCTCTTTAGTTTATTTCTTAATTGAGAAAAATAAGATGTGAAGATAAAATCACTGAGAGAATTGGCCAGGCAGAGGGCCATGACCAGGTCTCATTTCTTAGAAGGGGACTGAACCAGATCTGTCCTTGGACTGTCCAGCCCTGGGGCCTTTTCATGTGAGTCCCGGCTGAGTGGGTTGGACTGATGGAGCCAGCAGGCAATAAAAAATTTCTTGGGAGCCGCAGCCCCTTAGCCAGCCCAGTAATACAGAAGCCGTTCTGTCCACTAGAAAATGCTTCAGTTCTACTTCGTTGGCAAACACTGAAAAACAACAAAAAACAAATTTTGCTAGTGAATGTGGGCATAAAGACAAGCAGACAAACAGAAGTAATGACAAAATTCAGTAATGGTTCCTTTCTGCAGTTTCATCCGCTTTGGGCGTGCTAAGTAGGACACCCTGCCTTCATGAAGAGACCTGAGTGCCACCCTTGAGGTGTGCTGCCCTGGATACTTCATTCTTGGATTCAGACTCAGGCACAGGCTCTTAATTAGCCATGCAGGGTTGTTGTGATCTTATGTCACAGAAGCAGGGAGAGAACCCGGAAACGTTCAAGGAAGCAACTGAGGGGTGCTTGTATGGATGAGGCACTTAAGTAATTGCTCACTGTGTCCCTCTGTTGCATACATGTAACAGCAGAGAGACACAGGCAAACAAAGCCAGTTCTCTGTACATTGGAACAACTGGGAAGTTTTTCTAAATTACTGCTTTCAGGATCCCACCCCCAGAGAATGTTATTCAGCTGACCTGGGGCACAGTTCGGGAACAGGGGTTTTTGCTTTTATTTTTTTTATTTCTGTAACAATAATGGTATATTACAGCAGTGGTGCACACCTGTAATCCCAGTGGCTCAGGAGGTTGAGGCAGGAGGATCGTGAGTTCAAATCCAGCCTCAGCAAAAGTGAGGGCTCTAAGCAATCAGTGAGATGCTGTCCCTAAGTAAAATAAGGAATAGAGCTGGGGATGTTGCTCAGTGGTTGAGTGCCCCTGAGTTCAATCCCTGGTACCAAAATATAATAATAATAATGGGTTTATTACATACATGAAAAGTCAAATTTTATGTTATTTCACTTGAGATATAAGAGAAAGGAAAACTTTGAAACCTTTTTAAAATTCTAAGATGGTACAAAACAGCTTTTGGCAGCATTTACTGTGGAATATTTGTTTTGAGATATGCTTGTTTTCTGGAGAACTGTCACTGTTGATCAGGTAAAAGATTAAAATCAGAAATGGACTTTTTAAAAAATATTCAGCTACTCTGGAGTCAGCTGCCAACTAGCCAGCTTTGATGGAGGTAGGAGAGACCTTTAAGGATATACCTGGAATTGTAGCTGTGAACTTTACCAAGCGTCAGACAGTCCCCTGAAGAGACCCTTTATGTGGAGAACAAAGTTCTGCCTAGGGCTGTAGGTACAGGAATTTTTAAAAGCCCTCCAGGTAATTTGAATGCACAAGTAATATTGAAACTTTCTGACATAAAAGAGTGTTCCCATTACCTTTCCTTTCCATGAAGTCACTAAAGAAAGGAGACCCTGAAAAATTCTAACGGGGAAAGGAGCCCAGGCTACATCGGCATTGAGTGAAAGCAACAAGAGGCACCAAAGACAAGCCACATTCCATTCACAGAAAGACCCAGGCAGAGCCCAGCCAGGCGGCACGTACGTGGAATCCCAGCCCTTCCACAGGCTGAGGCAGGAGCACGGCAAATTTGAGGCCAGCTTGGGCAACTTAGTGAGACGCTGTCTCAAAATCAAAAAAGGGCTGGAAATGTAGCTGGGTGGTAGATTCGAATCCTAGTATTGAGAAAAAGAAAGAAAAAACCAGGAAGGCACATTAGAACTGAAGAGAACCCGAGTGCAGAAGGCTGGACCACCACAGTGTGTGTCCTCTATGCCAGGAGAGGTCCCTGGGCCAGAACTGCCAACAGCCTGTTTGCAATCCCAAGGGACTGCAGGCCTGCCCCTTCCTGGTACCAAAGTGAGCCTATTTCATGCTACTATGAGAACCTGCCTTCGTCTACTCGCTCTTCTTTACACGCAATACAGAGATGCTGAGGAAACAACGGTGTGGTTCTGCCCATCCACAACCCTGTCCCGCTAACCCCCAACACACAAGCACTCAGCAAATGCCTCCTGCTGAACAGTGACAGTAGCCCTTAAGGAGAGACCAACCTCGTCTTCTCCAGTTTACAAACCCACATTCGCTCACACCCATCCCTTTTGAAAAATAACAGAACACATTAAGTATTTCATATACTTTAACTAGTTTAACCTTCCTACACAATCCTTTGAGGTAATTGCTATTATCCCATTTGTAGACCAGGAAACAGAAACTTGAACTTGTCCTTTTCACAAAGAGGATTTTCCTGACCCTTCTCAGTCTGAATTCCATTCTTCTATTCTATGCTACCAAAGCTTCCTCCTCTCTTCTTCCTTCATAGCATGATCGTTGAAGGCCACTTAGTGATTATCTGTTTAATATGCTTGCCCTTACACCGAAGCCCCCCCGAGGACAGAAGCCACAGCTCTGTGGTGCACCATGTGACCACTGTGTCCAGCAGAGAGCCTAGCATATAAGAAGTGCTCAAGAAGGATTTGTTGAATGAATGAATGAATGAATGCTGGGTCAGAGGTGTGGCACCTACTAGTCATCACTACTGACCACCCACACCCAGAGCTGCCTATTGGCTGACCATGAAGTTGGCGCTGGCCATTAACAAGCACAGCTGTGCTGTGGTATCCACAGTAGGTGTCAGCTGCAAAGTCAGGGCTGCAAGCCACATTCATGTGGCCCTGTGCTGGCAGCCTCCAAGTCTAGCCTTTCCACTTGCCAGCCTTCTAATACAGTGAGTTTTGTTGGAAGTACAGTAAATACCTCTCCCAAGTAGGGGCATAGGGTTCATGGCAGGAGGGAAGTCGGTGTCCAGAGTTTCTTTCCCTTAGAAGGTTTGGCGTTAAGCTCACAGGCCACCCAGCAGTGCCAGGTGTTGTGTACTCACCAAGAAAACTGTGTTTGAGCTCAGAACCCGAGGATCCTGGAATTCCCACAGATGAGAAAAGCGAGGGCCCCAGAGGTTGAAGGACATCCCAAAGGTCACACAGATTCAAGACATCAACCCAGAGATCCTAATTGCTGTGTCCCCATTTATTACTGATATTTTACAACGAGGTTTATGGGAGGGATAAAGGGGTTGTGGAAAAGCAGATGAGGCAGCTGATGCACTCTGAGATTCATGAAGGTTGATCCTGATGGCGAGATATGCAAAGAGTTTGTCATCAAGCAGGAGGGAGATGAGATTCCAAGAAAATGTAGCTGCAGAGAGCTCATGATATGATGGGAAACAGGGAGAAGTTCACTCTCACAGGACGGTAGGAACCCCAGAGTGAGAGAAGTCCCCTCAGGCAGCACAGCATTCTGATGCCAAAAGGGAGACAGCCAAGCGCTCTCCCACGATAAAGTGGCTGGAGACAACCCCACCACTGGCGGGCATGAAGAGCTACCCCGATTCCAGCTGTTCTCTTCTAACTCCATTGCAAACTCTTACAGCATCGTGGCCTATAAACAAGTCCCGTGGTTGCAATATGGAGACAGGACAGAGAAATGAAGGCGCTGATCTGCAGAAGCTGAAAACACCAGTCACGGCCAAGTTCCCCTGAAGACCAAGGAAGGGACGAGAGAACTGGTGACCAAAGTAAACCCCCTGTCCAAGAAACCCAAGTTCCAGCCAGAGATGGACCTGCGTGGCTCAGGGGTCCCTGGTGGGTGGGGTAAGCACTTTCTGAGTGATGGAAGAACTTTCTTAGCTTTCAGTGCCCGTTAGGCAGAGGTGAGGTTCAGTTGGGTGCAGGTGGTGTGCACAGCCATCCCAGGCCCTGGAAGGGGCTTCAGCCTCCAGCTGCAGCCAGCCAGCACCTTTCTTCCGGGGACTGTCTTGAGGGCTCCAAGACAGGGCTGACTGGTCACTTGGGTGCTGTGCAGGAGGTCCCATGGAGAACCAAAACCCTTCGTTCCCAACAGCCCGAGGGATATTTTACAAGAATTGCCAACAGTTTTGGGTATACAATAGTTTACCCAAATATTTCAAATTAAAATAAAACCTTGAAAAAAAAAGTTAGCTTTCTTTCCTGAGGCCTTGTTAGCTGTGAACACTCAGGAAAGCAAGGGAGCGCTGGTCCTGGGCTTCAGGGGCGTGTTGCTATCATTGTTGCTTTAAAGAAACAATTTATGAAGAGCTTCCTTAAAGGAATAGTCAATTGAATATTTTCAGTCAACAATACCTTCCAAAGCTGATGGTATGTAGGGAAAGGAGATATGAGAAGTCATTTTATTCTGAAGTACTTGTTATTGTACATTTTACTTACATATATTAAAGTAGATTTTATATATGTAATCAGCATTCTCAGTATGAGTGTATGAATCATTCTTTTCCAGATCAGATTCCCCATTACTCTATAGCGGGGTAGGGAGACTAGGGATTGAATCCTGGGGTACTTAACCACTGAGCCACATCCCTAGCTCCTTTTATATTTTGAGACGGGGTCTCACTTAGTTGCTTAGGGTCTTGCTAAGTTGCTGAGCCTGGCCTTGATCTTCCTGTCTTGACCCTGAGCTGCTGGGATTGCAGGTGTGTGCCACCATGCCTGGCTAGTTACAGCATTCTTAAATGGCAGTGAAACACATAAGTTAAAGAATGCCTTCAAATGCCTGGCATCTGGGCTTAGAGGGTTTGTACCTCTGACACTCTTGCAGGGAGTTAACAAACCTGTATGGCACATCTACTCGGGTCCTGGCACCATGCTAGGTGCAGAGATACAGTTGAGAATAAGGTGTGACTCTTCCTGCCCAAACACAGCATACTGTCCAGCAGGTGAAGGGGACAGAAGAACAGGCAGTGATGTAACAAATGCTAACAGAGGGGCTCATATAACCCAGACCTGGGAGAACAGACAGGGCTTCCCAGGAATGGCATCTAACATAAGACAGGAAGGAGAAGTCACCAAGGCCAGATGTTGGGGGACATTCCAAGCAGAAAGAACATCCTGACAGACAGGCCCAAAGGGAAATTTTCCTAAGATACAGGAATTCAATGTGAAGGGAGCAAAAGAGGAAGGTGGGACAGATGAGACTGGAGCAGTGAGGGGGGACAACAGAGAAGACTTTCCAAAAATTTGTTAGAATAATAGGATAGCTGCTGAAGGATCGCAGCATGCTTCGGCACGAGGGAAGCTCTGTGGGAAGAGCAGCAGAAAAGAGATGTGCAAAAAGGAGACAAGTGAAGAAGCCTGCCACAATCCAGGTGAGGAGGGCGGTGGGCTGGCACACTGGACAAGAAGCAGTGGGCAGGAGCAAGGGGCGTGGAGAAAGATGTGGAGCTAGAGGTCAACCAGAGTTGGAGGCTGGCGGACTGCAGAGGGTGAGGTAGACGGAGGCTTGGGCCATGGAAGAGGCGGAGCGCCTCACCGAGAGAGCAACAGGGGCGAGGCTGATGGGACCAGAAAGACAGGCCAGGCCAAGCTCAAGCGCTCCAAGCTCACCAGCATGCTCATTCCTCTTGACTCCCTGCCTCCCCCCTGGGCCCCTGACCAGTACCCCCGCCAGCCCCCGGATGAATCCGATCATCAGCTTCTCCATTCCTGCTCTCAAACAGTTTGCTCCTAAGGGCCAGGGGAATTCCCTGATTTGCCCACATTGACCCTGCTCTCAGCCTGTGGGTTGAGAAGCCTGAATTGGACTCTCAAAGCCCCAGTCTTTGCTCTTCAACTCAATTTGCCATCAGAATAGAAGTTTCAAACCTTCTCACCTGGCCCAGGGTGACCTTCCTGAGAGCTGCTCTAACCCAGAGGTTCTCGGATCAGCAGCATCAGCATCACCTGGGAACTTGTTAGAAACGCCAACTGTAGGGCACCACTTAAATCCAACTCTAGGAATGGGGCCAACAGCTCATGTTTCCATAAGCTGCCAAATTCTTGAACCATCACTCTAACCTATAGAGCCTGACCCCTCTAAGAACTTTCCCCAAGTCCTCCTCCTCCTGTCTCTGCATCCTTAATTCTTGAGGCCCTGAAAGCCCTGCCCTGATTATCTTCTCAGATAACCTGGGCAACTCCCATGGACTCCAGAACTCTATTTTCAACAGCTGTGTCAACCTCTCCACCTCCAGGTACATCCAAACCAAATTATTCTTATCCCACTCCACCACCTAAGCCTATTACATCTTTTATTTATTCTCTCCCGACTGGGTTCAGGTAAAGGCAGCGCCTCCAGTTCCCAGCCTGGAAATCTCCAAATCACCTGACCCACTCTCCTCACCACAGAAACCACAGTTCAGCTGCTCATTTCCTCCTCTGTCTCTATCACGCCTTGCCATGGCCTTTGCAATCTAGTCCTCTCTATTCCCTTGGCCTTCAGCATCCTGTCTCGATATCTTCTTAAAAAGAAAAAAGGCCTACTTAAAAACAACAACAAATGAACCCAACCCAACTGGAAAAATATAGAGGAAAGGCTGTTACCTTAATATTTAAATTGGCCATAATTAAACAATAGGAAGAGTCTTTCCAAAAGGAGTGCCCACCATACACTTAGGGGCTTTCTGTGCATAAGGCGAGTCCTACCAACAACCTTGCTAGGAAGACTCGTCTTCATTTCAAAGATCCCAATACTGAGGGTTCAGAGAGATGTGACTTGCCCAAACCACACAACTAGTAAACAAAGGCTGAGATCGGATCCCAAACCTCCTTTTCTTATCCCACCTTGCTGCCTCATTTTGTACGACTGCTGTCTTAGATGAATGATGTCTACTCTCAGAAAGGCGATTCAGCACTATTGTCAATGTCATTTCCAAAGCACTGCCACTGTCCCATAAACTTCACAAGCACTCTGGCCTCTAATGAGCAAAACACTCTTAACACTGATGAACCAGAGGCATTTCTTATTTACCTACAAACTCTTCAAACACTTCCCAGCAGGAAAAGTCAGGAAGTGACTGTCCCTGGCCAAGAATATAATGTGCTTTGCCATGGGATGCTGCAGGGAGAAATCTCTCCTATCATGACTGGGCTGGTTGTCAGCCCACCTGCCAATCACCACGGTCACTATACTAGGTAGCTTCTTCATCTCCCCAAATTGGTACCAATTTGTAAGATGTAGGAGAAAGTAAACTGAGTGTGGCGCTATAAAGAACTAAAGGACAAAAATAGTTCAATTACATATCTATATTTTTTTCTGTTGCTCTGTATCCCGAATCTTATAGGCAAATTGTTTTCTGTTCAGAATATAAGAAAACAAAGGCTGTGGCAACCATGTTGTCCAGTCCTACAAAGGTATAAATGAGAACAGGACTCAAGGTAAAGAAAGCATCTTTTATAGGTTTATTGGTCCATTACTTTAAGTTAACTGAGGTAAAGAAACTTTGTTTAAATTTACAAGCTAATAGTTTATCAAGCAATACAAATTCTTTGTTTACCTCAAAATGTAAAATACTAATTCCATAGTAAACAACAAACAGATTTTTTAATACACAGATAAATGGAAAAAAAAAAGTGGGCAAAAACTTCGTGCCAGCATCGAAAATTCAACAAAAACAACTTTTTTTCCCATTCCATAATCTCTGGGTTCCATAATGAAGGAAAAAGGGTGACATTCTTTTTAACATTTGGTAGCTTAATGAAATAAAGACTTCTGGTCTGTAAATAAACTGCTTTCTTAGCAACACACATTCTTCTTGAGCACTTTTTAGTTTCACAGTTTTTGTTTTGGCTTAATGGCAGCATGAAGAGAAGACAACACGTTTACACACAGGACTTCATCAATACCTTGGAAGGATTCTTCTTATTCTCTTAAAATTTTAAACATAAAGAATGATTTCTAAAATTAAAAACCACAGTCCATAATTTGGAAATTTCCTAAGTAAAACTGTAATCTCTTCTTTAACAGTTAAAATACAAGTTAGAAAGTTTGCTGGCAGTTGATTTCATGGGAGTGTATCGGGGGCAGGTCACCTCTCCATGCATCCCCAACTCACAGAGCTGATGGGAACAGGCACACAGAAGTAAAATGAACGGGGATCACTGGGACAGGACCTCAGCCTCAGGGGTGTCTGGTGGACACTGATGACCATTAGAGATGCTGGTTTGCTCCCACAAAAAGGCCCAGCCGACACGGCCACTGCTTGATTACACAGACTCACATTCTGCAACCTGCTTCTCCCAGTCCCCACTTCGACACAAGGAAAGAGTGATTCCCTTTCCTCCTCCTAGTACCATTTCTGAAAGAAAGGCTGATCTAAGACCGTGAGCGAGCCTGTCCAACAGGCGTGTGGACAGGTGTTAGCTGCTCTGGCCCAGCCTAGAGAGAGCCCAGGATCATTTGGTGGCAGGGCGGTCCTTCTGGGAGAGGCATGTCCACAACACTCTTCATCTCTGGTTCAATAACAAAAGCTTTGCTGAAGTGGACTCGATTACGTGAGTCAACAGAATATGATTTTGGCATTTCAACCTGTGGAGATTTTCCATCCAAAACGTGCCCCTCTGAGGTCCCCACAGTATCTTCAAAAGCTGTTCTGCAGAATCAGGGTAAACCTTCAATACTGTCATAACAGAGTTCTTTGTATCTATGATTTGTCAATGCTGATACCATATCCTCTGTAATCAAAAGTATGCCAAAAGGCACTGAGTTAATCTTTCACACTTTAAAACAATAAAAGGTGTTGTGGTCCCTGTGTTTCCTTACATTATTAAAAATATCATTTGGCAATAGCAATGCTTATTTCTCTCCTCCTGAAAGGCCACCTTCATTCATTCTGACCCTCACTTTCTGGCCTGTTTCTTTAAGAGGACTGAGGACTATGTTAGATCTCTAGTATTTAAGCTGAATGGCTGATTATAGATCTAAAATGTTCTATCCAGAATTTTAAAAACACTAGTTGAAGAATAAGGCATATTAGGTATTGAAAAATTCTCAAAAGTAGAGTTAGGCTTTTAACAGTCTGTGGCATTATTTTTAAATTCTGGATTTGTTGATTTTTCAAGTGCTAAATACAGAGAATGTTTATATGGAACAAATATCTTATTGGTTTGTTGACAGGTATTGTTTCTCATAGCACTTATTTACAGACTAGCAGTAAAAACTACCTGGAGAACGTTTTTCTGCCACATAGTACGTGTTGGACAGTCATGCCCAGGATACATTTCCAATACATATGATGAAGAGAACAGTCCACTCCCCCCCCATTATAGCCCCTCTCCAACATTGTTTTTAATGCAGACAGCTCCTGAACACTCTGATGTGTGCAAGTGTGGGGAAACCAGACATCCTTAAAACCAAAAGCTGACAGCCTACCAGAGTGGGCTGGTAAAAAATTGGATTCCTAGATTATTAAAACAAGGAAGAGGAGACCCGTTCCAACACACTCTGATCAGCCTAGGACAGGACACTTTTCTCAAAGGTACTAGTAAGTGCCACCTGCCATCTGGATTGAAAAGACACATGAACAATGACGGGGCGTGTCCAATCTGCTGTCATCTTGAGGGCTTTTGAAAGGGAGAAGGCAAACTCAAATTCCAACATCCTCCTGTAAATGAGGATGGCCAAAGCAATGTTTCCCTAGCCATATCATTAGCTCACTCAGTTGCTACAGACCCTTAAAGAGGTGTCCAGGAAGGTGAAGTCCCTGTAAGTGTGCCCTGCCCTGACAAGAGGCAGTTGAGCTTCTGACCACAGGCAGTTGAACTTTAGGGAGGAACCACCCTTGAGGGTCTCTAGCAACCCCAACTAGCCAGTTCCAGCCCACCCAAGACCCAAACAGCTGAGGTCAACACAGCCTGGAGGTTGTACTTGACCTTGTTCTCCCTCAACAATCACCAGCTCAGAAGTGAGTGTAGACAGCGCCTCTCCCACAGCCCAGCCAGCCTCATCGGCTTCAATGCTATCCAAGGCAGGATAGAGCCACAGAAACTCTAGGTGTCCCTCGGGCTCCCTTGCAACGGCCACTGGCCATCACGCCCACTTCTAAGGTGGAACTTCCTGTTGGGTCTCTCAACAAAAGGTGGCCTCGTGGTAGTGAGCAGCAGGCGAGCATTCGGTTCCCCTTGGGGAGTGGCAACCCAGAAAACACCCTCAACCAAGATCCAGAGCACGCTCCGTGGGGCTGAAATTTGGCATGAAAACAGACAAACCTTACATTCACCACAATCCCCAGAGTCGTGCTGTTTATTCTTTTGGGTGTCGTGAAATACCAAACCCATCATCCCCCTGATCACCCTAAAAGTTTGCCAGCCATCATTGGTAAGCCTTATCAAAGGATGAAACCCCACCAAGGTGGGCTGGGTCGTGTGTTCCTTCCTCATTTCAGAGCAGTGGTGCCTGGCTCTGAGCAGAGGCCCAGAATCTTCTTATGGATCCCCACACCAATGAGCAAATGCAGCGTACACAGCTGTTAACATCACAACTGCTCTGTCTGCCATCATTTGAATCTCTAAAATCTGCTCAGCTTCTAGGAATTCTCTCTTCTGCCTTCACCCTGGACTTTTAACCTGAGTGAAGGAAATCTTTCTCTTTTCAGGACCTGGACAGTTAGTTGCTCAGGGCAACTTTTCATTGTTCAAACCTCAACACTTGTCTGTGTCCATGCGCTGGAGGTAAAGGGGACCCTCAAGCAAAAATCTCATGGATGGTAAATAGGAGAGGAGTTGGTGATCTCAGCACTGCAGCTCTGTGGATTCAAGAAGGATGGGGTAACGGGCCTCTCGGAGACAGTCTTTGGCACAGAAGCCTCCCAGGTATGCTTCTCATAGTGAATCTCCATTTTGCTTGACCAAGACAAAGAAGCCAATGCTTAGGACTGCTAAGTCTCAAGGGCGAAAGGGGGCATGGGAGTGGGGAGGGATGGAGAGCATCCTTTGTGGTCTTTTCCAGCCCCCTTCTTTCTGGGCCAAGCTCTTCACCTTGTCACATACCAGCCTGAAGACAGGGACAAAAGTGCCTTCTTGGGAAGGTCCATTTCTCCAAAGAAGTCTAACCTGCAGGGTTTTCCTGACTCTACTCCCAACAGCAGGCCTGGAGAACAGAGGCTGAACTGCTAAGGCTCTTTTTGATGTCTCAAAGCACAGAACACTCTATGGGGACCGGAGAGCAAGACAAAGTCCCAAGGAGCCGGAATCCCTCAGAGCCATGCCTCTGCCTTCCATGGAGACAGGGAAGGACTGTGGATCCCCCTCCCCATATCTCCCAGTGAGGAGATCCATGAGTACTTTTTGAGGGACTGCCTTCTTTCCCAAGTGACTGTAATATGGGAATGACTCTGGGGTTGGCAACTGGCAGGCTGTCGGATTCTGGTTTCCCTGTAGCTCTTTCCACCCTTCTTTCCAAGCATCCGTTACCCTTGACAACATTTTTAAAGCACACATTCCACAAAGCAAAGCTTCATGTGTTTCGAAATGAATATTCACTGCTGGGGTCAGTCTGGCGTCTTCTGCCAACTATCAATAGAGGGCTGTCGACTCTCAGAGGCACACCCCAATTCTACCAGCACACTGTCAGGTTGGACCCAGACATCCATGCCCACACCAACTCAATGGTTCAAGAGGTAGAATGAAATGCTGAATCACCGGAGATGGGGGTAGATGGATGGTTCTCACCCTTCCACTTCAGTGAATCATTTCTGTTTGTACCAAACTGAAAGTTCACATCAGAGGGTTTTAGAATGGCACAGATGGAGCATTATACAGGCAAGTACCAATGGATGGAAAAATTAACATTTCAAATTTGACTTTGTCAAACATGACGGAACAGTCAAACACCCCCCCTGCTGTCCGAGTGCTGCTCCAACAGTATCCCAGCTGTGGCTGACCCCAGGTCAACTCTGCTGTCAGAGTGGAATAAAGTGACTTCAACATGCTTCCCGTTGACTGACATTTGCAGGTTAACTTGCATATGAAGCAGAGTCTGGACGTCTTCATTTAAAAAATGAACTACTGTCTATTTGAGGCTTACATTTATAGGTTTATAAGGATAAGCCACAAGTGAAAGAACACTAATATAACATATGTAGCTTCTTTTCAGAAAAAAAAAAAAAATGAGTTCAAAGAGAGATCCTTTTTTACTGTTGGTTTTGTGGTGATTTGAAAAGTAAACCTGGTAATAGTTTGAAATGAAGACTTTAAACACAGCCAGCTGTACCCAGGAATTTGGCTGCAAAAGGAGACTTCGGTTTAGCTAGAAGCAAAGAGTTCACTGTTAGGCTTATCATCTTTGAGGCCCTTGCTGGTACTGACTTTTGTTCCTGACCAGGAAATGCTAAGGGTTAAAGCACTTTATGTAGAACATTCACACTGAGTTTACCAATTTCAACTGTGTCATGACAACACGACACACTAGCCCCCCCACCTCACCAAAAGGTTGTCCAAACATCCAGTGGACATGGTAAGAAATATTAAACTCAGCATTTTTGGTGAGATAAAGGCAAATTGCACAAAGCAGACATCACAGGTGGGGCTTGGCATATGCCCACTGATCTCAACAACAGGGGAGCTAATCTGACTGCAAACAAGAGGTCTAAACCTGACTGCTGACAATTACCAAGCAAAAGAAAAACATCAAAGGCCTTCACAGAGAAAAATGCACCTCTCTTCGTTTTACATAAAAGTTTCTGGTGTCAGAAGCAAGATCAGGGAGCATCCCCTTGGCTTCCCGAGACATCGCATAAGGACGAGGCTTGCTCACTCAAGCATGGATGCACGTGGACACGGACTTTAAATGGCCCTATGGGAACCAGAAACAAGAAAACACGTGTCACTCATCACAAACAGGCAGCAGGCCACACTCACAGCAACAGGCCACCATAAATTAAGGACTTTCTGTGGAGGTGCCAACACCTCCTAGGCAGAGGCACGTCAATGCCCACAGAGGTCAACTGCAGAGCCGCCATGTCTCACAGCAAACCAGAGGCCTCTTCTTCATGCCTCCTCCATGGCCTTAAAAAGCAGGACCTGAGTCCCCTCCTGCAACAGGCAACTCAGCTGCCTCGAAAGAGGAAACTGTCACAAGATGTCACCACCAGCTGTGGGCTGCCGTGACCCTCAGTTTCAAGTCTTCGTAGTGTTCCTTAGTAGGGTCCTTCACAACACGGAGGTATGCTTCTTTTGCTGAGAGATGATTATAGCCTCACAGACTCCATCAAGGAATAAATACGAATTGAAAACAACAGTGGGGTGAGGGGGCGAGAGAAAATACACAAACGAGAGGTGCTTCTGTGTTCTTTCCCCGATGCCACCTCTCCAGCACTGCAGGGACATTCCAGTACAGGGCGTCATGTCCTGTGTAGGTAGAAGAGTCTCTGTTCCAAGAAGCAATCTACTTGGCCTCTGGTTTCTCCTGCAGCAGTGGAATAATTGACTCCCACGCCATGAGGCACTGAAAAGACAATATGCACAGAGGATCAGCATCGGGTGTCAGATTTCAGGGCCAGATTCTTCATTCTGTTCTCATCTACACTCTCATTGCCAATCCTGCTGGGTCACCTTTGTCTAATGACACGTATGTGTATTATCATGACTACTGTCAACTGGGGAGGTGAATGGTGTTTATTTGGAATGTGTCACCTCCATCTCTAAGGAAGACAGCAGTGTCCCCGCAAGGTTTACGTGCATTCAAGACAGTGCCTGAAGCCCATACCCAGTGAGTGGAAGTGGATTCATTGGAAGAAAATCTTCCCCTTGGAAAAGCAAAGCAGAGACCAGGCCTTGGTGAGGCCCTAGGTTCTCTGTATGGACGGCAACACTGTTCCAGGTACGTGGCGCTTGCACAAGTACGGGATCATGACTGGAACAGACCGGCCACCTGGATCAGAGTGGGCAGACAACCTGCTCTTCTTCGCCGAACTCAGATTTGCTTGTTTGGGTCACTCTTGGATTTTCCAAAAGAGAGAACAGGAGGAGGAGACCCAAGGATTCCATTATATTATGTCCAAACACTGCTAGATATTTTACATTCCTTATCACAACAATTCTATGAGGTAGCAATATTATTTATTACATGCACACCCGCTTTGTAGATGAGGAAAATGAATCTCAGATTACTTCGCTGGCCCAAGTCACACGGCTTTAAAGTGTCAGTGCTCATGACTCATGATTTTAACACGAATGCAAATTGATGCCCTTTCCACTACATCAATCTCTTCATTCCAGATCCTCGAGACAGGCCAAGAACGTAGCAGATACTGGCTCTATCCTCTTGAGGGCAGGCTGCTTAACGAAAATAATCCTCCCTTCCAGCAGTCTCTTGCATGGCGGGCAGGAAGGCCACAGCACACAGGGCCTTCCTTAGAAGCAGCCAGGGTGAATGAGGATTCTGTGCTGAGTCAGCTAGGGGGGTGGGTCAAAGGAGATGGAAAGAGAAGGAGGCATCATCAGGTCGGGCAGGAAAGAAGAGGGTGAAACAACTCCTGGACGCCTTTCTTGGTGATGCTGAAGTTAGAGAAGCCAGACTTAGAAGCCTGACCCACATAAGGAAGGCAAAGAGCCTTGAGGAACTTGCAAGGGACTCCGAGTGAGGTCCTAGGCCATCACCTCAGATCTGGAAGAGTCTGTCTGCGTCGGCTCTGAGGAACTGAGGCCAGAGCAGCTTTCTTCTTTCCATTCCCCAAGTATCCCACACTTTTCCTACCCCAGGAACCTTGGATATGTTGCTCCCTTAGTCTGGAACGCCCACTCTCTGGCGTCTTTGTCTCTGAGGCTCAGAATACATGTTACTTCCAGACTGACCGTGCCTGCCCGCTCCATCTACTCCCTCTTCCCCTCACCTGAATTACACCCTAGCATTTCCTCCTAGTGTCCTGTTCTCTTCCTTTAGCACACATAGCTCACTCATAGCTGTGGAATTCTTTCATTAATATTCATCCTCCAATAGACTGAGGATGCCTTAAGGGTAGGGGTCATGCTATTTATTTATCAATTTTATAGATGCAGTCTCTTGCACATAGCAAATACACAAAAAGCATTGGTCAAATATATGTGAGGAACCAAAACCAGGCCCCAAGACAGTGACACTGTTAGTGTATAATGGGAAGATACAGACAATGAGACCAGAGTTGTTGAACCCTGGGGCCCTGGGGATGCTAGGATTCGGCTTCAAGAAGGGTGAAGGAGACACTGGACCTGGTCAGTTTTACAGTAGTGGGAAGGCTGCTGAACAGCAGAGAGAGGCAACAGGGGCAAGGAAGAAAGGAACATTTACTAAATGCCTGCCGTGCGCTGGGCATGTTCTAGGTGCATTATTTCACAGTATCTTCACAATTGCTGCATGGAGGACCACTTCCATTCACAGATAAAGAAACAGAGGCACAGAGAGGCACCTTTCCTACTAGCACAATAAGCAGAGGAATGAGGCCTCGACTTCACAGGTGGTGAACTTTCCACCTCTGGGCCGGCAGAGCTGTTCTGGAGGGCACTATCCCCAAGGCTGACAATGATGGAACCACTAGACTTGTGGACCCATCAGTTCTACAGTGCTAGGCTGCGCCAGCTCGGGCAGAGCTTTCTAAACGCTGCTGAGCCTTAGTTTCTTGAGCTTTCAATTGAGAACCATAAAGCTCTCAGTCGTGCAGTGGCAAGACTTAAATATTAACTAGATGACCCACACAACGCATCTGATCCAGCACCAGCTCAGGACCACAGCCGGGCTCCATGGAAATGGCCAGGAGGAAGGGAGTGGGTTTCGTCCTCCCCTTGTCAATCAGCCCCTTCCCCAAGAACTGAGCAGCAAAGGCCACTCCATGCCTATTTCCTTAGCCCTCCCCCAGGAGACCTGGAGAAGATGCAGACACACTGCCTCCAGGACCATCAAAGCCTCAGAAAATATGGATCCTTATCACTTAGGATGGGTGTGTTTCCAGGACTGTGGTGTAAGAGCTGGGTTAGTCCCGGTCCATAAGCTGGGAGCCTGCTGTGCCTCCGCACTTGATGTCATGCCTACAGGTTCCTTGTTGATTATGATCAGGCCAGGCTCTATAATTTTAGGCTTTTAAGGAATATTAGGATTCATTGGCAGAAAGGATCTAAAGGTGGATACAGTAGGGGCAAACGGACTGAGGAGAGGGGGCTGTAGCTTGACCGGAATCACTGTGCGTATGGGCAGGGGGCTTAACCCAGGGTCCACAGATCAGGGGATCCGTGAATGAAACTGTTTTTTTTTTTTTTTCAGTGCTGGGGATCGAACCCATGGCTTTGTGCTTGCAAGGCAAGCACTCTACCGGCTAAGCTATCTCCCCAGCCCAATGAAACTGTTTTTAATAGAACTGTTTTCCTTTGTAACCCCACATACCTTCCTATTAGGTATTTAAAAATGGTATTTTTAAGTCTATTTTAAAAAAACAAACAGTACTTTGAAAAGGGGCGTATCAGCTTCACCAAATGACCAGAGGGGCCATGGCACAATGACAGTGACGAGCCCTGTATGTGGACCTTGAGGCAGTGAAGTAACCCCAGGGCCTCTGCTGTCTCGCAGCGCCCGTGTGCTGAAGGGCTGACCGACTCGGAGGCAGCCAGAGCCCAGGACCAGAGAGCATAGGAGACAGAGCCGCTGCTTCCACCAGTATGTGCAAGGGGAACCCATGTGGGTGCTGGGGCGCCGGCTGCCAAACCCGCCAGCGCAGCTGGGTGAGCAAACACAGGTCAGCTGAGGTCAGCCAGGCAGAAGAAGGGAAGGACCTGGGAGGAGCAAGGTCTCTGCTTCTGGGTTTCTGGGGGACCCTCATGAAAGGCTCTGGCTATCAGAACTACCGTCGTGTGGGGCCCACCCTTTACCTTCTCATAGTACTGGATGTTCTTGTCAGCCAACCCCATGAGCAGCTGCCGGAAGTCCTGCCTCTTGTTGCTCTGCCACCTCTCCATGTCAGCCTTCAGGTCCGCATTGAAGCACTCCATCCGATCCTGACATTTCTCCACATCCGCTGGCACCTGGAAGCAGGGGGCATATGTAGGGAGTTTGTGTGACTGGTTTCTCCCACCTGGGTCTCCTCTTCCACATTTGTGGGAGGCTGGAGTGCTACATTAAAATGTCATCAACAGAGCCTACAGAGTGGGAGAAAATCTTTGCCAATCATACTTCAGATAGAGCACTAATCGCCAGAATCTATAAAGAACTCAAAAAACTCTACACCAAGAATGCAAATAATCCAATCGACAAATGGGCTAAGGAAATGAATAGATACTTCACAGAAGAAGATCTACAAGCAATCAACAAACATATGGAAAAATGTTCAACATCTCTAGTAATAAGAGAAATGCAAATCAAAACCACCCTAAGATTCCATCTCACCCCAATTAGAATGGCGATTATCAAGAATACAAGCAACAACAGGTGTTGGCGAGGATGTGGGGAGAAAGGTACACTCATACATTGCTGGTGGGGCTGCAAATTAGTGCAGCCACTCTGGAAAGCAGTGTGGAGACTCCTTAGAAAACTTGGAATGGAACCACCATTTGACCCAGTTATCCCACTCCTTGGCCTATACCCAAAGGACTTAAAATCAGCATATTACAGAGATAAAGCCACATCAATGTTCATAGCTGCTCAGTTCACAATAGCCAGATTGTGGAACCAACTAGATGTCCTTCAATTGATGAATGGATAAAGAAACTGTGGTATATATATATATATACAATGGAATATTACTCAGCCATAAAGAATGATAAAATTATGGCATTTGCAGGTAAATGGATGAAACTGGAGAATATCATGCTAAGTGAGATAAACCAATCTCAAAAAACCAAAGGACGAATGATATCACTAATAAGTGGATGATGACACATAATGGAGGGTGGGAGGGGTTAGTGTTAGGGTTAGAGTTAGGGTTAGGGAGGAAGGGCAAGAATGGAGGAAGGAAGGACTGTATAGAGGGAAAAGAGGGGTGGGAGGGGTGGGGGGGAAGGAAAAAAAATAACAGAATGAATCAAACAACACTACCCTATGTAAATTTATGATTACACAAATGGTATGCCTTGACTCCATGTACAAACAGAGAAACAACATGTATCCCACTTGTTTACAATTTTTAAAAAAATGTCATCAACACACTCTCTTCCCTGGAGACATCCACCTGAGCTTCTGAGTCTTAAAGAGGAGCTCTGGAAAGGGCTATTCTAACTCAAATCTTCCAGTCCACTCAAGCGCAACAGAGACTCATGTGGGAAACCCCCGCTTACACACAGGGAGAACAAACACTGCAACTCAGAGTTGATGAGTTTGGTTCCTTTCAGGATTTACCCATCCACACTTGAAAAAATGTGTGCAGACTTTGCACATATAATATCAACTACTGTGTTTCACCCTGCTGTTCTGTGTCCCAAACTGGAACCAGAAAATAAATAGGTTTTCCCAGATTACTATTCCATTTCTTAACAATGTTTGATATTGCCTTTCCTCATTAATCAGAGAATCAACAGCAATAAGACTGCCCGTCAGCTTCCTCAGCTGAACCCCACATTACCAACACAATGGAGACTTGCGTATGTTCCTCTAGATAGCAGATGATCACAAATGAAGTTACAGGAAGATTAGGTCTGAGAAAATGGGAGGAAAACGGTTTTTGTATATCAAGAGAGAAGAAACAGCAGGCAGTTTCACGTTTTTCTTAACAAGGTCTAGAACTTTCTCAAAAAAAGGACTACAGCAATTGGATTTCACAACTTTCTTTGCTTTGGTGAGTTTCATCCACAGTGAGGGTGTCTTCTGGTCACAGTGGTTCCCAAAGCACAAGGCTGCTTCTCCTAACTCAAGTGTTCCACTGGGCCCTGTTGGTGGCCAGAGAGCTGCTGTGCCCAAAGCTGGGTCAATGAGATCTTGTAGGTTTTGTGTGCTGAGGACAAGGAACCTGAATGTCTCCAAGATGTGCTCTGGGGCCAATCTCAGCCAATCAAGGAAGAAGTTTAGCACCAAGCCTATGGGCAAAGAGCTGGCTAGAACAATGCCCACACAGCAAGGTCAGGCCTTAAGAACACGGACTTCTCAGAGCTTAGCCACCTGACACAGCAAGGGGCTCAAATATGCTTGGTAGAGAACTAAACTTGGGTGAGACAAGGGTGAGTTGGAGAAAAAGACATACCCAGACTTCCTGGCAACGTAAGAAAAACTTCTAAAAGGGAAAAAGCAGACTTCTTCAAAGTAGCCTTCATGAGCCTTTATGTGGAAATATCTAGCTTATCATTATGACATTCCATGCTTGGCACTGAGGAACACAAAGGTGCTTAGGTTCTCAACAGGCAAATTTTGTCTCAAGTTGCCTGCAGTTATTTTGAGAAGAAAAAGGAACAAGCCTAGATGCTAAGTTGAGAAGTCACAAGGATTTTCACCTTACACTGAGGAGGAGTGGTGGGGAGTCCAAATTGGTGAAGGGTGAGGCCTACTTGAGGAAGTAGCACTGATATGATTTTAAAGATGAGAGAAATGGGACATGAGAGTGAAGAGGACTCTCCAGAGAGAAGTCCATGCAAGTGAGAGGTGAGGAGATACCCAGACCCACCAGGAGGAACAGCTCACAGGCCTGGTGTTCACAAAGGCATATTTGGGAGGACTTTCTCCAGTTGGTGAGACTGGGGTTGGAGGTTAGAGGATGAGAATCCTGGAACTTTCCCTGAAGGTGAGTTTTTCTGAGGCCCATTTAACTCATGACCTCTTCTGAAGAAGAGAAAAAGCCTCACACAGCTTCTCACTAGAGGGTTTGAATAACACATCTATCACTTATCAGATGTGAGACTTGGGTCTCTGTACCTCAGTTTCTTTTTCTGGAAAAACATCCTATCCACCTTATAAGATTGTTGTGAGATTCAGTGAGATAATACTTGTAAAGCACCTGGTGCCTGGCATACATTAAGCACTCCATAAATGTTCATTCATATCAGAATATTATAATTGCTATTCACAAAGGAATCTAGCTTTACACAGCCTCTCAAGTCAAGAATATTTTATTGAGCTTTATCCCATGTATTGCAAAAAAAAAGAATTCTTTTCCACCTTACAAATGTTATATTATTAAATATGTTCTTTCAAACTAGATGCCACCCTTTGACCATGCTACCCCACCCTGAGATTTCACCAGACCTGAGAGATGAGTCAACACCTCACCACAGGTTGGCATGAGGTTCCACTGGACACTCTGGAACCAGGCAGTGGCCAGAACACTAGAAGGGGAAGGATGGATTAAAACAAACTAGTGGAGACTACTGACAGATCTGGCAACCAAATGCCCCTGAGAAATAAGATACAAGGAATCAGAAAGGAGCTTTAAGTTTCTAGTCCAGATGACTTGACTGACAATAATATCACTAAGGAACTCAGGATGTAGGACAGGTCCGCAATCCACAGCAAGGAGGGAGTTATAACCATGAGAAGGGTGAGACTTCCCTCCACAAGAGAGCTGAGACAGCTATAACAAGAACCACCAAAGAACTCAACTAAGAAATAGGTAAAGGACTTGAACAAAAGATAGACAAATGGCCAAAAGCACATGAAAAGATGTTTGACACCACTGATCATGAATGAGACAGATGCATATCCAAATTACAATACCACCTCACATCCACTAGGGAGGTGCTATCAAAATAACAGACACAACAACAATATGGGGAATTGGAACCTTGTGCCCTGTTAGCAGGAATAGAAAATGGTGTAGTCACTGTGGAAAACAGTACAGCAGTTCCTCCAACAATTAAACATAAAACTCCCACATGATCCTGCTGGATTCTACTTCTGGGTATATATCTCCAAAATAATTGAAACCAACGTCTCAAAGTGCTGTCTGTACACGCATGCCCACAGCAGCATTATTCAGCCAAAGGGAGGAAACAACCCAAATGCCCACTGATGCATGAATGGATAAATGAAATATAGTATGGACATACAATGGGGTATTACTCAACCTTAAAAAGGAAAGAAATTCTGACACAGGCTACCTCATGGATGAACCTGGAGTACATCATGCGAAGTGAAATAAGCAATCAACAGCAGAATGGATACTGCATGATTCCATCTACATGAGGTACCTAGACAAAGTACTTAGAATAAAAACAAAGTAGAACCACAGTTGACAGAGGTTGAGGGAGGGGGAGTTGCTTAGTGGATGTACAGTTTCAGTTCTGCAAGGTGCGGAGTTTTAGAGACTGACTGTACAACAATGAGAATGTGTGTACTGCTATTGAACTGGGCACTTACAACGGATGGTAAATTTGGCAAATTTTGTGTTATGTATATAACCATATTTTAAAAAATGTATGAGGGGCAGGGATTGTAGCTCAGTGGTAGAACACTTCCCTAGCATGTGGGAGGCACTGGGTTCGATCCTCAGCATCACATAAAAAAAATAAAGTTATAAAAATATATTTTTAAAATACATATACATGAGAAGGAATAAAAGGGGGATGGGGAAGGCAGGATCTAAGGGTAGAACCATGAAGCAGCCTGCTTTTATAGAATTAATAAAGGACTCAACAAAGATCACTAAGAAAGGTGGGCACAGAAGGAGCAGGAGGCAAATCAAAAAGAACCGGACCAAAGAAGCCCAGGAATGGAGGGAGAGGGGAGTGGGTAAAGAGAAGAGAGTAAAAGGAACTGGGTGATCTGTCTGAAGTGACCAGCTTGTGAAGTTCCCCAGCTTTATGCAGAAGAGGACAGCTGTAGCTCTGACACTCGGGCCTGCCTGGGTTCTTACTCTGCTTACTGAACAGCATGTGAGTGACAATTAATTTACTGACTAGTAACATCCAGTCTTCCCTCTTATCAAGGTTTCCACTTCTGCGACTGAGGGATGGTTAAGAGTCGGGCTTCTCATGGCTGAAAGATGTGGGGATGGCGATGCAGATCCCCAGAAGAAAAGAGACATCACCACGTAAGGCATCCAAGACCAGAAACTTCCAAACAGAGGACAAAATGGCACTTTTCACATAGGTTCCCCTCTCTCTCTCCAGAATTTCCATTACAGAACATGTAATAGCTGGGCTGGGAAAGGCTCTGGTGGGATGAGATTGTGCATTTGTGTGTTTGGGGTGCAGGGTGGGAACCTATATTTACTCAACAGTCATTTATAAAGGTATTCCTGAGCTCTTCCCACGTGTGGGGCTCGAGGATATACATTGTTTCTTGAAGCTAGGCTGGACATGTCACATTATCTGCTCCCACGATGACCACAGGTTAATGAAATCCCCCAAGACTAAACAAGGCAGACAAATCCCAAGACCTGGGGGAGAGGCATGCTCCCGGCTTCTGTGGGACAGGTTTCAGGACCAAGGACAGATCTGGCTCAGGATGGTGGTCTCCTCAGTCAAAGGCTCTGAGCAAACAAGTGAGGCAGAGCTCCCTAACTGGCCTGGTGCAAAGAGCAGACACACTGATCCCCACAGCCTACAGGAAAGCCAGAGTGACCAGGCTAGCCACCTCCAGCTCCCAGCGACCTTGTCTGTTTATCCCAGTGCACCATACAAATATTTTGTTTCTATGTGAGCTGTGAAGTGAAAAAAAAGTTGAAAAAACATTAAGACAGGATTAAACAAACAAACAGGTGAGACCAGAGAGAAAAGCAAGTGCTAAGATGAGTCACAACAGATACAGCGAGAACTGAGAGTCGTGAATTTGCCTGCACCACGATTGAGAGACGTGGGGGTCACAGAGGTCAAAGACCTGTCTCTCCCCAGTCCCTTCGGGGTTCATGTCCACTGGCTGACGAGGCCAGAGCCCTCCCTTCTGCAGAGCAAAGACTGCTGGGGCCGGGACCCTGGCAGGGAGAATGCCAGTACCACTATTTGTTAGCTCTGGCACACAAGTTATGTAATTCCCCTGGGCCCTGGATCCTCATTTGTAAAGCTGAAACACACTGACAGAAGGCAGGAATTAAAGAGGAAAAGAAAGATGACTGAGTTCCGCCCTCCTGTGGCTGAGCCTGTCTGGTTTTCTAACACAGGCTGAGATGATAGCGTTATGGAGAAAACTGGGAACGCCAGGCATTTCTATCCTCACTTGCCAGACATGTCTGGAGATGACAGGTAGTGCTGCCGAGTTCTCCAGTTTATACTCGCTCCATATTAAGAAGGGTCCCCACTGCCCCTCAGAACTAGAGTTCTTGCTGTTGGCCACATCATCCCCATGCACAATGTCTGCCCTCCTGGAGGTTCTCAGGGCTTATAAAGGTGCACAGCATTTTTCTCTTCTTTCTCCTTTTCCAGATAGGGTCTCACTATGTTGCCTAGGGTTGGCCTCAAACTCAACAGCTCAGGCGATATTCCTGCTCAGCCTCCCGTTTAGAGGGTTGGGCTGTCCAAGTAAGTCCAATTCCTACTTCCCTCTCTTCTTCTAAACCTGAGAAGCCCAGTATCTTATTTTCTGCTCCCATTTGTCTTCACACAACACAGTAGTTCACTTCCACATGCCACTCACTTCCACACCCACCTCCAGGCCCACACACCTCCACACACCACGCCCACTCATCTCCATGTGCCACTCCCACTCAGAGTCTCCACACACCACGCCCACTCATCTCCACAAGCCACGCCCTCTCATCTCCACACACCAAGACCACTCATCTCCACAAGCCACGCCCTCTCATCGCCACACGCCATGTCTACTGTTCACATTGCCATGCCTTCACTTCCCCTGATACCTCTCACTTTCGTGCTGATGCTACCCATTTCAAACAGCTTCTTCATCTGGCATTGTACCCAGGGCAAGACCGCTTACAGGCAGGATCTACGACAGCCCTTCCTGCCTTATTTTTTTACCTTTTGAAGGTAATGGTAAACATTTTGCAAAGCATCCTCTCCTGGAATCCCTTCTTTGTTCTTCTCTGAACTAATGCTACATGAACATATTAGCACTGAAAAGGGTCAAATGCAGAATAAAGTAAAACATAAATGTTCCCTCCAGTTCCCCTTGCTGTCTACACTCAGGTTTGTATACCTCCACTCCGGTTTCATACACGATTCCCTGACCCCTCTTGTTTCCAGTACTAGCTCTGATATCTTTCCCAGCTTCTAAGGAGGGTCAGATCCTAAGATTTACACAAGCTTATGGCCAACCCCCATATAAGTGCCTACAATTCCTCAATCTCAAGATAAGGAAAACTAAGCCCATAGCTCCATTCGCCTGAGCCTAAACCACCTCAGTGTCTGCTGAGCTTTCTCAAAGCCTAGAATCAAAGCAGAACTTAAAATCTATGATTATTCTACTTCACGCTGCTCCTGAGGCCTCATCACGCCTGCCCTTAGTCACAGGCTCTCAGCGCAGCACCTGGAGCTGTGGGCGCCCACCTCAACCCAACTCTCATCCTAGGACTCCTTCCTCCTAAGACAACCACCCCAGTTTGAAACCTGAAACCCAGGTCAGAGACCCCTGAAGCGACTTCCTTCCTCTGGGTCACAGAAAAGTGATCGGGTTTCAATACCATGCCATGGCCTCACAAAAATCAACGTTTCCTCATCTTTGAGGCAAAGGTTTCGAGGTTTCACTTCCAAGTGAAGCAAGCCCCCAGATCCTCTTAGATCTTCTGTTAACATGCCAAGGCCCAGGAACCCCTCGTTCCCTGCATCCCTGCCTCACACCTGTGAGCTCTGTCGTCACCACAATTAGTCACCAACTGAACTGGCAGAGTCCTTGGGGTAGAATCACCCTTAATCCACTTCCTCACACCCTGGTTTTTACCTCATCAATAGCAGCTCTGGTTTGGTGAGCTTGAAACCATACCAAGCAAAGCACAGCAAAACCTGAAGTTGCTCATTTCTATCTGCCTGCTGTCAGGGGGGAGAGGGGAACAGGGAGGTGGGAATGAGAAAACAATGTCTAAAACACTGTGATCTGAAAAAGCAAAAAATAAATAAATAAATAAAACAACTGTTTTTAAACATAGGTGGCAACGATGTCCATCAGCATTCCCAGTGCAGACACCAAGACCACACGGGCAGCAGAGGCTCATCTGCTGCTACGAGACTGACCCTGAGCATTTTATATGATCACAATGGTGGCAAGTCTGAGATGAGTGAGGCTCACAAAGGTTAATGAACAAACTGGGGGACAGAGCTGGGCTTTGAACCCAGGGCCAAGGGCTTCTAAATCCTCTGCTCTTCCTACCATGCCACAGTAGACCTGGATAGGCTGCCAAATGAGCCTCCTCTGTCCACCAAGGTGGCTGCCACCTCAGATCCAACAGGTGCGCAATTTTAGGGCGCAACTTTTAGATTATACTTATCGGTAAACCAGCTTGATAATCACACTTGCTAAGTAATAATGAAATCAACTCTGGCATAGTTCAGTCTCCACCAGGAAGAGAGAAGACACCCCAGTGTAGGAAGAGAAGGCAGGTGTGTGTAGGACCTACTCGTTTCACTAGCTGGAAAAAATCCTCCCCCTCTTGTAAGAATTCGCGTGGCCAAGGGGATGCGCCAAGTGGGGTAGAAATCAGCCCTGGGAAGAGGAGTCTCCCACCCACACCAGCAAGAATAGGAGGCTGAGGAGCCTCCGCAACTGGACTGGGAAGTATGTAGGAGCCAAAGCCAGCTGCTCCCTCTGCCTGAGACTGTTCGAAGCTGGTGTGAGTTTCCAGCAGCCAGTAAGGAGGGCCCAACTAGTCAGCCTATTATTCCTCATCCTCAGCTTCTGTCTTGGAAAGACTATGTCCAGGATAGGGCTGGACACATTGAACACACTCTGAAAAGGCTTATATTCAGTCCTGGGCACATGTAAATGCTGACAAAACTATTTAAGTGACACTTGTACATGCAGGATCCTCAGTTTCTAAACTAGGCCAGTGGCAGGACTTGCTGGCTCTCCTTCCCAACCTTGCCAGGAAAAGTGACTTCCAAGGTTTTTAAAAAGTATTTCATGGAATGGACCCACCTTTTGACCCAATTATCCCACTCCTTGGTTTATACCCAAAGGACTTAAAATCAACATACTATAGTAACACAGCCACATCAATGTTTAGAGCAGCTCAATTCACAATAGTTAGATTGTGGAACCAACCTAGATGCCCTTCAACTGATGAATGGATAAAGAAACTGGTATATATACACAGTGGAATATTATTCAGCCATAAAGAATAATAATATTGTGGCATTTGCAGATAAATGGATAGATCTGGAGAATATCATGCTTTTGAAATAAGCCAATCCCCAAAAACAAAGGCTGAATGTTTTCCCTGACAAGTGGATGATGATTCATAATGGGGGTGGGGGGGTGGGGTTGAGAGAAGAATGGAGGAACTTTACATTACGTAGAGGGAAGTTACAGGGGAGAGGGGTGGGGGTATGAAAGATGTTGAAATGAGACACACATTATTACCCTGTGTACATGTATGATTATATGAATGGTGTGACTCTACATCATGTACAACCATAGAAATGGAAAGTTGTACCCCATTTGTGTACAATGAATCAAAATGCAGTCTGTAAAAATTAAAAAATAAATAAATATATAAAAGAAAAAAATATTTGACAAAGACTATTATATTAAAGGGCAGGATTTGATTTACATACACATTAGGTAATGACTGCCATAATCATTAAGTCATACCCATCCTCACCCGTGCTGTACATTAGATTCCCCAGACGTGTGGTTGTTTTGCTTTGTTTGAAGTGGGGTCTCAATGTGTTGTCCAGGCTGTCCTTGAACTCCTGGGCTCAAGTGATCCCCCCGCCTCAGCCTCCTGCAGACAGTCGCCACCACACCCAGCTGACGACAGAGGGTTGGTACCTTCTGACCCGCAGCTCTCTGTCTCCAACCCCTGGCAACCACTCTTCTACTCTTTCTATGAGGCCAGCATTTTTAGATGCCTCATAAATGAGACCATGAAGCATTTATCTTTTTGTAAAGTGACTTCTGTCTTATATTTGGGGTTAAATGATCAGAAGGAAAAATTTTAAATACAAAAGCAATATTCCATGTCATTCTTTTTAACAGGACTGAGACGAGGGCCCGGCAGATGGCACAATAGGACAGCTAGAAATTCACCAACAGGACAGGGTTGGAGACAGAGGGCAGTCATGCACCTGGCTGCACTTCTTGTGGCCTCCCTTGTTGCACACAGGATGGAAGAAGGCCAATAGGCCAAGCAAGAGAACCAAGAGGGGGGTCCCAGCCACCAGCACTGCGCCAGGGACAAGGGCCCCAATCCTGCCCAGCTCCCCACAAGATGCAGAGAGCTTCACAGTCAGGTGTAGAAGTCACTCTATGGGTGACATGCATATCAACACAGAAAGCATGCATGGTATGCCTACTGTATACAGCATTTGAATGAAGAGACACTTGGCATAAAAGAGGTGAGGCAATCTACTATACTTTGTGGCTTATTTCCTCACCCATGAAATGGGGAAAGAACAATGTCTTCCCACTGGGCCTCAGATTACCTGCCTGGTCATCATGCAACATAATTCATATATATAAGAAAAAACTCTACATAAAGCCAAGGAATGCCATTTCTGAGGTTTGGGTTTTAAATCCCCAAAGCTGATTCCTTTCCAGGTGTGTGTCAATAGCAGCAGTAGCAAGAAGCAAGGCAGAGGAAGGATGGAAGAATGGACAGAAGGTAGAAAAGAGGGAGAGAGAGAAAGGCAGAGAGAAAAGGAGGGAGGGAGGGAGAGAGAGAGGGAGGAAAGGGTAGAAGAGAAGGAAAAGAAGAAAAGTTCTCAGGTCAAACTTGCCCTGAAACTTGGGTCTCTATCATTATCTTTTTAATAACACTCCCTATTCCACCCCTTCTTTCCAAACAAATAAACCTTATGTTTACAAACAAAAAAGAAACAGAATAACATAACGGTAGTGGCAAGGTTCCACAGTTGTATGCAGGGTACAATCCTGGCTCTACCAGTTGCTAGCTATGTCATCGTGGCTCTTGGTTTGTTCATCTCAAGCCTTGGTTTGTTCATCTCTTAAATGGGAAAAACAGTGGTACCTAAACCACATGGTTGTTGTATGGAATAAACGAGCGCAGCTTCGCATACTATCAGCACTTTCACACTGGCTAGCAGGACTCTCGCTTTTAACCCCGGCTGGAGGGAAGAGAAGGGCAATAAATGGAATGACTCAAACAGCAGATGCATTTTGCCTTCATGATCCCCGATTGTGAGCCAGAGGGCAGCAGAAGCAAGTTAGACCAGTGCTTCTCAAACTCAGTGGAGTCAAGACCCACTTTTTGTTGGTTTTTGCCCCCAACTCAGCCGAACTGCAGTCCTACTGTGCACACGGAGCATGCAGTCTGCTCCCAACAACGGCAGTCTGACAACACCCACCTCAAGTGTCCCACAGGCGTGCGACTGGTTCCACAGCCACGTCCGCTGCTATACTCGTTTCTAAGCTCTTTTTCCCCTGTTCTGTGACTTGCTCCTCATGGGTGGCTAACAGCTCGTGCCCCATTGCTGAACCTTACTCTGAAAGCTCTGATCTGCATTGCCATTTTACAGAGTGAGGAAAAGCCAATGAATGGTGGGGACACAAGACTTTTTTATAAGTCTCAGAAAAAAGCAGAAACTTTAACTCCTAGTGCACATTAGGAACTCTAAGAAATAAGAAGAGAGAGCAAAAAGAGGAAAATAATAACATCGACACCGCCCAGCTGGCACTGGGCACCTTGGTCATACAGATCTAGGGACACGTGTTATTTAGCACCAGCAGGGAAGCTACAGCCGGGAGCAGCCCATCTCTTGCCGGGGGCTTCCCTGACCTTGGGGCGGTCTTCCTTTCTCAGAGCCACGGCTTCCAGTTTGGCTTCATACTCTGCTTGAACTTGGTCCCTCTTCTTCAATACGCTCTGTGGGAGGAGAGAGAGGAGAAGCATGTAACACAGAGTCCACAACGGGGCCTCCAATGCCCCGGAAACAGCTCCTTTACCCAGCCCTCCCCAAATCACAGCACTATGTGGTCCCACCACGCGCTCCCGGAACAGTCTTCTAGTGATCCAGAAGCTGCAGCATGACACGTGGCAAGAACTCTAGAGGAAGCAGGGAAGACGGGGGAAGAAAGGAGAGCCAGCCCCAGAGACTGAGCCTTCCAGGAGGTAACCGCGCCTGATGCTAAATATGAGATGGTTCCAGGGAAGGGGGAAAGGTGCTCACCCACTGCTGCACAGACGGGGGGACCCAGCCTCACCATGCGCAGAGGGCCTGGCAGTGGGAAAGGTGCAGTTTCACAGGTAACAATGTGGGACATTCCCTGAACTCAATGGAAAAGTCTAAGTCAAGAAAGTTCTTTGCTATTATTAAACATGTATTTATTTACTGTAATTGACACATCAAAATTTATTGTGTTCAACATGCTGTTTTGAAATATGTATACATTATGGTATGGCTAAATAGAGCTATTTAACTATGCATGACCTCACACACTTAATTTTTCTGGGGTAGAAACATCTAAAAATTATTCTCTTAGCAATTTTCGAGAATACAACCCATTACAATGAACTGTAGTCTGCATGTCATGCAATAGATCTAGGAGAGTTCTTGACTAATTCATTGAGTTGATACCTGGTAGACTGGTTCACTGATCCATGAGCTGCTTATCTGTCCTCTACAAAGAGATGTGGTCCCACCTACAGGGTTCAGTCTGAGAGAGGTGCAGACACAGTACAAGGCTGTATTTGGTACAAGAGCCACGCAGCAAGCCTGCCAGAGTGAAAGGTCACTGGGCCCAAACTGAGCCATCCCTGGATGGCACTAAGGTCGAGGAGCCAGGAGCTCAGTGTGCAAAACATGAGGAGACACTCACTCCTAAGCCCATGCCAGTGGAAGGTCAGCACCTAAGACAGGATCTCCTTAAATGTGCTCGGGGCTCACTGCCCTTGCCTCACCCAGTCTGAGCTCTACCTCTGAGACCCCATCAAACAAAACAGAAAACCTTGCAGTAGATATTCTAGAAAAACATCTGTTTTATCAGAGGGTTTCTTCTGGTAGAATCACAAATGGCAATCAAGAACAAAAAAACTTTCCTTCCCACTAACTCGGAAGTCGAAAGTTGCTATCAGTTTCTGAGCATGAACTTCCCCAGGAGGGACCCTCTCTGAGAGCAAGGATCGGGAAGGAGGCATGCCTGGGCTAAAAGGTGGGCACCTGGGTCCCGGCCAGCGCCCTCAAAGGTGACGAGTGGCTAAAGAGCTGAGAGCGCTCCAGGGCCAACCTTCTGACAGATGGGCCAACACCAGGAAGCCCAGGTCTTCCCCCAAGGAGGAGTTTCCTCTGAGCAGCGTGTTCCCGCGAGCTAAACTGCAGCTGTTTAATTCGCATGGGGTGTCGCTCGCCTTTCTCATCAGGCCTTTGACGTTGGCTCCTCATACTCAGTAACCTTGGAAGAGCATTATTTATGGTGCTGTTCAATGGGGCCTTCTGCTATGATGGAGACGGTCTATGAACGGCACTGACACAGTGGTCCCTAGCGCCGAGTGCCTCCTGAACACCTAAAATGTGGCTCATGTGACTGAGAAACTGGGTTTAAATTTTTATTTAGCTTTACTAATTTGAATTTAAACTTAATAAGTAGTTACATATGGCTAGTGGTCAGCATATTGGATGGCATAAATCTACAAAGTAAAACTGAAGAAAATAAAACACCACCAAAAAAACACCAAATCTACACCAAGGGTAGTAAAGATCGTAGCCTCAGCCAAGAGAAATAAAGACACAGTGCCATCCGGGGTGATGGAGCAGCCAGGAAAGGGGTGACGCACCTTTCCAGCAGACGCACGTCCCTTCACCAGATGCTACAGAGCTTACTGGAAAAAAGCACACGTCACCGGTCCAGCCCTCTGAGGAATGGAGATGACTCGCTGCGATGGCATCTGCCAGGTCTATGTGGCAAGAACCTTGAAAACAATGGCTTGGAACACGGCCAGCACAGTGCTGGGCTTCCTGCTCCCTGTCTGCTCCACCTTACCAGGGCTGCCAGGGCCCCTGGGAGAGGAGCAGGGAGGTACGCCAACTCCACAGAGCTAAAACGGTCTCAATGTGTCTCCTCCCCACTCCACAAAGAAGGCGGGGAGCCCTAAGATGCAGCCACTTCCCCTTCCTCCAGTTAGCCTGGCCTCTCCCCTCAGCCTCCACTGCCCCAGCCTCCCCTGGAGCAGCCAGAATGCTGACCTCTCGTGCAGCTGGCAGGAGGATCTTGCTAACGCCCCTGTGTCCCCAAACAGCATGCAAGGCGCACAAGATCCCAGCAGAGGCGAAAGGCCATTATCCCTGCTTTCTGGACAAGGAGACTTGGTACAGCAACAATGATAGGACCTGCTTGGGGCCCTGCTGTTGGCTGACAGCACAGCAGTGACTTGTCCAAGCTCTTCTGGCACATTCCAGCTTAGGGTTTCACAGCCTGAGTACAGCTCAGAGTTCGGAAGCACATCTGGAATAGAAACAAACCACTGGGGATGACCGTCCTTGGGGGCAGAGCTCCAGTCGCTGTTGGCCACAGGCCGAGGGGATGGATGGGCTCCCACCCCAAACGCACAGCCTCTGGGGGGAAAGCAGCCAAACCAGCCTGTGATGGTCAGATGGTACCTGAGCCTGAAATGGGGTGAGAGGACCAGGACCACGTCGGCTCTCCACAGAGGCCCCTCCATCACCACGGGACAAGCACAGGATAGGGACAGTTAAGCCGCTCACAGAACTTCATAAGGATCTGGTTCTAACAGACGTGACGAATCAAAAAGGAGAACTGCGTGGAGACTTTCCTCCTTATACCACGTCACCAGCCCTCCTTCCTCAGTTCTGACTTGAAGCCTCTTCACTCCCTAACCAGGGGCGGGGACACAGCAGAGAACTCGCACAAAACCCTCATCTGCATGGACCCTCCGTGCTGGAGGGAACGAACAAGAAAACAGGGTGCGAAGTAGCTACAGGTGTCACACAGATGGAAAAGTTGCAGTGGGGTTGGGGATATAGCTCAGTTGGTAGAGTGTTTGCCTCGGAAGCACAAGGCCCTGGGTTCAATCCCCAGTACCAAAAAAAAAAAAAAGTTGCAGTGATCAGTGGGTTGCCGGTCAGGCGCTGCAAGTCCCAAGCTGCGGAGGCAGCGCTCTGCCCACGTGAACTGGCCAGGTGTCGGCTTGCTGCAGCAGGCGGCAGGCGGTGCTGGGTTTGCCCTGCAATCTGACTCTCACCTCGGGCTGCCTAAGACCAGCAACCCCTATGACCTTGTGGGGCTGCTTCCTGGGCGGTGGGGTGCAGGACACGCCTGTGGGGAAAGGCAAGGAGGCATGACAGCACCCAGCTGTCAGTCTGCCATCCTAGCCAGCCATTGGTCCACCTGTCAGCCTGTGCTCGGCAGCCATTGGCTAACCCATAGCCCGCGAATTTTAGCTGTTGAGCGATTGGCCAGATCGTACTTAGCCCGGGAAATTCAACTATTTAAGCGAAGCTCCCCGCCATGTTCTCTCTCGAGTGCTTTCTCTCTTCAGGGCAGAAACTGTTGTCTGCTGAATAAAATCTCTTGTGTGAGTTCCAGTCTAGAGTGGTTTGTCTAGGCACCTTTTCACTTTTCAAAAGTGAAACAGGAAAGGAGGGTGTGTAGGGCCTCACACTGAGATGGTGACTTTTAATTAGAGACATGGAATAAGCTTCTCTTGGTCACTCCTCTTTTTTTGTTTGTTTTGGGGGGGAGGGGAGCTGGTACCAGGGATTGAACCTAATGGCACTTAAACAGTGAGCCACATCCCCGACCCCTTTTTGTTTTTATTTAGAGAGAGGGTCTCCCTAAGTTACTTAGGGTCTTGCTAAATTGCTGAGGCTGGCTTTAAACTTGTGATCCTCCTGCCTCAGACTCCTGAGCCACTGGGATCACAGGCGTGCATGACCACGCCTGTTTTTAAATGCGTTTCATCATGATTTTAAGTGGTCCTGGTAATCTGGAACTTCACTATCATTTCTTTTAAACTGAAAAAGGGCAAATGACTTAGTTTCTTTAACAAATAAGAAGAAAAATAGAAGGAAAGACATTTTAAAATATGTAAGAAACATCTCAATCATTGTCTGGGTCTTATTTGGAGTATGATTTGGGGTGGGGACTATGAAAATAGTACCTGAGACAACATGGAAACGCACTGGATATGTGACCATAGCAAGAAATTGGTCTTGTTTTCATAGGGCGATGACAACGTGTCTCTTTCTCTTTAAGGAACAATTGTATCTTAGAGATACCTACTGAATATTTTTGTATGAGGTCATATGATGCCTGGGATTTGCTTTGAAATAATCCAGGGGGCAGGGGATGTTGGGAGCGGGTGGGAGGAGAGTCACAAGGTGGGCTGTGAGTGGGCAAGTGGTTAGCTGGCTGGGGTACAGAGGGGCTTGCAACTTCCTGACATGTCTGAATTCTTCTGTGATTAAAAAAAAAAAAAAAAGTTAAAGAGGGGCTGGGGAGATAGCTCAGTTGGTAGAGTGCTTGCCTCACAAGCACAAGGTCCTGGGTTCAATTCCCCAGCACCACAAAAAAAATAAAAAGTTAAACAATTGGAAATCTAATATCTGTCATCCAAAAGTTTACAACAAACTAATAATAGCCATTAGGAGGCCTGTAACCATGTCATTCATGACCAATTTATGGCAAAAGCCTTTATTGCACAATGACAAACTCTCTGGAAGAGTTGGATCACAGATACATTCTGTGGTTTAGCTCTCAGGTTGCTACTGGATGTCTTCCAAGAATATAAAACCAAACACCACCACAATGGTCAGTATCTACAGGAAAACTTAATATTCCTTCCCCAGAATTCAAGCCAAGTCTCCCCCTGGTGAGGCTGTGGGCCCACAAACCATGGGAGGGAAAGAGCAGTTCACAGATGCTCAGAGCAATAGGCGGGCAGCTGCCAAGAGGCCTCTTCCTATCCCCAAGGTTTTATTTAAGCTTCCAATCTTTGTGGAAGAGGGACATCAGGATGCAGGGCTGGAGAGCACACGAAGCAGCAGGAACAGCTCAGCCAATCCCGACAGCCCTGGTGTGTCAGGGACAGACAAGATCAAAGACCCAAGAGCCAATAGGATGCTGGGTGCTCAGAAACAGAAAGAAGCTCACCCGAGAACAAAACTACAACACCTGTCCCAGGGCAGCCCTGGAGGAGAGCATCCCCTGCAGTCAGGAGAACACATGACTGGTCCGGGGGGATCACAACTTCTGAATGAATGACTGAGTGCAGGCTGCTCCTCAGACACGCTCCTTTTACACATTCACCCACGAAAGGGAGATCGCCTGTGAGCTCAGGGCTCTTGGGCAACATCGATAATACAGAAACCACACAGTTCCCCTAATTTAAGATTTGCTACTGCAAATTTGGAAAATAAAGAAAAATGCAAATGGAGGGAGCCATCCATAATCTCCTCTCTCAGACATAATTGGCAATACTCTTTTACTTCATTTCCAACCTCTTTTGAATGACTCCTTTGGGGTTTCCCATTCTGTCTCCTCACCCTGTACTTCTGTTACTCAGGTGCTAGGCCTTGTGGTAAGGTCCTCTAATATCCATATTTTTTTCTAACTACCATCTTTTTGTTTCATGTTATACATGATTTCTTTAAATTTTCTTCTAATTCTTCCACTAACTTTTTTTTTTTTTTTCATTTTTATCCTGGTTTTAACTTCCAAGAGCTCATTGTTCTCTGAATTTTAAAAGTTTCTTATTGTATGACTGTGACTTCTTTCTGAAGATAGCAAACATTTTTTTTTTCATCAAAGGGGAAGAAACTTTCCCCTTTCAATCTTCATCTTGTTTGTCTTTACTTCTGATATTCATACTAGAATCTTCCCTTAAATATCTGGCAGCCCTTGCTCTTTGCACATAGAGGGCTTGTTGACAATTCTCTAGAAGGGACCCTGCTGGGTCCTTTCATGGGGGACCCTCCCTCACCCACCCTTCACCAATATCAGTATCTTCATTCTCTTCTCTTGGCTTGTTCAGATTTTCTAGAAAAGTCCCCTCTGCCCCATACTGAGGATTGAAACCAAGGAGGTCTCCATCCCCAGGCCTTTTTTCGAGACAGAGGTTTGCTAAATTGCACAGACAGGTCTCGAACTTGCCATCCTTCTGCCTCCGCCTCTGGAGTAGCTGGGATTACAGGTGGCACCAGAGCGCCCGGCTCCAGGAAAGGTTGTTGGAATCCCTGCGTGTTAGATAGAAAGCGGAGAGCCAAGCAGGGGAAGGTGACGGTGCCTAGGCTTTCAGTAGCCTTTCGCTGAATGCCTTCAACAGCACCTGGAGCCGCTCTGTCCAGAGCCCCTCTAATCCCACCTCCTCCAGTGAACATGCCCGTTTTGTCAGCATGGAGAAGGGACAGTGGTCCTGCGTGAGGAGGAGAGAATCTGAAGCACCAACTGATCTTAGACTCTCAACTTCCTCTTCGCCCTGTCCCAGAGTGATATGTACTGCCAAACCTTGAATTTGGGGCATTGAGTCATCTAAATGACTTCTCATCTCTCAATTTGCTCAATTTGGCTTCAGCCTCCCAAGTCTCTCTTTGTGGGCAGTTGCTGCTGATTTTTTTCTTTTTTGGTAATGAGAATTTAACCTAGGGGTTCTTTACCACTGAGTCACAACCCCAGCCCTTTTTATTTTTTTTTAATTTTGAGACAGGATCTCACTAAGTTGCTGCAGCTGGCCTCAATCTTGTGATCCTCCTGCCTCAGCCTCCTGAGTTACTGAGACTACACATGTGTGTAACAACACCCAGTTGCTACTTTTTTTTTTTTTTTCTTTTTTTTTTTGGTACCAGGGATTGAATTCAGGGGTACTCGGCCACTGAGTCACATCCCCAGCCCTAATTTGTATTTTATTTAGAGACAGGGTCTCACTGAGTTGCTTAGTGCCTCGTTTTGGCTGAGGCTGGCTTTGAACTTGCAATCCTCCTGCCTCAGCCTCCTGAGCCGCTGGGATTACAGTGTGTGCCATTGCACTAGCCTTTTTTTTTTTTTTTTTTTTTTTTAATCCTTCCAGTATCATTTCGGTAGGGTTTCACAAACTAGTAGCTTAAATGTGTATTCAGTCCACCATCCCCTGGGGATCTGAGTTTTAATTTTGATATTTTTCTCATTTTTTTAGATCCTTCAAGATCATCAAATACAATTCACATCCTGCTTCGTGGTTTCACCTGAAACTGTAAGAAATCAGCCCCTCAATCCATATTCACTTTTGTTCAGAAAGGGGGGACTTTTTTTTCAACAACTCAATCTTCCAGAAAAATCTTCAATGCGGCTTTTGCGAGGCACTGGAAACCCAAGGTGGAAGCGGGCAGCTTCCCTGTGTTTCGGCTCATTAGCTCCACCTCGTGGCCCAGAGGTGGGCAGGCTGAAGAAAGCCGCAGACGACTAAGCCGGAAAAGAACCCTCCCGGAAAGCTGGGGAAGGGGTCCCAACCCCGAGCCAAAGCTTCTGCGTCCACCTCGAACGCCTCCTCCGCGCCTTCCGCTCTGTTAAACCTGACCATCATCTTCTCACGCCCTTCCTCCTCTGAGCACTCCTCTGGGCTTCACAGGGGCGATCCTCTACCTTTTTTTTCCTAACATATCAACCAAGTCCTCCTCAGGATAATTCTTCCTTGTTCCTCCTCTTAATAATGGATGCTGGCCCACTGAACAGCCGTCAAGCCTCAACTCTCCGTGGGCCTTGCTCTCACCTCCTCACGGGCTCTCCCTCAGCCTCTTACACTTAAAACCCATCCACACACACGTGACTCCCAAATTTCTATTCTTTTAATCTTAACCAACTGCATGACATCTCCACTTTAATGACCAACGTCCATCTTTGAACTCAACATGGTCACACAGCTTGATTCCCACCTGCCCCAATCTGTTCCTCCCTAAACTTCCTCATTCCAATAAACATGACCACTCTCTACTCAGTGGCTAAAGCCCAACCCTTGGTCCCCCCCTTTCCTAGTTCATGTTAAAACATTATATCCCATCATTCTATATATGATACCTTAAAAAAAACTTAAGTTGATCGATTTGATAGGTGTCCTATAAAATTCTGTAGGTTTCTATATGTGCCCTACACATAGGATGATGGAAGATAATGGGTTAATACAGCTAGTGAACCCTTCATCCAAAATATGCCCCAAATCCACCCACTTCTCTACCACTGTAGTCCCAGTTCCACCAACCCTGGCCCCTGTGACCCTCCTGAAGGTCCTGCCCAGCCCTACTCTTCTCTAGTAGCTAGCCTCTGTACTGTAGCCCCAGCTATCTCCTGAAAGTAAACATTGCATCCCATAATCCCCCTGCATAAAACAGAATATTTCCCTTCTGTTTCTTAGGGTAGAATCCAGACCATGAGCCCTACCCTGCTCTCTGACTTTACCTCTGGCCTTGCCCCTGGCCTCCACTTGCACTGGCCTTTCTGATCTGCAAAGACAAGCTCATTTCTGCTTTCATACCTTTGAACTAGCTATTCCCTCTGCCTAGAATTCTCCACCCTATGACCCTTGCGTGGTGAACTCCTCCATGCCATTCAGGTCTCAGCCAAAGTCACTTTCTCTGTGTGGCTTTCCCTGTTTTCTCCTTCAGACCCTCGCCTCACACAGGCAACCATGAAGACCTCTAGGATGAGCCTACTTGTTGACTTACAGATAAACCTGTCTCTTGAAAATGACAACAGGCTCCACATACAATTATATATATGCAAATGTTCTGAATTCACTCAACCATCAAATCCAGTGAAATACTTGCTGACCACCTTCAATGGGTAAGGCAGGGCAGGGAGTAAGACGGTCCTGTCTGAACCTTCTTAAGTAAAGCATCTCCGCCTCTTGGCTGGGCCTAATGACCCCAGTACTCAGAAGGCACTGCCAGAAATTTGGTAAGATGGGTCTTTCTCAGCCCGTCACTACACTAATTACATTTTACACACGCACAGTCCCTAGGGTGCACAAACCCAAAGACTGGGGATCTAGCTCAGCAACAGAGTACTTGCCTGGCATGTGGGAGGCCTTGAGTTCAATCCCCAGTACTGCAAAAAATATAAATAAATAAAATTTTCTCAGTGCAAATCCTCACACGGGCTCGCATGTGGTCCACAGGGCGCTGCCTCTCTCTCCACCATCCTTGGCATCCTTGGAACACAGGCCTTCAACCATCCTTGCAGCACACGCTGTTCTCAATGTTTACTGCCCGAAAATCTCACTGCTCCATTTGTTCCACGTGGCCTCTAACAACCCCACTTTTGATATGTTCTCTCCATCTCCAAAGAGAACAGAATGTACCCAGCCACAACTGTCCTTAAATAGATACAATTTGAGACCAGTCTTGAAGAGCCAGAGAGCACCTAATTTACCTCTTGGCAGGTAGTGAACACATGATTAGCCACCAGGGAGTATCGTCTGTGGTCGAAGAACAGCAAAGATTTACCTACAGGGTTTTTTTTCCTTATCTATAAAATGAACAAATTAGAGAAGATGATCCCAAAGGTCTTTTCAAACCCTGACAAGAACCTAAACCAGAGCCCTACTAGGAGAGGGCTTCAAGGAACCCATCCAGGGATAAATCAACCCTCAACAAATTCCTAAGGCAGAAGCCACAGACTTCAAGTGACAAGGACAAATACTTTGGTTCATCCAAAACCAAGAAAAAGGAGCAGGCTTTTGTGATAAAACGTCACCACATCAGACTCCCCACTGAAACCAAACCAGGACCCTCCTCTCAGTTCTAAAGCCCACTGCAGACGGCAGGTGATAAGAAAAATATCACACCAAGGCCTTCAGCAATCCCTCCCTTCCAATTTTTATCTCTCATAGTGAATAGCAAAGTCTGTCTCACTTATATCTAAAAAATCAGGAAGCTATTTTTAAAATGGAGGTTAGACATGGTAGCGCACACCTACACCTGTCATCCTGGCTTCTTGGGAGGCTGAGGCAGGAAGATTGCAAGTTCAAGGCCAACCTGGGCAACTTAGTAAGACCCTGTCTCAAAATAAATATTTTTAAAAGGGCTGAGGATACAGCTCAGTGGCAAAGTGCTTGCAAAGCATGTGCAAGACGCTGAGTGAAAGAAAAGAGAAAGAGAGAAAGAGAAAGAGAAAGAGAAAGAGAAGGAAATAAGTTAGTTAGCTAGAATTTGTGCTGGGCACAGTGGCACATGCCTATAATCCCAGTGAGTCAGGAGGCTGAGGCAAGAGGATCACAAGTTCAAGGCGAGCCTCAGCAACTTAACAAGGTTCTAAGCAACTTAATGAGACCCTGTCTCAAAATAAAATATTAAAAATAGGGCTGAGGCTGGGCGTGGTAGCACATGCCTATAATCCTAGCAGTTTGGGAGGCTGAGGCAGGAGGATCAAGAGTTCAAAGTCAGCCTAAGCAAAAACAAGGTGCTAAGCAACTCAGTGAGACCTTGTCTCTTAATAACATACAAAATAGGGCTGGGATGTGCCTCCATGATAAAGTGCCCCTGGGTTCAATTCCCAGCACAAAAAGAGAGAAAGAAGTGGGGACAGGGAGGAAAGGAGTGGAATGAAACAGAAAAGGGCAGTGGCAGCAATGTTCACAGGCAGGAGAGCCACTGAAGACACCTATCATTGTCCCAGCGTCTCTAGTCCTGGCCACGTGGACTCGCCGACAATCCTAAAAGCAGTCTTGGTTTTGCAGTCGAATCACTCCTGTCCAGCCCAGAGCACGCCAGAGATGTTTGCCAGCTGCAGACGGTGGCAGCAGGTGGCCTCTTCTGAGTCTAGCTCAGCTCACCATGGGACAAAGCCTGGGAGTCACAGATGGCCAGTCAACCGTCTGCCCTTCTCCAGAGAGCACTGCGTGCGATCCCTTCTGCCAGCCTGGTTAGCCTGACTGCAATTCTGTTCAGGCTCAGTAAACAAGAAACTCGGTACACATGCCTCACAGGTGGGCTGAAGGAAGAGTGAACACATGTTTCTTTGATGTATAACTTAAATTACTCACACAAGCTTATGTCTCACAGTGTAATAATGTTTCAATAAAGATGCCAGATAAATCCTTGCTAAATGACAATTCAAAATTCTGCTTCAAGTACAAATACATATTAAGTACTAACATACTTGCCACATGTAAGAATAAAGTAACTTGAACTATAATATTCCAATATTGAGCAAGGTTAAGGAGCGTTTTGATGAAAGAAACATTTGTCTATATAAGAGACAAATCCAGGGATACCCCCAGGGATTATAAAAACTTTTCTTTTTTTTTTTTTGTGGTGCTGGGGATTGAACTCAGGACCTCGTACTTGCGAGGCAAGCACTCTACCAACTGAGCTATCTCCCCAGCCCAAAACGTATGTTTTGTTCACAAAAACAGATGCTCTTGCTTCATAAGTAACTTGAAATATTTTGGTTCATTTTAAGCAAGTCAGATACCTTTCCATACTGATTTCAACTGCAGGATTAAACATTCAATGTGTATATCTCAATTTTTTTTAAAGGCAATATTGACAAAGGAAAACAAGCTGTGAATTTGGAGCCAAAACTTTTTGGTTTTCAGTTTCTGACCAACAAAGCTGTCCTGGGCTTAACATCTCACATCTGAACTTTATCTAAGTACCAGCACCAATTTTGTCCTACAGATAAGGAAATGCATACCAATTTCCTGATCACGGTGAGATCCAGATGAGAGCCTACCTTTTTTTGGCAGGGGAGGGGTTTGCCGGGATTGAACTCAGGTGTACTTGACCACGGAGGCCACCGTGCCTGGTGAGAGTCTACCTTTGAAAACATTTTACTAGCAGCTGTATGGTATCAGTGAGACCGTGATTCATTCTACCAGGAACAGACTCCACTTTCCACTGTCCACACTTTAACGTGGATCAGGAACCTTAACACATTCATACCTGACGGAACAAGACAGATCAAGGCTGATGGGTACATGGGACTTTGCCAGACTATTAATTCTCTCTGCTTTTGTGTATGCATGAAATTTCCCACGGGACAATTTTTAAAGTTTTTATAACTAGTTGATTCATGCTTTTACTCCCTTCTCAAGCTATTCAATAATTTCATAATTCTGTGATTTTTCTGGTTTTCCAATTTTACAACCCAATTGACTGACAGGTTTCTCAGTAGATTTGAGTCAGTCCCTGGTAGGTTGATCCTAATGGGATGCCCTAGATCTGCCCCCAAAGACAGATAACTCAGAGGTCTCCTTCGAAAGCAGGAAGGGAGTTTCTTGGAGTTATGGATGTTCAACACAGAGCTTTTTCTACTGTCAGGAAGACAGATCTTTTTCTTTAACTGGTGCCACCATCAAGGAGTCTCCTGAGATCATGTTCTCAACCAGTCTCTGCCTGTGGGGGAAGTTTCTGGTGTGGGCATTATAGCATTCCATCCTGAACTCCACCCTTACTCTGTATATAGAGTTGAATGTAGGAATCTTTGTTCTCAGAGGTCCTCTGTCTTTTCTCCTCCATCGCTACTGGACCAATGCCATTCTGATTCTTGTTCCCTTTATCATCACCTCCTTCTCTTTCTTCAAAGGCTTTCAAATCTTATCACTTTTGTTTTTAAATTTCACCATATACTTTGAGTTGTTTCTCTTTTCATTCTTTCTTCTGGGCAATTAGCATGTACTTTTAAAATGAAGATTTATGTCTAAGTTTGGGAAATTTTCTTATATTATTTCTTTCATAATTTCCTTTCCTTAGTTCTCCCTATTCTCTCAATCAGGAACTCTTCTCAGTCTGATATTGAATATTTGGAATTAATTCTCTAATCTCTTAGTTTTCTATTATACTTTTGATATTTCTGCATTTTTGTTTTACTTTCCAACTACTTTTTTTGTTTATTTATCTTACTTTCTAAGATTTCTTCAATGTCATCTTCCAACTTCACCACTCAAATTTAATTTATTTTAGCAATCATATTTGAACTGCCAAGAGCTCTGATTATATAATTATTCTTTTTCCATGGCATCTTCTTATTTAGTAGATACTTTATGTCCCTGAACTCTCAGAGCACACTAATCAGAATTTCTTGGGTGAGGATGTAGCTCAGTGGTAGAGCACTTGCCTAGCTTGTGCAAGGATCCTGGTTCAATCCCCAGCACCACAAAAGAAAAGAAAAGAAATTTTTCTCCTAAACCTTTTTTAGAATAATTTTTTAGTTGTTGAATCCCTTTATTTTATTCATTTATTTACATGTGGTGCTGAGAATCGAACCCAGTGCTTCACATATGTGAGGCAAGTGCTCTACCACTAAGCCACAACCTAGTCCATCCTAAGCTTTTTTTTTTTCACTTAATTTACATACTTGGTTTACCATGTGTTCCACTTATATGTCCCATGATGTCAGTCCACATATCTGTGACCTTCTAGGACGAAGCAAATGTGTACCCCATACAAACAGGCAACAGCTCATTACTTTTTGACTATGACTATTACAAAGAAAGCTCCTAAGTGCACAAGAAGCAAACCAGCTTACCTTCATGGAGTCAGAGTATAAAATATATTCCCTGAGCACAGGTAGAAAGTCTTCTGTCATGTCATCTGTCAGCTCTTCCAAGGCTGTAGAGCAGTTCCCGATGCAAGCGGACACGCCCTCCAGGGGCTCGGCCAGCTCGCCTTCTAGCGCACTCCACGTGGAGTACACAGGCCCGTATTCTCTCAGCTCCACAAGGTACTCTACAAGGAGAGGGGGACGGAACTAATTATGATCTGGCTGGGTGGCCATCACTGACTTTGTAATCACTACAGCCAATCACAATGCTCTATGTTACAAAGTGTTTCCTTAGCCATCCAGCTCCTGAGCACTCTCTCCTGTGAGCACAGCACTGTTTCTCACACAACTTCTTAAAACCTCTAAAAACTGATGTTACCTGATAATGTCAGGCTATCCGGGCCTCTGGGTAATGGGACCATAATGCCTTGTGGGGAAAACTGCTAAGAGCCACATCCACTAAACATCTTCAACTATAACCATTTGCCTCCCCACACTGGGAAGCAGCATTTAACAGGTAATAGGAACAGACTTTCACACAGGTTCACAGGGTGTTTTAGAAGGGGAGATGTAACTCATTCACAATGAGAAAACAATGGAAATTCAGGAAACATTCTGCTAAAGAAGATGTGGTCTTCCATAGGCCGACTCACTCACTGTGATCATCCCAACATCTTGTCCCATCTGAATTTTTTTAAAATATATTTTTAGATGTTTATAGGTCTTTATTTTATTTATTTATTTAAATGTGGTGCTGAGAATCGAACCTGGTGCCTCACACATGCTAGGCAAGTGCTCTGCCACTGAGCCACACAACTCCAGCCCTCTTCCATCAGAATTTGTTCTACATGATCCTTAGGAGTAGACAGTGCCCAAAGCTATCTATGTGGGCCCCACAGGTATTACCTATGGGTAAAAGAGGGGAGAAGCACAAGAAGAAGAAAAAAAACTTTGTTCTTCTCCCCTACAAAGAAAATCTGGCCCTTCATCTGTCACCAGGATTCTTGTCATGACACAAGAATGCTGTTGCCATTGTTTAATTACCTATGAGTGGCAACTGCTGAAGAACCTTCCTGCCTGTTCCCTGTGTCAGCTTGATCATTAACCAGGAGGCTCAGAAGTGGTTGTCTGGCATGGGAAAAACAAACACAAGGCTGAGATGTGGGACAAAGGACAAAGTGTAAAATTGTGCTCGAGTCACAACTAGCTCCTCTTCTCCTTGTACTTATTTGTTCAATGTCGGGTCTCAACAGAGAGCTCACCTATTTCTTCTTTGATGATCCGCTGGGCTATTCGATCGATGGTTCCCAGTTTGAGTGCAAAGGTGTCTAAGTATTCACCGATGGCTGCAAACTCAAGAGGCCGAGTCCTCAGCTTGTAGCCTCCGGTGACATGCTTGACTGACTCGCCTACTCTGGTCAGCAGTGCTATCCCCTGCTTCTTGTAGGCATTCAGGTCCTAAGGATGACATGAACAGACACAAGGCACACCATCACACGCACAGCCAGGACTCTAAGCCATCTCCTACGGCCAGCTTCGTTTTTGGAAATGGAAGACGGAGAAACCAAGGAGCTGAGTTAGAGGACCTGGTCACGTACACACGAGTTTCCCCTCCTTGGCATCATGACTACCAGACTCACAACCCCGCTGACCACGTCCAGATCCCTGTCCACAGGGTGGGTCTCCAATCCCTCTAGGCATGTCCACTCACCGGAGCACACTGTCCTTCAAACACAGCACTATTCTAACATGATTTTTAAAGCCTCAAATGGCAAATACAACAAAAAATACCCTGTGTTGCCTTCATGAGCAACACTGAAGAGCTGAGGTTCTGCCATTCATCCCATGCTCTCATGTAAACCCCAACTGAAGCCACATAAGGGGAACAGAGAGGGTGGAAAGCAAGGAACAATGAGGCAGAAGCACTGCTAGAAAACTCAGGCAAGGACCAATGCTGTAACAACACAATGTTTTAACCCCAGTTTTTTTGTAGGTCAAGGCAAAAACAGGAAGTTCGTTAAGACTTAGAACCCACTGTATCTAAACTTAAAAAGCTCATTAGCTTGCCAGGAAAAAAACAAACTTCTTCCTATCACTAAACCGAAAGAGGAATCTACAGCATCTTCAGGTTGTCCTGTGTCACTTAGTGGTGACTTCAAAAATGGCCTTAAAAGAAAATGGATGAGAGGTGCTTCTCTTATCCACCCACCATACCAGCAGAAGTAATACTGAGCTAGGGCTAGAATCTGTTCTGTTTTAAAGGCACCTCTCCTGTACCCACTCATGTGAAGGCGGATTCTGACTGAGACACTAAAGGACCTTATATATTTTAAAAATCATTTTCATACTGCTTAGCCCACAGAGAAATTCTCTTTCTTTCTCATGCACAAACATGTACCACACACAAACGATCCTTCCCATTCTTTCTTCACCCAGATTCCTAATGACCAGAGGTCCAACCTACCCCATCTCTTTCTCATTCATTTCATAAAGAAGGCAGTTTGAGGGTGTGGGGTTGTGGCTCAGTGGCAGAGTGCTTGCCTCTCACGTGTGAGGCACTGGGTTCAATCCTCAGTACCACATAAAAATAAGTAAATAAAAATAAAGTTAAAAAAAAAAAAAAAACCAAAGAAGGCAGTTTGGGGCCCTTCTGGACACAAGATCTGCAACCTGGGTGAGAAAGTGAACCACACTTTTGGAGAACAGGATGGACTTCACTTTGAATACACCTTGAAAGAACTGTACCTGAGGATCGGTTCACCAGGAAACACTTATCCTTTAAAAGCATACACATTTGACCTTGGCAGGGAGGCCTGGGGTAGATGGACGGGGAGGAAGCGACAATGAATGGGATACCACTGACAAGGATAAATGCCAACTGAGGTTAAAAAGCAAAACTAAACTGAAGGACTCTGCCAGGTGGTTCCCACCCATAGAGAATGAAACCCCTTCTAAAGTTTTAAATATCTACTGATATTATCCCTAACTATTTTGCAACTTTGACAAAGAACACTGGACAATATGTGCACATCGATAGGCTTGCCCACACGCAACATGACACGCTACATGCAGCCTGAATATGAAAATGTGATACCTGAAACTAAACACGAGGACTGGGGGAAGCCAGCGTCATGTCCGAGCATGTGCCTCCTTCTGCAGAGAATCGCAGTGGCGACCTCAGGCTCTCTGGCCAGTTTTGCCAAAAGGGAAAGGCAGAGAAAAGCTAGTGAACAACCAACCTGAGTCTGGATACAGACTCTGGCAACGAGTAGGACCCTAAGATTTCTCTGGCGAACGCTTGGATAATGTACACCTGATAAGAACAGGGTTACAGATGAGCAGTAGTCAGGCAGTATGACCTGGGGAAAGTGTGGCCTTGGGAGCCTCAAAGACTAGTGATATCCTAGTGATGTCACTTGAACAAGTACAAACACCCTGAACTTCAGTATCCTTATGTGAAAAATAAGGCTACAAGCAATTAAGCACAGGGTTCTTGTGAAGAATGCCCTTACCAAACATTTAATAAGTATTCTTCCCTTTTGTGCCCGTTGTTGGTGATACTGACCTAACCTAGTAATATTGCCCAGGAGAGTTTAAGTAGACATTTATCTCTGCTTCTGGCAAGTGAAAACATTCTAACTTCCACTGCTATTCCAAGAGGGGAAAGGTCTGGTTTCCCCCTAAATTCTAACGTAGAAACCATGCTAATACCAATAGGCACCGCCCCCTCCAAAAAAATTGAGCAATTTTCTGAAACCTACTACAAATGCCCATTCATACAGGTGGCTTGTGAGAGATCAAAACAGCTTTTAAGCAAGAGCCTATGCAGCCACGTGCGGTGGTGCACACCTGTAATCCCAACGGCTCTGGAGGCTCAGGCAGGAGGATCGTGAGTTCAAAGCCAGCCTCAGCAACTTGGTGAGACCCTGTCTCTAAATAAAATATAAAAAAAGGGCTGGGGATGCGGTTCAGTGGTTAAGCACCCTGGATTCAATCCCTGGTTCCACAAAAAAAAAAAAAAAAAGGAAAAGAAAGAAAGAGACTATGAATGAAAATTTGGGAAAGGAATATACAAAATTGTGTCCTTACCTTAGCAGTAAGGAAAACATTAAAGTGTTCATTGAAAGACAGCACAGGGTGATCTGTGATTCTCTTTAGGAATTTATCCAAAGCTTTTCTTCTGGTCTCCACAAACTCTTCTGAAAAACGATCCACAACACCTTTCACCACAAACTTCTCAGGAAGCGGCTACAGAGACAGGAAAAAAAAATGTCAAAGTAATGGATGAGGCCGTGCAGGGAAAACCTGCCAACCTCGAAAACAATTCCTACCACCCATCTGTCCACGAACAGCATTTCTCCATCAGTCAGGTCTTTACGCAGTCATTGGTACAAAGATGTCTGAAAGATTGATGGAGCAAGCACAACTCCCCTCTCAACTTCAAAATGCAAGGAATAAAACTCTAGAAAACAGCCCCTGAAACTCAGAGAGGCCAACATGGAGCTCACACGAGGGTGGAAAACTGGAAATGCAGCACTCGCCAGAGGTGGAGCCACCCAGCCAGTCAGGTGTCCTCACCCAAGGATTAGAGGCTCTCTCCAGGGTACAGTTGTCCCTTGGGGTAATCCCTCTGCTCCCATCAGCTCCTTTCACATCCCTTTAGGAAACCACTCTCATTCCCCAACTTTCTGTCCTAGGCAGATACATCTCTCCAAAGTAGGATCCAGGGGTAAGAGCAGCACGTGGAAATCCCCTGGCATCTCACTTCCTCCATAGGAAGCTGCCTACTGGGCACCACCCTCACCTCCTCTTCTCAGGAGCCTGTGGGCAGCATCCCCTTCACCAAAGCTAATGTGCATTTCATCTGTGTCCCTGACCCATTAGTTCACTGAGCTGCACCTGTCACCTGCTATTAGTTATACCTTCTCTCCCTGTGTCCTCAACATCTCCTGTTCATCCAGCTTCATTCCTGGAGTCTACAAAAATATGGTTGGTTCTCTACTTAAATTAAAAAAAGAATCCAACCACCCCTTGACTTCATATCTTCTCCACTCTACTTCCTGTCTCATTTGATCTTTCTGAAAAGAGCCACTTGATTTCTACTCTTTCCATCGATCTCTCAAGCCCCGACCTGACCTCCCGCCCCGGAGAAAAGCTGGCTCTGGCACCGCCTTCAGGACTGCGTCCCTCTGCCCTCTGCACACCTGAGGCAGAACCTGCTCGGTCAGATGATCACAATGACTTCCCAGCCGCCAAATCCAGCGGCCATGTTTCTGTTCTGTCATGAGTCAGCTGGGCAAACGCTGTTGATTCTGCTGAGCAGGACTTGGGGGAAGACCTAATGAGCACCTAAGTGGTTTGGTGTGCCTCATTTAACAAAACAAATAACCTCCTGAAACAGTCGTCCAACCTTCAGGGTTAGAACGATGGATGTACATTTAAGGGACGAGAGCTTCTTATTTAAAGGAACGCTAGGGTGAATACTTCTTCAAACCACTGCCTTCTGTAATAAGCACTATTATTCCCAAACGTACGCGGCTTTGGGAATTTGTTTTTCCTCATTTCAAATGTCCTTCCTTAACGGCACATGCCAACTCTCCGCCTCACCTTTATTATTTCCTGGGTTTTTTTTGTGCCTAGGAACCTATTGCGTGGTAAATCGAGTGGGTCTGTAGTCTGTAGGTGAGATCATGTGTTCAAGAGCTCAACGCAGCTCCCGGGAGAGGCCTAACAAACGCTAGATGTGTTTATTAATTGGTAAACACTGAGAACAGAAGCAAAAAGAGAAATAGAACAGAGCAGAAATTCCATAGATGTTTTATTTTTAAAAAATCATCTGGGATACCATTTTATACCTACTAGGATGGTTATCAGAAAATGGGAAATAAGTGCTAGAAAATATGCAAAAATATTGTATCCTCATACATTACTGGTGGGGACATAAAATAGTACAGCTGCCATGGAAAACAGTTGGGCCATTTCCCAAAAAATTAAACAGAATTACCATATGATCCAGTCATTGCATTTCTTCTTCTTCTTATTTTTTTTTTTTTTTAGCATTGAATTAAGTTTATTTTTATTGACTTATCTGGAATTCCCAAAAGGAATTATACTTTGTTAATTTCTTAATCACTGCTAAGTGCTGAAAAGAATAAATAAATTACATTCATTCTGAAAGTATATTAGGCCCTTAGGTCTCTATTGAATCTTTTAAGAAATAGAAAATATATTTAGCAAGAAAATATTATGAATGTAGTACTTTCTCAGTCAGCTGTAAATGTATAATCATGTGGATGAACCTGTCTCATCCCGTGTGTTCAGTTTGGTATACCATTTATCCAAATGATGAAACAATATGAAAGGAAGGTGAGATGCACATTACGAGGTCGCTGGGGTAAAACAACTGAAGAGTATATTTTCTGCTATGTGTTGTTCATTAATATGTTCAATGTGGACACTTTACTTTTAAAACTAATATGATGAGGGCTGGAGATATAGCTCAGTTGGCAGAGTGCTTGCCTCATATGCACAAGGCCCTGGGTTCAATCCCCAGCACCACAAAAAATAATAATATGATAATGAAGTAAATTGTCTATTTTGAAATAAGAAAATTTAAGTGTAATGTAACTTAGGTTATACTATTTCTAATTTGATTCTAGCATATTTCTGGAAGTATATTTTTAAAAGTATCTCTTGGGCTGGGGATGTAGCTCAGTTGGTAGAGTGCTTGCCTCACATGCACAAGGCCCTGGGTTCAATCCCACCACCACCACCACAATAACAAAAAAGTATCTCTCAAAACTATTTCTTTAAAAGCTAACTAGTAACATTAAAGTAAGTGTAGGAAATACAAAAATTCTTTGATGAACACTTGAAAGTGATGCTTATAATCATTTGTATTAAATAGTTAAATGAATTTCTATTTTTATTCTTTACAATGTCTTTTTTTATTTTTTAATTCATTGTACACAAATGGGGCACAACTTTCATTTCTCTGGTTGTGCATGAAGTAGAGTTACACTGTTTGTGTAATCATACATGTACATAGGGTAATGATGCTTGTCTCATTCCATTATCTTTCCTTCCTCTTGCCCCCTCCCCACCCCTCATTTCCCTCTACACAATCCATCCTTCCCCCATTCTATCCTTAACCCCAGTCCTTTATGTATCATCATTCACTTATCAGAGAAATCATTCAGTCTTTGGTTTTTTGAGGATTGGCTTATTTCACTTAGCATGATATTCTCCAACTCCCATCATTTACCTGTAAATGCCATAATATTATTCTTCTTTATGGCTGATTAATATTCCATTGTGTATATATACCACAGTTTCTTTATCCATTCATCTACTGAAGGGCATCTAGGTTGGTTCCACAATCTAGTTATTGTGAATTGAGCTGCTATAAACATTTATATGGTTGTGTCACTGTAGTATGCTGATTTTAAGTCCTTTGGATATAGGCCAAGGAGTGGGTAGCTGGGTCAAAGTTTTCTAAGGAATCTCCATACTGCTTTCCAGAGTGGCTGCACCAATTTGCAACCCCACCAGCAATGTATGAGAGTGTCTTTTTCCCCCACATTCTCTCCAACACCTATTGTTGCTTGTATTCTTGATAGTAGCCATTCTAATTGGGGTGAGATGAAATCTTAAGGTAGTTTTGATTTGCATTTTTCTTATTACTAGAGATATTGAACATTTTTTCATGTATCTGTTGACTGAAATTACACCCCTATTTCTCACCCTGTACAAAACTCAACTCAAAATGGATCAAAAACCTAGGAATTAGACCAGAGACCCTGCACCAAATAGAAGAAAAAGTAGATCCAAATCTTCATCATGTCGGCTTAGGATCAGACTTCCTTAACATGACTCCCAAAGCACAAGATATAAAAGCAGGAATCAGTAAATGGGATAGATTCAAACTAAAAAAGTTTTTTCTCAGCAAAGGAAACAATCAACAAAGTGAAGAGAGAGCCTAGAGTGGGAGAAAATCTTTACCACATGAACTTCAGATAGAGCACTAATCTCCAGAATCTATAAAGAACTCAAAAAACTACACCAAGAATACAAATGACCCAATCAATAAATGGGCTAAGGAACTGAGCAGACACTCCACAGAAGAGGATCTGCCAGCAATCAACAGCCATTCCATTTCTTGGTATATAGCCAAGATTAAAAAAAAAAAAAAAAAAAAAAAGCAATTGTTATGTCAGAATCTTATACAATGAATGTTCCAAGCAGCATGAGTCATGATAGCTGGGTAGGGAGAGGGGGCAATGGGAAGTAACTGCCAGTGTTCCTGAGGGTGATGAAATGTTCCGGGTTGAACAGTGGTGACAGTCATGCCACATTATGACGGACTAAAAGCCACCCAACTGCACACCTTAAAATGGCTCAAGGGGTGACCTTTATGTTAAATGAATTTTACCTCTGTTTTTTGGGTTTTTTTTTTTTAAGTAGATGTAATGTGGAATCAGACATCAGAGAGACAAGAAGAGGCGACAGTGTCCTTGACAATGGAAAGAAGCCACAAGACAAGGAACGCAGGTGCCTCTGAGGGTTGGGAGAGGCAGGCACAGACCCTGGCCTAGACCTTCAGAAGGACACAGCCCCAGCCCAAACCTCAACATTAACCCGTGAGACTGCTCATGGACTTTCGACCTCGAGAGCGCTAACAAAAAAATATCTTATCTCTTGTTGAGGCCACCTTAAAAAAATGTGACCCAGAGCAGATTTCAGAAAGTGAACAGAAATGAAAGAAATGGGCCATGAACTGATAAGCTGCCACGGTGGGGTTCACTGCACCAATCTCTCTCCATTAGTGCATTTGTTATTTTTCCCTAAAGAAAAAGCTTTTAAAATCTAAATGCCTGTACAGATACGTTTTGGAATCTGCAATAAATAAATAAATCCTACTTGCAAAACATTACAATGATCAGTTACATCTTTCAAGGTTTAACCTTGAAGTACTGAGATTCCATAGCACTTGATACTTTGGGGAAAAAACACTTTGATACATATTATATTCTGCACTAGTTTATAAAACTGTTTTGTAACCTCTGACATAAAAGCATATTTCCTACAGATTGTCTCTAAAGCACTACATTTCTGGGTAAGAAATCTGGACTAAGATTTTAACTGCTCAATCTTGAAATGCTCAACTTCCTCTTGTCAGCAATTGAACTGCTTCTTCTATACGATCCAACACTTGGTGCACAACCACTTCAGGATGCACACCTAGCCTTTCCTGTGCTGATTCATTTAATAGAAAATACTGCTCCTAGGCAAAAATAACTCAAATAAATAAGGGAACATCAAGGTTACAGGTCTTGACCCCATAAAGAATAATTGCCAAGCCTGCTTTAATTTAAAGTATTTGAAAGTTCAACCAATGTTTCACTACCTATTAACTTAGCTACAGGGAAAGAGAAAAGTATGTATATTTAACAGCACCCAAAAAAAAAAAAAAAAAATAGATAATGAAGCTGTAGTTTTTACTGATTATTTCCATATTAAGATAAAACAGTCGTCATATTACAAATTTCTTCTCATTAAGTGTTGAGTGTTAACCCAGAAGAAAACTGGGTGCAGAGAAAACGCAAACATATCCTTCCTATGAAGTCCTGTCATAAAAACGAAGCAAATGTAAATTTCCAAGTGAAATTAAACGCTCGAGTGTTGAGGAGATGTATCCATGTATCCACCTCATCTTCCGAATCTACGTGTGCCCATTTTACCATGCGATCTCTCTGCCTGGCAGAGGAACTAGTGTGAAAGTCACTGAGCAAACACAGAGCAAAACAACAGAGTGGCGGATTCCAGGGAACGAGGGGAGAGGAAGCGAGGAGCGCTTGTTCAACTAGTGTGGAGTTACAGTTGCACAAGATGAACAAGTTCTAATCCCAAAAAACCAAAGGCCCAATGTTTTCCCTGATAAGTACAGAATGATATATAATGGTGGGGGTGTGGGCAGTGAGAAAAGAATGGGGGAACATTGGATTATGTAGAAGGAAATGAGAGGGAGGGGTATGAAAAATGGTGAAATGAGACAGACATCATTACCCTATGTACATGTGATTACATGAATGGTGTGAATCTACATCATGCACAACCATGGAAATGAAATGATGTACCCCATTTGTGTACAATGAATCAAAATGCAGTCTGTAAAAAAAAATTAAAGGAAATTTTAAAAATTAAAAAAAAATTTTAAATTAAAATAAAAAAAAGAATACAGAGAGGGGAAAAAAAAAAACCCAAGAATTAATATAACACAAGAATTGTGTTATAACATATAACAGTCTAAAATTTATGGAATTATAATCTCTGAAGAAGAGATAGAGGAAAGCAGAAAAAATACTAGAAGAAATAATGGTTGAGAATTTCTCCAAATTAATGAAAGACATCAAGTATAAGATTCCATGAAGCTCAGAGAACTCTAAGCAGAATAAGTATATTTAATATGACTAGATATATTATCCTCAAACCACTGAAAACCAAATTCCTAAAGGCAATCAGAGAAAAGCAACCAATTACACACACAGGAACAAAGGTAAAATTGGAGAATATCATGCTAAGTGAAATAAGCCAATTCAAAGGCCAAATATTTTCTCTCTTAAGTGGATGCTAATACATAAGTGGGGTGGGTGGCAGTAAGGGAAGAATGGAGGGGCACTGGATTGTGTAGAGGGAAAAGGGGGGAGGGAAGGGAGCAGGGGAAGGAAAGATGGTGGAATGAGACAAACATCATTATCCTACGTACATGTATCATTACGCGAATGGTCTGACTCTACATCGTGTACAACCAAAGAAATGAAAAGTTGTACCCCATTTGTGTTCAATGAATCAAAATGCACTCTGCAAAAAGAAAAAAAGAAAAAAAAAGATGAACAAGTTCTAGAAACCTGCTGAAAAACGATGATGCCTGAGAACAAGATCGTATTACGCCCTTAAAATTCTGTCAAGAGGGCAGATCTCATGTTAAGTGTTCTACGCACACACACACAAGCAAGCAAGCAAAGGCACATGGGAAAACTTCTGGAGGTGGTGGATGTTTATTGCCTCAGTGGTGATGGTCAATGGGTGTACATATGCTCATGAAATCGTATGCCTTAAATGCACACGTGGTTCTTTTGCGTGTTATCAACTATACCTCAATAAAGCTGAAAAGAATACGCTGAGGGAAAAATAGTAGCAATAAAGACTTTCGGGTGGCTCCAGCTGTTACATAATAAAGAAAAACACAGATGAGTGCCTTTACGAGATGACACACACACTTTAGTTTCAAGATGACATTTTAAGCACATATGGTTATTTCTTTGGCTTTTAAAATTCCAGAGGAACAAAGCGATATATTTAAAAAAAAAAAAGTCACAGCACCATAAAACACAGGGGCCAGAGGTGCAGCTCAGTAGCAGACTGTGTGCTTAACATGCACAAGGCCCTGGGTTCATCCCCAGCACCACATAAAGGGGAGAAGGAAGGTACTGTTCAACAGGACAGAATCTGTTAAGACACAGTAGAAAAGACTGGGTTGAGAGAAAGTCCAATCAATACAAACCATCTTGTAATTCTACTCAGGCAAAGGAAAGGTGGGTCTAGGAAGCGGAGGGTTGGGTTTCTCCAGTAGAGTTCCAAAGGCTATGAGGTTCAGGACAATGGGGACAGCAAACAAGGGAAGCCTGTGACAACCCATGGCGAGGCACATCAAAGAACTTGGATGCCTCCCCAGAGCCACCTCTGGATGGCTGTTAACTGATCCCTTCACATGGCTTCAAACGAAGCCCCGAAGCCCAGGTCTCAAAGTGGGGATTTTATCTTCACACTCCTAACCTGAGCAGCAGCGCTGGAAAGCTCAGTAATTCTCAACCATTTTAAACCACAGTTGACTTGGGATGGCAGGAACGAAAAGCAAAACAAACCGGGAACCCACCACCATTCCTCTACAGTTTCCCAAGTGATTCAAAAAGTTTCTGAAGTTCCTCCCCCAAAATATGACAACTCATTTAAAAGGCTCAATTTTTGAATGGGCAAAGGATCCAAAGAGATACTCCTCTAAGAGACACAAATGTCCAACAGGCACACAAAAAGATGCCCGACGTCATTAGCCATCAGGGAAATGCACGTTCCACAATGGAACACCGCTTCACACTCACTAGCATGAACACAATTGAAGACAGACGACAAGCACTGTGGGCAAAGACGTGCAGAAACTGCAACTCCATGCGCTGCACACGGGAATGTGAAATGATGTTGTCACAGACCGGCGGTTCCTCAAAAATTGAATATAGAGTTACTTACGATTTAGCAATTACAGTCCCGGGTATCCACCCAAGAAAAACAAACACGTGGCCGCAGAAAAAGTCGTACATCAATGTCCACAGTAATCGCATTCACAACAGCAAAACAACTGAAATGTCCGTGGAGGGTGAGGGGACAAAGTACAGGAATGAAGCAGAAATAGATGTTGTAACATGCACAACCTTGAGCACGAAATGCTAAGTAAAAGAAAGAACCTGGTCACAAAATGTCATAGTGCATTATTATTATTATCAACCCACTGTTGTGAAATGCCCAGAAGGGATAATTCTATAGAGACAGAAGTGGATGTGAGGTTACAAGAGGCTGGGGAGATACAGGGTTTGGAATCAAGAGCTACGCAGTTCAAAGTTTCTTTCTGGCGTGATGAAAACACTCTAAAATTGATTTGCTGATGGTGGCAAGACTCTGAATATTATACTAAAAGCCTTTAAATTGTATATTTTAAATAAGTGAAAGGTATGATATATGAATTGTATATCAATAAAGCTGGTTTTTAAAAAGAAGGAAAAAATCCAAACAATAATTGCAATGCATATTTACTAGGTCTCCATCTGACAGTAAGTTCCCTCCGGCAGGGGTCCTTTGTCTTTATTATAGCTCCAAGCCCACCCTCTGATCCTTTCCAAGGTCTCCTCCCAGGCCTAGCAAAAAGATGAACAAAAAAATCAATGTTTGCTGGGTGCACTGGCGCACACCTGTAACCCCAATAGCTCAGGAGGCTGAGGCAAGAGGATCACATGTTCAAAGTCAGCCTCAGCAACAGAGAAGCACTAAGCAACTCAGTGAGAACCTGTCTCTAAATAAAACACCAAAATAAGTGGGGTGTGGTGCTGGGCATGTGGCTCAGTGGTTAAGTGGCCCTGAGTTCAATCCTCAGTACTGAAAAAGAAAGGTTTGAAGGGAGGGGAGGGGAGAGGATGGGGTATGAAAGATGGTGGAATGAGACAGACATCATTACCCTAAGTACATGTATGATCACACAAATGGTGTGAATCTACATCGTGCACAATCAGAAAAACGAAAATTTATACCCCCCAAAAAAAAGAAAAAAAAAGAGAAAAGGAAAGGTTGATGCTTAACAACAGACAGACACCTCCTCATAAAATTTCTGCAAAATGATTTTTGGTAGGGAAAAAAGTTTTTATTCTGGTTTGACTTTCAAATTTAAATCAGAGATACTCTCTCCTAAATTAAATCTCCCTCCACTTCAGATATGTATCAAGAATTCATGAAGAAATTTTAAGTTTCTTCCAGCTTCTAAAATACCTTCCTGCTCAACTGCTTCTACCCAGACTACAAGAAACCGTGCACCTAGGCCTTCTGGAGGCCCTCATGCTGTCAATCTATGCTTCACGCTTCAGGGTCGATGGATGAGTGCCACTATGTTCCACCAGTAGGTGTCGCTCTCTAACCTTCGATCCCAAGCGCCCCGCGGCAAATGCACTAGCCGCCAGGAGGGGGCGCACACTGTGGCCCTCCAGTAAAGAGCACCTTCCAACCCCGGCCCAGGGCAGAAAGGGAGAGAACAAGAGAAACTGCAATGGAGAAAGTCAACAAGCAGCACCTCCAGGCGGGTGGTGCAGGTTAACAACAGAGAAAAGTACAAGAGGAATGACGCTTTACCTCTGTGGTTTTCCTCTCTGGGACACATTACCCCAGTCTAACCACACAAAAAAACATTAGACTAAGGTCACCTGAGGGACCGTCTACAGAATACCTCACCAGCACTCCTCAAAACTGTTATCAGAAAACAAGGAAAGCTTGAGAAACTGTCACAACCAAAAAGAACCTAAGGAGACATGACTGAGACATGTGTGTGGTATTGTGGGGGATCCTGGGGCAGAAAAACGACACCAGGCCAAGCTAGGAACTCTGAGTCAAGTAGTTTTAGTTAATAATGTTTAAAAATAACAATAATGATGTTTGGTTCGTAAATGGTGACAAAAAAATGTGTTATACGAACATAAACTGTTAACAATGAGCAAGACTGGGTGTGGAATATACGAGAACTCTCTGCTGCCTTCACAATAATTTTGTAATTCTGAAATGGTTCTGAAATTTTTAAAAAGTTTATTTTTAAAAATGATTCACTAGCTGCCAATTTTCCCAAGTTAAGATTCTATTTTAAGAAACAGCCCCAACAGTTTAAAAACAATCGTTCACTTTTCAGGCACACTTTTAAGTGATAAGAAGACAGAAAAGGAAAACCTCAAGCTTGGAGAGCCGAGGGGACACCTGGTGGGAAAAGAGGAGCCGCTCTGGGAAAGAACGGTCCCATCATTTCTGCCCCAGCCAGAGCACATGGCTTTTCCCACCGTCAGAGCCAGTGTGTTCCTGACACATACAGCCCCTTCCAGCCACGCGGGGAGAGAAGGCTGGAAGATATGGTGGTGATAGGAAACTGGTAGCGCTAACAAGTTATTCAAACAAGGATCTTGCTACCGGACAAATCAATCTCTCTCCAAAGAGTTTTATGACCCAAACTGCAGAGGACCTCCAAAACCCAAAGAAATCTCTGGGGTCTAATTATTTCTACATTTTAAAAAGTAATTGGAGGGCTGGGGATATAGCTCAGTTGGTAGAGCGCTTGCCTCGCATGCACAAGGCCCGGGGTTCAATCCCTAGTACCGCAAAAAAAAAAGTAATTGGAAAAGTACTTGATATGTATACTGATTTATGTGTGTGTGTGTGTGCGTGTGTGTGCCCGCGCTGGCAATCAAACCCAGGGCCTTGTGCATGCTAGGTGATATATCAGTCTTTGAAATTTCATTTTCTCTGGTTCTATAAAAAAAGGAAGAAAAATGTGCAGGTGTAAACTGATAAATGTTATGCAGCTTCAATAAATAGGTTTCCTTGTTTGTTTTGTCAATTGAAGAGCTGTGGCTGGAAGCAACTGTGTGCCCGCCTCCTGCTCCCTGAGGAAGCCAGCCACAACCTAAGGCGTCATTCTTCACCTGGTGGAGCCCGCAAACCTCAAGAACAGCGGCCCCTGAGGGAGGAGAGCCAACTGGGGTAGGGCTCATGCTACCACGCTTGGACTTGTAAAGAGGCAGCAAGTGAGAATCAGAACTCTCCACGCCTCAAAAAAACTGTCATGAGAGTGAAGATCTACTCCACGCCACCTGAGAAACTGGCATACTGCACAGCCAATCGGAAATCAAAACCGAAAAGGTGAAATACACTATCGGGTATGTTTTAGGTCCATTTGACGGTGAGTCTGGCACGGAGGTGTGGCCGAGTGTACCGGGAATGGAAGGGGCGAGAGCTGAGCGCACAGCTCGGGTACAGATCTCGTGGGGAAAGTGCGAACAAGCTGCGTTGACTTACTACCTACGGGAATGAGATGCGTGGGCTGGGATTCCTCCAGTTTGCTCCTCAACCAGTCAAAATCCTGGTATCTTCGACGAACAGAATATTCTGGCAAGTCGAACTCGGCCCGAGTACTCTGCAAATAAGAGAATGGAAAAAATAAGCGTAAGGGAACAGAAGCACGTCTTGGCTGGAGGGGAGGGAAAAGGCGCTCTCAGGATAACCAAACTGGGAGAGCGCACGCTCCTTCCACCAGGCCAGCCGCCAGCGGCGGAGTTTACCAACATCGACCACCACGCGGGCTGCAAGGCCAGTTAAAAATCCAAGGAGCTAGAAAGCAAAATGCAAAAAGCTTGGGGGCTTTTGTGTCTTTGTTTTTCCTACCCTCAGGAAATGGGACTCAAATACCCCTCAGAATTGTTCCGAACATTTGATTCATTTCCTCCACGCTTAACTCAGAATGTTTTTCACAGAATAATTCCATTTAGGCTATTGCAACTATTTCCAAATCTGTGTAAAGAAATTAAGTCTCCACCTTCTGCTGAGTGTGCTGACAGGCTTTGCCAAAGGCAAAGGGAAAATAAAAAAGTGGAGATAATGGATCACTGCTCACTTAGGAGGCAGATTAGAGGAAAACAGAAAAGGTTTTGCTTAATCTGCCATTTCTGCCAGAACCATGACCCTGAAAGTACACTATTTTTGATGCATAAGAAAGTATCTAGGCTATAATAACATAATACCAGTGTACCAGAGAGAAATATCAATAACCTTATCTCCTTTCCTGAATTTTTAGTTTTCTAAAACATGAAACAGCATTTTAAATAATAAAACCAAAGTTAAAGGAAATTAAGTTGATTTACATCAAAACAAAACTTTTACTCATTAATTACAATCGTGTCTCAGATAAGCCACGTTTTCCTAGGAGGGTACCAACAGGTATTGATCTCAGAAATTAAAGTACAAGATAAAAAATGGCTCAAGCTACATTTTATAAATTCACTCTTTCAAGTCAAAAGTCTGTTTTAATCCAAGACACCAAGAAAATCTTTAAAGCACATAAGGAAGAGTCATCCATCAAAGAAATGGCTGTGAACAGTTCTGGCATTGAAAATCATGATCTCGGCCTCCCCAGAAGTCGGGCTCACAGTCTGAGCAAAACCCTGAAGGTGAAGGATTTGATCTTAGACTGTCTTTTCAAAGTCCCAGGCAGCAGCAAGCACCCATGACGCACAGGCTTCCCGATGGTGGGGGACATCAGGTGGGAAGGTGTGGGGAAATCCATTCCACTGAGCTATCTGTGAATTATTAGAAGACTCCCCCAGAGAATTAGAACTATAGAAGGAGGGCAGGCAACCGTGCTTAAACCCGAAGGCCAAGTCACTGTTCAGGCATGGCAGGATGGAAATGGGGGACAGGCTGCCTGTCACTCACGCCACGCCAGATCCCAGAGACCCCAGCAGGCCTCCGTGAGCCTAGTTCCCCAACAGTAAGGAGAGAGCCACAGGGCCGTCTTTAGGGCCTCTCTCATGGTCTCCGCCACCAGGCACTATCAGAGGACTCAATGAGCGTCAGCCCGCAAAAGGCAGATTTTGGAAAATGACCAATGAAAGTAACTCATTTTCATTGTCAATGGGATTGATGGAGCCTGTGGCTTTTTTTTTTTTTTTCTTTTTTCTTTTTCTTTTTTTTTTTTTCCTTCCTAAATGTTACATGATCAACTCCCCATTTCTCTTTATGTTTTTCAAATACATTTTATAAATTATAGTTGATGTAACATTTCTACTCTATGAAATTAACATTTGATAACTACAAGAAGTAGCATAATAAAACACAAGATTTGTTTTGCTTCAACCACTTTCACAGTTGAGGAACTGGCTTTCTCCTTTTTCTTTTTCCTTCTATTTATTATGTATTCAGGCTGTATATACTTATTTTAAAACATTAGGAGAAATAAGGAAAGTTAAAGGATCGGCCATATTTCATTAGGTTGATATATTTTCATATTTTTCTATGAACATTTACTCATTTATTCATTTTCTGTATCACTGCAATACATCTTGGACATCGATTCAAGATGAATCTTTCCATTCATAGCTACAAAATCATTTTTAACAGACATATAGTATTCCATTGAGTAACTATACCATTTTTAAACCAAATCCCCATTCAAGTTGATTCTAACTTTTCCCCCATGTTTTTATTGGTGCATTACAGTTGTGCATAATGGGATTTTTACATATTCGTACATGTATACAATATAACAATAATTTAGCCAATATCAGTCCCCAGTATTTCTCCTTTCCCTCCCCTCTGTTTCCAACTTTTCGAACAATAAACAATGCTACAGTAAATATCAGGAGGTACTGTATGGTAATTCTCTTAAAATAAATTCCTAAAAACAGAATTGCTGGATGAAAGAGTATACATATTTTTAATCAACACACTGCTTCAAATAAAATAAAGCAGCCAGGCGAGAGGTGGCACGCACCTGTAATCCCAGCGGCTCGGGTGACTGAGGCAGGAGGATCACGAGTTCAAAGCCAGCCTCAGCAAAAGCAAGGTGCTAAGCAACTCAGTGAGACCCTGTCTCTAAATAAAATATGAAAGAGGACTGGGGGTGTGGCTCAGTGGTCAAGTGCCCCTGAGCTCAATCCCCGGAACCCAAAAAATATTGATAATAAATAAATAAAGCAATTTATATTCGTATATTCAAATGTTTCTTGGGCATATACTTTCCTTCCGCTGTCAAGGGTCCCCCATTCCTTTTTTTTTTTTTTAATTTTTTTTGGTCTTCTTCATTTGTATGAGCTCTTCATGGCAATTTGCCTATCATATTTCTAAATGGTTTTTTTTTGATGATGATTTTTCAACTGTCACGAAGTAGATTTCCTGTGTTCCTTCCCTTGAAGGTAGCTGCTTTGGTGTCATCGACAGAAAGGCCATGACACTGAAGGTTACAGACATATTCACCTGCATCCTCTTCTTTGTGGTTTTCTTTTATATTTATGTCATTAAGCACTGTTATCATGCTGCTAGGAATTCACCACTGGAAAAGTTTTTGTGTTGTTATACTGTTGTTTTGTTTTGGGGTTTTTTGTTTGTTTGGGTGCTGGGAATTTAATCCAAGAGAAATTTACCATGTTACATCTCCAGCCCTTCATTTTTTTAAATTTTGAGACAGGGTCTCACTAAATTGCTGAGGCTGACTTTAAACTTACAATCCTCCTCTCTCAACTTCCCAAGCCACTGGGATTACAGATGTGCATGATTATGCCCTGTTTGGAAAAGAATTTTTTTTTAAAGTAGCAGAGAGGTTGGGTGTGGTGGCATGTACCTATAGTCCCAGCTACTGGGGAGGTTGAGGCTGGAGGATCACTTGAGCCCAGGAGTTCAAGGCCAGCCTGGGCAACACAGCAAGGCTATAACAAAACTAACAAAAAATTGCCAGGGATGCCCAGAGATAACCAAAGAAGTATTCCTATAGAGTGATGATGTTAAGCTTCTAATGTAGAAAAGTGAATATTCTTTATTATAAGAATTTACTGTTACCTATTCCTAGATTGTGTCTCAAAAAAAAAAAAAAAAAAAAAAGTGGCAAATATATCTGTGTAATGATCTGCATTGCAATATCATTTCAAACAGCAAAGGAACCAAAGCAACCTAAAGGCACAACAATTTTTTAAAAATATAAGAAAATTACAGTATATTTATTCTGTGGTTATCAGTAATTATGTTTGTAAAGACATTTTTAATAACAATAATGCTTCAACATAGTTTTAAGGAAGACCGGCAGGATACCAGGTTAACTGTACATCCATTATTATTTTATTTGTGTTTACATGTAAATAGGAACCCACCATTTGACCCAGCTATCCCACTCCTCAGTTTATACCCAAAGGACTTAAAATTGGCATACCACAGTAAAGCAGTCCCATCAATGTTATAGCTGCTCAATTCACAATAGCTAGATTGTGGAACCAACCTAGATGCTCTTTAATTGATGAATGGATAAAGAAACTGTGGTATATTTACACAATGGAATATTATTCAGCCATAAAGAAGAATAAAACTATGGCATTTGCAGGTAAATGGATGGAGTTGGAAAATATCATGCTAAGTGAGATAAGCCAATTCCAAAAAACCAAAGGCTAAATGTTTTCTCTGGTAAGTGGATGATGATACGTAACGGGAGGAGGTGGGGGAGGCAGTAAGAGAAGAATGGAGGAACTTTGGATTATGTAGAGGGAAATGGGGTGGGACAGGGTAGGGAAAGGAAAGGCAGTGGACTGAGACAGACATCATTACCCTGTGTCCCACATACACACAAATGGTGTGAATTACATTATGTACAACCACAGAAATGAAAAGTTGTACCCCATTTGTGCATACTAATCAAAATGCAGTCTGTAAAAATAAAAAAAAAAATGTAAACAGGAAAGATCAGAAAAAAAGTTTAGAACTGACAGTGAAAACTCCTCTTTACACTCGTCCTTGTTTTCAAATTTTATCATCCTTATACAATATTTTTATAGCCAAATAATGTTCATGGGTTTTTTAAAATATTTTTTTAGTTGTAGATGGACATGATACCTTTAATTTGTTTATTTATTTTTATGTGGTGCTGAGGATTGAACCCAGTGCCTCACATGTGCTAGGCAAGCGCTCTGCCACTGAGCCACAACCTGGCCCCTGTTTGTGGTTTTAACAGCTACTTTAGGACCACAGGGGATTTAATGCTGCAGGGAAAACTTGCCTGATGCTTTAGAAAGCAATAGGTAAAAACCACCACGAATAGGATGCTCATGCTTTCTGACCCAGTATTTCTTTTACTTATTTTTACTGCAGCTTGTTCTATAAAAGACATAGTGATATATAAAATATAATCAAATGACATGACAGAGAAGTCAGGGAGAATGATAAAGGAAAAACAAGGACAGAGAGGAACAGCAGAGCCAGGTCTGAGGCTAGCCAAACAGACCCAATGCCCACCACACGCTGGCTAAAACTAGGCCACAGACCTCACTGGATTTCTGGAGAGAAACCCAGTTGCATGACTCACAGTCTTCATAAAATATGCAGATCAGTAAAATTCCAAGTATGAGTTTGAAATAAATTTTTCCTCTGTGAAATTCAGGATATAATTAAGGAAAAATAAAGAATTATCTGTCTATTTTCTAATATTCATGGCTAACAAAGCAATAAAAATGAAAAAAAAAAAAAAACAGAACAACCACAATTCCATGACCAGAGACAACTAGTGCGTCATTGTAATCTATGTCCTTCCATATTGTGTGTCTACAACCTAGGCTGTCCAACAAAGACCCAAGGCCAGGGTCACATACCTGAAGTCAGAATAGATACCTGAGCAACAGTGTCAGAGAATCTAAGAGGTTCGCTTTTACTGTCGGTACCATTGCTGGCATGAGTACCTCTTTCTTCATCTCTGGCATCCCTGGACATTTTCTTTCTTCTTTGGAGGTTCAGCACTTTGGAAGACCTAGATCTAATCAGTCTAGACCCTGGGCCTAGTCACCCTGCCACTAAAGGCCTCCCCGCACACCCCAAGAGCTCACATGCCTGGCAGCTGTGGCCCATTCCAAAGGATGTCCGCTCCATCCAAAATTCACAACGCCCTCCCTCCAGAGATGCATCTTCATCACAAGTGGCATCTGTCCGGGCCACAGCGAGAGCCGAGGATGGCCAGGGACACCTGTCCCCCACCAAGGTGACCTCCTCCCTTATCAAATAACAAGCACCCTCCGAGAACACCTGAGATCCATGACGGGAAGACTTCTGGCCACCGCCCTCACCTCCTCCAGGCTTCCTTCTGAGACAAGCTCTTCCCGCCAGGCTCTCCGCAGCGCTCATTCCAGGGCGGAGGTGGCTCTTCCACCCACTCAAGGGCCGAACTCTGGCTGTCCCGAGAATGCCGCCTCCCTGCAGCCCCCTGTCCCTGTGGGCTGCTCTTCCCGGCACTCCACACTCCACCCCCACCCCGGCCAGGAGCTGCTGCTGTCCCCTGCCTCCCGCCCAGCTGCTCCACCGCCCGGGGACCCCGCTGGGCACACGTCCTCCACCCTCCTCACAGCCTGGCCAACTCCCTTCAGTTCCCCAAGGACTCGAGCACCTGGCTCTCCAGCTTCCCCTCCAAAGCCCTTCTGTCACCCGGGCGCCTCGAGTCCAGGTGGCCCCCTCAAATGACACCTGCCTCTAGGCTGATCACGTCTCCCGCCCTAAACAGCACGGCCTATGGTTCAGGCTCTTCCACCTCCCAACACCCTGTTCTCTCAGCCCCCGTGACCTTCTGTCGCTTCCTGTCTTTCCTTCCTTCCTTCTTCAGCACGGGACCCATGGCCCGTCACTTTGGGTCCTTACTCTCCGTTGCTAAATGCTCACTCCCTCTGTCCATGCTTCCGCTCAGGCAGAGCCTCAGCTGGCCACTCCCCGCCTCAGCAGGCCCAGCTGTCAGCCCACTGCTGATCAGAGCCACACAGCTGGACCCTACAGCTGGACCTCCCTCCGGCTCTCACCTGACCTCCACGTGGGTTATTAAAAGGCCTGTCAAAGTTTTCAAAACTTCCAAACTTCCTCCTCTCTTAGGGGAAGATCTCGTCATTTATTCATGGGGAAAACTGCAGCTATAAGCAAAGAACTCCTCAACTTCCTGCCACAAAACGGCTTCCCTTCTTTTTCCAAGAACAACGGAAAAAGTGTGCCTCTCCCATCGGAGGCCAATCCCTCTTCTGTGCTCAGAACACTGTCTCCTTACCCCTTCCATCCCAGACGCCAATCTTCAGCCCGACATCTCCTTCTCTACCAAAACTGTCCACTTGGCACTTAAGTCTCCTTTGTCCTTCACACACACACACACACACACACACACACACACACACAGCCGTCCCTCCCTCAAGCCCATGCCTCTCCCATAGCTATTGCTCACTCTTGCGTTCACTAGCAAGCTACCAACACTCACATACCCTCCTCCTCAACTCTCAGTCACTCTAAACCACTGCCAACTGGGTTCTACACCATGCCAACGGAACTGCTCTCACCCCAGTCACCCGTGACCTTGTCACTAGGTCGAGTGCCCACTTTGTGATTCTCATACACAGCCTGGCTTCTGAGCAGCATTTAGGCTCTCTTGACCACTGAGGAACTGGTTGGAGGATAAGAGCTGCTGGTGGTGGAGCTGGGATTGTGGCTCAGTGGTGGAGAGCTTGCCTAGCACGTGTGAGGCACTGGGTTCGATTCTCAGCACCGCATATAAATAATAAAGGTCTATCAACATCTAAAAAAAAAAAAAGCTGGTGGTGACTGACAGGTGACAGGGTCAAAGGTCAGAGGATGGTCTCTAAAGGCAGCTGGAGGCACCTTTCTGTCTCCTCAAACTAGCATCTTACGTCTACATCAACTGTTTCAGCCAGACCACTGTTCTGCACCACTATGCTGGGTGGGAGCTGCGCCATTGCGCAAATCATGTCTTTTGGAAAACAGCTCAATTATTAAGGAACCTGGACTTAAGCACTAGTTCCACCACATATTAGATACGTCTTTGATCAATTTTCTTAATGTCTCTGTGGCTCCGTTTCATTTGTAAAGTAAGGACAGTACCAATATCTACTTCACTGAGTGAGAAGATTAATAATGTACTTAAAGCACTTAGTGCAAAATAAATGATGGCAGATCCCCCAACTGAACACTAGTGCCACCTTATAAACAGAGGCCTAGGAGCGTGCTGACTGGTGCTCACCAGCCGAGAAGCACATCTGCAGCATCTTAAGGGAGTTCCACAGGCAAGATACTCATTTTTATAAAATAAGAGAAAAATAGCACAGAAGTTATCAGTGATTATTTTGGGCTGCTGAGCTTATAGGTAGTCTTTTTTTTTTTTAGCTTTCATCTTCTAATTTTTCTATTAAAACTATATATTTCTAAAAATATCTATATTTTATTTTTGTAAAATAATAATTGAATAGTTTTTATTACAAAAAAGAATAGCACATGATCAGCATCCAAAAATTATTTCTTTTTTTTTAATCATTCATTTTTTTTTGGCCATAAAAATGGAGAATAATTATTTATTTATTTTATTTTTTGGTGTTTGATTCATTCTGTTATTTTTTCCTTCCCCCCACTCCTTCCACCTAAAAATTAGTTAATATGATGCTACCTTTTAGGAGCTGGTAGAGAAGAGAGCCAGGAGCCACCTGCCTTGGGAGGGCCTTAGCTGGCCTCCAACACCAACAGCATAGCTTTGGTGAAGCGTTCTTTGCCTACATCAGCTCTCAGACTTGGGTTCATTTTAGCTCAGGCAAATAGAGCTCTGCACACTGTTCAGCTGTGGTCAAAAAGAACCTGATTTAGGACTAGGGAGTCAAAACCTCCAAGTAATAAAGCAAGCATGTGTACGGCCTCATCCTCTGGTCAGAGGACTTCGGCAGGAGTGCAGGTCCTAGGCCGAGATCAGGTGTGGGACCCTGTGTCCCTGTGTGCCCTCTCTCTCTTCCCCACACCCCCTACGTGTCCATTCACATGGCCTGCAGAAAGAAACCCTCAAATGCACCCTGAAGACAACAAACCTGGTGTCGCTTTTAGAAACAGGAAAAGCAGACAATGCTGATTAGAAGTAGAAGAAGGGATGGTAAGAAGTAAAATTCAAGGGAAGAGGTGGGGGAATCATAAACTGAATTTGGTTTCTATGCAAGTATGAGTTTTCTGGGATGAATCTGACTACTAAGTATAAGCATAAAGCTCTAATTAAAAAAATTTAAAAAAATAAAAAAAAGTAAAAATTCCCCACCAGGTTCACCCCAGCCAAGTGAAAATGTGGATCTGGAAATGGGACAAGGTTATTCTCATTTTCTCACTTACAGGAAATCAAATAATCCCAGGAAAAGGGACAGAGATAAGAACGTGGAGGGTAAAGGGTAGGAAAGGAAGAAAGAGAAAAGGCCTAAGAAAGACTGTTGGGTTGTGGCAGGTGGACTAGTCCATGAATCAGTGAAGAGAAGCCCTGCAGGATCTACTCTGGGGAGAGGGAGCAGCGAGGCACAGGAATCAAGTAGTGGTGGAAACTCAAGGTCAGCAAGTGTTGCTGTACCTGCAAGGCAGTCACCTTGTCACCTGGCTGTTTACAGCAGCAATTCAAGAAAAACGGGTTTTGCATTTCATGGAATACAGGTAAGCACCTGCTTAGGGTGGTCATCAGGAAAGACAATGTGGGCAAACAGATCTTCAAGTGTGAACCAGGTGAGAAAGCACAGGTAGTAACTTCAGAAAACTGAGAAAGGCTTACACGTCCATAGAGAAAAGATAACTGCCTAATCAATGCATAAATAATTAGGCAGAGACTGGAAGACTAAGCTAGATACTGTTGTATGTATATGGAAGAGACTTCAAAAATACTGTCCAATGGAAGACAAAGCGAGAAAGTGATAGACACCAAAATCGAAATAATGTGTATTCTAACTGTTCATGTGTACATGTGAATGAAAAGAAAAGAGATCAGAAGAACACACCATGTTTTAGCAATGGCAACTCTGAATGAGAACAGATAAGTGAGAAGGATCAGGGAAGACTCAGGGTTTTCTACTCTGTATTTGGTCTTCAACACTGTTCTCCCTCCCTCCCTCTCTCTAATGAATGTGTTCATATTAATCATATAATTTTTAAATATAACATTTTTCATCCAATAAAAGAAGAAAACAAAATTTGAATATATTTCATCCTATTTTTCCTTCTAAAAAATTTAAACAGTTTCAGCACCTACTAAATTTTCACAGTAAAAAATAAATTTTCTTCTACAATGAAAAAAGAAATGTTATCCATGCTCTTCTTGACACCAGCCACAAAGGCAACTCCTTCTATTAAAGCATCTGAAATTACCTAGAAGTCTTTCTTCATTATGTGGTTTGTGGTAGGGGAAATACCAAGAAATAAGATGGTTTTCTGACAAAACACTTTTTTATTCTAAATACAAAGTGATAATGTGATTTTTCTTCCTAATAATATAATCTAGATCAGCAGTTTTCAAGTAGGGAGCAGGTTTGTTCCCCAGAGAACATCTGGCAATGTTTGGAGAATATTTTTGTTGTCACAAACGGAGGCTGATAGCGAGGGAGGAAGGAACCACTGGCACCCAGAGGCCAGAGCCCAGGGATGCTGCTAAATACCCAGGACAACCCTCCAAAACCAAGTGTTGTGCAGGCCAAGATCTCTATAACACCAAGGTCAAGAAACCCTGCTTCAAGCCTAGAATTTCAGTACGATTTCAAATAGTCAAAAGATAATTTTCAAAAGCAACAGACAATCCAGGGCTAGAAGTATAGCTCAGTGGTAGAGCACCTGCCTAGCAGGCAGAGGGCCCTGGGCTCCGTCCCCACACTGCCACACACACCCCACAAGGTTATTCTTTCATAAGTGAAATTATGTGAAGAATATGGATTTAAAAAAATAAAAATATGAAATAAATAAATAAATAAATAATATAGACTTTCTAGTCCTACAAGTTATAATCCCATTTACCAATTCTGTAACCTTGAACAAGCTACTTAAACTTTCTGCTTCAGGCTCCTCAACTATAAAGAAAGATTTCTAGGTAATTTCAGAAGCTTTAATAGAATTTAAAAATTACATGAGCAATATAAACACATTCTTTTAAAAGAAAAAAGAAAGAAAGAAACAATGTTAAAGACCAAACACAAAGTAGAAAAGCCTGAGTCTTCCCTGGTCCTCCTTACTTATCTGTTCTCAGACAAGATGCCATTGCTAAAAGATAGACAGGACTGCTGTGAAAATTAATCAATTAAATCTCACAACCCTGCCCGCTACTTGCCTGGAACATAGCAGACAGTCCTCTTACTCCTTGTCCCCAACCTTCCACCTCAGTTAGGCCAAATTGTCACCAGGGTCTCAACGTAGGTTGAGGTAGATACAGTGACTCCCAAATTTCAAGAGTAATATAATATGAACCCGTTAAATAGTATCATGATAGAAAATAAGTGAGAGTATAGGGGTTAAAAGATCTTGGTCACAAATTCTCCCTCATCTTAAGGGTTTAAAAAATGACTATGTGTACATGATCCTTTTAATCTTAATGCGTCCACTCTCAGCAGATACCACACCCATAACTGTAATAAAGGTGAATGAAGCTATAGCAAGGGAGGATGAAGGTGATGGCAAAGGCACGTCATGGAGGTGGGACCCCAATTCCCCAAGACTCCATTCAGCATCAAAAAACAAAGGAACCTACTTTGGTGGTGATCCTGTATGTGATGTAGGTCTCCATGGTACAGACGTGCTTCTTGGGATCATCTACCGTGACAAAGAGATCTCTGGTCTCACCATCAATGTCATCGTCAAGTTGAAGTCTGTTTAGAAGAGAAGACGAAGAAGCTGGACTGGAGGTGCCTGCTGGAGTACCACCGTTGGGCAAAATGAGATCCTACAAGAAGAAAAGAACTGCCTTACAAACAGAAGAAAAACACCCAACAGAACCTCAGCAAGTGTAGCCAGTATCATCAAACCAAGTAACAACTTTAAAATACAAAATCTACTTTCCAAAAATCTGAGTCTCTCCTTACTTACTGTTTCTTGAGCAAACAGATCTTTTATGACCAAGAGAAAAAGAGTATGGTGGCATTCTGGACCAAAGTCATGTGGATTTATCTTCCCGTTCAAGTGAATAGTTCAGGGACAGAGAACGTAACTGCCCACCACAGTCAGACTTAGCCAGAGAAACAAGTAAGCAAACTATACTTGGTTTTTTCCCTCTTTCTTTAGATCACCAGCTGGGCCAAGGTAAACATTAAGAGGCCTGAGCCCTCTTAAACACTTAACACACTTAAAAACTCAATCATCCATCACAAAGGGACAACTAGAAAGAAGTCCACGCCACCTACAGGAGGCCTGCGTGCCAAAAACATTCAATATGAATCCGGAACGAACCTCTGGACATAACACCAACACACAGGAAACACAGTAATACAACAAATGTAAGAAGGAGATTCCAAGATGAGTGAAGGAAATCTGAATTCTGATCAGTTGAATACGGGCGACACTAAGGAACCATTAGGTATGATAATGGAAGTGCCATGATTTTACAAAGACTTTTTCTTTTAGAAATACTGTCTTTTTAAAATTTTTCTGCAGTGCTGGGGATTGAACCCAGGGCCTTGTGCATGCGAGGCAAGCACTCTACCAACTGAGCTATATCCCCAGTCCTAGGGATATATTCTGAAATATTTATGGATGAAATGATATTTCAAATGGTATTTGCTTCAAAATACTCGTGACTGGGTAAAGGGACATAAATGATATAAAGAGTTAATGACGGCTGAAGCTGGTGTTTGCAGGTTCATTACACAATCTGTCCTCTTCTGCATGATTAAAATTTCCCACGATAAAAAAAGATTAAAGGAGGGGAGGCTGTCAGAAAGGCAAATGCCAGGAAAGAAAAAGGAAAGTTTTAAAAACTATAAATCTCCCTCTCTTTAGGCCTACGACTACTGCAATAAATTATGTCCCTGTAATAGCCAAAAAAGGCTGTGACGTATAAAGGGGCAGCCTTACAGTTACCCTTTTGGGTTTTAAGGTTTGATGACAGCAGAGCCCTGTCCAGCACTAGTGTGGAGGCCTCTGAGGGTCACCCTGGATCACTGGGAGACAGACTGAGGAAATACGGCAAGGAAGTGCCACAACACCATGGAAAGGGCCATGGTGACCTGGGGGCCATCAGACCACGGTTGGGGACAAGGTGCTTTCCCTGTATTCTCTGTTTTTGGAGCTCCGTACGCTGGAGGCAACCCAGCTCCCAGGTGAGGAGACACCCAGGACACAAGAGGGCCACCCAGCAGTCACATCCACAAGCTCCAGCTCAGGGGGACCCGGGAAGAGGGATGAGACGAGGCAGAGGAAAGCATGGCCTGGCATCAAGGGCAACGTCACCCAGCTTGGCGGGGGACAGAAAGTGCAAAAAGTCCCCTTCCTTTGTCTCACATCTCCACTAACCACGGATCATTCAATCACATACTCATGCGATGACAAAACCACTCTTTTGTAATTACCGGCATCTCCGCAGAAGGTGCTCCGGGGAGCGCCCCCTCCACTGCTCCTCAGCTGGCTGACCACAGAGGAGCCAGGAGCCCCGTGGGCCCCTGGTACAGCAGACCTGCCAGGCTGCCGGCTTTCTCAGGGTGCTGAGACCACAGGGCGTGCAGCGACACACCAGCATCCCGGGATCTGGCAGGGGACATGGTCTTTTCTGGACCTCTGAGATAACCATGGTGTCTTTGTCATTTCAATAAATATTTAAACGCTGACCTCAGACAAGCCACCGTGCAGGCACCGCAGGGACCCACGCTTACATTTTATCAACAGGAGGGCACTGGGCCTCAGAATAGCAACGGAAACAAAAGCAAAATCTTTGTTCCGATAAGCCCCCATCAGCTCAGACAGTGGTTTTCTCCGAGCTGGCCTGGGCTCTGGCTTCCCACCACCCCTGGGCACCAGCTCCAGAACCACCCTCCCATCTCTGTGTGAAAAGCCCTCCCTCCCTTTTTCCACACAATCTTACAGGAGTCTCCTGAATGCTCCTCCTGGTGGGCCTCCCCGACCTGCCCGCGGCAGCACCAGGCACTCCCTTCTCGGCGCTTCGGAGGACCTGTACTGAAGCCGGGTCCAGTTTTACTCATTGATTTACACTTCTAACTAGGGCACAAACGCTCGCAGTCTCCCGACTGTGACTGCTGGTTCATCCACATGCTGCGTGGCTATCTCAGTCTAGCCCCAGGTCCAGCCGCGACTCTAAGTGACTCCCCTAACCTTCGCCCTAGTGACCTCAGCCAATAACCTTCCTGGAAAGCCAGGCTTCAGGTCTGAAGAGCCTCGGCCAGTCGGGTGGGAGGGGAGAGTCAGTCAATCAGACCTCATGCGGTCCAGATCTGTTCCTCCTGGGACTACACTGCCGGCAGCCCTCGTTCCAGAGTGTTCCTTGGAATACCACTCGCGCATATAGAAGTAGCCCACCAGCTACAGATGCCTGCGGTCTCCTGAGCAGCGATGCGGTCACCTCAGACTGCCCAGGCACATCTGCACGCGGCGCTTCCGGTCGTCTTTCACCGCACCCGTGGCAGCCTCTGGAGATGGGCAGAACTGATATTTTCTCCACCAGTGAGGAAGCAGCCTCGAGAGGACTAAGCAACTTGCACAAATGTACAGATGCTAGTGTTGGCATACCAAAGGCTCAACAAGATTCCTGGTTCCCAGGTCAGGTTTCTTGCCAAAGTTTCCTCTTTTGAGGGACTTTTTCCCCAGTCCCTATAGTGTCCTACAGCTTTATTCTCAGGACATAAATCCTTGCGGGTAAACACGAAGCTCCTGTTTTCAAAGCCATTCAGGGAAAGCTAACATCTTTCCTTAAGGTCTTAATACAAGTTTATTCCAAAATGACTTTCTCAAGATACAGTCTCCACAAGAAATAAGCACGGAGGGGAAACGTGAAAGTCTTAGGGGGATGGGCAGGATTAGGTGAGTTACACCCCCCAGGTCTCTCCACCCCCCACCCCCACCCCTGCCGTCCTCCAGCCCCAGCGGCTCTGCTGGGCTCTGGAGCAGGTGTGGGTTGGGGCAGCACCTTCTTCATGACCGTGTGGTCACAGAGCGCAGGAAGTGAGGGAACCACTTGGCTTAACAAAACGGCCCCCTGCCTTCCTTTGGTTACCCTACAGTCAGCTCTCCAAACCACAGCCAGAGTGTTCTTTTAAAAATGTGAAACAAAACATCAACACCTTTGCTCACAACTCCCAAAGACACTCCGTGACATTCAGAAGGAAGTTCAAACTCCCACAGTCTGCAAGCACCAACATCACTGTTCCCTGCCCTTCCCTCATACCTCATGGCCAAACACTTTTACCCCAGGTCCTCCTGCTCTGGACAGACTGGCCTGCCTGCTGGCTGTGGAACTGTCTTGGTTCATCATGACCTCAGGGCCTTGGTATGTGCTGCTCCCCCTACTTGGAACATTCTAGCTCTAGCTCTGATCCCCATAGGCTGCCTCTTTGCTTTTCAAATAGGTTTTGGCTCCAACGACACATATTCAGAGAGGACATCTCCACCCGTAAACTCTAAAAATAGCCCTGCATTCCTGTATCACTCTCTAGTCCCTTCTCTGGCCTTTATTTTCTTTACAGGAATTATCACTATTTGAAATTTTATTATATATTTATCAATTGACTGTCTGGACTCCATCAATCTGTACATGCCATAAAAGCAGACTATACTTCCCCTGGTGAATGGATGAGAGTCTTAGAAATGACCCAATTCAACTCCTCATCAATAGGAGGTAAACAATAAATATCTATGAAGCGACAACTCACTGCCCAGTTTTAGTCTTATTCCACTATTTACTAGCAGTGTGACTTCAGCAAATTCTTAATCTATGCCCCAGGTTCCTCATTTATAGAGTGGGTACTGAATGAGTCAATGGAAGTAACTGGAACACGGTTAGGTGCTATATCACCGTTCACACACTTTTGTACAAAATGAAACATATTTGTTTTATTCTTGCATCCCCTTATAAACTATGGGGCTGGGTTCACAGTAGATAATACATGCTGCTGAGATAAAAACTACATTAAGATCATAATTTGTGCCTCAAAGACGCCTTAAAATTTTTACGGTGGCAAAAGATATCTAGAATAGCCCTTATGGTGAGTAACAACTGCAGAGTTGATAAACATGTGAGAATACCCAATGCTGCAAGATGCCAATTCTCTCCTTTAGGTTTTGGTCATAAGAGCCTAAGAGTGGTATGAATTAGGAGCCAGTATGGATGTAATAGAGCAAGTTATCCTAAAATAATCAAATCTCTCTTTTTGATACCATTGGAGGCATAGGCACCTCATTTGTGAAGTTGGCAGCCTCTTGAGGCGTCCTCACAGCCAAAAGCAGAACAGCAGCTCTCAACGCACCAGCCTGCCTTGCCCTGATTCACCTTTGTGCCGGGTGCACAGCAAATGCCTGAAGAATTCAGTGTCCTACACTCGTCAAACAGAATCCTCCTGATTGTTGATTTTGCTGCAAAGTTTTTGCGGTATTTTTGCTTTGTTTTTTTGGTACCAGGGATTGAACTCAGGGGCACTTAGCCACTGAGCTACATACACAGCCCTTTTTATTTTTTATTTTGAGACAGGGACTCACTGAGTTGATTAGGGCCTCGCTAGATTGTTGCTGGCTTTGAACTTGTGATCCTCCTGCCTCAGTCTCCTGAGTTGCTGGGATTACAGGTGTGTGCTACTGCACCCTGGCTCTGTAAAGTAAAACTTAAAATCACTTTGGAGAATAAACTCAAAGGAAAAAATCTCAAAAGTGTTCTATTCAAACATACTCATGCAGGGCACGGTGGGCACCACTGGGCACCTCTAATCCCACAGATTTTGGAGGCTGAGGCAAGAGGATTACAAATTGAAGGCCAGTCTCCTCAACTTAGTGAGACCCTGTCTGAAAATTTTAGAAAAGGGAAGGAGCATGTAGCTCAGTGGTAAAATACCCCTCAAGTTCAATTCCCAGCACAGAAGTGGGGGAGAAGTGTTCATGGTGTTCATAACAGAACAAAGAACACAATGAAACCTGGAAAAAATCCCAAAGGCTCAATAACCAGGAAATGATTGTGTTACATTAATAAGACAGAATGTTACACACTCACATAAAAATTATAAATCTAGACTTCTAGATGAACTTGGTGAGTTGATCACAAGTCTCTGCTTTCTCTTCTTTTCCTTCTTCCAGATACTTGTTTAAGAATGGGAGAGAAAAAACATTGGGGAAAATAATAAGAAACACAGTGACCAGAGGAGTATCAACACTGGAAACCAGAATAGGGAGCCATCAAAATGCCAAAGCTTCCAAGATTTTCTACTGGTCTAATTGAAATACAACTGAAAAAAATAGCTAAGAGGCATCTTTAACCCAAGTCACCATGAGGTTGCTGAGGGTTATCAAGACTACTTAAAAGGTAGAAAATGGGCCCAGCGTGGTGGTGCACACCTGTAATCCCATCAATTCAGGAGGCTGAGGCAGGAGAAGAGTTCAAAGTCAGCCTCAGCAATTTAGCGAGGCCCTAAGGAATTAAGCGAGACCCTGTCTCTAAATAAAATATACCAAAGGGCTGGGGATGTGGCCCAGTGGTTGAGTGCCCCCGAGTTCAATCCCTGGTACCCGCCCTCAAAAGTAGGAAATGTCCCAAACCACACCCTCGCATGCACCCTAAGTGAAAGTGCAATTGTCAAAGAGGGCAGGGGACATGGAAGGTCTGATGATGGGACAGACCAGGAGGCCAGGGTTCTGGCTGCTGTGAAGTGCATGTCAAGCACAGGTGACGGTGGGCCTAAGCAAGGCCCACCGGGAGGGGGCTCCCGCCCACATGCTTTCTCTCCCCACGGGGGATGAGATGCAGGGTAAAGGTCAGAGAACCAGGTGGCCCCTGGTTCAGCAGGTCTGGGTTTGTCCAACAGGCAAGACTGCAAATGCTGGTGGGGCGGGGCTCTACCATGGGGAGAGGGGCTACTCAAGAAGGCAGCCAGGCTACCTGGTCCAGACACAGGCCAGACCAAGTCTCCCCAGTGGGAAAGCCCAGGATGCTGCCTGTCTTCCTGCCACCTCCCTTCCCCAAGGACAGCTCACTCAACTGGTAACAAAAGGATCCCAAAGGACAATTCTAATGACATCAAGTAGGAACAAAGGCAATCCAGTAACCCACTGGTCCAGGCCTGCTTCACTACAACATCAGACACACATCAACAAAAATAAAACAAAACCTAAGCATCGCATCAAGATTTAAAGCCCAAAACACTGAAACTCAAAATCACACAGAGTCCTCAAGAACAGACGAATATACATATGAAAAGTCTTCGGCCCATGAAATAGAACACTTTTGTGTGCTCTCAATTAAAAAAAAAAACAAAACATGGAGGCCGGAGATGTGGCTCAGCGGTAGAGTGCTCAGCTCCCATGCTCAAGGCCTGGGCTCAAACCCCAATGCCACCAAAAAAGGAAAAAGAATTGAGGTATATGCTGAAAACCAAAAGGGGCAAAAGTCAAAAGCAAACACCAAAACGTAATTCTTCTAAAAGAGGACTTTGACACGGTAAAACTTAGGAAACCTGGCCAATATAGAAAGAAGAAAAAAGAAGAGCAGAAAAATAACTATTTAAATCTTCTCTCCATATATGATTATAAACATAAGGATGTGCTGTGAATAATTATGTAATAATTTGGAAGTCTGTATGAGATGGGTGGTTTTCTAGAGTGAAATGTGTAGCTAAAATGAAAGTGAGACAGAAAACCCGAAGACAGATAACCCCAGCAGTGACGTCAGAGAATCAGAGACCACCACACAAAGGTAGGTTGGGCCCTCAAGGTTTACGGTTAGACGCTAACGAACCTTCATCCAAATATTCTCAACCTTTTAAAACTGCAGAAACCTTTCAAGTCACTTTGTCTTATTTATTTATTTAGGTGCTGATGATTGAACACAGAGGAGCTTTACCAGTGAGCCACATCCCCAGTCCTTTTTATTATTTTTTGTTTCAGACAGGGTCTCACTGAGTTGCTTAGGGCCTCACAAAATTGTTGAGGCTGACTCTGAACTTCTGGTCCTCCTGCCTCAGTCTCCCAAGTTATAGGACTACAGGTGTGTGCCACGGTGCCTGGCTTTAAATCACTTTATGAAGGTTACCTAATATCTGATAACCAAATATTAGGACAAAAAAGAAAATCAGATGTATGTACAAACATTACCAATAAAGTAACCGCTAATGGTACATTTAAAGAATTTTTAGAAAGACGAACATGCCAGGGTCATGTCAAAGGAACTCTAGGAAAGCAGAAATGATTTATCATCAGGAAACTTATTAATGCAATTTATAATGAACTGTATATGTAACCACTATTGAAGATAACCATGTCTACCACTATCAGTGTTTATTGGTATCATTCATTGGTAACAATCGTTCATTCGAATTTCTAAGTAAAAGTAAGGATTTGTAAAAGGAAAGTTCTTATATGTTGAAGAGCAAAGTATCTATCAGAAAACATCAGCAATGATCCCGAGTACATTATTCTAAATTAACTGTCACAGCAGGCAAATCCGCAGAGGCAGAAAGCAGATTTTTCCATTGCCCAGAGGGGCTAATCGAGAGGGATGGCTTAGCGAGGATAGGATTTCTTTTGAAGATAACAAAAACATTCTGGAGGGCTCGGGGTGTAGCTCCGTGGTACAGCACGTGGCTAGTGTGTGTGAGGTCCTGGATCTAATTTCCAGTTCTGCCAAGAAGAAGAAGAAAGTGTGATGGGTTGACAGATCTGACTCCATGAGAATGTTATAGGCCAGATTATATGGGAAATGACTAAACAGACTCCATTTGCTCTGAGACTCCATGTTATGTAGGAAATAAGTTTCTCCCAAGGGAACACCCCGCCTCTGTACCCATCATCAGTTACTTGGTGTGACATGTTTAACAATACAACATGACAATTCTTATGTAATAAAAAATTGCTTTCTTTTGATCCCTGTTGCTCCTAACCAATGTACCATGTAATCAGTAATTGTGTGGATATTAGTAACCATTCTTTAGTTTGTACCTAGGTGACCCACTTTCCCCTCTGTCGATGAGCTCATGATGTTAGTTTGTAATTTAAAATCACAGCAACAGACACTTATGATTAATGTAATTTTTGGTATAAGAACCCCTACAACCTTATGGTCGGAGCTGTTCTCCCAATAGTCATTTTTGGGGGGCACTGTGTGAGACAGTTAGTCAGCTGACTTAATAAAGACTCTCAAATTTGGACTTCTCAGTGGTGATCGGTCTGTTCTTACGTTGGGCCCCATAACAGAAAGAAAGAAAACTTCTGGAATTAGGTGATGATGGTTGTGCCCCCCAGTGAATATACCAAAAGTCACTCGACTGTACACTTCAAGGTGGTAAATTTCATGGTATGTAAAGTATAGGTCAATAATAAAAAAACAAGAGCAAACAATGTGAAACACTGGAGGCACAGCTACTCAGTTCCGAAACTCGATTCTGACACCTGATATTTACTGTCATTCACAACCACTCTGGAGAGTCTAGGGATTGCAAGTTCAGTAGAATACCTGAATGCAGGCAGTGATCGGCCCCATCGCCTCCTGGCAGCAGATCAAGTTCCCCCTGATGAATCTAAATTTTAATACACATAACAGGGAGAAAATGTCTTTACTCCATTTTAAAATGATAAATGGGAACTTGTCTTTACTTAATAATGAAAAAGGTAGAGGTCACAGACTACATGGTAGATGGAATTAACATCTGCAATGGTTAACCCCCTTTCTCTAAGATGATCGGCTGCTCTTCCTACGGCCAGGTGATTTCCTGCAGGGAGACACAGCTCCACCCCATGACTCAGGCACAGGAATGAAAGCAACACCTGAGCAGAGTGGAGGCTTTCTGAGCCACTGTGTGTTTCCAGCAAGTCTTTTGTTCCTTCTGCTCTACCTTGAAAGTAGTGTGTTCCAGGTAAGGGTTGATCCTTCAGAATGGGATGACTCTTCAGGAAAGAGAGCAGCTGACTCAGTTACTGACACATCACATGACTTAGAAATTAATATTTGTTGCATACCTTTGAATTTTTGGAGTTACTACCGCAAAGCTGACTAGTACATATAATTATAAAAACTTTCTAAAATCTAGATAGGAAGCAGTGGCAAAATCATATGGAATTTTATGATTCTAAGATTTATCCCCCCCCCAGAGTTATTCAAATGTGTTATAATTAATTAGCATGTCTCAAATTCTGGGACCTACTTGCTTATTGATAAGAAGTTCAATGCCCTATGTCATGCCATTCCCAAATCTCCAAGTCAAATATTCTCCAAAACCTCCAAGGTTGCGTGCATAAGTACCTCTAAGTTCCCAAGGTCCACTACCCCAAGGTTTCAAGACTTAGCATCTTCCCTGAATAAGATTACAATTTCCTACTTTGGACTCTGGAGTATTTATTTATTTTTATTTTGTTATTATTATTATTATTGTTATTATGGTGATACTGAGGACTGAATCCAGGGGTGCTTTACCACTGAGCTACATCCCCAACCCTTTTTATTTATAGACAAGGTTCTTACTAAGTTGCCTAGGTTGTCCCAAACTTGCCATCCTCCTGCCTCAGTCTCCAGAGTAGGTGGGGTGCTGGTACATTTCTTACAAGGCGAAGACCTGACACAGGTTCAGAGACCACTTGCTTTTCAAACCTTTATTTATAGGTTGGTAAAGCTATTTTGAAACTGAACTTGTTTCCCTAGCTTTTCAATGAGAAAACCTGCCCCTCGAGTAACAGCCACCCATTGGCCTCAGGCAAAGACCACCAACCAACAAGATCACAAACAAAGTCAGAACGAAAGCACCCCAGTCCATATTCCCCGGCAAAGTTTCCAGTATCTGTTATTAGCTTTTTCTAAGAATCTCCAGACAAGTAGTCCCTTCTCTAGGCTTTCCTGTGATTCTCAGAGCAAAGTCTCTCCCCAGCTCTCAGATGAACTTAAACATGATTCCTGTGCATTCCTTCTAAGGAGGAGCCACTAGTTCAAGCGCAGGCTGAACACCTAATAACGTCAGTCAAAGTGCTGGTGCAGGGCTACCAAGAAACAGGAGTGAAAGCATCAGTATTTAGACAACTCAGACTCACTGGGGATAAGGACAGAAAACTCTAACAAGGACACAATGCAGTATTGGTCATAAGAGAGCCCCACGCACTGAGGGACGCAAGTGGAGGCCGAGGCGACTGGAGAAGAATGAGCACTTGTGCCGAATGGAAAAACAAGGCTGGGGAGAGTTTGGCTTGGACGTTCCAGGCAGAGGAATCACCACCACTCAAGGAAGGGAGGCACCTCCCAGAGCTCACCCCTAACTGAATGAAAACCAAGGCCACAACTAGAAGACTGCTTCTGCTGCTGGTCGACTGTATCACACCCTCTGGAGGACTCAGAAGTCCAAGCTGACAACTTTCTAGGAACAAGATTAATATCTCCCCAGAAGGCACAGATCCAGGGAGAAGAGGAGGCTACCTAAAAACTTACTCTTACCTGTCCACCTTGACCCTGGTCTCAGCACTCTGCCAAAAGAAAGCCTGAAATATACAAATCACATAAGGCTTGAGGTGCAAAACCTCTCAGCAGTCATACAAGTTGCATGTGTTACACAAAAGGAAGAGGCTTCGAGGTGATATGCATGAGGTCACGGTCACTGATTGGTACATGAGGCACAAGGCTGTGCGACCTTCACCCAACCCCTCTTACCCATACCATCCATTCACCTTATGAAGCCTCCTATGTTTCTGTGCCGTCATCTGACACAGTACTACTCCCATGGAACTCCCTCACTGTTTGACAAAACAAATCAGGTGCTTAAGGAGAGTTAAAAGGAAAGGGCGTTCTGGACTTTCAGAACAAGGGTCTAAAAGAAGCAATACTCCCCACAGAGGTACCTAGGCATTCAGTGATCAAATACTTGCCGACGAATCATCAGCCAGGCCAAACCCTCTCAAGGCAAAAAACCACTCAAGCCAGGAACAGAACAGGGCAGCACCCCACGAGCACCAAGTGGCTGCTGTTAAGTCCGCTCTCAGAGCTCCCACTTCTTAGGTGTGTTTACAAAGCCCTCACCTTTAGCAAGACTGCAAGTGTCCTTGCTTCAGAGATTACCAAAAACCCCCGTTCCCCTGCAACACTGCCTCTGGAATCCACAGACACCTCAGAGCCAAAAACCTTGTGCCAAGATTTGCATGTGCACAGGCAAATGTGACTGACTATCCCTTGAGCCTGAACCTATCATTTTTAGACTCTCAAAAATACCTATGGGGAAAAGAAAGTTAGGCACTCCAGATTCTAAACTGTCTCTCTGATCCAGAAAAAGAAACAGAACACGTTTCACATTCCCTTGGCTACGCAAATCCGAGCCGCCCTCCGGAAGAGGGCTCTCACACTCAATGACTGATCACACACACACCCTGCAGCTTTGGCGCGAGGATGCCCTTCACTCCACACCCTAAATCTAAAACCAACCCAAAATAAGAATGGCTAAACTAGAAGGAGATGTGTGACTGCATTCAAAGAGGCCATGCATCCTGAAGAAAAAGTTCCCCTTCATTTTCCTCTCCTGGTGCAGAGAAGACAGGATTCTGTCAGTACTGGTTCTGAGGTATTAAGCAACGTCGTAATGACTCAGATCCGAATCTTACGAAGGAGCCCGAAGGAGCCATGGAAGTACCAAAGGCCAGAGGCAATTTCCCCAGGGTGCCTTTCTTCGAAGTGTGAAGGTTGACTGCATCCAACCCAAAGTGCAGATAGATTTCTGGGCTACAGAGCCACCTGGCTGGTACCCGGTTGCTGCAGACCTAGTTCTACATTCCTACTAACATGACTCAGATGGAATGTGGCTGATTCCTTTTTATTTCCACAGTTCATGTGCTCACTGAAAAAAGAAAAAGGCACTCGACCCAGTCAAAAAATTAAGGAATAGAAGAGAAAGCAGGAATTATTCCAAACCAAAATCATGTAAAAGAGATTTATAAGTACCTAACCAGGCAAGGACAAGTGAGGAAAGTGGAAGGCCGGGGGGGATGCTTGGGCCTTATCTTAACACAGTCAGGTGCCACACAACAATGCTTTGGTCAGCAACCCACCACACGTATGACAGTGGTCCTGTAAGATTATAAGGGGGCCAAAGTATTCTTACTACCTACAATGGGTTTGGGACTTAAGCCAAGTGTGATTACAAAAAGTTTTTTTAAAAAACTTTAAAAAGTTTATAAAGCCCAAAAACAGTTACAGTGAGCTAAAGTTAATTTATTGCTGAAGAAAGAAAAATGTTTTATTATAAATGCAGTGTGGACCAAGTACAGTGTTCATGGTCTGCAGTGGGGCCCGTGAGGTGCGAAGCTTTCACATCTGCTCTCCAGCCACTGACTCACCCAGAGTCACTTCCAGTCCTGCAGTCTCCATTCATGGTCACCGACTGACACAACTGTTCCATCTTTAGCTTTTATACTATGTTTTTGCTGTAGTTTTTTTTATGTTTAGATATATTTAGATACATAAATACTGACCACTGTGTTATAATTGCCGATAGTAGTGCTGGGGTTGTGGCTCAGTGGTAGAGCGCTTGCCTAGCATGTGTGAGGCACTGGGTTCGATCCTCAGCACCACATAAAATGAATATATAAAATAAACATACTGGGACCATCTATAATTTATAAAATAAAAAATAATTGCCTACAGTACTCTGAACAGTAACACACTGTACGGGTCTGTGGCCTAGGAGCCACAGGCTACCCACACAGCCTAGGTGTGTAGTCGCTGCACCATCTAGGTCTGTACCAGTACACTCTGACATTCACACAAGGATGAAGTCGCTGAACAATGCACTTGTCAGACTGGATCCCCACTGCCAAGTGACCAAAGACTGTACTTGTCACAGTCTTGTCCTCACATGGGCAATCTGAACTCTGACGCAGAAATGAGCTTTGCAAACAACAGCCAATGATTGGCAATTCTTATTTCTGACCACATACAGAAGACAGAGAAGTACAGAGGGACAAAGGAAGGAAGTCAAGAAAGAAGGAGGAAAAATTCTTCCACTCTCATTTGTCTCTAAACTCTGAGGCATAAAACCAAGTCAGAAAGGAGCCCACTCCTGCATGTGGTACAGTGGTGGCCAGGGGCTGCTCATCTGGACGGAGAGGCCTGGAGGCTGGTGTGAAGCCGGCATGCGAGAGATCAGCACTGAGGGATCTGAAGATGCTTTCACTTACACTTCACATGTGAAAGAGGAAAACACCAGCTGTCCAAAGTCACTATTTTTTGTGAAGGTTATTATGGAGGAAGGTGCTGATAGACTACAGAACTGCCTTTCCTCAGAGCCTCTCCCAGGTAGAGCTGTCGTCTGACAAAATTTAGCTAAAAGATTACATTCCTAAAACATACGTCATTAAACATCACGCACCTTTCATCAGGTAATAAAATACTTGATTATGTCTCTATGAGATGGAAGAGGGAGTGGAACACAAAATAATTACCACTCCCTATTTACTCAATAGACAAAATAGAGGTGCTTTCCAACACGTGGAGTTTGGAGTAGCTGATTACAGGCCGCCACACTCCCCCAGACCACAACTCTGAGGATATGGAAAGCAAAATCTATTCACACCCACATTCTCCCCAACGCTGGGTTCTCGCCCACTGCAGGTGCTGTGACAGAAAGCAGGCTGAGAAGCAGTTCACTTGAGGAAGCACGTCTAGGGTGCAGCATGGAGAATGGCAATGTGACACACCGTGAGAAAGAGGAACCTGCCGTACTAGAGTGGGGAGGCGAAGGCTTCCCAGAGGGCGGCTGGACCTGAGCTTCATAGGGTGGCAGAGGCTTCCCAGAGGGCAGTTGGGTTTAAATTCCGGCTCGAGGCTCTGAGGCTGTAAGAAAACCCCATACGCCCAGCAACGCTGGCAGGAAGACAGCGAGACCATCCCATCGTGGCGAGGCTGCACAGACATTAGTAAGAATGTAAGTGAAAGCCCCGTGTGCACTGCATCAGCAAAGCTGCCAAGGGGTGAGTGCAGCAGGCGCCCCTAGGGACCAGTCACCATGGGTGGACATTAGCCACTAGGAGGAAGTGACGGGAAATTCAGCCTGGGAAGCAGATTAGCTCCAGACTCAGGGATCTTAAATAACAGGTTTAAGAGTTAGAGGAGCACTCTAAATGCCCAAGCCTGCTTTTTTTTTTTTTTTTTTTTTTTTTTTGGACTGAATCCAAAATGGGCAGGTGCTCCATCACTGAGCGACCTCCCCAGCCCAATGTGGAGGCTTTTAAGCAGGAAAGTGGTGTCAGTCTTACATGAGTGTTACAGAGAAGACTTAGGCAAAAGCATGCAGAACAAATAAACAGGGACAACAGAGGGGACAAGAGAAGGAACAGTGAGGGAGTTGTTGTAACTTCCAGCACACATCACCACAGCGCTCCCCCATGGTACCTAAACTGGGTGGCAGATGCCAGTAGAAGCAAGGACAAGCTGAGAAGTCTCCTCAACACTAAGGTCAGCTGCCGGGATACTCTTGTGAATGTTTCCCAGGCAGAATAAAATCTGCCCATACCAGAGGAATCGTATTTCAAACACAAGTAAATTACAGAGGATTAAAAACTGTCAGAGTTCTAGCAAAACCTAGTAAGCCCAAGTTCAACAGACCCACATACTGCCCGTGGATTCCATCCTTATGGCAAGAGGCAAGTCCTGCTGAAAAAATTGTGTTCTGCAAAGGTTTAAGCCAAGGTCACTGGACATTTGACCTTCTCTATCCATGTGCTGCCTCCCCTCGGTCACTCCCCTACAGTAATGTTTCAGTGATATTCAGGCCATTTCTCTACTGTCAAAGACCAGCACACGTCCCCACAGGAACTCTCATGGGGAATCTTGACCACAGTTCATTTATGGAGACCAGATGAACAACCAGTTTGCAGACTGTCACCACAGCTTGGCCCTGACACCTGGCCAGAGTGTTCTCCTTGGGATATCTGAACCCACCCTTGGTCAGCAGAGCATCCAGAAACCTGGGCTATAAGTTGATTCAAAAACAAAAACACAACAAGGGGCTGGGGCTGGGGCTCAGTGATAGAGTGCTTGCCTAGCATGTGTGAGGCACTGGGTTCCATCCTCTGCACCACATAAAAATAAACATAAAATAAAGGCATCCTGTCCATCCACAACTACAAAAAAAAACAAATAGAGAGTAAACTCTTGGAGCTAAAAAAGATTACGGGATTTAGAGACAAAACCCACACTTCTCATAGTGATCTATGCATAGCACTACAAGTCAAGGGAAGTGAAGATTAAGAAATTAAGTATTTTGTTGGGTGTCATGGTGCACACCTATAATCCCAGCAACTTGTGAGGCTGAGGCAGCAGAATCCCAAGTTCAAAGTCAGCCTTGGTAACTTAGTGAGGCCCTAAGCAACTTAGCAAGACCGTGTCTCAAAAATAAAAAGGTTGGGGATGTTGCTCAGTGGTAAAGCCCCTCTGGGTTCAATCCCTAGTACCAAAAGAGGAGGAAAAAAAAAGAAATCAAGTATTTTAAATTCATACTCTCTGACAGACATTGTACAAACAAACCACTTCATACACTGGGTCTCATTTAACCCTAAAAATAATTTGGGAGTGGAGGGGGAGTTTTATTATCCCTGTTTTACTAAGAGAACAGGTTAGGACCAGGGAGATTAGAAAATGAGCCCAAGGTCACTCATCAACAGCAGGCGGAGTCTCAAGGAACCCAGCCTGCAGACTTTGGCACAGAGGCTAGTCTCCTCCACCAGTGCCACGGATGATTTCACTCAGCAGCACCTACCAGACAAGAGACTCCAAGTACTACCACACCAGGGCTCCCCCCATGTCTGGGTCATCCAGTGAGTGCCTGGGCGTGCGCAATTCTTCATGTGTGTTTCCTAAAACTATGAAATTCCTGATCCACCAATGCCAGAGAAATAAATCAAACCAAACCTCCTCTCAAGAGAATTTTTAAGAGCCAACCAAGCTACAGAGAAGATCCAACATAGAGTAACAGACACCATTAACAAACAGCTCCATTTAGTCATCATCGAGTCCCCGTGGATTACAGAAAAACAAAATGAGACCCCACCACAGCATCTGCACTTAGAAGTAAAACCAAGTGGTGAGATGCCACTGCTCGCGGGCGTGGCTGGCCTGAGTGTTCAGAGTTAATGCCCGAGGCAGGGGTTCTCATCCCCAGAGAACTCAGGGGAATGTGGATCTCATCCCAACGGCCCGATGACTCACCCTGTCATCCCCCAAACTGATGGAACAGATCTGAATTTTAATACGGGATAACTCAAATAGTAGAACTCAAATAGTGAAGAGAGAATATTCAAGCTATGCTGACGTAAACCTTGGTTAACTCTTTAGAGAAGGATAGAGCAAGCAATAACCTTCTTCAATAGTAAATGCAAAAATAAATGTCAGGTTGTTTGAAGAATTAAATAAAAATATTTAATACAAAAATATTTTTGTATTAAGAGAGTCAGCTGCTATAGTGCCAAGGCAGCCATAAACAGAAGGGAGACAAATGGGTGCAGATATGTTCCCACAAAACTTCACTTACAGACACTGAAACTTGAAATTCACCAATTTTCGCATGGCACAGTATATAATACTTTTGACTTCTTTAAGCTCCTTAAGATGTAAAAAACACTCTTAAGCTAGTGGTGGGGAGCTGGGGTTGTGGCTCAGTGGTAAAGCACTTGTCCAGCACATGCGAGGCACTGGGGCCGATCCTTAGGACCACGTTTAAAAAAATAAATAAAGGTATTGTGTCCATCTACAACTAAAAAATATTTTAAAAAATAATGGTGGCAAGAGGTTAGAGAGGGAAGTGAGGGAGGATGTGGCAATATGAGGGTAGCAGGAGGGGCCTGATGGTCACGAACAGTTCTGGGTCTTGACTGTGGGGGTGCTGGGTACAGAAGTCTACGCATGAACTGCACATGAACAGAACTGCACAGACACACACCCAACACACACGAGAGTGCACGTAACACTGGAGAAACGTGAATGAGTCTGTCCCTGCACCAAGGCCAACTTCCCAATACTGTTACCCAAGTACACAAAACACTCCTGTTGGGGGAAACTGAGTGAAGGGTATCTGGGGCCTCCTTCTTGCAACTTTCTGTGACTCTGTAACTACTCCAATATAAAAAGTAAAAGATAGCAATTTTTAAAACAAGACCAAAAATGACATTAATTCATGAGTTACATAAAAACTGACGGCTTTAGCCTTCTGGTTTGCTGACTTCTGAGTTAGATGAATAGTATACTATTATAATATTATATGATAGTTGTGGTTGAGAAAGGCAATTTCTAAACCTCAAACCAAAAGCAGAATCCACAGAGGAAAAGACTAACAGATTTAACAGTTTCCTTCTCTATGTCAAGAAGATACAATTAGTAACAACTGAAAGATAAACAGCAAATTGGGACAAAGACTTGGATACGTGTGACAATAGACTGTTTTAAGGATTCTGAAAATCAATATAAAACAAGAAACAGAGGCCAACACAAAGCTAAACAACTATGTAAATACAGCCGATAATAATCATTTGACATCAATAGTAAAAAACAACATGAAAATTAAAACATGCATTTCTCCCATCAAATGGGCAAAGATCACAAAGACCGCCTCTGACTCCAAAGCCATGGCTTCTATTGCACCACACTCAAAACAAGCAGGACAACATGCCAAAACGCAATGGCTTTTTCAACGTCCTATTCAGATCAAAAAGAGCAAGGAAGGACGTGAACTAGATGGCGACAGTACAGTCCGAGGACTGCCTGGCTGGACCATCTGAGCGCAGCGGAAAATGCTGATAACCCAAGTGATTCCTCGTCTTCAATCCCCAGCCAGGCCTCAGTGGTGGAAGCCTGGGCCGAGGACAGAGATTCATGACACATCACTACATTCATTTATTTTCAATGACCCAAGCACTTTTCCTCTGTCGGTTGTGACCAACAGCAGATGGTAATATTTATACCTAATGAATTTTATCTCACCAAGACATTCAAGCCCAAAGAAAGCAGACAGTCCTCAGAATTACCCAAGGTAGCACCAGACGCGGTGGCAGTTGGCCAAATGCTGTGCTGAGCTAGGGTTAGGGAACGTTTTTAATTCTATGCACAATGGTGTTACTACACCAAGGGAGGAGCCCATACACAGAAGGCAGGAAACCCCCTCTTGGCACGAAGGAAACAGCTCCAAATGCCAAGTAGCTGGGCGCAGTGGCTGCTCAGGAGGCCGAGGCAAGTTAGAGGCCAGCCTCAGCAACTTAGCAGGACCCTGTCCCAAATTTTTAAAATAAAACAAAATAAAAGGTCTAGGGATATAGTTTAGTAGTAAAGCACCCTGAGTTCAATCCCCATTACAAAAGAAAAAAAATTTTTTTTCAAGTAAAAGGCTTAGAGGATCCTCTTCCAACTGCCATCAGCAAACACACAGGTCAAGTTTTTTCAGGACCCTGGGGTGATTTCCTTAGGCTGTGCCAAGAAGGGATCAAACTTTCTCTCTTTTTAAAAACCGTGGTAAAAGACATAGAAGAACATCTACCATCTTAACTATTTTTAAGTGTACTGTTCACCGGCAGGAAGGACAGCTCTGCTGTGTGGAAGTTACCTCCAAAACTCTGTTCACACTCTTCTCTTTAACCAAAGGACTTGGGGGCCATGACTGGATTTGTCCCCTCCCCTCAACTCTGCCTGCTCACACACACACATGCACATGCCTACATACACAGAGACGTGTGCACAGCCACAAAAGCCTGCACCCCAGTGGTGGGACAAGAACGAATCTCACTACTTGGGGATCAGAATAGGGTCCCCAAGGAAGAAACCGTGGATGGCCACTGCTGCAGGCTAAAAGCTGAGAGCACTCAGGCACAACGGTGGTGCTATGGGTGGGATAAGCGTCCCCCAGAGGCCCCCGTGCTAAGGGCTTGGTCCCCAGTGGTCCTACTGGGAGGAGGTAGGCCCTTTAGGAGGTAGGGCCTAGTGGAAGGAAGTTCAGTCATTGGGGATGACTTTGGAGGGAAATCAGGGTGCTGAGCTCTTTCTCTCTCTCTCTCTCTGCTTCCTGACTGCCATGAGGTGAGCAGCTTCGTCTGCCCCACGCTCCCCCATGATGTACTGCCTTACTGCAGTCCCCAAAGCAACCATGGACTGACACCTCCCAAACTGAGTCAAAATAAACTTTTCCTCCTCATAAATCGACTGCTCTCAGAGATTTTGTTACAGTAAAGCAAAGCTAACCCAGGTGGTCAGCTGCTGCCCTAGGCCAAGAGAATCATCCCCAGACACAGGCACATGTCCTAAAGATCAGCAGGTGTCTGAAAGCATTCAGGGAGGACAGTGACCCTGCCCTTGCTCCGCACTAGCTGAGATATTCCAGGTTCCCCGAGAAATTCCATTTCCTCACCCGTGAAATAGAGGAAAGTGCCTCCTGTAAGCTGGAATGAGAGAACGTGTGCAGTGCTCAGTCGGTGCCTCTCCAGCTCCTGCCTGAGCCCCGCTCCCGCCCCGTCAGTGCTGCATACTCCTCTTCTATGCGTCAGCCTTGGAAAGAAAGGTCAGAACCAGGAACAGAAGGAGGAACAAATGAAGGGGAATGAAAGGAGGCCAAGAAAAGTGCAGCAGATGAGACCTGGTCTTCCCCACCCGCCTCACAACAGCCCGTCACCACCCTGAAGGAGACACAGAAGCTTCACGTGAATACACTTGGACACAGAACCAGCTGAGGCCCTTCCAGGCCAGGCAGGGCCACAGATCCACAGAATCCCAAGTCAGGACATTCCTTTGCTACCTCCCCTTACATGTCCCAGCAGCATTCAATTATCTGTCAATCCTTGTCCCTCAGCAATGTCTTGGGCTCCCACCCTGTCCCCATCCCACATCACAGCTCTGCAGGGGATGATTCCTCTCCCCAAGATGCCACCCTTCTGCCTTTCGCCTAGCTAATACAATTTTTGGGGAGAGGTGGCGGGACCAGGGATTGCACTCAGAGGCACTCCACCACTGAGCCACATCCCCAGCCTTATTTTGTATGTTATTCAGAGACAGGGTCTCATTGAGTTGTTTAATACCTTGCTTTTGCTGAAGCTGGCTTTGAATTCGAGATCCTCCTGCCTCAACCTCCGAGCTAACGCGCTTTTGTTCTTCAAGACTTACCTCCGAAGACACTGCCTCTAGGATGTCTTCTTTCCCCGCCCACCTCGCCGCCAGCACTTCCCAGTCCGGATTTGATAACCCCACAACGCTCTCATCATGCCTATCCCTTACCACCTGCAGTGTCACCGCCTGTTTATCTACCTGGCCCTGCCATCGAACCACAAGGTGTGAGGAAGCCTGGGCCTGTATCGTTATCTCTGTATCTCCAGCATGGTGTCTGTGGCAGTCAATAGTTTTTAAAGTATGACCGTAAGGACAACTCCCATCCCACATGCTTATCTGCAGAGTGTCCTGGCTGCTTCTCATCAACAGATGGTCTACCAACTTGCCCTGTTGAATCTGGGTAGGCCTTCAAACTGCTTTGAATATGGAAGTGATTCTGTGCCAGTTCTGGGCACAGACCTTCCATGGGCCAGAATTTTCCATTTCCTTTCTCTCAGAATGACATACCCGCCAGATACGCATTCGCCATGCTTGAATCACATGGCTATGCCACTGTAGGTAACTCCAATCAACTGCCAGCCGTGAGTCATCGTGGGCAACAAGCCCAGCGGAGCCTTTGATTGACTGCAGCACCAGACGACATCAGCCTAAATGCACGAGACCCCCAAGATGAAAACACATACCTGAGGCCAGTTGGCCCACAAAGCATGAGAGATAATAATAAATGTGTGGTTTAACCTCCTTAGTTTGGGGATGGCCTGTTAAGCTGCAGTGCATAACCAGAACAATGTCTGCCTGGAAAACAGGGCAAAAAATGAAAGAAAATTACATCAGCAATGACATCATGCCCAGCACACAGCAAACGGTCAAATAAATGGCTGCTACCATTATTAAAATTTTGTGAAAGGGAAACAAAGAAGGAGAGAAACTGGGAGAGGTTGTTAGGTCCCTGCCAGTGGAAAGCAATGAAACACACTAAGTGCACAATGATGGGCTGAGCTCTGTTTGATTCCTGGGTCCCAAGTTCCCAGGAAATGACAAAAGAAATACAAAAGAGCTGGCCCATAAAAATAAAGCGAGAACACAGGGAAGGATGCCATGAGTCAATAAGAAATTTTGAGGAATTTCTGGAAGAGATTCAGTAGACAGGATCAAATTCACAGGGGAAAAAAAATTTGAATTGAACCCAAGTTGAGAAACCAAAACCTAAATGGGCCACAGTGGGAAATGCTGAATAGGGGAAGAAGCAGAACTTTCTACATGGAGCCTGCGGAAAAAACAAAGAACAATTCAGAGACAATAGTGAAGGAGGGCACAAGAAGGCCTGGGAAGGGAGGTGGAGGTGATCCAAGGGCTGGGGTTCAGAGTCACTAATACAAGTAGAAGAAAACAGGAAGGATTGTTTTAGAAACAGCTGTGAAATTCTCCATCTGCAGGGCAACTCTGCTCCCACTTCCTCAGTTGAGAAGGGTCCATGTAGCCTCCTGACTTGTTATCAGCCCCACAGCCCCACAGAAAGCTGCTGGAGAGCAAGTCCAAGGATCTGGTCTCCCTTCTCTCCCCTCCCCTTACCACACCTCACACCTACCCAATCCCTGCAACCAGGGCAAAGGCAGACTGCAGGCTCAATGCAGATGAGAAAAGAATGCTGTACATACCACACCCAGGTGTTGTTATATAAGGCATAATATCTTGCTTTGTCCCCCTGAATTACAGACATAATGCAGCCCATTGAAAAACAAATCAGAATAAAGCTTTGTTCAAGAAAAAAGATGAGGCTGGAGCTGTGGCTCAGTAGTGGAGCATGCTTGCTTAGCAAGTAAGGCCCAAGACATTAGGTTAATGGAGTGGATGTTACTGTCAAGTCTGAAGTAACTACTAAGAAAAGTACTCATTAACTAGAAGGAACACTAATTTTTAAAAAAACTAGCCACAATCAAATTCAGAATGATATCAATGTCATCTAGAATGGGAAGTAAAAGGGAGCCCAAAGATCTCTCCTTGCTTTGGAGAAAGCTACCGATACTAACTAAATCTGCCTATGGTTGACAAATATAAATATTAGTCAAATAGAAACAGGAAATAGAACCATGTAGAATAAACTTGAACAAAGCAAACTTGACCAATGAAACCAAAGTCAAAAATTGGAGAAAAAGGAGAGAAAAGAAAGCATAATAAACAAGAAAAAAAAAGAATTTAAAATTCCATATGAAATATTACCAAATTGAACCCATGACCAAGTAGTACTTATCCTAACTATAAATGTAAATATAGTTCAGTATTAAGAAATCAATTAACCAATGGCTGGGGGTGGGGGTGATGAGACAGGAGGATCGTGAGTTCAAAGCCAGACTCAGCAAAAGCAAGGCACTAAGCAACTCGGTGAGACCCTGTCTCTAAATAAAATAAAAAACAGGGCTGGAGGGCTGGGGAGATAGGGCAAAATGGGTTAAAAGATTAATACAGGAAAATTCAAAGTACATCCATAGATACTGTGACAGCATTTTATTAAACCCATTACTATTTTTTAAAATAGTAAGCTACGAATAGAAAAAAGTACCTTAACTTGATAAGAAACCAGTAGCAAACATTATATATAATGGAAAAACACTCAATACATTCACTTTAATAAGGAATAAGATAAGAAGGTCCCCACTAGTTTATTTAAGAATTTACAGAGGCTTAGGTCAACACAATAAAATAAAAAAAATTTTAAAAGGAAGCATTAAAAGTTGCAATCTATATTTTCTAAGATAATGAATTAAATTATTCAAAACATGTTAGGAATTCAATAAGGTGGCTAGATGCAAGATAAAATATGAAAAACACAGCTTTCCCACCTACCAGCAACAGGCAATGAGAAATTACAAGGAACAATAATTTTGTTTTAAGATCTTCATCTTTTAATCTTGGGGAAGAAGAAAAGACATGGGAATCTGAAAAGCCCTGCAATTCAATGGCTGTCCAGAGGGGATGTGGTTAGAAGCAACCTAGCACATTACCCAGCACTTGATAAATATTTGATGAATAAATGAATGGGATATGGACTTCCTGATTAAGTCTAGTTTCTCTCATCTATTTCCTTTGGGAAAGAATTCTGTTTTCTTGCCAGTTGAAATAACCCTTTCTTCTCCAGGTATGTAACTCACACTTAGAAAGATTCTTCTCTTGCTTCTCAACATCATCATGTTGAATGAGCCACGGGTAATTCACTCTTGTTCAAACAAGAAGAAAATCAAATAAAAGAGAGGAAATGAAAATATCTGCCATAATGAGATCATAATAATAACTGGATGAATGGTAATGTAAATATAACATCATTGTAAATATTTGTTGCAGGCTGTTTGCTTTTTAAAGTTATCTACAACTTGGCCTTGAAGCCCTAGTGAATGAATCCTAGAGCTGATCAGGATTTTCTTCCCCACGATGGACGCACTTTTTCTGAAGAACTGGGTCTATTCCCTCTTTCCTATTAGGCATTCAGTTTTATATTAACACTCCACTATATAATCTCACTGATCAGGACAGTCTTTCCTTTCTTTTCTTTCATCTCTTACTTCCTAAGTGATTAAGGTACCCCTTACACTGCAGGATGAGCCTATTCCTACTACCAGAACCTATCAAAAACAGTCCAAGATGCTTCTTTTGTAGACATCTAAAATATGTTGTCCACACGAGTTATGAGATTCACTTCTGAAAAGAGTTTCGGGACCCCTTGTACACAATCTCATACAACCCCCCTTATGAGGTAGGAACTATCCCCATTTTATTGATGGGACAACCAAGGTTCAGAGGAAGAAGCGATCATATCAGGACTCCCTCAGCAGACTCCCAATGGTCCATTCCTCCTACTCAGCTCCAAACACCTTGACCTACCTTGCTCTACCTAACAGCTCTACATGCAATAGTTCTCAGCTTCTTCACATAGTGTATTTATTTCCTTACTTTGGAACAAATATTTGGTAGAAAACAGACTTAATTTGTTCAGCTGCTGGAGACATTCTCTCTCACAATTAAAGATTCTCTTTACCCAGTCACTGCAACTATAGATAGATGAAGATTCCTTGATCCACTAATATATCAGCAGCAAGATTTTTTTAGCAGTCTCATCATAATTTAAATGGAAAAAAGTTTAAAATGGAAAATGTTCCATTTCTGCTTTTGTAAATTAAGATGCAAACATGCCCAAGTCAACATTTGAAAACAGTCACCTAAAAAAACATTAATGTTAAAAAAATATATATATGTAATTCATCTTAAAAAAAAAAAAAAGAAAGAAAGAAAATACAGTCACCTATGTAACACCAACACTGATCTATGTGACATACAAACACTACTTCTACAGTTATAATCTTGGGACAATGCGATGTGTCATTTGTAAATATAACCCTTTCCAGTCACACCCAACACTGAATATAGTAAGGTCTAAGAGAATGAGAATAATTTGAGGGAAAAAAAAAAAAAGTGGCTATCTTGTTTTTCAAGTCAGGTTGAAAGTGGAAAAATGACCATTTTGCTCAAATCATGTACTTGGGACATGTGCTTAGAAATCTGCTGATGCACCTGTCAAGCCACAGCCCGTTCATTCGTAAAGTTAAACAGGGTCTAGTCTAGGATACTACAAAAGATACTTGCTGGGTTACTCAAAAAAGCTTCAAGAAAACCTAAATAATGTACCAGGCCTCCCCGCACACCTGGAGAGGAGGACGTGATTACAGCAGGACAGGTCAGTGGGTGTGGGGATACACGCCTGGAAACCCAGGGAAGCTGAGACAGGAGGACTGCAAGTTCAAGGTCAGACTCAGCGATTTAGGGAGACACTAAAAAAAGAAAAGAGGAGGGGTATCAGTTGAAAGACTAACAACCACCTCAGAGAAACATTCTTTGTTTCCACTTGTTGAAAAGGTGACCAGCCCCCTCTCTGGGGAGAAGCTACAGGGAAGCCAGGAGAACCCCAACTGGAATAAGGGAGGGAAACTAGAAAGGGACAGAGCTAGCAACATGGGGCTCAAAGTCTCCTTCTCCTTCACGGAGACAGGTGACGTCCAGGGCGGTCCTCTGGCCAGAGGACAGAGGCAAGAGCAGGAGCTCGGAGTCCAGCAAGTCCACCGTGAAGCAAGGGCAGCAACTTCCCGTGCTTCACGACAGGGGCCAAGAAAGAATTTAACCCAGGGCCAAAAGGTATTGCGCAAACTGACCACAAGGCAAAAGCATAAACCACCTCCAGCTGGCACTCCTGGTGTTTGATCAGAAAGATTAGACACAACCAGAAGAGCGCTGTCTTCCATCACCTCAGTCACACTGAGACCACCTGAAGGTTCTGAGCTGGGGCCGCCGCAGGGTGAGTGAGAGCCCTCCCTGCTCTCTGAAACACAATGCAGGGTCCTCTGGGGGTGATCAGTCTAGGTGCTCCTTTATAACCAGCACTGACCATTATGAACCAAACTAGGGAGAGAGAGGCAGGATTCTTTCTCCCTAATTTGGTCAAATAGGCTCCAAGGGGGAAAGATCACACTCCCCAAGGGTGAGAAAATGGACCTTCTGTGAGGCGAAGCTGCATCCCTCCAAGGATAGAGGGATGCACATTTACACATGACTTTACACACACAAATGACAGACTATACATAGTCTGGACCTCCTTTTCCTACTTATTTTGTCATTGCTACATATCAGTATATACAGGGCTTCCTTATGCTTTTTAATACTGCTTTCCAAAAATTATTATAACTTAAAGCCAGCTCTCCGTGGATGCAATGGTACATGCCCTGTTATCCCCGTGACCCAGGAGGCTGAGGTAGGAGGATCACCAGTTTGAGGCCAGTCTCAGCAACTTAGCGAAATTCTTTCTCAAATAAAATATAAAGGGTTGGGGGTGTAGCTCAATGGTAAAGTTCCCCTGAGTTCAATCCCTAGTATTGCAGGGGTGGGGGGACAGCTCTCCAGTGATGGTCATTTAGGATCTTTCTTTTGCTATTAAAAATAATACTGTGACAGGACTGGAGATACAGTTCAGTGGTAGAGAACTTGCCTAGGATGCCCAATCCCTAGTATCACCAATAACAACAAAAATAATAATACTGCAACCAATATCCTTGTACACAGATCATTTAACACACGTCCATTATCTGTGTACCCACCCCACCTAGATTTTGTAATAATACACTGAAATTACCTCAATAAGCAAATCAGAAAAGGACCTTACCTTTAAGGAGTTTATAGCATAATACAGAAGACAGGCAATAAATAAAATATGTCTGGTGGTATAAGTATTGGAAGACAAAGCAAAGTAGGGTAAAGAAGGAGATAACTGGGCAAGGAGGCAGAGGCACTATTACAGGAGTCCCCCTTATCAACAGGGTATACATCCCAAGATCCCCCTAGTAGATGCCTGAAACCATGGATAGTACCTACCTCTATATATTCCATGTTTTTTTCTATACATACATGACTATGACAAAGCCTAATTTATAAATTAAGCACAGCAAGAAATTAGCAATAATAACTATTACAGAAATAAAACAATTGTAACAATATGCTGTAATAAAATTGCCAGCATCACTACTCTTGAATTTTGGGATCATTCTTAAGTAAAATAAGGGTTACTTGAAATCAAGTACTATGGTACCCCAACTGTCCATCTGAGAACCTAGAGGCTACTAAATAACTAATGAGAAGAGAGCATAAACAAGATAGATACACTGGACAAGGAATGATTCATGCCCGGGGTGGGAGAGAGCAGGAAGGTATGATATTTCATCATGCTACTCAGAATTGTATACATTTTAAAATTTATGAATTGTGTATTTCTGGAATTTTCCATTTAATATTTTTGGACCATGATTGACCGCGTGTAACTGAAACCTCAGAAAGCAAAACCACGGATAAGGGTAAATTACTACTGTCTATAAAACCATGATAACATCTTAAGGCTCAAATGAAATAAATGAATAAACCCTGATGCTATCTGGGGACAGAACATTTTAGGCAGAAGGAATGGCAAATGCGAAAGGCCTGAGGCAAGGGAGTAAATAGTGGGTGAAGGACAGGGAAGCAGCCAGGGGTACCTTGGAGGCTGAGGAAAATTGGAAGGGTACTGAGAACCGAAAAGTCTTGGGTTGTAAGCAAGCAAAGACATGATAGGTCTTGTGTTTTGGTTTTTAAAGACTATCTTTGGTTGCTGTGTTGATAACTGACTGAAGGTGGAGAAGGTGGAAGCAGAAGACTAACCAGCTGGCTACTAAGATAATATTAGTAATCCAGGCAAGAGATGAGGATGACTGGGGTCAGGGTGGCGGCATGGAGACAGTTAGAAGTGAACAGATTCTGGTTATGGTTCAAATGGACTTGTTGATAGAGAAAGAAAAGCTAAGGATAATTCCAAGGTTATCTAAGGTCTTTAGTTTTTTTTGGCCTAAGAAACTAGAATCATGAAGGTGCCAATTTGAGACAGGAAAAACTAGAAGTGGTTTCCCTATTTCCAAGAAGGAATTAAGGGCAGTCTAGACAGGCTAGCCTGAGATGCCTGTTAGAGATGCAGGTCTAGAGGTCAAGGCAGCAGTGGGAGATAGGAATCTGGAATTCGAAAAGAGGGTTTTTCCCGGGAATCACCACGACACAACTGGTATTTACAGATGTGAAGATGGACGAGATTTTCTTATGGACACCATGCAGATGAAGAGGCCACATCAGAATGAAGTACTGGAGCATTCTAATATTTAGAGGTAGGGAAATGAGGAGGAACCAGCAAAGAAGTCTGAGAAGGAACAGCCAGTAAGGTGTAAAGGGAATCAGGATGACCACATAGGAAACAGCAGCACCTACGAGAGAGGAGTCCCTTGACACCACATTCCCGGAAGTGGAACACCAATGGTGTGCAGATCAACAGCCTTCCTCTCAGGAAAGGAGTATGCCAAGGGCCTGCCCCACAGCAGGTGCTAAGTAAACAGGTACTAAGTAAAGGGAGAATGAGAAGACCAGTGGCCTCAACATGGAGGAGGTTAGGGATACTGACTGGAGATAGAAAGGAGAGTCCTTCCCTTCATATGCCAGTTTATCTGTAGGACAGACACAGACAGAAAAGGAATCATTAAATCAAAAAAAAATGTGTATTGGTAATTTTGACAGATGTTGACAAATTGCCTCCATCCATCAATCACATAGAAGACTACACTCACTAGGGAGGATGAATGGGGAAAGCTGGAGGCGCGCTTTCCCGAAGGCAAATTCCCTCTGGGTAAACTACAGAATGTTCCGAAGGTAACTGATCTCAATTTTGGTTGCCCACTAGAATAATCTGAAAAAACTTTAAAAAAAAAAAAATGCTATTAGATCCAAAGTTCTAGCTCTGGAGTGTGGGCATCAGTATTGTCTAAAAGATCCGAAGATGATCTGAATGTGTAGTCAAGACTGCTAATTTTATTCTAAGACAGGGCTTCCCGATTTTTAACATGCATACAAATCACTTAGGGATCGTGTTAAAATGCAGATTCTGACTCTGTAGGTCTGGAATTAGGCCTGAGATTCTGCATTTCCAACAACCTCCCAGTTGAGACCACCTACTTCCATGGACTACACTTAAGCAGCAAAGTTCCAAAGCAACACTATGACTTTGCCTTAGCTGCAGTTTCAGTTACCTGCTGCTAACAGCAGTCCTAAGGTATTACAGTACAAAAACATTTGGGGATTTGTGGTCCTCTTGCCTTCGCCTCCCAAGCAGCTGGGATTACAAGCAAGTGCCACCACACCCAAAGAGAGAGACCATATTCATATGTCTTATTATAGTATATTGCTGTAATTGTTCTATTTTAATATTAGTTATTGTTGTTACTTACTTACTATGCCTCATTTAAAAATTAAACTTTATCATAGGCACACATATAGAGGGGAAAAAAGCCTAATATAAATAGGGTTCAGTCTTATGGATGGTTTCAGGCACCCCTTGAGGGTCTTGGGTGAGAGGGCAGCACTGTCCTAGAAGACAGGTGGCAAGAGAGAGGAACAGGCTTAGCGAAACTGAGCTAGAAGAACTCACAGGACATGCCAGACAGCTCAGGAGGAAAATAATTTGACAGGGACATAATTTCCTAGGAGAGGACTAGAGAGGTAGATAGGTCCCTGCTCACAAAAGGCTGGGCTAGGAACTAGGCCTGTCACCAAGTAAATGATGGAGAGCCACTGCAGGTCTCTGCTTATGGGAACCTGAGGAAGGTGGACCCTGGCTACGGGAGAGAGGGGCCTGGCGGCACACAACAGGTAGACCAGACAGACAACAGGCTTGATGGGGACACTGACAGTCACAACAGAAATGAAGAAACATGAGAGAATAGGGGTACTTGTGCAGGAAAGGGATTCTCAGGAAGAGACGTGTGGTTTTTAAAGACTCACCACAGCGTGACAATAAGGTGCTAACAACAAGAATCACAGGAAAGTCTGAAAGATGAGTCAGGAGTCAGAAATGAAGTTGTCAGAATCCTAAGCCCAACTAAAGGCCATCCAGGTAGGGTCTGTGAGAAAGGAGCAAAGAACAGGAACCACAGGTGGGCAGGTGCACAGAGCTGATGAGGAAAAAAAGAGAGTACAGGGATGAGAAGCAGACCAGGGAGGACCAAGTAAAAAGACAGCCAGCTCATCCTGAGAACACGCATGAGATTCCTGCTGTGTACCAGACACTACATACCAGAAAGCAGTGTGACCACAAGTGATCCTGAGAAAGGACCAAGAAAAAAACAATGGAGAGGGTTGGTTCATGAAGTCAATCAAGAAAAGCACTGTTGGGGCTGGGGAGATAGCTCAGTTGGTAGAGTGCTTGCCTTGCAAGCACAAGGCCCTGAGTTAAAACCCCAGCACCAAGAGGAGGGGGAAAGGAGAGAGAGAGAGAGAGAGAGAGATCCCCAAATCCAGCTCTGCCATAAGCTATTGGGATGACTCTGGTCTGCCAATCACTTCTCTGTAGGGTTTCCTCCACTGGGGGGAAAAGAAAAAAAGAGGGCCTTGAGTAGATGATCTCTGTGGCCTCTGCAGTTCTGATGGCCTGGGTTCCACAGCAAAATAACAGGTGCTGGATCTCTTAAACCGTGAGTGATGGGGCAGGACCTGGACCATGCAAGCGTGATGTTAAGGCAAGAGGAGACAGATGGCGAGGCAGATGGAGGCAGTGCACGGAGACTACTCATCCAAGGAGCATGGCGATGACGGGAGAGTGAGTAGTAGCCTTAGAAAACTCTCACAAGGTAGGCAGGTACAGTGTGGAAAGAGAGCTGAAGGGGAAAAAGCAGAAACTGAGATGAGGGAAGAGACACAGGCTAACAAACAGCAGAGGTTAGCCTGAAGACTGAGCTCTAGACAAGAAATATGACTCAGGAGGCTGAGGCAGGAGGGTCACAAGTCCAGCCTGGTCTCAAGGCCAGCCTGGGTAATTTAATAAGACACTGTCTCAAAATAAAATTTACAAAAAGGACTGGGGATATAGCTCAGTGGTAGAGCACTTGCCTAGCATGTATGAGGTCCTGGGTTCAATCCCAAGAACTGAAATAAAAAAATTTTAAAAAGGCCATGTACTGCGACAGCGTCAATGTTGTATAATAATGGTGGTAAAGAGAACGGGCCCTGAAGCTGGATAGACTCAAGTTCAAATCGCTCTCTTTTAGCTCTGTTAACTGTGGACTTAGTTACTTCACCTCTCAAAGTCTTTTTTCCCACCTGTCGAAGGGAAATGAGAGAGTAGCTACATCATCCTGAAATAATGCAGGAAAGCTCCCACCCAAAGCCAGGGCTCCATAAATGTTGGCACTAATTATAAAACCCACAGTGCTATTACCTCCAGGAGAAGGTGAGGATAACTCAGGAAGCATGAGTTGGATGTCCTTGATTCAAAAGAGGCAAGAACAAAGGGATAAGAGAGGGAAATGAAAAGCAGCCCAAGCATATATTAAATACAAAAGGCTGGGGCTGGGGAGATAGCTCAGTCGGTAGAGTGCTTTCCTTGTAAGCACAAGGCCCTGGGTTCGATCCCCAGCACCAAAAAAATAAATAAATAAATAAATACAAAAGGCTAGGCCTTGGGGAAATCATGTTAAGTTTTTCTACAAACAGGAAATGCCGTAAGGAAGGATGATGGAAGGGAGGGGATGGAGTAGTCAAGGCCGGCACCACAGTCAACCAAGACTGAAGATGCAAACCCAGGGGACCCAACTCATTCCCAAACACCTTCAGAGAAGGGGGAGAGGACAGACCTAGAACACCAGCATGATTAAGTGGTGATCTTAAAGGACCTGGAAACCAGTACCTCCAAGGATACAGTGGAGGCCAGCTTTGTATGCATACAATCTTCTGTAGCTGGGCAGACCCAGTACTCAAAAGGATCCCACACAGGATTTAAGGCTTTGCTGTCACCATCTTGAAACTCTTAACACTTTTTCAAAAGGGCCCATGCATTTTAATTTTGCAATGGGTCCCCACAAACCATGCAGTTAATCTTGAACACAGTGATGAAGAACATTAACTAGATTAATATATACATAAGAAAAGGCTAAGGGCTAAAAAGAAAGAATTTCTCATAATTATTAGGCCAAAAAGTAATTGTCCAAATTCTCACTGAAACCCCCAAACTGACCATAAATTTAAAAGACAAAATGCAGTTGTTGTCTGAAATAGGTAACCGAAGGCCTCCTTCACCCTAGAATTTCTTTAATTAAAAAAAAAAAAAATCACTCACCCCCCTTTGTGGCATTCTGTAGATGTCCCCTACATCATATTAAATGGCAGTTTTCACTTGTACTTCCTGCCTGGACCTTGAGTGCCTACAAGGTAAGGCCATGGTTATGCACGTACATATCCCCAGTCACGGCCCACGGAAATCTCTGAGGAATGAATGAAAGTTCAAGTGCCCTTCATAATTGCTGATGAAAGGCATGAAATAACAAGATCTGCTTGAAAAGGTGCTTTAGAGAAGTTGCTATATTGCTTTTTCCTGGCATATAGGCTGATGGCAGCAGATGACAAAACCAGCCCCTCGGAACATACCTCTGTTCTAACTGCACAGTCCTGCAGGTGTAAGCTTCTATCTCTGCAATGAAACAGCTACTCCACAATCACTTTTATTTTAATTACGGCAAGATATTGTTTACACCTGGAATATCTGAGAACTAACCTGTGCCAGACTAATGACATTATCAGAATTGAGATATTTAATTCACAAGGAACATAATGCTTACAAGGTAAAAGAAGGTACTCAAACTCTGGTAGAATAAATTAATCCAGCAATTCCAGTATTATAATAAGGTGGGTAGATATGTGCATATACACACACACATATTTATATATAAGCATATAAAATTAAGAAATGAATAAGCTGTAAGAAAAATATGGAAAAATGTTCAACATCAACTGGCAATTAGGGAAATTTAAGTCAAAACTACACTGAGATTTCATCTCACACCAGTCAGAATGCCAGTCATCAAGAATACAAAAAACAGAGTCAGGCGCCAGGGCAAAAGCCTGTAATCCCAGCAGATCAAGAGGCTGAGGCAGGAAGATCCCAAATTCAAAACCAGCCTCAGCAAATTAGCGAAGCCCTAAGCAACTTAGCAAGACCCTGACTCAAAATAAAACACTAAAAGGGCTGGGCGTGGCTCAGTGGTTGAGTGCCCCTGGGTTCAATCCCTGGTACCATAAAGAGTACTAATAATAATGCAAATAATAAATATTTGAGAGTATGTAGAAAAAAAGAAATACACAGTTGGTAGACTATAAATCAGTACAACCACTATGGAAATCAGTATGGAGGTTCCTCAAAAGACTAGGCATGGAATCACCACATGACCCAGCTATCCCACTTCTCAGTATTTATCCCGCTTAAAGTCATCATACCACAGTGATGCAAGCAAATCCATGTTTATAGCAGCACAATTCACAAAAGTCAAACTGTGGAACCAGTCTCGACGTCCATCAACAGACGAATGGATAAAGAAAATGTATGTACACACAATAGAGTTTTATTTGGACATAAAGAAAAATGAAATTATGTCATTTGCAGGAAAGCAGATAAAACTAGAAACCATCATGTAAAGCAAAATAAGCAAAACTCAGAAGGTCAAGGGTCATATGCTTTTTCTCATATGTGGAAGCTAGAGGGAAAAAAGGTGGGGAAGATCTCAAGAAAATCAAAGGGAGATCAGCAGAGGAAAGGAATGAGGGATGGGGGGGTGCTGGGGAATGATACTAGCCAAATTACATTGTTGTATTGGGATATGTAATAAATCCCATCATTCTGTAAATTATAATGCACCAATAAAAATGTGGGGAAAAAAGAAAGAAATGAATGAAATTAATTTCCTTGTATGGGGAAAAAGAATCTTTTCAACAAGTGTTGAGAAAACTCAATATTTACATGTAAAAGAATGAAGTTGTATCCTTATCTTACATCAGACACAAAAACATTAACTCAAAATGCATAAAAGACCTAAACACAGGACTCAAACTATGAAGTCCTAGAAGAAAACAGGAGAAGGGCTTCATGGCATTGGACCTGGCAATGATTTACTAGGCATGACACCAAAAGGAAAAAAAAAAAAAAAAAAAAAAAAAAAAAAAAAAAACCATAAAAGTTTTTGTGCAAAGAACACAATCAACAGAATAAAAAGGTAAACTGCAGAATGGGACACCATATTTGCAAACCACATGTCTAATAAGGGATTAATATCTAGAATATACATACTCCCATAACTCAACAACAAAAATATCAAATAACCTAATTTTAAAATGGACAAAGGACTTGAACAGATACATTTCCAAAAAAGAGATACAATGTCCAAGAGGCATATGAAAAGATACAAAACAGCCTGGCACAGTGGCATACACCTACAATCCCAGCTACTCCCCAGGCTGAGGCAGGAGGATGGTGGCCAGCCTAGACAACATAGCAAGACCGTGACTCAAAAAAGAAAAGAGCAGGGGATATAGCTCAGTTGGTAGAGTGCTTGCCTTGCAAGCACAAGGCCCTGGGTTCAATCCCCAGCACCGCAAAAAAAAAAAAAAAAAGAAAGAAAGAAAGAAAAGAGAGCAAACATCATCTGATAAATGCAAATCAAACCCACAAGAAGATATAACCTCACACTCACTATGATGACAACCATTAAACAAACATAAACAAGTCAGGCATGGTGGCACACACCTATAATCCCAGCACCTCAGGAGGCTGAGACAGGAGGATTAGGAGTTCAAAGTCAGCCTCAGCAACTCAGCGAGGCCCTGTTTCTAAATAAAATACAAAAAAGGATTGGGGATGTGACTTAGTGGTTAAGTGTCCCTGGTTTTAATCCCTGGTACCAAAAAAAAAAAAAAAGAAAAGAATAAGCCTTGACAAGGATGTGAAGAAATCGAAACCCTTGTACATTGTTGATGGGATTGTAAGATAGTACTAGTACTTTGGAAAACAAAATGAAGGTTTCTTGAAAATCAAAAATAGAATCACCATATGATTCACTAATCCTAAAGATTTAAAAACAGGGTCTCAAAGAGACATCTGCACAGTCATGCTCATTGTAGCATTTTTTACAACAGCCAAGAGGCAAAAGCAACATAGTGTCCACTGGATGAATGGAAAACATGTGGCATATATACACATGGAATATTATTCATCCTTCACAAAAAAGAAAATCCTAAGGCAAGGACAGATAGGAGAGTTGTCAGGTAACAGGTATACAGTTTCAGTTTTGCAAGGTGAAAAAGTTCTAGAAAACTACTGCTCAACAATGTGAATACACTTAACACTACTACTGAACTGCACACTTAGGAATGGGTAAGCTGGTGCTGGGGTTGTGGTTCTGTGGTAGAGCTCTTACCTAGGATGTGTGAGGCACTGGGTTCGATCCTCAACACCACATAAAAATAAATAAATACATAAAATAAAGGTATTTAAAAAAATGGTTAAGCTGATTAAAAAAAGGACACTGTACAGTCATTTAAAATAAATGGTTAAAATTGCCATTAATTTCAAATGTCAAAATTATTATATAAAATTATATAGAATACAGTTAGTATCTTTTCCCAAAAAAAGTACATATACGCCTAATGTCCATCAACTGATATATGGATAAACAAAATATGGTTCATCCATAAAATGGAACAGTACTCATAAAAAGAATAGTAATGCTGGTGGGTAGGGAGAAAGGGGAGAGAGGTCAAAGGGTAGAAACTTTCTGTTATATGATAAATTCTGGAGACTTAATATACAACATGGTGACTGCAATTAATAATAATCTATTTTATATTTGCTAAGGGAGATCTCAAGTGTTCTCATCAACGTAATTATATGAGGTGATGGACATGCTTAATTATGATAATCACTTCATAACAAAAATATCTTAAAACACTGCACTGTACATCTTAAATATATACATTTTTTATCAATTGTGGTTCAATAAAGCTGAGAGAAAACAGAATTGAGTACTGATATATACTACAACATGGATGAACCTTTAAACCATTAGCCAGAGCAAAAGAAGCTAGACCCAGAGACCACCTATTGCTATGATTCTATTTATACAAAATGTCCAATATAGGCAAATCCAGAGAGAAAGCAAGCCAATTGGTAGTTGTCAGGGGTTGGGAGTAAGGGAAACAGTGTCTGCTAACAGATACAGGGTGTCTCATGAATATACTAAAAGCCACTAAGTTGTATGCTTTAAAAAGGTGAATTTTTGTGTGTGTGTGTGTGGTTGGGCATTGTGGTGGGGGTCTGTAGTTCCAACTACTCAGGATCACTTGAGCCCAAGAATCCAAGGTTAGCCTGGCCACCATGAGACTCCATTGCAAAAAAAAAAAAAAAAAAGTGTTACGGCATGTAAATTATATTTCTTTTTTTAAAAAAGAAACATATATGTCTTAGAAAACATAGTTTTATTTTTGATCCACTTCTCAAATTCCTGTTTTAGTCTTGCCATCATCATTTAGCCAGTCACCAATGCCAGTGTCCAGAGTCTCCCCTGTACAGATCTTTTGCTATTTGTCCAGCACGCCTCATGGCTGCCTTTGGGACCCTGTAGCAGGAATAGGGCTGCCATTCATCTTTAGACTCCTCCCTCAGCCACAGTTGATTGGCCCAGGTTGAATTCCTGAGTCAAGTTGAACCAATCACATTACCCAACTCTCAAGGTCCAAATGATTGGTCTGAGGATGGGCATTTCCAAGTCCAAGACCCTGGGAAGAGAGCAGCTTATGCTCTCTCTGGAGGCAGAGCTGTATAATGTGAGGAATGTAAGATGCCTGCCAGTTTCCGTTTCCTGACATGGACCAAACTGGTCTGAGACAATACAACGGATCCTGGGTGGCATTCAGAAGTTCCACTCATTCCTATGGTTAAATGATCCTGTCAGTAGGTTCAGCTTTTTGTTCAAGTTAATGCAAGTTGGTTATCTATCTTGTACAAACAAAACTGACCAATACACTCCCCAGGCTAGGCCCTCCCACAACCTCCTGGTGCAACAGCCTCCTCCCTGGACTCCCAACCTCCTGGCTCTATACACCCAATCCATGCTAGGGACTTGATCACAGTAACCTCTCCTAAAACCACAAACAGGGCCTGCTCTTGCCCTGCATGACACCTGGCCATTCTCCCAATTGCTCAAGCTAAAGCCTCCCCTGATGGCCACTACAGAGCACAATCTGCCCATTTTCTATCTCTCCAGGCATCACTTTCTGACCCCCCCCCCACCCCGGCACACCACATGCATCACTGGACACTATTAAGTGTTGACCCATTCTGAGTTTTGAGGGGTTCTGGGGGCCTTGGATGCTATACCTGTCTCTTTCCATTTGTAAACTATCTACTTTATTCTCCAGCGTAAACATTATCTTCTTTGAAAAAGCTACTACCTTCCTCAGCAAGGTCACCCTTGCTTTATTCCCTGTACATCACTTTCGTAATTACTGTAACAGATGCTGTTCGGGCCCCACCTGAATAGCCCCTTGTCTCGACGACGTCAGCACCCACTGACCTGACTCCCAAGCTCCAGCACATGCATTTCTCAGCCTAACTGCTTCCCCTGGCTACTGAACCTGCTTTGCCCACCACTGGGCAGGTTGGAAAGTGCTTGGGAATTAATACCCAAATAGCCCACCCAAGCAGCCTTCAACCAATGGCCATTGAGAGTTTTGGTGGGAAGACCCCTAGCTCCCTGACCCCGGAGAGGCTCCCTGCTGATTAATGACCAGGCCATGCTCAGTGGAGACTGGCTTGGTTACATACCCTTTGGTGATTTACATCCCCTCCCTGTGTCACTTCCCTGCTCTTCTAATGCTGTTTCTTTTGCCCCTCAAATAAATGGTCAGCAATTGCATCGGTTCTCAGGGTCTACTTCTACAAAAACACCACCATCTAGCACTGGCAACAACACCTAGGCTGAGTGCTTCTTATCCAAGATGCTCGGGACCAAAAGCTTCAGATTTTGGAATATTTACATATAGCATACTTACTGAACATCCCCAATCCAAAAATCCAAAACCTGAAATGCTCCGAAATCTGAAATTGCTAAAGTTTCAGACTTCGGAACATTTTAGTTTTTGGAGCATTGTGGATTTCAGATTTTTGGATTAGGGATGCTCAACCTGTAGTGAAAACACCATTAAAAACACTCATTTAAGTTTCAAAATATCCCTTTAAGACATTCCAAAATTCAGCTGGGGAAATGAAAGCACTAAAAGGTCAAGATGGGCTGGGGTTGTGGCTCAGTGGTAGAGCACTTGCCTAGCATGTATGAGGCCCTGGATTTGATCTCAGCACCACATAAAAATAAAGGTATTGTGTCCACCTGCAACGAAAACATTAAAAAATAAATAAGTAGAGTCAAAGGTCATAGAGTTAGTAAATATGTTCATGTGTCTCTCTCTTCTTCACTGGACCATGAACCTCTCAAGGGAAAGACTTTTTTAAATCTTTCTCTATACCCTCAGCCAGGCATGTAGCTGATGCTCAAGAGACTGGGATTTTGAAAAGTACCTGCACTCTGCCAACCAAGCATGCAGCGTGCTCTCCCGACCTCTGTGCTTTTCTCTAACAGGAACCCTGAAACACCTTTCCCCAATATTCCTCTCACTTGCACTCAAAAATCCACACATTGGGGGCTGGGGAGATAGCTCAGTTGGTAGAGTGCTTGCCTTGCAAGCACAAGGCCCTGGGTTCGATCCCCAGCACCCAAAAAAAAAAAAAAAATCCACACATTGGCATTAATTCCTGACCCCTGCTGTTGTGGCCAAAATGAAGAATTCTGGGCAAGGCAGGCCTGAGACACCATATGATCCCTCTAATGTCTAATAAACAAGCCAACTGCTCACACATGAATCTGGCCCTGGCCATGCTGATGTTTATACTCCCTTTGCCTCCACCGCCGAAGCTCAGTCCTCGAACTGCTATCACACCCTACCTTCCCTTGCACCGTCAGCATCCACCCTGCCTAAACTCTGGCCTCAACTTCGTCCTCCACTCCCATCTCTGATTGGATCTATGGGGATTACATGCCTCTTTAGTAAAGAGCTTCCCTGAGACAGGATTTGTTGGACCAGGCTTCCAGCGGGCTTCAGACAACCTCAGTCCTGAGCTCCTGGCTTTGTCAGACCACACGATGGGCATCCGTGCACATCACTTGCACCCTTGTTCCCAATCTGTGTATCAGTCCCCTGGACAAGGAACCAGTTGTGCCCAGGACACCAAAACTAGTCATCTTTACATTTCCTAATCTTCCTTCTCCCAAGCAACAACTCCAGCCTCAGCCAGACCAACCCCTTCCCACCGCACCTCTTCACTGCCGGTCTCTCCCATCCTAAGCACTGATCACACGTTTCCCTGCTCAAAGACCCTCCCAGGCTGGCTACCGCCTAGAAAAAACGCTCACCTCCGCATCACAGCACTCAGAGCAGCCTGCAGTCCCCTCCTGACCTGTCTACCCAGGTGCTCCCTCACCAGTCCCCGCCTCAGACCACTCTCCACACTTGGCCCAACCCAACCCTCCTCCTGCCAGCACCGTCGTCTCCACCTTGGAAGCTCTGCTCAAGCTACTCCCTTGGCGTGGGGCTCACCCCACCTCACATCTGAACGCCTCCTCAAGCCGCACCGACCTGGCGAAGACCCCTCTGCCACCTGAACTCATTTGAAGACAGATACCTCAATAACAGGGTTGCTCAACAGGAACTAAACACCTCCTCCTCAACATTCCCAAAGACTAAATTTTCACTTCGTATTTCAAGGTCAACGTACTGGTCAAACTTATTACTTAAGTAATAAACCAAATTTAAACTAGTGTCAACAAAAGGGAACTGACTACCTCCTATGACCAGGAAGCCAGGCTTGCCTCAGGCACGGCTGACCCAGAATCCACATGCTCTCGCCCCTCTTCCTCTCCTGGTTCCACTTCCCCCTCTGGCTTCATCCTCAGAAGGCACGTTCCCCACCGCAGGAAACAGCTGCTCACGATCTCAGGGAAAGAGCCCTTTCCCCCAGAGCCCATCTAACTAATCCCAGGAAGAGTGATGGGCTCCCCTAGGGGCACAGGTCCACGAAGGACTACAGTGTGATCTAAAAGATCTGAAAGACCAGACAGCAGGACAAGAAGGGCCAGGCATCCTACCCACTGCCCAGCTCCTTCTCTCTTCTCCAGTGAGTGTGCATGGCCAGGCGGCATCCCCTCCAGGACCCCCTTCCTCTGTGGTTCCCGCTCTTGCAGGAGCCCCGCCTCCAGGCTAACCCCCACATTAGTCCTGGTTTCTGCTAACTCCACCTTCTTCACGGTTTCTCAGGTCCTGAGGATGACCGTGGCTTCCTGTCATTGCTGCTCTCTGGGTTCCTCGCCTGCCCCTGGCATCTTAGGTTTTCCATCACCTAGGTAATTAATTCCCTGCACTATATTCTCTCAGTGCAAAGTACCTCCAGCATTTTTTATTCCCTGATAGGACCATGACTGACATGGAAATTGACAAATAGACAAAAAATGTCAAAAGAAAATCTGGAATACAATATCAGGGAATAATAACCATCATCTTACATTGATTAAAGCTTCATTATGTACCAAGCACTACTGTCTGAACTCACTAATCTTCCGATCAGTCCAGTGATAGAGTACTTCTGTGACCCTCTTTTTACAGATGAGGAAATTAAGGTTCAGAGAGGTTAAGCAATTTGCAGTTGCCCAGTTCATAAGTGGTGGAGCTGAGATTCAAATTCAGACGACCCGGCTCCAAAGTACATACTCTAAAACAGGAAGTCAAGGGTGGCAAGTATTTTAACAGGATCAAGTGCTACCTTCCAAGAAGCCAGGTGAGATAAGAACTGGGCAGCACCTATTGAATTTGGCATAAGAGTCAGGGAGGTCCCTGAAGAGCAAAATTGAAAACCAGAGGGCAGGAGGCTGAGCAGTAAGTCAAAGGTTAGCAAGTAGAAATGAAAACAGCAAATCTTCCTTTCAAAGAGTATGAAGAGAAATCACAAAATTGGGAATGAGATGTAGGGCAAAAGAGCTACACAGTACTTCTGTTCACACTCACTTTGAGGATGTTTAATAATGGACAGGAATGAGCCAGTTGAGAGGGCATTATGTCAGCTTTGAGTTACTACAGTGAAATGCCTGAGGCAATTCATTTTATAAAGAGAAAAGATTTAGGCTAGGGTGTAGTTCAGTGGTAGAACATATACTTAGCCCATATAATACCCAGCATCACAAAAAAAGGAGAAAAGGTTTATTTAGCTCAGGACTTGCATGTTCAAGGGCACGGCACCTGCACCAGCTCTGTTCTGGTGAGGAACTCACAGTGAGGTGGTAGTAGAAGTACGAGTAAGAGTGAGAAGTCACATCTTGAGTCAGGAAGCAGAAAGAAACACTGGGGCCCACAACCTCTTCTTGGGTCATGCCCCCAAAGACATAAGGATCTCCCACTCAGTCACCTCTAAAAGGTTCTCCCATTACCAACACCAGGAGACCAAGTTCCCAACACATGAACCTTTGGGGGAGGACACAGAAGCCATATTATATTCTTTTTATTATTATTCACTTGTTTACATGCGGTGCTGAGGATGGATCCCAGTGCCTCACACTTGCCAGGCAAGCACTCTACCACTGAGCCACGACCCCAGTCCCAGAAACCATATTCTAACAATAACAGAGGAAATCTGCCCACTCAGGTGTTAAGGGTAGGGTCTCCAAGTGGCTAGAAAGGGTGGGCTACACCGAGGATCAGCCTTAACATCTCTTCTATCGGAACGGGGGAAAGAAAGAAAAGACAGTTAAGAATTCAGGTTATCTTGTAATCTACTGAATAGAAGTTCTTTTCTGGAGGCCTCTTCTCTAAGGCGGAAGGTGAGGCCTTGGCAGAAGGGGAGGGTAGAGCAGAAGGCGGAAGGTGTGAGGAGCAGAGGAAAGCCTGGGCTGGCCATGTGCACACGGGCCTCCCGTGGAAAGAAAGGCAGGCGCAGCATCAGCGCCGCCCCTGTGGCTGGAACCTGTGAACTGACCCTGGAAGCAATGCTCAAGGTGAAAGACAGGAAAAAATGGAATGCTCCAGGTGGGGTATAAAAGGAGGAGGGTAAGGGAACCAATTAAGGAGTAGTGACTGGGGCTGGGGTGTGGCTCAGTGGTGGAACGCTTGACTAGCATGTGTGAAGCACTGGGCTTCATTCTCAGCACCACGTATAAATAAATGACTAAAATAAAGGTCCATCAAGAACCAAAAAAAAAAAAATTAGGAAAAAAAAAATAATGGCAGGAATAACTGATGAGATGGTCACAGAATCTAAAGGAGGTGACGGAAAACAAGAGGTCAGGATAGGTGTAGTCAGTTAGTACTGTTTCAGAGGCCAGAAAGAGGATGGTAAGGCAAGATGTTATCTGTGATGGTACATTAAGTAGGAATAAAGACTGGTATAGTCATAATGGAAAACAGTATGGAGGTTTCTAAGGAAATTCAAAATAGAATTACCATATGACCCAGCAATCCCTCTTCCGGGTATATACTATACCCAAACAAATGAAACCACCACTTTATAAAGACATCCACACTGGGGCTGGGGATATAGCTCAGTGGTGGAGTGCCTGCCCAGCATGCACAAGGCCCTGGGTTCCATCCCCACCACCAAAAAAAAAAAAGATATCTACACTCCCACATCCATTGCAGCATTACTCACAATAATCAAGATATTAAAAAAAAAACTAAGTATCCCCTGACAGATGAACAAAGAAACTGCAGTATCTATACACAATGGAATATTATCCAGTCATAAAAAAGAACAACACCTCACCACTTGCCATGATGTGGATGAATCTGGAGGACATTAGGCTAAGTGAAGCCAGCCAGAAATAGAAAGCAAATGTTGCATGATTTCACTTATGTGTGGAATCTAAGAAACAATGATCAAATATACAGAAATAGAAGGCAAAACAATGGTTCCCAGAGGTGGGGAGGAAACAGGAAGATGGAGGTCAGAGGACACAAAGTAGCAGATACCAGGGATGAACACACGTAGAAATCTAATGCTCACTGTATGGATTTCAGGTAAAAAAAAATTATACTGTATCTGGAATTCATGCTAAATGAGTAGGTTTAGCTGCTCTTGCCCCTCCACACACACCCACATACACAAATAAGTAACTATGTGAAATAAGATATGCTAATTTGCTTCAATACTGTAGCCTTTTTACTATCTATATGTATCCCATAACATCACTTTATATGCCTAAAATACACACAATAAATTTTTAAATATATCTAATGGCATTATTTCAGAGCTGGACCAGTTCTAGATATTATAATATAAATTTATATTATATTATAATATAATAAATCAAATATATAAATTAAATTATAATATAATAAAAGTTATATTATATTATATTATATTATATTATATTATATTATATTATATTATATTATAAACAAGGGTGTGGCCAGAGAGAGGGCAGATGAACTACAAAATGGTGAAGGTGATTGGAGATAAACACAGTAAGAAACTGATAGTTTTGGAGACTTGGACAGATCAGTCCTGTAAATGGTGAAGTCCTCTAAGATGAGGACATGATTTGAAGAGACAACAAGTTGGGGTCTAAAGATTTTAATGAATGAGAGTGAACAGTAATGAAGTGAGAAAAATGACAGGTAATGGGCTAGGGATGTAGCTCAGTAGTAAAGCACTTGCCTGGCACCAACAAGACCCTAGGCTCAATCCCCAGCACAGCGTAAAAATAATAAAAGGAAATTTACAGGGAAGAAAAAGGTAGCAATGAACATTTTTTGTTTCCTGCTTGTCCCACATGCACTCCTCCTCCTCCTAGTAACAGACAGACCCTGATTTTACTTTGGGGTTTTTGTTGTTGTTGCTCTTTGGTGCTGGGGAATCAAACCCAGGACCTCACACATGCTCAGCAAGTACGCTACAGCTGAGCTAGACCCCCACCCTGATTTTACTCTGGAAACCGTCTCCTTCCTTCCTAAGCACAGAGGGGCTTCCAAAATATTTGCAATGGTCTATGTCTTAATATGGATAATCACTTTATTATTTTTCAAACTGTACCAATATATTTTATTCTTTAAAATATCCAGGCACATTTTTAAATGCTTCACTTGTATATTTCACTATTGTAGGGGGAAAAAAATCACTTTCCTCATTCAAAGTTAAAGAACTCAGATCAGGTCTGAGCAATTAGAGTCACAAAGACAGGTTTAGGCACCTGACCCAATTTTAGCCAAGGAGACACTAGCCCAGCGCTTCCCCTGGAACCATCAGGAGAGAGGAGCTCTCTGCGGGAGCCGTGAAGCTTGTCTGTGGAACATATCCCTTCGCTAGCTTGCAGGGAGCTGGGGCGGTGGTTGCCAATACAGGAGAAACCAGTAGACCCCCCCACCTCATCCCCCATCCGTCAGTTTGCTTTTGGTTTCTGACCTTTAAAAGAGTCCTAATTCTGCAACAAGGTATTCCCAATTCCACAGCCGGTGTGCTCCTTTCAGTATGTGAGTCCAGCCACGTCCTCCTGCCCAAGACCCTGTAAAGCCCCTCTCCATCACACTCAAAGTCAAGGCCAAAATTCTCAGGGGGTGCTGCCAAATGCAAATGCAATTTAATCCCTCTATTCCCTTAGCTTGTGACTGGTCATTGCTCACTCTGCCCCAGGCACACTGGCCTCCAGGTCTCCCTGACTCTCCAGGTCTGCAACCTCAGGCCTCTGCTTCCGGCTACCCTCCACCTGACACCTCTCCAGACACCCAACTGCTGATGCCTTCATTTCCTTCAAGTCTGCTCACTCTCAGTTCTCAGTAAGGCCTACCTGAATTCCCCTCCCCACCGCCAGTGGTCCTGAAGACCCCTCCCTGTTCTACTTCTTCTTTCTTCCACTGCATTTACTGCATAATACTGTACACAGTCACTAAAATGTACCCCCATGAGGGCAGGCTTAGGGTGACCTGGCTGGTCTATTCATCTCAAGTTCTTAGAACAGGGTCTAGTTCAGAGGAGGCCCTCACATATTTTCTGAATGAATAAAAAGAATGACATGATCCTCAAAGACCCTAAACTTGGTTTAAAAAAGGCAATGGAGGATGGAGACAAAGGACCCTAATGTTGATCTCCTGCCCCTGATTAAAGTGGAGTATAGAAGGAAAAGACGTCTCCATTTCTAAGACTTCAGGGAAATCTAGCGGACCTAAAGGGGCAGGAAGGTAGGAGGACAAGTTCAGTAAAGAGGGTAGGGATATGGGAAGAGGTGTTAGCCACAGAGCAGGGCTTGAGAGGGGTTAGGTATTCCCTTTGGGAGGCACATATAATCAGAGACTGAGTCAGAGCAGAAACATCTCAGGGCAATTCATAGATGAAAGTTAAAAAGAGGACAAGTAAGTCAAGTGAATTATTTACAATTTTAGTTGGAGAGGAGAGATGTGATGATATAAGGCCCGTGGGTTAGCTGGCATAGAATTAGTCTGAGCAACCCTAGGGCGATATGAAGAACTCCTCCCATCAACCCATGGTTTGAATGATTTGAGAACTTTATGGATGAAGCATCCACCACATTTGGTCTCTGCCCTCCTTGAGCACTGCTGAGGCCATTCAGAGTGTCAGCTGGACCAAGAGGCCAGGCTATCCTATTTCATGGCACCACCCTGTGCCACAGAAGCAAGTTCCCTCTGCATAATAACTATGTACTGAGGGCAGCCTGTCAAACCTTCACTCCTCAACCCCGAATCCTTGTCATCAGAATCCCAATGTCCAAAGAGGCAAGAAAACAGACTTCAAAGACCATAGCACTTGACTTTCCCACCCGCCCTCTGATGACTCCCCAGGCTTCCTAAGCAAGAGAAAGCAGGGCAAAGAGTAGGCTTCCTTCCACTGTTCTGACTCACCTCTGCCACTTGTGAGCTTCTCTCTACAGAAATTTGCAAGAACACATGGGTAGCCAGGACTGAAGGTAAATGTTACTCCCAGTCAGAGAAAGAAATTACAATGCTAAGCCTCTAAGGGAAAGTGGCTTACTATAAAGCAGGCCCTTGAGACTGGTGTCATTTAGATGCTCCCCATAGCTGTTAGAAGACTTATTAAATGTTCCATAATTAATAATAGTGCCTTCAAGATTGTCTCTTTCAAAGACTGATCCTGTGAAGGAAACCATCCGTAATCAGACTTGGGCCTCAATCCTGACCCACCAGCCAGATCTTGATGGTGTAGGGCATTCACCCTTCAAAAACTTACTAATGAAATGATCACACTTCTGAGTCAGGAGTCACCCAAGAGCAGATCATTGAGCAAATATTTTAAATAACCTCCAAGATGGCCCCAGTGATGTCCCCCTCCTGATATTCACTCCCTCTCCCCCAACTGTACCAGTGTTAGTTGATGTGACCCACAGAACACAGTGGAGGCTAGTTATATAAGATTGGCTCACTGGCTCTGGGAGAAACCAGCTGCCATGTCAAATTGCCCTACACAAGTAACTAAAGCCTGCCAAAAGCCACATGAGTGAACTTAGAAGCAGATCCTCCCCCAATGCAGCCTTCAAATCACTGCAGCCTCCTGAAAGACCTAAGTGAGAACCACCCAGGAAAGCTGTTCCCAGATTCCTGACCCACACACACTATTTTCAGGTACTATATTTTGGGACTTGTTACACAGCAATAGATAACTGATTCACTATCCCACACAGAACTGAGAAGGAAATCAGAAGGTTTTCCTTCAGTTTTCCTCAGTTCCTCAGTTCCAATCCTACATAGGTCCATTTAAGATCAATTTATCTGTCCATAAGAAAACAACACAGTATTCATTTAGTCATTCAACAATTAGGTTTTGTTTTGTTTTGTTTTGGCGGGGACACTGGGCCATTCAGACCTGAGCTCATGGGCACTCAACCACTGAACCACATCCCCAGCCCTATTTTTCTATTTTTTTATTTAGAGGCAGGGTCTCACTGAGTTGCTTAACAGCTCACTGTTGCTGAGACTGGTTTTGAACTTGAGATCCTTCTGCCTCAGTCGCCCAAGTCACTGGGATTACCTGGCAATTAGTTTTTGAATGTCAAATATTATTTTTGAATGTCAGATATTTCCAAGCTATTTAAGTGTTCATATACTCTATATATCTTCTATAAAATGAAGAGAAAAAAAACACCAACAGACACAGCCACCCTGAGCTACCCAACCCTCTGGTTTCATTAGCCTAAGTTTTCTTCTTCCTGATACCTTACAAACCTCTGGAACGTACATCAAGTCCCTAACTATTTTGAGTGCTCAGGATCCTTCTAGCTGTAAAGTCACCAAGTTATATTTTCTCATACTCATTTTTACTGTTCCACATGCCCTCCATCTAAGGAGAAAAGAAAGTTATGTCTCCTGATTTCATTAATATTGGGACAAGGAAAAATTCATTTAGTATTTTACTAGGAGGAGAAAATCCTGATCACAAGTGCTGGGAGCAATTCAAATTTCAGCAATTAATGACCAAGAGCCAACGGGGGTACTGACAGAATCACTGCTCAAGTCCTGTTAACAGCTGAAATGGCTTTGGGGACTGGGGAGATCTCTTCTCCCTTCCCCGCAAAGGACTTTGCTGTCTCTCACAGCAGCAGGAGGCTCTAAGAAAATCAGGAGCCTCCCTCTGCACAAAGAAGGTCAAAGGGCGAGCTTTCTTTCCATCAACCACAAAACCAGCCCCTGCCAAACCTAAACCGTGCGGTAGGCCGTCGGAGGTAAATGAAGCCCCAGACAGAAAACCACAGACTCTCCTCCCGCCGCCGGCTAGGGTCTGAGTCAGGTGACTCCTCAGGGCAAACAGCAAACCTAAACAAAGATCACTCCCCACATGACTCGGGGGAAGAAGACAGTTCTCGCCACCAGACCGAGGCTGCCCAGTCCTACCCCGGAAAGCCATTAACTCTCGCTTTTTCTTGCAGTCCCAGAAAACTGGAGGTGCTACAAGTTATTCAGCAGCTCAGCCTCCAGGGATGCACCTGGAGGAACTTGGGACCTTATCCCAGGACACAGGCGCCAAGCACTGCATGAACGCCTCCCGCCCAACACGCAAGCAGGACCCCTCCCCACCAGCTGTCACCCGAGCTCAACCAGTCAGAGCCAGAGAAGCTCCTCTCCTAGCCGCTCTACCCTGCAGCTGCGACCCCACGGGGGCGACAGAGGGTTCAGGGGGCCCGGGCACGCCCGTACCCCGGGAAGGGGCGCCGGGGTGGGCGCAGCCCCTGCCCAGCATGGCTCCGGAATTATCATCCCCGACCCCGGGAGGTGGAACGAGGCTCCCAGTCCTCAGTCCCACGCGTCCTACCTTGTCACCGAAGCTGCGGGCCATCAGCAGGTCCGGGCTGGGCGTGCTGTCGCCGCCCACGGCCTCCTCGCTGCTGGAGCCGGCCAGCGGGTGCGGCATGTCGCGCAGGGAGTAGGGCCCCGAGGACTGCAGGGCCTTGGGGGGCCCGCCCGCCATGGCGCGCACCGCTCGGGACGCGCCGCCGCCGCTTCCTCCCGCTGCCAGCTGCGGTGGTCTCTCCGAGCGCCCCCGGCCGAGACCCCGTTCGGACCGAGGCCCTGCACCGGCCTGCTGGGAGCCGCGGCTCGCGGACTCCTCGCTCTGCCTGCTGGGCTTCTCCGCGCCGCGCCCCAGCTCCGCGCCCAAGCCCGCCGCGGGTCCGCCAGCACCTCGGCCCCGGCGCCCAGCCCGCACCGCCACGCCGCCCACCCGCTCGCGGCCCCGCCCCCGCGGCGCCTCGGCCGCCCCAGAGGGGCGGGAAGAGCGAGGGCGGGGGAGGCCGGAGGGAGGAACGGGGAGGAGGCGGGCAGCTCCGCCCTCGCCCGCGCGCGGCAGGAAGTGCGCCCTCAGCCCTCTGCCCTGTCCTCCGAGTGTCCGACCTCGCCTAGGGGAGGCAGGCCTTGCGGAGGCTGCGCGCAGCTTCCGAGCAATGTTTAACGGAAAGCCGAGGTGGAAGAAGACGTTGGAGGATCCTGTTCCATTCCACCCGCATCCACTGATATGCCCACCGGCAGCCACTCTATGAGTTAAGAGCTTTGGGGGCACTCAAGTGAGTCAGGGTCTTTTGGCCCCCAAGGCCCACACAGAAATAGCCCCATATAGGAAGAATACAGTGTATATCATAGAGTAGCCTAAAGGGTAATGAGACTCAAAGGAGGTAGAGAACATCCGTTGGGAACCTAGAAGGGAATTCAAGGAGTGTGGGGTTTCTTCCAAGTCACGATGAGATAGATTCCCATGCCGCCTTGCTCCTGAGCTATGCGGGGTTTATGTAAAGTGAACCTCAGAAGAGTGAGCATCCTTGAATAACGAAAAGGGTGTGCTACAAATGATTTATGGCCCTGAAACTCACACTTGGACCAAATGGTCTTTTGCAAGAACCGTGAGGTTCAAATTATTTTTCATGCATTTGTGCTTCCTTTGCAGGCCTTTGGAACTTTATTTGTTGGCAAGGAGGAGATAGTCCAGGCGTTACTTCCACCTCTTTGGGGTGTAAATTCACACCTTTTTTTCCACCTTACCTGTCTCTGGAGCTTCTGTTCATAAGGCCAAGTCATTACAGACCCATTCATCCCGCCAGCAAAATAATGGTTTGGTGTTAGGAAACACATTTTCCCCCACCCATCCCCAAACTCTTGGGTTTGCCTGTGACAAAGTGGTGACAGATCTGAAGTTGGGATTCACTAAGGTCTCTACCATACCGTTTCCTCTGGAAACAAGTGGAGGAGAATGCAGTGTTGAAATGAACCCAAAATATCAGTCAGCAACTCACTTAGCTTCCAAGACTTCCCCTTATTTCCTTTGGTGTAACCCATAGGGTTGGACCCAGAGTCCTCTAGCTGTCATCTCTAGTTCTCCTGTAAGGGTCTCCCTTGGTTAGGGTAAATGGAGTTTGGAGGGAACTGGCAACAATTTTAAATGCTGCACTCCTCACAGGAATGCCAATGTCTGTTCCTCTTGGAATTGGGTAAAACTTAATACTTTCATGTTCAAAAGCTGCTTACGTACCCTAGTATCTGTTCTTCTGAGTTACCATTAAAATAAATAGCATACATATAACTAGAAATGAGTGTTCTAGAGATATGTAACAGATTTTTCTCATCAAATGGTGCTATTTATTTTAACAACCAGGCCACCTTAATATAATAGAGATCTGATTTTATTAAGACCACAGGGGCTGGGGAGATAGCTCAGTCGGTAGAGTACTTGCCTTGTAAGCACAAGGCCCTGGGTTCGATCCCCAGCACCCAAAAAAAAAAAAAAAAAAAAAACCACAGAACTTTGTCAGGACCACAGGGGAAAGTGAAAAGAGATCCACACTTGAATTTCTGCTTAATCACTACAAGTGCATGACCACGACAAATTAATCTCAACAAACCTGTCTCCTAACCTATAAAGGAGGAAGTTGGAGAGCAGGCAGTCATACTTACAAAGGTGGTTATGAGAGTTAAATAGGGCTCACTGTGTCATGGTCGTAGGAAGAGGCTGACCTGGAATAGAGACTCTGCAAATTCTAACCCAATAAGTCCTCAGTTTTCAATTCTTCAAATATTTCCATGAAATTAACATAGATTGGAAATATTAATCTAGAGCTTATATACTAATATATTTGTAGCAATATTATATATAATTTTATTATGTATTATATAATTATACTGCATACAATATTTAAATTTTATAGGTGTTTCACATCTGGGACTATGGGGAGGGGAGGCAGGCGACTCCGTCCTCACCCATGTGCACATGCTGCCGTCAGCACTGCGGGAAGTGTGCCCTCAGCCCTCCACCCTGTCCTCCAAGTGTCCCTTCCTTTCCCGAAAGTTTTCCCTACTAGTCTTATAACAGTCATAGAGTTTTGTAATTAAGTATACTATACTCCAAACTCTGTATGATCAGTTTGGGTCAGGATACTTCTTTTCTATGGTCCCACTTGAAAAAACAAAACAAAACAGTTCCTAAAAGACCATATGAAACAGTTTCTTAGTTTCTTTATTTATTTTCCAATTTCCTGGCTGGTCAGTGGCATCTGGCCACAATGATCCAGTGGGTAGTCATCAAAACTAAAGAAAGTGAATTTCTGTGGAAAATATTTTGGTAGAAAGTTTCCACCATTCAAATTTAGCCCAGGCCTGCCTTTTCATATTCTCCATTTCCTGTTGCATTCAAAGTTTCTTGTGGTGGGAAATTGTCACTGAAATAACAAAAAGTGTCCCAAAGCGTGTTACTCTGCCTCCATTAGAAGTTTTTAAAACAACATGGTGGAGAGGAGGAAGCATGTGAAGTTTCTGTATCAGAGCAAAAGGCCGTGGCGTTGGTTGGAATTTAGGAACAGAAGTTTGGATTTCTCAAGCTGAGCTCGAAGAAGAAGATGTTGGAGGATGAGGACGTCCCCAGTGCCACCAGTACCCAAGAACATTGCATGCGGCCGTCCCCATCCACATGGAATTGAAGGCACATAGGCTGGTCCCTTTCGGGTTCCAAAGTAGAACCCTGTAAACCTCACCAGCAAGCCTACAAGGGCTGTGCCTGAATACCCAGACCTCAGAAACAAAGCTGTCCCAAGGGAACATGCTGTCATTCTCTCCCCTGGTACAGCGTGTGCTTAGGCCTTCTTCATGTTTGTGTTAGCTGCTTATCCACTTCTGGTTTTTAATACAATCATAGCTTTATTCTATACGGCATCCCAAGCCCTGCCTCAAAATAACACCATCACTTCTGAAGTAGACGGCTGATGAGGACAAAGGAGGTTTTCAGAGACCATTTAGAGTGACATGTAGTAGACCACAGAGGGCTGTCTCAACAAGGGGGCAAGTGAGAAGGCGCAATCCCCAACAAAGACAAAACTGTGAGCAATTTAATTCAGAAGCAAGGTCCACTCGAGGTCGGGATCTGAAAAGTTTTTGCAAACAAGAAATTGGAACTTGCCCCAGAACCAGCAGAGCGGTTTGTGGGTAAATGATAGGATCATTTTATCTATTTCAAAAGGCTCTTGTCTCCCCCAAAGCATGGGGACCCTCATGCAAGAGGGATGAACACAGTCATAGTCTCAAATTTTGTAGTACTTAACAACCACCTGAACTTGTTAAATGTGGATTTCCAGACTTCACCCAAGAGATTCTGCTTCTGGAATAGGGTCTGAAATAGTTTAAATTTTTTTATTTAATCATTTTAAAATTTTTATTAGTGCATTATAATTATACATATTAGCAGGATTCATTGTTACTTATGTGTGTATGTAACTAGGGATTGAACTCAAGGGCACTCTGCCACTAAGCTACATCCCCAGCCCGTTTTTCTATTTTGATGGAGTCTCAAAATGTTGCCCAGGGTGGCCTTGGACTTGCCATCCCCCTGCCTCAGCCCCCTGAGTCATTGAGGTAACAGGCATGAGCCACCACACCCAGACACATTAATTAATTTTAAAATAAGATTAATTTTTCAATTATTAACAACCCCCTACATGCTGTTTATGCTGATACCAGTCTAAGGACGGTACTTTGAGAAACACTGTTCTCATAGTTCCATCCTAATCTCCCTTTGTAAATAGCATTTGTAAAGTGCTTACTTTGAGGAAATTTCCTGTCTTCTGAAAACTCGCTGAAAAGGCAAATTTTCTATTTCAAAATTGTATGACAGGATCTTTTTGCCCCTAAACTGTTATGGTTACTTATATTGAACATCTACCAGGTGCTTAACATTTAGGAGAAGCACTCAGGTGAACTAGATTGACTGTTGACAGATTCATTTCATAGCTCTGCCTGTGAAGTGGATATTTCCCAGGGCTCCCTGAGCTGCTTTGGCCTACCCTGCAGGCTCCTAGTAACTGGGCCTTACCTGGCCATAAAAATGTAATTTGCTGCCATCCTTGAAGGAAACCTACTACCTACCTGGCTTTCTGTGAAAGCAGGCCCTGGTATGTGGGTGTGGGTACAGGTTCCTCTGTCACGGTTACCCATCAGAGAGGCTGGGCTGGAAAAGATGTTGAGCTGATAAGCGTGGCCCTAGACATTGAGTCTTATTAGCAGGGAGTCTTTGGTTTGGAAAACCTACTTAGTGGCTGTGTGTCCTCATGATGTATTTGGTCCACCACCAGGAAATATCCCCAGAGGGCATGGAGAAGATGAACTTTTCATACAGCATACGATCCAGCAGTGCCACCCCCAGAACACAACAGAAATGCATAAGGATGTCCACCAAAAGATAGATCCAAGAATCTCCACTGCTATGCTATTTGTAATAGCAAAAACTAGAAACAGCCCATATGACTTAACAGTGGAATGCAGGAATAACTGTATAACACAATAGGGTATCATACAGCAGAGAATGAAGGAATACATGGGGAATGAATCTCAGAAACATAATGATGAATAAAAGAAGCCATCTAGGGGCTGGGGAGATAGCTCAGTCGTTCGAGTGCTTGCCTTATAAGTACAAGGCCCTGGGTTCGATCCCCAGCACCCCAAAAAAAAAAGCCATCTGTTAACCAGCTGTAGTGTGCACACCTGTAATCCCAGTGACTTGGAGGCTAAGGCAAGAGGATCACAAGTTCAAGGTCAGTCTCAGCAACTTAGCAAGACTGTCTCAAAATAAAAAATTAAAAGGACTAGAGATATAGTTCAGTGGGGAAGTTCACCCCAGGGTTCAATCCCCAGTGCCAAAAGAAAAGAAAGAAGACATCCACTGTATGGTTCCACATATATAATATATAGTGCAAGGTCAGAGTAGTGTTACTGTTGTAGGAGTTTATGGGGTACTGAAATATTCTGCTTCTTGAACTGGGAGGTGGTTCTTTATAAACATTTTTATGCTAATAAATCAGGCATTTATGATTTATGAGCCTTTACGTTCTACTTCGGTAAAATTTTTTATAAATAAAGAGTACCTAGTGTGCAATCTTTACTTCATAAGTGAGGGAGCTGGGCCCAGAGAGAGTGTTACTTGCTCAATATCAGTCAGCCAACCAGCCAGTGTTCCCTGACACCGGGATGCATATTGATGCACATGTGGACTTGGGGAATACTAGTTCAGATAAAGCCAGGCAGGCACCTGAGGGAGCAGCTCAGTGGTACAGTAAGTGCTTAGCATGTATAAGGCCCTGGGTTCAGTCCTCAGCAGTCAAAAGATAAAGTCAAATGGAGAGGAATGAAGAAATAAGCAGAGAGAGAGAGAGAGAGAGAGAGAGAGAGAGAGAGAGAGAGGCACCAGCCACCATTAGCTGCCCACCAGTCCTGTGCCCCTTGGTCACTGCTCCCTTGCTGTTGCTCTACCACCCTTCCTTTCAGGTGCAAGTGTTGTAGAGTCTGATGCCTGCTGCAGTCTTCCTGTGGTCCTGAGTGAAGAGGTTCCTAGTTCCCTGGGGAAAGCTGAGTGGATGAATGGAAAAAGCCTGGGTCTTTGATGACCTCATAAAGCCACTGCACCTAAGTCCAGACTTCTTAAATAAAAACTAAACATCCCTGTAATCTCAGGTGATTGAATGGGGATCCATTCAATGCAGCTAAATCCATTCTTGTGAACTCAGAAGACGAGGGACACAGGCATGTGGGAGGCACTCTGTGAGAGGACTCACCCGTGGATTATAATGTTCAAGCGGAAGTACTGCCCTTCTGTAGCATGTATTCTCAAAAGGGACAGGATCACCCCCAAGGGGATGAAAATTGGTTTTTGAGATAGAAAGACAAAAAAAAAAAATCTTAGCTATAATAATACAATGGTTGTGTCCAAACTCAGCCCTGTCAAACTTTTATTCCTTAGTATTTAATTTGTCTTGTTGGGGAGAATTTAAACCTAATTAACTCTTTCCCCCTAGGTTTCAGTGATAAGGAAAACTGCTTAAAGACACAAGAAAAGGGCTGGGTTTGTGGCTCAGTGGCAGAGCACTTGCCTGGCATGCACGAGGCCCTGTGTTTGATTCCCAGCACCACAAAAACAAAATAGGAAAAAAAGCAAGGAAAGTTCCACAACAGAAGAGGAACAACATTACTGGCTTCCTAAGGCAAAGCTCCTGATCCTTCAAAAAGCCTCTGAATTCCTCTGTGGTAGCTCCAGTCAGGTCTTCTCTATTCAGTCCCTCCAGGTTCTGGAACCCAGGTGGTAAATGGTTGGGCAGACCTACAGACTGGTCCTCACTATAAAGATGGTAAGACTCAGGAGAGCGCAAAGCCTCAAAATTCTTTTTAACCTGTGGGTAGTGGAGCAAGATGGGCTGGGGCACACCCAGAAGATTACACTCAGCTCCACGTCACAGGCACAGATGACATGACTTGCTAAAGACAGGTATATATGGTTATTCATTATGCTGGAGTTTCAGGATTCTCTGATTTGCAGGGGAGGTGGCTCGGTTTGTCCTGGTCCCACTCAGGGCTTCCTGTGATGTGGCAAGCAGGACAGCATGACCACCAATCAGGCAGAAGGGGCAGGCTCAGGAAGCTGCACTCACTCCACACACTCATTCATCTGATTTCCTCTGCTTGCTGAAATAGTAGCTTTGAATTTGTGCCAATAAATTTATGCCAATAAACTTTTACAAGTTTTTTATCTGATGGAAAGTTCATTTCTCCAAAATCAAAGCCAGGCCTCTGCTAGACCTCTTAAGCTATCCTGTCCTGGGCTAGGATGAAGGTTCATTCAGCTTTCAATTACTAGGGCACATGGTGAATCTTGGCTCCTCCAGCTCAGCATCCTTTGGAGGTGTCACTTGTCCAATGTACTCGTTCTACAGCTTCTTGCAATCAGGTCAAGGCACACCTAAGTTCTTTCTGGGAAAAGTCATGCATCCAATCCCTAAGGGTTTGGTATCTTAGGAGGCTTTGCTCTTACTAGTAAGTTAACACTTAAGTAGGAGAAAAGGAGTTTTGCCTTCACCACTGGATTCCTCTTCAGCTTCAGACCTAAGGTCTGTGCCGCTGTCTAGTAGCAACACTGCTTCCCAGCACTCTTTTGGTATATTGATACATGGGTTCCTGCCCAGTACCTTTTGGGAACTTAGAACACCAGAAATTAAACTATGTCATTGTTCACTTGAGAAAATAGAGCATATGCTGAAAATCATAAAATCATATCAGTGTAATTACTTAAAGAAGATAATGGTATTTAAAAACACCCACAACTGGGAAAAAGGTCCACTCATACATTGTTGGTGGAACTGCAAATTGGTGCAACTACTCTGGAAAGCAGAATGGAGATTCCTCAGAAAACTTGGAATGGAACCACCATTTGACCCAGTCATCCTACTCCCTAGCATATACCCAAAAGACTTAAAATGAGCATACTACAGTGACTTGGCCACATCAGTGTTTATAGCTGCTCAATTCACAATAGCTAAACTATGGAACAAACCTAGGTGCCCTTCAACAGATGAATGGAAAAAGAAAATGTGAGATATATATACATATTCACACATATGTATATGATGAATATTACTCAGACATAAAGAAGAATGAAATTATGGCATTTGCTGGTAAATGGATGGAACTGGAGACTATCATATTAAGTGAAATAAGCCAATTCTGAAAAACCAAAGGCTGAATGTTCTCTGATATGCGGATGCTGACTCACATCAGCGAAGAGTAGAGGTTCACTGAATAGGATGGGGGAATGGGGGGAAGGGAGGGAGAATGGGAAGGGAAAGACAGTAGAATGAATCAGATATAACTTTCCTATGTTCATATATGAATACACAGCCAGTATAACTCCACATCATATACAACCACAAAAATGGAATCCTAATTAGAATAAGTTATACTCCATGTATGTATAATATGTCAAAATACATTTTACTGTCATAACTAAACAGAACAAATTTTTAAAAAACCACAACAATTCTCATCCAGACAGCTCCTGTATTTTTCCTAGAGTAGAAAGGATGCCTTTCATATTTGATGACATGACTGCTGGTGGCATTCTGTTGTAAGGATAAGAGAAGCTGCACAGGGTCTGCCCCTTTCACCTGAGACCCAGTGGAGCTTCAGGCAAGTAAAGGAGGGTGGAAGGAGTATCTCCCACCTGCAGCTCCAGGCAGTACAGAAATTGAGAGATTGTGTGGAGTAAAGTGAGAGGCCAAGATCAGGAAATCAAAAGGAGGAGTCAGTTGGTCACTAAAGCAAGGGAAGCAGGGTTAACTACAAGAGCAAGTGTCAAAAGTCTAGAAAAGAGCCGGGGCTCATAAACCAGAAACAGTAGATCTAGAAGGTAAACCTCTGGTCATCTTGAGCAGCACCTGGGTGGGCACTGTTGAAACTGGAACCATTGTACTTGCTAGGGCCAGATGGGGGGCATGGCCAGAACGGCCAGAACTGACTATTTTGAAAGGCTTCTCTGAGCTGGGGGGAGATTTGGCCAGGGGAAATGACTTCTCAAAATTCTTCCTGACCACCCATATAATTTGCTCAAATTAAGCACTAGGTTGTAAAAGTACCAACTCCGCTTCCAAAGGCAGGATGCTTTCTTGGCTTAGATATATTCCCTCAGGAAGGATGTGGTTGGCAATAATAATTGACCTCCTCCCCTTTTAACTTAAACTGTTTTATTTTAGAATGCCTTTAGATTTTCAGAAAAATGGCAGAGACGGTCTGGAAAGTTTTTGCATGCTCTTCCCCTAGTATTTCCAATTGGCAACATCTTATGTCATCGTTATGGTGAATTTGCCACAATGAAAGAGCCATCGTTGGCACACTGCTGTTAACAGTTTTTCCCTAATGTGGTTCCTGTTTCAGGATCCCATCCTGCATCCAGGATCCCAGGATGCTACACTGCATTTTGTTGTCACATCTCCTTAGCCTTCTCTGGTCTGTGGCACATTCTCAGACTTTCCTTGTTTATGATGACCCTGACAGTTTTGCTTGTTTTCTGGAATACAGGGGATTCAACCCAGGAGTGCTTAACCACTGAGCTACATCCCCAAACCTTGATTTATTTTTTATTTTGAGACAAGGTCTCACTTACGTTGCCCAGGCTGACTGGAACTTGCAACCCTCCTCCCTCGGCATCCTGAATAGCTGGGGTTACAGGCATGTGCCACTGGGGCCTGGCTACCTGGACAGTTTTGAAAAGTACTAAGCAGGCATTTTTCAGTATGTTCCTCAGGTTGGGCTTCTCTGATGTTTCTCTTTGAGAATGGGTTCCTGGGTTTCTGGGAGGAAGACCACAGAGGTAAAGAGCCATTCTCAGCACATCATATCAAGGACACATGCACAGTTTACCACCACAGCTGTTAAACTCAATCACCTGGCTAAGGTAGTCTTTGTTAGGTTATTTCCCTCCCGCTTGCTATACTTTTGTCTTCAGAAACATGTCACTGAGCACAGTCAGGCTGACTTTTGACCATTGTGGTTGGGACCCATTTTCAACTCTTTATTTTAAAAAGAAAGCGATGGGTTGAGGCTGGTATCAAAGCATCATCTGAGCAAACATATATACCCTGCTGCAACCATGCATGGGTGGATTGTACAGTATATATATTAGATCTCAACAAAACTGTTACAAAAAAAGGCAAATGACAATTGAAGAATATTATTTGGAACACAAATGACCCACAAGGTTTTACTATTTTTAATATACAAAGAATCTATAAATTAACAAGAAATTAATGAATAAAGAAATTAATCAATAAAAATGAACAAAAGGATATAGATAGTCAATTCAAGAAAGGGAAAATACATATGGTCAAGATATTTGTGAAAATAACATTAATTCTCACAGGAGATAAATGATAATTCTTGTATCTTGCAAGCAAATATTTTTAAAAATAGTAAATTATAATCAGGTGAGAAGAGTTATACTTCATGAATTTTAAACAATTTGGAGGGTCCTTTTCAAGAAACAGAATTCAAAAATTCAAATATGAAATTTGGTACAAAGGTGAATTTTTTAAAATTGTTTTAGCTGTAGATGGACACAATATCTTTATTTTTTTTTTACACAGTGCTGAGGATCGAACCCAGTGCCTCACACCTGCGAGGCAAGTACTCTCTACCACTGAACTACATTCCCAGCCAGCAAAGGTGAATATTTAGCATGAAAAAAATAAATCACCCCAATTATAAGTTTTATAAAACTGATAAATGTCATAATTGTCACAAAGTTTTTAAAATGACTGCCTGCCTGTTATATCTCTAGAATACCTCTTTTCATAGTCTTTGAATGCATATTTAGGTGTTCCTTTGTATGATTAGTATCTTAAAGATATATTCTGTAGAGTGATAATAAAGTCTTTTTCTTATATGCCTAATTGAAATTTGCTTTTTTCTTATTAACACTTCAGAAAAGTTTATATTTTGACTTCAAATTTGTCATTGTCAATACAGGGTCAAGATACAATCTGATGACCCTGGTAGAGTTTCCACCAGACATACTTGCTTCAGATAGTACTGTTACAGATTTTTGGCCCAGAAACCCAGGAATTCTTACTCTGTTTCAGTAAGTGTCACCAAAAAGAATAAGAAAAATATTCTTAAAGAAATATTTAAATTCAGAAACAAATCACAGTGAATTAGGGGAGAATATTGGGGATTGAACTCAGGGGCAATTGATCACTGAGCCACATCCCCAGTCCTATTTTGTATTTTATTAAGAGACAGGGTCTCACTGAGTTGCTTAGCACCACACTTTTGCTGAGGCTGACTTTGAACTCGCAATCCTCCTGCCTCAGCCTCCCGAGCCACTGGGATTATAGGCTTGCCAGTGCACCCTGCTAACAATGAATTTTAACATGACAAAAATTTACCTATCATATTAAAACTCTGCCTTAGCCCACTTGGGATGCCATGACAAAATACCATAGACTAAGTGCATTCAACAGCAGAAATTAACTTCTCACAGTTCTACCGACTGGGAAGTCCAAGCCTTGCAAATTAGATTTCACTCTGAAGCCTCTTTTTTTGGCTTGTAGGTAGTACCACCTGCTGCGTGCTCACATAACCTCTTCATGTATGCTCTCGAACAGAGAGCCAACAAGCTCTCTGGTATCTCTTGCTAGAAGCCCACTAATCCTAATAGTTCAGGGCCTCATCCTTATGACCTCGTTTAACCTTAATTATTTCCTTAGAAACCCAGCTGCAAATATAGCCAGGCTGGGAGTTAGAACTTCCACATATGAATTGGGGGAAGGCATATTCAATCCATAATATGTTTGCTAAATTGCTATCACAGAATACTATGTTTTCATTTTGTCATAAATTATTGCAATTGTTACCATTTTAAAGCAATATCTTTTCCCTTGCTAGAAAATCCTTCTCATGCTTCATTCATGTTACATTATAAGCCTGCATATATACAAATGTAACAGGAATATCAAATGTTTTCTGTTGTGAAAATGTTCCCCAGCCACCAGTGCAACTGTTGTGAAATGCTGCACTAATTCAGGGTCAGCTCCAGAATCACAGATGAGAATAAGAAGAAAAACAAGTAAAGGACTCTCACGTTAACAGGAAATGACTGTTGGTCATGCAAAAATCGATTAAATTCATCTGATGTGAGAGGAGGTATTGGAAGTTAATAATGTGTCTTTTCTCTTACCTAAGTAGTTCTTCTATTCAGCTATTCTCTGCTCTAAAAAGCAGGGTCCATTTCTGACATCAACAGAGGCATAACCTGTAAACCTTCACAGCATTCCTACTCAGCCACCTTTTGTTTCAAGAATAAGGCAGCAAGAGATGCGAAGTTCTTCCATGAGTCCTAAATGGTGTTAGTCACAGGAGAGGATGTTCAAGGTTCCAGGTTGTGCTGTGCCAGTACCAAGGAGCAGGAACCAAACAACAGAGGTTCTCATCTGTTCTTTAACAAAGTTGTTTGTGTGCATGTGTGTGCGCAGGACCCATGAAAATGTGGGGCAGGAGCCCTTTTCGTTTGGGCCTGGGTATAGTACATGGCCTAATGAAAGTCAAATGACTTTAAATGACTGTCCTATATAAATGAAGATTTTTCAGGCTTTAAATAGAGAAAACTATTGAGAGAAATGAGTCACTGTAGGACATGTGGTGGTACAGGCAAGCAATCTCAAAGAAATCTATGCCATTGCTGAGGACATTCTTTTCACACTGTGAATAGTGATGGAGATGCCAAAACAATTGACACAAAAAATTTAATGCATTGACTAGAACTTACCGCTTTTGTGGTCTTGTTTGTGTTTAAGTTGAAACCTAAAGTCTACACGATTCTTTTCTTAAATATTTTTTAGTTGTTAATGGACCTTTATTTTATTCATTTATTTATATGTGGTGCTGAGACTCTAACTCAGTGCCTCACACATGCTAGGCAAGTGCTCCACCACTGAGCCACAACCCTAGCCCCTAAACATTTCTTAATTTTGAGAAATATCATATTTATTTTGAAAATCTTTCAAAGGTAATTAATCTTCATATGCAGTCATAGGACATGTGCTGATGACAGCTGTTAGGAGTGGATTGTGGAAAATTATCGTCCCTGTTGCTAATTAATATAAGACTTCCCAGAAAAATAAAATGATTTCTTTTAGAACTACATACTTAGAAGAAGTCACATGGGTAGCAGCAAAGGAGACTGGCAATTTATGAACTCAAAGCTACAGTCTTACATTTAAATACCAGATGGTGGATACTGAACAGGAAACTTCCTTCCACAAAATAGGAAAATACCTGTAAAAGATTGCATTTTTAGGGACTAGGGTTGTGGCTCAGTGGTAATGCACCCACCTAGCACGTGTGAGGCACTGGGTTCCATCCTCAGCACTACATAAAAAAATAAATTAAATAAAGGCATTGTGTCCATCTACAACTAAAAAAAAAACTTAAAAAAAAGATTGCATTTTTAGCTATTCTAAGAGGCAAAATTAGCTAATGTTGGTACAAAATGGTTTCATCTGATTTGTCTTGAACCATTCAGATTGTCCAAAGGGTGCCTTGCATGCAGAAAGCACTCAATGAAAAAGCAAATTGGAAAGCAAATTGCAAAAGACACACATACACCCCTAGGAGATATGTGTGTGTGTGTGTGTGTGTGTGTGTGTGTGTGTGTGCGCGCGGCATGTTGGTGTTCTATAAAACTCAAACAGCTAATATAATGTATATTTTATGAAGTTTTAAAACATTAAGAATAACTTAATACATATTTTAGGGATTTAGTGTAGAAGTTTAGATATATATATTGGAACAATGAAAACTATATTCCAGAAAGTGGTTACCTCAAAGATAGAGGAAGAGGAACGTGATAGAGAAAGTATATCCAGCAAGATTCAAATGCACTTGAAATGTTTTATATTTAGGTTGGGTGGTATGTTCATAGGTATTTATTATATTAGCTATGTACTTTTATAAATCTGAAATAGTTTATTAAAATTCAACACAAATTCCTTCAATGAAGAGTCTATCCAGCATTTGTTTCTTGAATACTCTCACAAGTGCGTTGAGCTACTGCGGGTGTAATACATTACCATAAACTTGGTGCTTTAAAACAGCAGAGATTGTTAGTTGTGGTGGCATACCCCTGGAGTCCCAGCTTTTAAGGAGCCTGAGGCAGGAGGATCATTGGAGCCAAGGAGTTCAGGACCAAGCAGGGCAACATAGTGAGACTTTCTCAAAAACCAAAAATGAAATTTATCCTTTCACAGTTCTGGAACACAGGTGTCCAAAGTCAGATGCCCTAGGCCCAAATCAAGGTGTCAGGAGGGTCACACTCCCTTCAGTCTGTAGAGGAGAATCTGTCCCTTGCTTCTTCCAGCTTGGCATTGCTTCCGCATCACTCCTGTCGCTGCCTCTGTGGTCAAATTGCCTTCTCTCATCTGTCAACATCAGATCTCCCTCTGCCTCTCTCTTATAAATATATTGGTGATTGCATTTAAGGCCTGGAAAACCCAGGATAATCTTCCATCTCAAGATCCTTAATTTAATCACACCCATGAAATGTAACACTGACAGGTTCCAGAGATTAGGAGCTGATTACTTGTACATTTACCTTTGTCACAATAGGTACACAATGCTTTTCTAAACTTGGAGTTGAATAAAGTTGGCTCAAGGGTAGTAAATAAAAGGTACTGATTAACTACCAAGGAACTTTAAGAATGCTAAGGGATTTGAAGCAAGTAGCATAGGTCTGGCATTTTGCCATTAACAATCTTCAATAAGAGCCCTGTAGGAAATTTATTAAATTTATCAATAACACCAAGTCTAGAGGAACTGTTAACAATGCTAGTGCAATAGTTTAAGAAGAGCAAACACTTTGAACCTTGACAGACCAATAGTGCTAAAGAGCATATTAGCTGCATACAATGGACTATGTTTTGAATATTTGTGTTTCCTCCAAAAATTCATGTTGAAACTTGATCCCCAGTGCAACAGTATTGGGGGGGACCTAATGAGAAGTGCTTGGGTCATAAGGCACTTTCTTCATGAATGGATAAATGCCACTATAAAAAGGGCTTGCAGGAGCCACTTCTCTCCCTTCTGCTTGTCTGCCATGTAAGGACTTAGAATTGGTCCCTTTTTTGCCCTTCCACCTTCTCCTGCATGAGGACATAACAAGAAGGCTCTCACCCACACCAGATGCCAGTGCCTTGACCTTGGACTTCCCAACCTGCGAAATTGTTGCTACTGGAGTTCTCAGGAAAAGGCTGCTGCTCTGGTGGTCCCAACAGACCAGGCTCAGCCATCCATCCAATATACCAGTCTGAGATAAGCAGTGTTGAAGGGCAAGAAAGGAGCCTTAAGCAGTGTGGTCATGCTAGGAAGAACAGATACAGGGGTACAGTGATCAAAGATCTGTCTAACAGAAACTTTGAGGTTTTATGGAAAAGGAAAACAGAGGCAAGGGTTAAGGGCTAGTATAGCTGGGAGGTTTTCATTGCTGACAGAATAAGTCAACCTGGTCAGGCCATGGTCTGTTGATCATTATCCGAGGGCTGGTTCTATGAGATTCTGGGAAGGTCATCATTGCTGGAAGGGGCAATTTGGTTCCCATCTCGATTGAGCTCATTGCTCCTGCTTAGGGAGGAAACCTTGGTTTCATCACAGAGTCATTGCTGCCACTTGACGGGAGGTAATTCTGGAAGGTGTAGGACAACTACTGAAGATTTCTAGATGCCATTGCAGGGATCTGAAACAGGATGCTATAAAAGCTGACAGTGGAATGTCACTGTAGATCATGTCTAAGTTGAGATAAGATAGCTAAATTTAGGGCTAACAAACCTTGTACTACCAGTTTTTAGATGAATACTCCTTAAATTATTTAACATGCCTACATGTAGAGCTAAGCAGGAATCTAAAGACAAATACAAAATAAAGGCAGAGATGCCAAGCTTTATCCTGCTTTTAATTACCCATTGGGCATCTGCAGGTCTAAATGAAGAGTAACCACTTTTAGCAAAGGCAGGCTCTCCAAGTCCTTGTTATACTTGTGGGAAATAAGTTTCTGTTTTGTAAAAATTACATAATCTTGGGTATTCTCTTATAGCGGCACAAAAATGGAAGCCCAGGAAGCATTATCTGACTATGGGATTAGATCATCTTTTAATGTAGTGAAAAAAGCAAAAATAGAATTCTGGGCTGCATATCCAAATGCATCTATGGACAAGGAAAGATCACTTTGTATTTTCAGTGACTGGCATAGCATGATTCATTAAGTGTTTATTGAACAAACAAGTAAAAGAGCATATTTCTGCTGTTTTTTGTTTGTTTGTTTTTTTATTGCAAACCTAACCCATTGCCTTGCACATGCTAGGCAAGCACTCTACCACTAAGCTACACGCCTAGTACCACATTTCAGTTTTAATTCAGTTTAAATGAAAGATCAATCAGCAGTCGTACTTTCTTGCCACTCTTCTTGGCTTTTGGATGATATAAAATGTACTGGAAACATGGTCCTTTAGAGGTACACAGATTAGAAGTAGATGACGTGATGCTTTTCGCTGCACCCAGGAAGCCATCCCACGAGAAGCTACGTGATGGGTTCTGTATGAACCCACTCAAAACACCAAGGTTCACTCTATCTAATAAAGGGACAAACTAGTGGCAAAATGAAAGTCATACTTTCTAAAATCAATCAATAAATCTCAAATCTAACCTCTACCCACTCTTGTGGACCTCCTGTCCTATTCCTCCTAAGGAGGCAGGGTTACCATTAATGCCTTACTGACTGGGCCTACAGACTGTGGCCTGGACCTGAACTGCACAAGGGGACTCAGTCTGCACCACATGGCAGCGTAGGAGATGCTCACTTATGGTCGCAGCAACGTAGGAGGCTGAGGTTGGAGAATTGCAAGTTTGAGGCCAATCTCAGCAACTTAGGGAGACCCTGTCTTAAATAAATAAATAAATTAATTAATTAATTAATAGGGCTGGGGATGTAGCTCAATGGTAAAGGGCCCCTGGGTTCAATTCCCAGTACCAAAAAAAAAAAAAAAAAAAAAAGAAAGGAAGACATTAATTGTATCCTTCTTAAAGGTTGGTCTTAAGAGAAAGCAGGAGGAGTCCTAGCAGAAAGTAAAAGAAACTGACACAGAACCATCAAATCAACTACCTCCTGATTTAACTAAAGCCCACTTCTTCAAGGATATCTTCCCTTATACTCATTTGCAATTACACATATCAAGGTGTGGGGCTGGGGAAAGGGAGAATCAGTATTCCCTGTGCCCACATTATCAATTCCAAACTATCAGGCTTCCACTGCTCTGTTAAAATAAAAAACTCCTGTCCTTTACAGTTTACAGATGCAGATGCATCTGCTTACACCCTCTGCTTCTCTTTGCTGCCATCTACTGGCACATTCATAGAAGACTTTGATTTTTGGTTAGGCCTTTCTTCTTTTTTTCCCCCCCTTGCTGAATACTGGGCATTGAACCCAGGCATGCTCTACCACGAAACCATGAGCAACCTATGGAAAGAACTTCACGGCAAAGAACTGAAGCCTTCTACCATCAGCCATGCAAGTGAATTTGCAAGCAGATGCCCCCCTCCCAGTTGAGCTTCCAAATGAATGATAGCCCCAGCCAGCACCTTGACTGCAAGTTCGGCAAAGATCCAAAGCCATGCTCATCTGTCTACACCTCCTGGATCCCTGCTCCACAGAACCTGCAAGATAATAAATATATACTATTTTAAAATGCCATGTTTCAGGGTAATTTTTTACAAAGCAATGAGTAACTATAGTAAGTGCCTCAAACATCTACACACTTGATTTTTAAAGGCTGTCGGGTCTAAAATGCAGTTCCGTGAATATTTTATCACAAAATACCAACAGGGGTTAGGGTGGTTTCAGTTAGAAACTGGGGACTATTGTCAACTATTTCCTTTGACAATGGAGGTCTGTAACCACATGGTTTCAGGATGAAGCAATTCACACACTGCTACCTGATACTTCCTTATCAGTGGCAGGACTGTCATTTGCCCTTCTTTTGTCTTGAACTTCCTTCTGGTATGCATGCGGGATCCATGTGAATTAACTGACCTACTGACCAAGTACTAGGATATCCACTGTTTACAATAATGCTAATAGATTACATTTACAGAGTACTTACTCTGTTAGGTGCTATGCTAAGTGCTTTATATACATTGTATTCATTCATTTTATTCCCATTTTATAGATGACAGAACTAAGGCACAAAGGTTTAAACCAGGCCTTACAATCATTAAGTGTCAAAGTTGGAATTTGAATTCTGTTATAAGGCAAAGTTTCAAAAACTCTCAAGAAGAAGTCCGAGGAGTTTCAAGGACTAACACCCATCAAGTAAAGGGCAAAAGAATCAGCAGCAAGTTAAATTTATCTTTCTCCTGATAACTTCCCCTAATCCTGGAAGGCTGAACTTGCCAGGAAGTTGCAGAATGTTCTTGTGGTAGAACTTTTTCTTTCCCCTCCTTAAATAAGCTTTGTTTAGAATGTTCACTTGGGACTTATTTTTATTTATTTTAATTGTACATATTTAGGTGGTACAGTGTAATAAATGATAAAATCAGGGAAGTTAGCATTTCCATCTCCTTAAACATTGTTTCCCCATCTGGGACTCACACTAGAGTTTTCTGTGCCTTAGTGTCTATGTTATCAACTTAGTCAGCAAAAAAAATTCTCCTAAGTTTCTATCAGTCATGTAGATCTTTTTTTTTTAAATACATTTTTAGTCGTAGATAGACACGATACTTTATTTTTATTCATTTATTTTTACATGGTGTTGAGGATAGAACCCAGTGCCTCCCATGTGCTAGGCAAGCACTCTACCTCTGAGGTACAACCCCAGTCCAGCCATGTAGATCTTGAGATCTTGGTTATCTTTTAGTCACACCCACACTCACAAAGGTCCTGTGTGTGTGTGTGTGTGTATGTGTGTGTGTGTATATGTGTGTGTGCGCGGTGGGGATAGAACTTGGGGCCTCAATGCATTTAGGCACTCCAGCACTGAGCTACATCCCCAGTCCAAGATCTTTTAACTGAAAGCTTTGGTTGAGCTTTTTTGGCTTGAATAAGACTGTATTTCCCCTCCAGATTATAGAGGAGACTGAACAGTTTTCTTCACTAGAGTGCTATGTGTTGTGCTTGAAACCTGGATTAAAGTAATCAACAAGAGCTGGTCTCAGAGGAATTCCTCCCTCCAGAGCAGAAGCAGTGTGTGAGTTTAAGAATCTGAAATTTAGCACCTGGGCGACCTTTCCCCTTACTATTTAACATAAAGTAACTCAATATTTCCAAGTCTCACATACCACTCAGGGATTGACAGGACCTGTGCTGATGCACAGCAAGTACCTAGCACATAGAAGGCACTCAATAATTGCATGCGGTGGAGTACATAATGCCTGGTTTTGAAATTAAAATTATTGTTTTTATGATGATTCATGCACAAAAAAATTGCGCATCATAAACATTTATTCTTGAGTAAACATTAATTATTAAAAACAAATTCATCAGGGCACTGTGGTAATCCCAGCACGGTGGGAGGCTGAAGTGGGAGGGTTGCAAGATCTAGGCTAACCTGGGCAATTTAGGGAGACCCCTGTCTCAAAATAAAAAGGGCTGGGGACTTAGCCCCTAGGTGAAACACCCTTGGGTTCAGTCCCCAGTACCGCAAAATAACAACAAACAAAACATATGTTCAAGTTCTAGAACAGGTGCTGAATGGGATTAACCACCTAACAAGTGACACATATCAGTATAAATTTCCTTTTCCTTTTTTTTTTTTTTTTTTTTCCCGCGCGGTGCTGGGGATTGAACTCAGAATCTTGTACTTGCAAGGCAAGCACTCTACCAACTGAGCTGTCTCCACGGCCCCAAAAAATCTCCTTTTAAGGTAAATGGAGATCTATTGTGCTAGAAGGCAGCATCAGGTGATCCCACAAGTGGGGTCTTGGTATTCTAGGATGTGGCACATTAACTTAAAATACAATTTATTGCACAGCAGTAAAAACTTCTGTTTAGTGCTTTCCTTCTGAATATGCAAACTAGAAGACTCCCTGGGATTTGTGCGTGTTTGGACACGCAGCTGACATGGTTGTTCAGGCTTGAAAGCTAGCCTAGCCAGCCTCTGGGGCTCAGCTGAAATGGATTCGCTTGGTAGCCAAGACCTGCCAGACGGATAGTATCTTTCCCAGGAAACTGCCTGGACTAGAAAATTAATTTCGGTGCTAGGGACTCTTCTACTCCCCGCCCCGCCCCTGCTTAACAGCCCCGCCCTTGGTCCCGCCCCCACTTGGGCCCCGCCTCCAAACTGTACCTTCTTCATCTCCCATGAGCCTCTTCGGCTGTCACGCTTCAGAAAGAACGTCTGCATTAAGGTGACAGACTGCGAATAGCTGTGGGCGGCGTCCGTTGAGTCCAGGCTGGAGGCGGGACTTCCGCTCCCTCTGGGACACATCAGTCAGGAGGCGGAAGCGTGGCGGGGGCGGGAAGGTTGTAGTTCGGCACCTTGAGGAGGCTTGCCTGTCTCTAGGTGGTGTGTTCCACCTTGACAGCTGCGACCAGCAGCGAGGCCTGCCCAGCGCCCTCGCGTCCCGGGTAAGTAGGACAGTCTGGAGGCACCGGGAGATGCAGCGGGGCCCTGGCGCCGACCTGCTGTGCTGTCTTTGTGTGGGCGGGTGGGTGGTGCGGAGGATTGAACCCTGGGGCTCTGGGGCTCTGGGGCTCTGGGGCTCTGTGCCTCTGTGCCTCTGAGCCTCTGAGCCTCTGAGCCACGGCCCCAGCCCATTGTGGTTTTTATTTTGAGACCGGATCTCGCCGAATTACTGAGGTTGACCTGGAACTTGTGATCCTGGGCCCCCGTCTCCGGAGCAGCCGGGGCGCCAGGCGTGCCCACCGCGCCGGGTCTGCTGCCATCTTTGTTGCCGCAGGGCCGCGGCTTCTTCGCCAGCCTCCCTTCCCAAGGTTTCCCGTCCCGTTTACTTGCTCTCTCCCAGCTTGTCCCCCACGCCTGCGTGCGGGGATTTTGTGAGACGCCCTTCCAGCCCTCTTATCCCTGCGCTTAACGTTCCCTTTCTCCGCAAGGCCCTCATGCCCTCCTGTCCTAACCCGGCTGGCTGGCCCAGTGCTTCAGCCGCAGGGGACACCCCAAATAAAGTAGCACCTGTTTTCTGCTCCTTTTCATTCCTGGTTCTCCTGAAGCCTCCAAGCATCGCTTTTGTACCTCGGAAGCAGCGTTCTCGCCTTCTAAAGAGCGCATTTGTTAAGCTTTGTCGGCATGACTGCTTGAATAACACTGTTTCCCCTCACCTCCACCCCGGATTCAGTGTTCTTTGAGGGTGGGTGTAGGGCCTTATCTTGGGACCCCCCAGGACCTCGGACAAAAACGCGATGCTGGGAAACCTAGCAGCCCAAAGCATTCTTAGTAGCTTTGTGACAGTGAGACTCCATACCTATAAGTGGTCATAAATAAATAAAAACTAATTTCAAGCATTGTACGCAGCGTATGGTGCAGAGCAGTTACTTGATAAATGTTGAGTTCATTTACCTTTTCTTTCTTTTTCTGTCTTGAACCCTGGGGGTGCTTTACCACTGAGCTACGTTCACATCCCTTTTAATTTATTTATTTAATTTTGAGATAGGGTCTCGCCTAGTTGCTGAGGCTGGCTCTGATCTTGTGATCCTCCTACCTCGGCCTTCTGAGTGGCTAGGATTACAGAGTGGCTGGGATTACAGGCGTGAACCACTGTGCCTGGCTCCTTTTCCTTTAGTTTTCAGTGCACCCAGTGGTTGCTGGATATATCTTTAAATGGATAAGTGAGTTTTTTTTTCTTCCTAGAGCTGTGATCATATGAATACTATAAACTGGTTGATATAATTGGCAATACTTGGTAAATACAGTCTAATGACACATATTAAAGTAATGCTGAATGTTGGTTTTAACATCTTCAAGAATAAACAACATTCTATTTAATTTAATGCTTGAGGCACTTGCAGAATTTAAATTTGTGATTTAAGTCTGTGCTTTTCAAATATATGTTTTTGAATAGAATGAGAAACTGCAAACAGGCTAACTGTTCTTCACAGCTTTTAATTTGCAATTAAAGTATGGTGTGTTTTATATGCATGCATATATATTTTTTACAGGTAACTGTAAAGTGCTCATCAGTTGCCTCTGAATATAATTGAAACAGAAAACAGGAAGATGGCAGCAAATCCTTCAGGACAAGGTAGTACTGTTATTATTAGGAATTTTTTCCACATGTGTTAGATGCATTTGAATTAGAGGAAATTTAGAATAGGACAGTTACTGTAGCCAGAATTTAAAAGTGAATAGCAAAGTGAAACCCCAAATTTGAAATCAGCCCCACGTTATATCAGCATCTTTACAGCATCTTTAATGTTATTAATCCTCTATTTTAAAATCTGTGTTAAGATTACTCACACTGAACATTTTGTACTCTTCTGACATCTGCGCTCTCTTGCTTTTCTCTTGAAATCAATCACTTTTAAAGCTACATTGTCATCATGCTTTCACACATTTCACTTATGTTAGACATGTTACTATCATAAAGTTTTTGTGTTTAAATATTTTATAAAAGTAAAACTTAGTCTCTACAAAGTATTAAATCTCACTTTATAAGTAGTTTCCTGATTGAAAACTTGAAGTAAGCTGGGCACGGTGGCACACAGTTGTAATCCCAGCAGCTCAGGAGACTGAGGCAGGAGGATCTTGAGCTCAGAGCCAGCCTCAGCAAAAGTGAGGTGCTAAGCAACTCAATGAGATCCTGTCTCTAAATAAAATACAAAATAGGGCTGGGGATGTGGCTCAGTGGTGGAGTGTCCCTGAGTTCAATCCCTGGTACCCCCTCCCCCCGCAAAAAAAAAAAAAAAAAAGCTTGAAGTAGGCCTGTTTTCTTATCAAGTTTTAACTCCTGTTTGACTTTTATGTATGTTTGACCCATCATACTTTTTTTATTACTTGTGTCCGTTGGATCTGTTCCTTTTCTTTTAAATCTTAGTTCTTTGTCTTACCTCAATCTTCATAGAGATGGAATCATGTAAAGTATATTCATTCATGTCCAGCTGCTTTCACTCACTGTACAGTGAGATTCATACATAGTGTGCATGGATCATAGTTCATTGTTATTGTGAAGTATTATTTAATTTTATGAATACATCACAATTTATTCCTTCATTTGTGGGCTTTTGGATTGTCTCAGTTTTGGCTATTGTGACTAAAGCTGCTGTATAAATCTTTTTGTAGTCAAATGTTTTATTTCTCTTGGATAAATATCTAGAAACAGAGCAGCTCAGTGTATGGTTAGTGCCAAACCCTTTTCCAAAGTGGTTGTACCATTTTATATTCCTTCCAGCTTTTGGGAGAGTTCTGGTTGCTCTATATTTAGTGTTTTCAGTCCCTTTAATTTTAGCTATTCTGTAATGTGTGAAATGACAATTCATTGTAGTATTAACTTGCATATCCCTGATGACAAATGCTGAGCGCTTTTTCATACTTATTGAAAATTATAAATCTTCCTTTGTAAAGTATTTGTTCAAATCTTTTGCTTATTTTTAAAATGTTGGGTTATTTGTTTTTATTCTAAAGTTAGTTTTTTTAATTTGTTTTGTTTGAGTCTAGATACAAGTCCATGGTCAGATAAGTGTTTTGCTAATATTTCCTCACAGTCTTACTTGCCTTTTCATTTTTTTATGGCTATTATAAAAAGCTAGATAAGGTAACAACTTTATAAGCTGTAACCAACTAATAATTTTCTCTACTTTCAGATAATTATATGTGATTTGTGAGCCTTATGGCCTACTTACAGGTCAACATTCCCTTATGGTCTTTGTCCTCTTTTTAAAATTAAATGATTAGGGTTCAGCATAAAATAATTTAAGTTTGATTCTCAGTATCCCCCCAAAAAAAGAGTTGCTAAAATATCATACCGTGCCGTCAAGATGAAAATAAACATTAAATTTTCCTTTTGTTCTAATAACAAAGAATTGAGATTTACAATTTAGCAGTTGCAGTAAAAATATGAACATTTTTAGTGTTACCTGTATTGGTCCATAGTGAAATATACTATGAAACATCCCCAATATAAAGAAAAGTGAATTTAGATTAGCCATTTTTTTTTTAATTGCTCTTTTGTCAACAATTTTGTTGGTGTCATGGAGCTGCTGCTATTAGACACCAGCAGAGGGAGTCCACATCATGTTCTGTAGACTCAGATTCTCAGCAAATTTTAAAATTCTTATTAGGCTTGAGTGTGTTTTTACTCTCTGAAATTATTCTGCACTGTTTATGTGTATAGAAATTAATATGGAGACTGAATATCAAGTGATTTAGTTATCTTTAAATGATAAGGGAAAGAACCATGACTTTAAAAAAAAACTTAATCTATGCATTGTCATTTGTTAATGTCTCTGGCACAGGGAACAGAATTCCTTTGTGTTTACCAAACCCTTTTTCAGATCTAGCAATCTTTCATACTATAGTAGTAATCAGAACTAAATTTCATAAGCACTTAATGAAAGGCAATTTGTGTAGAGGCAGATGTCAAACTAGAATTTTACTAAGGTACCATTTCTGTGTCTTTCATTGTGTCAGTTTTTCTTTTTTCTTTACTGCATTTAGGAGTGCTTACTCACTGAGCCACATCCTCAGCCCTTTTTTATATATTATCTAGACACAGGGTCTTGCTGAGTTTCTTAGGCCCTTGCAAAGTTGCTGAGGCTGACTTTGAATTGGGATCCTCCTGCTTCAGCCTCCTGAGCTGCTAGGATTATAGGCGCGTGCCACCATGTCTGACCTGTGTCATTGTTTCATTATTGGTAAATATCAAAATCCTGTTATCATATGGTGGTTAGGCGCGTGCCACCATGTCTGACCTGTGTCATTGTTTCATTATTGGTAAATATCAAAATCCTGTTATCATATGGTGGTAACTGGATTAGTCTAACCTGATTTCAGAAAGACCTGGTTAAGCACATGAGTAAGGAACATGAACTTTTTCCTTTGATTTTTATTTTATGGTTATCTCAAAAATGCTTATGGTAGTGGGTGTGATGACACACGCCTGTAATCCCAGTGATTTGTGAGGTTGAGACAGAAGGATCACAAGTTCAAGGCCAGCCTTGGCAACTTGTTGAGACCTTGTCTCAAAATAAAAATAAAAAGGGTTGGGGGGCTGGGGTTGTAGCTCAGTGGTAGAGTGCTTTCCTGGTATGTGTGAGACACTGGGTTCAATTCTCAGCACCATATATAAATAAATGAATAAAAAATAAAGGTCTATCAACATCTAAAAAAAAAATTTTTTTTAAAGGGTTGGGGATGCAGTGCAATGGTAGAGTACTGCTTATGATAGTAACCATAAGACTTCAGATCAGGTAGCAGGAACTTATGATTTCCTGTGTAGGAATGGATTTGTTGTAGCTTCTAAGAGGTGTCTCGTTTGATTTCAGACTCAATTGCCAATCTTAAACAAACAGTGGTTCAGAAGGAAAGCAAATTTATACTCAGGCTTGTACTAAGGTATGCTCTCAATTAAGCATCACTGGATTTGTCCCAGTGATACATACAAATCCTCTTAAAATTCTTATATTTCTGCCTTTTTAAAGATGAGAGTTTATGAATGCAAAGATACAATTTTAGAGTGGGTTTTGAAAAGCTAGATTTGTTAGCTGAGCTCAGTGGCACTCTTTGTAATCCCAGCTACTCAGGAGCGAAGGCAAGAGGATTCCAAGTTCTAGATCATCCTGAGCAACTTGGTGATACCCTGTCTCCAAAAAAGTGATGGGACCTGGGAATGTAGCTAAGTGGTAGAGCTCTTTCCTTGCACGCACAAGGCCCTGGGTTCAATCCCTAATACCTGAAGAAAAGAAAAAAACTCTATGTCTTTTTATTTCATTTTAATAGCTAAAGCAAAGAGATTTCTGGTGCCAAGAGTTGCTCTATAGGCCCCAGGGGAAAAAAGGGAGTGAAACTGGATCAAGGCAGAATGTGATATAAAGTAACTTGAGATCATGTATATAGTTAGGGGAGAACTTGAAATCTCCACATCAGTGTAGGCTTCCTTGGAACATCTTAAATGTTGAGTGTCATGTGGAAAGCTGCATGCTATTCAGTGGTACCCCATCTAATGAGGCTAACCAGGATACAGTGATGTATAACTTAACAAATAGGGTGAGAGAGATGCTAGATGATGATATTAACAGTTAATATCTAGTATTTATTAAGCAGCTTACCACATGGCAGGCAGTATGATAGGTATTTTACTTGAATCTCCTTTTTTTTCTTTTTTTTTTTTTGTGGTGCTGAGGATTGAACCCAGGGCCTTGTGCTTGCCTTGCAACTGAGCTATACCAACTGAGCTATATCCCCAGCCCTTGAATCTCCAGTATTTTATATAACTATCTTTGAAGTGGTTACTGCTATCACCACTGGTCTTGAGGCATGGTGAGGTAATTTCCCTAATGTTGCATAGTAAGTAGTGGTACTGGGATGAGAACCCAAACTGGTTCCATGTCCCAGTTCATTCTGTTTTCCCGTACTGCCCTTCAGACAGGGATTAGAACATTCTAATAATAGCATCATATAAAAAATAGAGCTGGCTTTAGACTAGGGGCAAAAGACCTCTTCTTAATCTTTGTACCTCTTCCATGTCTATTATTAAGCAGAAAATCTTTTTAATGCTTTTTAAATGTTGGTAGACTTTTATTTGATTCATTATTTATATGTGTTGCTGAGAATCAAACCCAGTGCCTCACTGCTAGGCAAGCACTCTACCACTGAGCCACAACCCCAGCTCCAAGCAGAAACTCTTTAAAATGGAAAGGGTTGTGAGTTTATCTATAAGAGGCAAAGAAAAATGGATGAGAAGAAAGGTTGATTTAGCAGAACATATTTCATTGTCTCATTTAGCCAGTCCCTCTTAAGAGATGAAAAACCTCAATGGATAGAATAAGTGGCAGTAGCTTGAAAGAGGCAAATTCTTGGGATGTGGGTAGAAGAGAATGTGAACTCAGGGAGATCACTGAGTAGACATCAGGGCTTATTCCTTTCCTTTGATATTTATTTTAGTAAACTCCAAAAAGTGGCTTAAGGGGTAATTAAATTTTTAATTTTGAAAGATGTAGAAAGTGTTCGTCTTTTTTTTTTTTTTTTTTTTTTTTTTTTACTTTTCATTTTGGACTAGCTTCCACATACCTGAAAACATTGGATCTTTGACTTTTGGGGACTGACTTATTAAGCTCAGCATGAAATCCTCCAGTCCATCCATTTACCATCAAATGCTATAATTTCATTCTTCTTTATGGCTAAGTAATACTTTATTGTGCGTATATACCACATTTTCTTTATCCATTCATCTGCTGAAGTGTACCTAGGTTGGTTCCACAGCTTGACTATTAGGAATTGTGCTGTTCTAAACATTGGTGTGGCTGCATCCATGTAGTATGTTGATTTTAAATCTGTTAGATATATACTGAGGAGTGGGATAGCAGGTCATATGGTGGTTCCATTCCTAGGTTTTTTTTTTTTTTTTTGTAGGTGGATACAATACCTTTATATTATTTATTTTTTAATGTGGGGCTGAGGCTGGAACCCTGGGCCTCACACATGGCAGGCACGTGTTCTACCACTGAACCACAACCCCAGCCCCCATTTCTAGTTTTTGAGGGATTTCCTTACTGCTTTCCAGAGTGGTTGCACTAATTTGCACTCCCACCAACAATGTATCTCCTTCTAAATGGTGTGTGTGTGTAAGAAGACTGTCTGGATTTGACTTGTCTGTTCTTGGCCTGTGGTTTGCTTTTTTGGAACTGTTTGGCTTAGTCATGATTCCTCATGTTTAACCTGCCCTACTTGTACTGAAACAAAAGTATATACAGATATATGTCATATATAACACCCAACTGTTAACACAGACCTAATTATTAGCATAGTAAGACATTAAATATCCTATTGTTTTTTATCCTTCTTTACAAATATCTTTTTATGTACTCAATTATGAATTCATGGCTTATCAGAGACTTAGTTTATTCCATCTATCTTATAATTATTCTCCTCTTATTGTTCAATTGCGATAGCCTGGCTAACTTAAACTGGCTTCTTTGTTCTTTTAGTATGATCCTGAACCTCCTTTCTTTAAAAAACAAACAAAAAAACACTTAAATTTCTTTCTGACAACAAGATATTCCAAGCCCATCTTTATTTTTTTCCCCCACCCTAAGACATAGGACTAGTACCCTTCTTAAAACTGGTTCTTTTTTAGTGGAGAAAATATTGGAGACAAAACCTGTTCCATGTGGAACTGATGATAAAGGAGGAGGCATTGTTGCTTGCTAGTATAGTGACAGAACAAGAAAACATGTTTCTTTTAAGGACAAATGTTAATAATTTAACTAACATTACAAAATCTTTTCATGTCTTACCATTTTTCTCCTTATAAGGAGTCATTGACCACTGAACACTATTATATTGACTTATATCCTTCTGTATGAAACCCTTGGAAAACTTCTTGGTAAACTGGGAGATGGAGATCGAATAAATTTTACTTAAAGCCCATGATAATTCTGAAATGCTAAACAGAACCAAAATCATTGAATAGTCTTATATATTGGATTTTTTTAACTGAACTCGAGATTTTCTTTCATTAGGACATAATCAGGGCTGGGGATATAGCTCAGTTGGTAGAGTGCCTGCCTTGCAAGCACAAGGCCCTGGGTTCAATCCCCAGCACCGCAAAAAAAAAAAAAAAAAAAAAAGAAAAAAGAAAGAAAGAAAAAAGAAATAATCATACAAGCAATATTCAGTCCTACTACCCTACATGCGTGTAATCCTAGCAGCTCAGGAGGCCAAAGCAGGAGGGTCTCAAGTTTGAGACCAACATCAGCAATTTAGCAATACCCTGTCTCAAAGTTTAAAAAATAAAAAAAGTACTGGGGATTAAGCTCAGTGGTAGAGAATTTGTCTATGTGTGAGGCCCTGGGTTTAATTCCTAGCACCAAACAAACAAAACCCATTACCCCAGCCTGGTGGTTTTTTTTTTTTTTTTTTTTTTAATTAGCTAAATTATATTTATATCACACTGTTAATGTTTATAGTTGAGTACTTTTGAAAATTACTTTCCAAATTCATAGTGCTAGTTTTAAATACTTTTTGTTGTTGTTTTGTTGTTTTGGTGTTGGGGATTGAACCCAGGGTTTTACATGCTAAGCATGTGTTTTAACTCTGAGGTACACCCAGTACCTAAATTTTTTTTTTTAAATTTTCATATTATTTATAATAGGAGCTTTATGTGTAGCTGTGTAGCTTTTCCTGTTCCTTTTGCCAATTCACTTGTAAGTACTTGGAAAAATGTTTTTGTGAGATTGTAATTTTCAATATTGAAGTCAAGTGGGAGAGAGCCTCTGTGAACATGAAGATGGCAATCTGCAGAAATCTTCAGGATTCCAGATCCTATTATAAGCAAGAGAACTCCTTGAGTAAAACCATGGAGAAGTCCTCACTGCTCATTCATCCCTAAATGTGCCGTCAGAATCTAGACAGGACACAAACCATATGAGTATCAGGAATATGGAGAGAAGTCATATAAATGGAATGAGTGTGTCAAAGCCTTCTGTTATATCTGCTGTTTTCTGAAGCATGAAAAGATGCACACCACAAGAACCCTTAGGAATGTAAGTAACGTGGGAAAGCCTTCAGAAATCACAGTGCTCTTTAAAGACAAAAGAACTCACGCTGGAGAGAAACCCTGTGAATGTAAGCCATGTGGGAAAACCTTTGCTGTCTCGGCTCATGTGAGGCATGAAAGAACTCTCAATGGCAAGAAACCCTGTGTATGTAAGCGGTGTGGTAAAGCCTTCAGCAATCACAGTTCATTCAGAAACATGAAAAGAATTCACACTAGAAAGAAACCCTATCTATGTAAGCAGAGTGGCAAAGTTTTCCATCCTCCCACTTCTTTGCAATGCCACAAACTCATACTGGAAAGAAATAAGGATGTAACCAATGTGTTAAAGCCTTCACTTGGTTGCAGTTTATTTCACTAACATAAAAGAACTTACACTAGAGAGAATTCCTAAATATACAGTGTGGGACTGCTTCATTGTCATAACCTTGCTAGCAAACATGAGGATCCATAGTGGAGAGAACCAGTATCAATGTAAAGTGTGTGTGGATTCCTCTAGTCATTGCGATTCGGTTCACAGATGTAAAACGTGTTGTGATGGGAAACCTTGAAGTGAAGAGATGTGTGGAGGTTTTCACTTAGCCCAGTGTGTGAATGCACACTGGATCAAAACCCTGTAAATGTGAAAAAATGCAAGAAAGTTGTCAGTTGTAACAAATAGTTGCAAAGTCATATGAAGGACTTGATGCAAAGTAAATTGTTGAATGTTCCAGAAAATACAGCCTGAAGGAAATGTTCTAAAATTTATTAATATATTGTGTTTTTCATTGGCATTCTTTTTTGGGGGGTGAGGGAGGTACTGGGGATTGAACTCAGGAGCACTTAACCACTGAGCCACATCCCCAGCCCTGTTTTGTATTTTATTTAGAGTCGGGGTCTCACTGAATTGCTTAGTGCCTTGCCATTGCTGAAGCTGGCTTTGAACTCTTGATTCTCCTGTCTTAGCCTCCTGAGCCACTGGGATTACAGTGACATTCTTAATGTAGATCTCTGGACCGTGCATCTCACTTTTGAAAATAAAACACTCAGCTGGGCATGGTGGCACACACCTGTAATCCCAGTGGCTCAGGAGGCTGAGTTAGGAGGATTGTAGGTTTGAAGCCAGCATCAGCAACTTAGTGGGGCTGTATGCAACCTAGTAAGACCGTGTTTCAAAAAAGGGGGCGGAGGGCTGGGGATGTGGCTCAGTGGTTAAACGTCCTTGGGTTCAATCCCTGGTATCAAAAAAGTATTTGTTGAGGTAAAATAATTCTGTAAGTTTTGTTTAAGCAACAGTGTACAATAGTATCTTTTAAGTCAAATCAGATAATAAGATTTTTTTTCTGTTTTCATTTTAAGCTGTGTTGGATCCACAGGTGAATTGAAATGTATTTCTAATAAGCCAGCGTGATGAAATCCTGTGCCATCCTGCCAGGGACACAAATCATCCCTTCACCCAGCATCTCAATGCTGTACATACTGCCTACCTGTTGATCACTTAGCCTTTGGGTTTTCAGATTGACTGTGTCAGTACTATAGAGCATGTGTATGGATCTGGGCAGAATCTGAGGTTCCACTGAGGGTCTCAGACAAGGTAGGGTACTACTGTACTTCAGCTCTTGCTTAACATGAATCAATCTGCCTACATTTGGAGACTTTAAGCAAACTATCCTAAACAACTGTTATGGAAGAATTTCCATAGGTATCGATGCTTTAGAAAGTCTGACACTGAGACTCTGAGTGGGACTTTTTCACTGATTCAAACTTCAGGGTTTCCTACTGCTATTCTGCCTCATCTTAGTGGGCTCTCCAATAGCCTCTGGATAGCTGTCAGAGGAAGCCACCATGTGGTTAGAGGGTTAGAACTTTCATTCCTGACCTCGGGGAAGGGCTGAAGGTTGAACTGCTCATCACCGGTTGGTGATTTAATCAGTCACGCCTAGGTAAAGAAGCCTCCACAAAAACCCCAAAGGACAGTGTTCAGATGAGCTTCCAGAGAGCTGGATGTGTGAAGCTGCCTGGAGGACTGAGCGTCAGAAAGGGCATGGAGGCTCCATTCCTGTTCCCGTAGCTGCCCCTGGTTAATGAAAGTGAAGTGTTTCCCTGAGGTCTGTGAGGTGCTCTAGCAAATTAATCAAACCCAAGGAGCAGGTTAGTGGAAGTCCCACTGTATAACTGGGCATCAGAAATACAGGTGACAGCGTACTACTTGCCATTAGTGTCTGAAATGGGGTCAGTCTTGTGGGATTGACTGCTCAACCTGTGGGATCTGACATTCCAGGTAGAGACTGCCAGAATTAAGTTGTAGGACATCTAGCTGGTGTCCACCGGAGAAGTGCCTGGTGTGTGGAGAAAGGTCTCCACACATTACTCTCTGAGCAGTGAGTAATGAACACAGTTTGAACTCAGGGATTTGAGTTAGGATGAAGACTCTCCTAGAAGGCTCATAAAACCATCTCTTCAGAAGTACCAGCATGTATTGTGAATTATCTCATCCAAAAGAGGGAGTCTGCTATTAAGAAAACAGGAGATGACAAATTTCTAAAATGTCCCAAATCCCAGCCACAGCCAGTATGTATGGTGATGCCCAATCTAAGAGGTTTGGTTCAGCTGCTTCTGGTTCAGGCCAACCTCAGCATGAATGTCTTAGTATGTTCTGCACTATCCCTAGCCAGTCTCTGCCCCTCTCCCCAGGAGTTCTCTCCCCTACCAGTTCTTCATCTTTATAATCAGTATAAAGTATTAGAAGCTCTCACATAGGTGCCCTTGGGGGTGCTTGATTCTGCTTGGTAAATGCTCCCTCCCCCTGTATTCATTCTTCCAGCCCAGTGATTCCAGTCTCCTGAGATGCAGTTTTTTTGTTTTTTTTTTTTAAATTCTGTAGTTTTGTTTTCCAAGTCCTTTAATCCTCCCCAGAAATGCACATGCCTACAGATAATATGAACTAGTCTCATAAGAACTGTAACAAGCGCAGGAGTGCCCAGCTAAAGGGGAAATCTCCTCCTTGGCTCTAGTATGTGGTTGCCATGGGGCCACAAAGATCTCTTGTTGCCAGATCTTTTTTTTTTGGGGGTGCTAGGGATCGAACCCAGGGCCTTGTGCTTACAAGGCAAGCACTCTACCGACTGAGCTATCTCCCCAGCCCCCTTGTTGCCAGATCTTGAGAGATGTTTCCAAAGAGGCCAGAGATCTGTAGTTAGTGTGCAGTCTCTCAGTGTTGACATGTTGACATTTAGTTGAGATTTTAAAACATAGCTAGATGCTGACACAGGACTCAGTCTTATATAGGTTTGAAATTCAGAATCAAGCCCAGTATTAAGCATTTGATAAAAAGGCTTCTCTTTGTATCCTATCAGTTATGCTCCATTTCTTTCTCTGAATTGCTTTCTGGTCAGTTGCAAATCTTTGACTTGTTCTTTGAAAGATTGTATGTCATTTCTGAATGAAAGCAATTGAGAAAAAGAAGTATTTATTTGATCCAAGTATGCCTAATCCTTTTTTTCCATGAAAGAGGCTTTCACAAAGAGAACTAAGAAAATCTGCACACTCAGAGATTTGACTGGGCAGTGTAGAGACTGGTCCTTGTAGTATTTGGGGTTCCAAAAATTTTGTTAAAAAACAACTACTATAATCCACACATTGGTAATTAAAATTATTTAGAATTAAGTCTGAAAAGTCTTCAGTCATATTGTACTTTGCGTATGTGTCCATGTATATTATAAGCTCTTAAAAGTTGCTAGGATAGGGCTGGGAAGATAGCTCAGTTGGTAGAGTGCTTGCCTTGTAAGCACAAGGCCCTGGGTTCAATCCCCAGCACCGCAAAAGAAAAAAAAAAAAAAAAAAGTTGCTAGGATATAGGCAGGAGTGGGGAAAATACTTACCAAGTGACTTCATCATCATGTTAGAGAATAGGAATTTTGTTCTCTGGGTTCTGGATGGCCTAGGTATAGAAAATAAATATAAAGAGTTTCTTCTTCCTACTCTCCAACCTTCTTTTTTCTTTGTTAGGTTTTCAAAACAAAAATAGAGTTGCAATCTTGGCAGAACTGGACAAAGAGAAAAGAAAATTACTTATGCAGAACCAATCTTCAACAAATCATCCTGGAGCTAGGTATTTATTATTTTGGGGTGCTATTATTGATAATATTTTTCAAGAAAATGTGCTGCTGAACACTCGTTGGAGGTCTCCTGTTCCATTAAGATAAAGTCTACACTTTATAACCTGACCACTGTCCTGCTACGTTAAGAATCTATTAGGACCTGTGTAACTTTACATCATGTACAACCAGCCGAACAAGAAGTTATACTCCATTTATGTTTGATGTGTCAAAATGCATCCTACTGTCATGTATAACTAATTAGAACAAAATTTTAAAAAATTATTTTTAAAAAAGTCTATTATGGGCTAGAATTGTAGCTCTGGTGAAGTGCTTGCCTAACATGTGTGAGGCACTGGGTTTGATCCTCAGCATCGCAAATAAATAAATAAATAAAATAAAGGTCCATCAACATCTAAAAAAAATTTCAAAAAAAAGAAGAGTCTCTTAATTCCCCTGTCGTGGCATGCATCACATTCCATCGTAATTGCTGTTGTGCGTGAGCTCTCTTGCATGTTTTGTACCCCAGTGCTTACTAGCACAGAGCCAAGCATCTAATATCTGCTCTAGAATCTGGTAAATAAGTGCTTCTAAGTTAAGTTATTATTCATAGTAGTTCAGCCTATTTGGAACAGTGGCTAAGGTAAGTTTCATTATTATGCAAACAAAACTGTGTGGTTTTACTGTTAATGGAGATCATGTAATTTGCTTTATGTTTTTAAAAATGTTAATAAGGATCATGATAGACTATGGTACCTCAAATTTATTTGAAAGTAGGACCTTAAATTATAAATTTAAAAATGATTATTTGAAATTCCAGTAAGTAACATAGGTTTTCTTCACATAAATTAAAGGAGATGGTGGGAGGAAGAGGAAGATGTGATAGCACTTATTCCAGAAGATTTTTTTAGATCTGTATAAAGAATATATAATGAAGGGATAGGGAGGTAGCTCAGTGGTAGAACATTTGTCTAGCATGCCCAGGTACTGGGTTTGACCCCCAATATCGCAAAAACAATAACAAAAAGAATATATAATGAAAAATGTGATTTAGAATTGAGGATAGGTGATATAGCCAATGATAGTGTGCACAGCACGCATGAGGCCAGGGGTGTAATTCCCAGCACCACTCAGAAAAACAGAAGTAAGGACATCTCTTCAGGAAATTTATCGTACAGTATGGTGACTATAGTTACTAATGATTATTGTATACCTGAAAATTGCTGAGTAGATCTTTAGTGTTCTCACAATAAAAAATGATCAGTATGTAAGATGGCAGATGTGCTAATTAGCTTGATCTAACCATTTCACAACATATGTAAATACCAAAACATGATATTGTGCACCATAAATATGTACAGGTCTTTTGTGTCAACTATTTTAGGAAGCCAAGTAACTGGGGCTGGGTTATGGCCAGTGGTAATGTGCTCGCTTGGCACATGTGAGGCACTGGGTTCGATCCTCATCACCACATAGAGATAAATAAATAAAATAAAGGCATTTGTCCATCTACAACTAAAAAATATTTAAAAAGAAGAAGAAGGAGAAGAAGCAGCAGCAACCAAATAACCAAGATTTCCATTATAGCATTGCCCTCTCCAGACCTGCACTTAATAAGGACTTCCGGGATCACGCAGAGCAGCAGCATATCGCAGCCCAGCAGAAGGCAGCTTTGCAGGTGAGCAAAGTATAACTGACATTCTTGTCTCAGTTGAGATTTCCTGGTCCTTAGAAGCCAACACAGTAGTTATTTTGTATTTTGGTGGAGCAATATCAATAAAACTGTTCCACACATAATTGCAATGGTTTGCTGGTGTTCAGTTGTACCCAAAGGGTTTGAAGGACCAATACAGCAGTAATGAAAGTATCTTTTATGGTGTTGATGCCGTCATGATGGATTCTGTGCTGCACCTGCCAAGGGATTGCTTGTGCACAAAAGAACTGAGGATATTTGGATGGGCAGGATGATCTAGAAAATTGAACTGGCTAGTTTAATAGTACATATATATTTTCAAATTTGTCATGTCATTATGTTGTTTGATAGTCTTATTGGTTTATTGCTGCTGTTTGGATTTTTTTAATGGTCAGCACAACTTGCACAGGCAGTGTTTAAAAGCTAACTCTTATTCTTGGATCAGGAATGTGATGCTCCTTCAGTTTAAAAACATTATTCAGAGTAATAAACAGTTTCAATATTACATTCATCTGGGATAATGTAAGATTTGCAGAGACCTTGGATGAGATGACATTTATTTTCTATGCATATTGTAATTGCCTATGCTTCTAAACCTTTGAATCCCAGAATTGGAAGGGATGCTGTAAAGATTATCTCACTTTAGGTGACTTAAAAAATCAGTCCTCTTGGGGATGGGGTTGTGACTCAGTGGTAGAGAGCACTTGCCTGGCACTTGTGAGGCACTGGGTTCGATCTTCAGCAACACATAAAAATAACAAATAAAATAAAGGCATTCTGTCCATCTACAACTACAAAACAAAAAACAAAAAAAAACAAAACCTTTAAATGGAGCAAGAAATACACCAGTTATGGTCACTCTGAAATAAATATTATATTTTTAGAGGTCTCTTCTTTTGAAAAAGAATAGGTGAATGATTAGATAGTTTGCAAAAAATAGTTTCTATATATATGAACATGTATTAAAAGGATATATAAGCTCTAGGTTGTGATTTCCAACCTATTTCAGTGCACCTGTGTCAACTTCATTGAAGTATTTGTAGAACTGAAAATATGAACTTAAAGATAGAGGGAAGTTATTGGTGGTTTTCTTATTATTTACATCCCAACATTCTCTATAAAACACTGGCATTTTTAATCATCAGTAACCATTGTCTTTTCTCCCTCTCCTTCCAACTACTTTGGGGTCTTTGATGCTAGTTTTCTTTCTCCAAGGAACAAAGCAATTCTTGTCTTTGAAGAGGGTGGCAGGGGAGATAGTGGGATGATAATGAGTACTTGGTGTAATTTGTTAATCCAAATTCTGTTATTCATCTTCTGTGTATTTAAACAAAATTAACAGCCATAAGAACCAATTTTTAAATAAATTTGGTCTCAAGCTTTCAAAAAGGATAAGTAATTTTAATGACTTGGTTGGAAAGTTGTGGCTCTAATTGTTTTTTGTTTGGTTTTTTAATCTTAGCACGCTCACGCACATTCATCTGGATACTTCATAACTCAGGACTCTGCATTTGGGAATCTTATTCTTCCTGTTTTACCTCGCCTTGACCCAGAATGAACAAAACATCTGTGATGAATATGACTTCGTGATGCCAAATGCCAAAGCTACTCTCATTCAATGCTGTACACACTGTGACATTCAGAATTTTGGTGAACTTACATGTTTTTTTGCTTCTTTAAAAGAAAGGAATATGTAAGTGAGAGCAAAAAGCAGGTGGGGGGACTAGGATGATGAGAGCTTCAGAAGCTGTATCGTCTGAAAATTCGATTATGCTGCCTGTGACTTTATCTTTTTTGTAATGCCATTTGATTTTTAGCTCTAAATCAGACTGAATTGGATAGTTAGGTAAAATCAGCCCCTAACAACTGACTATGTTATGTCCACGATAGCCTTCCAGGAACCATTTGTAGTACTTAACTTTAAAGAAATGAGGGTGCTTTTGAAAAATATAAATGCATAGGATTAAATAAGTTAGGTTTGTATTTGTAGTCCACAGGATTGATGTCGTGTAGTATACAGCTTTCAAGTTTACAGATAAGGTTATCATCCAGAAATACTCTTTGTAAATGCATAATTATTCTCATATTATTTTAAAAGAAAAACCAAGATAAAACTAAATTACCAACCAGTCTTAAACATCTTTTATAACTATATTCCATTATAAATGATGTGACAATGCTATTCAAAACAATTGTAAAGAATGTGGTGGCTTACACATTTGTACATGCTCTTATTTAGTGTCACTACATAAATGGTATGTCTATGTGGTTTCATTGTTCATATTTTATCTGATTAAAAACTTAAAATTATGCAAGTTGAGCCCATTTTAAATTACTTTAAGTAGGAAGAAATTGCCTTAAGCAAGTTGCTCAATACACACCATTTTTAGCAGAATCTGGGGTGCTTATTTAAATATGGAGTCCTCACTACCCTACCTTAGTCCTATAGAAGTAGGATCTGATTGAAAATAAAATTTGAAAACCAAAGTTTAGAGAAGTATTTTTTTTTTTTTTTTTTTGCAGTGCTAGGGATGGAACCCAGGGCCTTGTGCTTGCAAGGCAAGCACTCTACCAACTGAGCTATCTCCCCAGGCCTAGAGAACTCTTTAACATATCTTATGCACAATTTTCATGATTGAAATTTTATTTTACACTATTATCACAGATACAGGTTTTGGAGTTTATTGCTGTTCCTGGGCATTGAACTCAGGGCCTCATGTATGCTAAGCATGCACCACTGAGCTACATCCCCAGCCCCTATATAACTTTCATAATTGACTTTATCTGACCTTCAGTCCCCATCATCTCTGGTGGTAAGATAAAGTTTAAACTTACAATTGTACTTGGGTTTAATATTTAACTAAAATTTTATTCCTTTTCATAGTATCCTTCCCCCCACCCTCAAGTAGAATCAGCAACCACAGAGCCCTCTCCTACCCAAAGTGAAGCAAGGGTAGACAGTTCTAGAATTGTATGTGGCATTTAGATTTTTTCCTTTTTGCTTAAATTTTTTTTTTTTTTTCTTTTTTGCAGTACTGGGGATTGAACCCAGGACCTTGCTAATGCTATACAAATTATCCACCAGTTGAGCTGTATCCTCAAGCCCTTTTGTTTTAAATTTTGAGACAAGGTCTCACTGAGTTGCCCAGGCTGTCCTTGAACTTGTGACCCTCCTGCCTCAGCCTCCTGAGTACCTGGGATTATAGGTGTGTGCCACTGTGCCCATTGCTATTTGCATTTTTTCCTCTGAAGAATTTGAACTGATATGTGGGTGAGTTAACAGCTGACCCCACTGTAATGGTCTCCCTTACAGAGAATTACTCCTTCTGCTGAGGAGCTCCCCAGCGGGCCCCTGGATCCCGTCCTTCTTCAAGTCCGTCCAGCTATTCCTCGGGCTTTATAGTAGCCCTCCTTTTCTTGAATTAATTTCACTAAGTTTCTGTTCTATGGCTCCACACCATACTGACGTGGTTTAAATCTATCTGCTGATACTAGGGAGATGACATTTGTTTATTTTTATACTATTGAAACCTCTGTCATGTGACTTTTGTAATCCAGACATGAGATCATATTAGCAGTGGTATTCTTGCCAATTTCTTAGCTTTCTTTTTTTGAGGAGGGCGGTGGTACTGAGGATTGAACCCAGGGGCTGTGTGCTGGGCAAGTGCTCTGCCACTGAGCTACATCCCCAGCCCTCCTTATTTTTTGTTGAGGCAGGGTCTTGCTAAGATGCTGAGGTTGGCCTTGAACTTGTGATCCTCCTGCCTCAGTCTCCTGAATTGCTGGGATCAGAGGCATACACACCACGCCTGTCACCTAAACCTTTTAAATCAGTGTTGCCAGAATCCCATACCCCCAGCTAGTAAGCACTGCTGCCACTCCTCTGCATTTATTAATACCTCCTCTGGCAAGCACTGTGCTAGGGAGACAGAAGGACCTGGCCATAGGGAGGTCACCTCTCAGAGCACCCTACTATAGCACACCAGGAGTCATGAACTGTGGCATGAGGGAGGCATCCTGGAACATGCTGTGGTTTGGGGAGGCTTAGGAACACTCCTGTGATTTTACCTGGGAGGAGGGTGAAGAGATGCTCAGGCAGAGGTCAGGATTACACAAGCAGAGACCTGGGGCTGGCCAGGCACAGAGGGCAGCAGCGGACTCGGCATCACTGCCCTGGGATTGTGGTTGAATCTGGGTAACTTACTTAACCTCTTTGTTCATGTCACTCCATCTGCAAAAACAGGACGGCACATACTCTGCTGGTGCCAGGCATTGTCTAGACCAGTATTTTTCAAAAGTACAAAGTCTCACCCATTCCTGAAACCAACTTTGTGGTTTTATGGGGTATGACCATCAGTTTTATCTGTGTGTTTGTATGTGTGTGTATTTTACTTGTTTTGTTTGTTGTCTATTTCACTCATATGTTAAAAGGGCAAGAATTTTTGTTTCCCTCCATTCACCCTTTCTCCCTCTTCTTCATTCACAAGTGTGTTCCACTATAAAAAGTCCTTGGCATATAGTGGGTGTTAATACCTACTGGTTGAAAGAATGAGTGAAAGAATATATATCTGACCTGGTTGCGATATAAAATTTTTTTTTTTTTTTTTTTTTTTTTTTTTTACTGTGAGTCAGGGCAAAGAAACTTTGAAAGCCACTGCCAAATAATTCAAATAACAATGCTTTAGTTAATTTCAGAGTTTTCCCTCCTGAACAGTTTGTCAGCTGTCTCATTAAGTTGTCTTGATTCCTTGCTTCACTTTGGCAATAGAAACTCAGCTTTTAAGTGAGCTGAAGGACCACTCAAATAAGGGCTTTGGCAAATATGGTTACCATAAGGATAGGAGACCAACAGAGAGTGTGAGTCCACAGTGCAGCCCAGGCCCACTACCAGAATCCCATCAGCTAGCAGGAGTCCCACCGCAACGGTGTTGAGGTCAACCCGTATTTACTAAGTGCTTTTCTTATTGACCTCTGTGTGCACAGTGCCCAGTAGATGCCCAGTATTTTTTTTAAATGCTCAAATAAAGAATGAATATGGACCATGAGGAGGAGGAGCTTATAGTCACTGTCCTCAGGGATCTGACAGCACAGCAGGCAAGAAAAGCACACAACTAGTACTGGGTGCGACCTGCTGAGGACATGAGCCTAAAAGAACCAGTGAAGCTACAACAGAGAACAGGTATTTGAACTTGACTTTCAGATGAGATGATTTCAGCCAGGAAAGACAGGGAGTCACCTTCAAAGCAAAGGAAACCCAGGGACAGGAGGAGAGCAGGTATAGGGACTGCCGTGAAGCTACCAAAAGTCCAATTTGCTGGAGCGTGACTAGATTTGTGTAGATACATAATTAGAAATGAGGCTAAGGGTAGAGTGGATTCATCATCCAGAGGGTTTTGGATTCCAGGGTGTCAAGTCTTCAGCCTGGTACACAGCTAGAGGCCGTTGAACATTTTTGGGCATAGGCAGCTATGAAGAAGGACTGATTGAACCCTCATCAGCCTTCCACTGCGCCAGAATGTGACGATGTGTTTAGCCCCCTCTGCATTAATGCTTGGGACGAGCACCTTTGAAGATAGTCCCTAGGTTCTCCTTAGACCCCTTTGCTTTCTCCCTCAGCAGGTGCATGTCTCTATTTAAATGTCATCTTTTCTGGGTGTGGCTTAGTGGAGAGCATATACTTAACATGCATGAGGCTCTGGGGTTGAGCTCCAGCACCACACACACACAAATTTTCCAAAATTCATCTTTTCAGTGATGCCTTCTGGCTGGGGATGTAGCTCAGGGGCAGAGTGCTTGCCTAGCATGCACCCAGGCCCTGGGTTCAATCCCTAGTACCATTAAAAACACAAAAACAAGTCAATGATGCTTCTTTGAACACCCTATTTAAAATTTTCTCTTTCACATGCAACTTGGCTTAATTTTCTTCTATGGCATTTAACCCCCTCAAAAATAGAATGTGATTGACTTTCTCTTGTGTATCATCTTACCTTCTTCCACTAGGATATAAGAGCAATGACTGCAGATGTTTTCAAGTTTTCTGATATATGTGCCTAGAAAAGCATAGTGAATGTTCAAATGTTTTAATGAATAAATGAAAAAGTCCAAAAGGAAAATTGACACCTCAGTCCTCGGCAGTGAACTCTCTGGGGAGGAGACCCTCCCCCCAGGTGAAAGGTACCCATGCACAAAAATTATGCCAATCATTTTAGGAGGTTCCTGGACTCACTGAAGACCACCCATGGGTCTCAAGTTAAAAAACCTCAGAAAAAAGTAATTCGGCTACCTCACTGGATTCTTCTCTTAACAGGCTTTTGGAAATCTCAATGGCACAGACGTTATTACTATTGAGAGTCTCCCAGGAGATTTGGAGCCTTGCAATATTGTAGCAAGTATAGTAAAACTGGCAGCAGTAGTTCTGTTAAGAAAACATAATTGTGTGCCAGCCCCCGGTTGAGTTCTCTTTGGGAGACACCCAACAGTGGAAACGTAGGCTCCAAGCAGCCACAGCTACGGCACAGGTCTCCATCCTGGGACATGCAGGCCTTCATTAGAGAATTGGGTTCTTGGTCCTATTCACCCACTTTGTGAGTCAAATGCTCACAGATACAAAGCTGATCCTTTGAACAAACTTGGCTCCTTGGGAATGACAGATGCCTTGCAGGTGACAATGATAGGCCTATAGGTTCTGTCCTCTGAGGCAACTACCTGTTCCTTGAGGGAGTCTGTGTGTATTGTGCGCCAGGAGAGAAGTGAAGAATCAGTAAGACTTGCAAAAGAAGGAGGCAGTGGTGGAGGTGGGAGAAAAGGGCGCTGGTCTTGTCCATTTGGACTGCTGTATCAAGATACCTTAGGTATTTTGTAATACCTAGCTTATAAAGAATTCATTGCTTATGGTTCTGGAGGCAGGGATGTCCAAGATCAAGACAGCAGATTCAGTGTCCAGCGAGAGCCTATTTGCTGGTCCACAGATGGTGTCTTCTGCACATCTTCACGTGGTGGGACACACAAGCTCCCTCACCCCTCTTTAAAGGACACTAATCCCATTCTGAAGGCAGACCCTCATGACCTTTCACCTCCCAAACAGTCCACCTCCTGTTACCATCACTTTGGGCGTTAGATTTCAATGTAAAATTTTGGGTTGAACACAAATAGACCTAGGCAGAGGGTGGGGAGAAGCAGGCGCCATGGTGGAGAGAGGGAGTGACGATGTAAGAGCAAGAGGTAGCAGTCCAGGCGTATGATTTGGGAATTTATCAGAAAGGCTTTGGAGAGAGTAAGATTTGTAGTTAGTGAGATTTCCCCAGAAAGCAAGGGAGGATGGACTGGTGGAGGCAAGAAGATCACTCAGGTGGGTTTTAAGTAACGTGGGCAAAATGGTGTGGGCTGACCAAGTTGGGGGTAGTAAGGCGAAAGAGAAGGGAAGAGATTTACAGATATTCAGGCAGCTTGAATGACGAGATGATGGAAATGGATTGTGGAATGATGCCTCAGCACCTGCTTCTGCACCTAGAATGGTATCGATTATGCGCCTCAGTCAGACCGGAGGTTAGGCCCTCCGGTCATTTTCCGCAGTTACAGGGAGAACCCCGGTGGAGAAAGGTTTAGTCGATAACTTAGGTCAACATCTGCTAAGGCTGTGGGAGTGGATGAGACTACCCTGAGAAAGTGTCTAAGTCTATGTGAGTATCAAAAGATGGGACAAGAAATCTAGGATCCGGAAATGCAGGAGAACCAGGAGTCATTGGTACAAGCCCACATGAAGCCAAGGAGGACATCCTGAGGCAGAGGGGCCCAAGCTGTTTCCCCAAGTGTGGTGACTGCCATTGGTGATGCTGCAAGGGGAACAGATGGCAAACACTTTTAATAATAATAGATATGTATTTATATGTATTTATTGCAAGCAGTACAGCATTTATGTAGTAATATAACCATAACTCATAGTTACTATTTTATCTAGTGGTTATTACGCACTAGGCATTGTTCTGTGTACCTTATATATATAATCTTTAATCCTCACAACAACCCTATGAGGTAGATATGTTACTCTCGTTTTGTTTTGTTTTTCTTTTTTCCAGTCCTGGGGATTGAACCCAGGAACACTCTACCAGAGTTGCATTTTTATTTTTTATTTTGAGGCAGGGTCTCACTGAGTTGCCCATGCTGGCCTTGAACTTGTGATCCTTCCACCTCAGCCTCACAAGTAGCTGGGATTATAGGTGTGAACCACCACACCTGGCAGCTGAGGCACAGAGAGGTCAATAACTTGCCCAAGCTCATGGAACTAGTAAGAGGCAAAAGTGGAATTCAAAACTGAGTGGTTTGATTCCAGGACCCCTATTTACTTAAAAGTACTTATTTTTTGCTTTAATATAAACTCAGGTAAAAGAAGAATCAATGTAAATATCAAATGAATAATAGGACAGATATACGATCACAAAAATTGTGAAAGTGGCACATAAATGACTGATGCTGGGACGACAGCGCCCTGATGGGATAGTTACACTGAGAAACAACGAGAGCAAGAGACCATAGTTCTCTCTAGCTAGGAGGCGGCCAAGTGCCATCCTTTCATTCCGGCCCCTTATGCATGGGACAGATGACACCAACGAAGCACAGTACGGTATTAACTGTTCACTTTCAAAAGTGTGTTTGTTTACTGGTGGGGATTAGATTCTTTAATACTGTCCGAAAAGATTCACTGTGTTCTTTAAATTTGACCAAACTCTTCGTGAACATTACTACCATAGTCAAATGTATTAGGAAAGTGCAAAATTTTCTTCGATTGCCTTCTGAACATTGGAAAAACGCCTCAGGAATTTTATTTCTCATCCTTATTTCTTTGGGAGCCCATGAGAAATACAAGAATCTTGTTTATTGCTGAAACACATCTTGTCGAATGGCTTTCACGTCTGTCCCTGGTGTCTTACAGGAATAAAGCAGGGACACCAGAGGAAAAGAGAAGGAAAAGGAAATGCCTGGGGAAGGAGGGCCAACACCTTCTGAAATGAGCCGAAACGTACTGGTCCCGAGAGGCTCCCTTGGCCCTGGGACATGTGGGGACATGTGTTGTGACATGAGTGAGAGTGGGCGGGCACCAGGCAGCCAGAGGTCCTCCGCCGGGCCTCTTCCCTCCTCCCTGCTGGTGCTCCCGGATGTTCTCTCTTCCAAGCAGCAACTCCTTGAGGAACACTTGTCCTAAGACCCGGGAAAAGGCTGGGGGCCACTCCAGAGCCTAGGACCTAGTCCTTGGCCTGTCTGGCTTCACAGGCCTCCCCACGACTGGATCATAAGTCTGTCCGTCCTAGGCACAGCTGTTTTAGGACCAATGGAAACAATCCCAAGATTTTCGCAGGCTCCGTCAGCGGCAGGTACCAACGAGGTCAGGTTGCTAGTATAACAACTCGACCTCCGGGCTTTCTGCCCTGCCTCGGCTTCACGTGCCAGCGGAAACCCTGCCTTGGGTTTGCCAGCAGCTGCTCTCTCATCTTTCTGTGGCACCTCCTTTCAGGGAGACGCTGAGATTCTGAGATTGGGAGGAGGGTACAGGCGCATTTGATTTTTTTTTTTTTTTGTGGTGCTGGGAATCGAACCCATGGCCTTGTGCTTGCAAGGTGAGCACTTTACCGACTGAGCTATCTCCCCAGCCCCGCATTTTGTTTTTTTAAGAAAAGACAACAACTTATGGACATTGTTAAACACATGGGCCAGGCGTGGTGGTACATGCCCATAATTGCAGTGGCTCTGGAGGCTGAGGCAGGAGGATTACAACCTCCAAGCCAGCCTCAGTAACCTAGTGAGGATCCTGGCAACTTAGTGAGACCCTGTCTCAAAATAAAAAACAAAAAGGGCTGAGGATGTGCTCAGTGGTTAGGCACCCTTGGGTTTAATCCCCAGTACCAAATTGAAAAAAATTTCTTTAAACATATACAAAAGACCAGACCATTATCATCAAAGGGGAAAAATATATATACATTTTACACACACACACACACACACAGAGACACACACACACAAAGGAGCAAAGAAGAGTATAATGAAACCCCATCTACCCATCACTTTGTTTTAACAAATAATCTACTCAAGGCTAATTTGTTTATCATCTATGTCTCCAACTACTCTATCACTCTGGATTATTTTGAAGCAAATCTTTATTTTAGAGTATGTCTCAAAAAAACAAAACAAAACAATTCTATTTAAAAATATATTATATGCAGGAGATTTTTAAAACTAGGTTTTTGCATGTAAAATGTTGCATGCACATATGCACTGTCCTGGGGAAATGTCCAGAGATTCCATCAAACTTACTTTTAAAAAATCATGCTAGTGGAGCTGGGGCTGTAGCTTAGCAGTACTTGCATGTGTGAAGCACTGGGTTCGATCCTCAGCACCTCCTAAAAATAAATAAAAAAGGTATTGTGTCCTTCTGTAACTAAAAAATTATTAAAAAAAATAAATCATTCTAGTGGCATCTTCCCATCTTACTCTCCCCAAAGAAAGAATGATCATCAAAAGCCAATAACAGCTGCGGCAAAGCAAACCAAGAACCAGCTTCATGCTCAGGAGATCATCAAATTTTTAAAAAATTATTGCTGTAGTAAAACAATGAGAAAAGAGTTAATTTGCTGGAGATCAATAATTCTTAAGAAAACATCTCATCTTTTTCACCATTTCCACACCATTACCACATCATACTCCATGGGGAATATTTTTCAAAAACTTGTTTTTTAGATTTTAGCTGTTTAGAGAGAGCTGTACATCTCAAAACACTTAAGATTGGCGAGGTGGTTCACACCTATAATCCTAGCAGCTCAGGAGGCTGAGGCAGGAGGATTGTGAGTTCAAAGCCAGCCTCAGCAATGGCAAGGCACTAAGCAACTCAGTGAGATCCTGTCTCTAAATAAAATTCAAAATAGGGCTGGGGATGTGGCTCAGTGGTTGAGTGCCGTTGGGTTCAATCCCTGGTACAAAAAACAAACAAACAAACAAAACTCAAGAAGTTTTGAGGATTAAGTATAGTCTCCAAAAGTAATAAAAATTGAGCAGCAAGCCATTAATTAAAGGCATACATGAAATGGTCAGTACATGATCACCATGAGATCTTTCCAAATGGGGACCCAGCCTGTCCAATGAAGCAAATCCATCAGGGGAGCAGAGTAGTGTCAACTGGAACAACATGTTCACCAAGAACATTAATAGCTCAGAAACATCAGTTATGGGTAAGGAATTGCTTACAATGTCCTAACATTGCAAAATACAAAGAAAAACATTACTTCTAGAAATGTGATACTAAAATAAAAAATATTTAGAAGCTATATGTACTACAGATTGGTAAGATAACTTGGTTATTCAAGAAAACAGACATAAAATATAGATTCATTTTTTATTTTTCCAAAAAAATCAGAGTTGAACAGTCAAGCTGCATGTACATAAATCAAACCAGGCAAAGACAACTTAAAACAAAAACAAACAAACAAAAAAACCAAAGGACAAAAAAAAAACCCAGAATCTTACAAGTTGTTAACAGATTCTACTAGACTATCAACTAGAAGGCTGAACTAGACGAACAAGAAAATCTCTTTCAACACTTAACTATTGACGACAGAAAACAGACGTGACACTGCTTTTCCCACTTGTGTGCTCCCACATGCATGTGGACATCTAGGGGGAAGAAGAATTTGGAAATGCTACACTAAAATCATTTAAGTTACTGAACGTCAATCTGATGTTTCCAGTATTAAGAAATTATGGACATCCTCTGTTAAAAAATACATATCCAGAATAATAAAAACATTATGAACACAGTTTGTTATTTGAAAAATACAACCACATAGAAAATATTAAATTTTAAAGTACAGCATTGCATTTCTTATCTAAGTGGTTAAACCAAACAGACTTTTGTCAGTCACAGCTAAGCACGAGGACCCTGGGAAAGGTATACTTGGAATCTAAGCAGAAGAGATTCCCTCCATCTCTGAGAAGAGGTTTTGCTGTGTTTCAGAATGAAAAACTAAGCAAATGCAAAGCAATCCATGAGCTACTCTTTGCTAAATTTAAAGCAAATATGCTGGTGTCATTGAAAATTTAGTCAAGAGTTTAAATTGGCAAGACAACTTGGGGCACAGACTGAATTTTACTTTGCCAGGAGGGCACTGAGCATTGAAACTTCTGATACTTTAGTTCCTGTGTGTTTTCAAGTCCTTCCAGTGCAAATGAATGAAGAAAACTAAAACAACCCAGCTTTAATGCTACTGCTGACATTGTAGACTCCAGAAGTTCTGGGGATCAAAACCAGGGCCTTGTGCATGAAGCATTCTACCACAAGCTATTTCCCCAGCCCTTAATATTTGAGTTTCACAAAACTTCAAGTACAGCTAAGGAAAGCACCTCACTGCCCTGGCTAGCTACCTACGGTTAAAATTCCACTTTTCTTGCATTTGCACTCTAAAACAAGTTTAATTTTTTCCTGGTTGCTTTTTAAAAGACATATATTCTGCATTTAATTATGTACCCGTTGTTAGTTCTGTGTTAGCTTTCCCTTGCTGTGACAAAATACCTGAGAAAATCAACTTAGAGGAGGAAATATTTATTTTGGCTCAGTCTCAGAGATTTCAGTCCATGGTCAACTGGCTCCATTGCTTGTGACCCTGTGCCAACAGAAACATAGTGGGCATGGTGAAGGTCGCTCACCCCCTGGCAGTCAGGAAGCAGAGAGACAGGGAGAGAAGGCCCTTCACAGTCACACCCACAGTGAACCTACCTCTTCTAACTGGGCCCCACCTCCTGAAGTTTCTGCCACATCCCAATAGTGCCACCAACTGGAGACCAAGCCTTCAACACATGAGGCTCTAGGGGGACATCACAGATCCAAACTGTAGTAAGTTCTGAGTTTGAGGCGAGTGGAACAGCACATGGGATGGAGCCAACCAGCTCCCACCTAGGCTCCTAGGCCCAGGACAGAGGCAGGGACTCCTGGACTTGACTCACTTGGAGGCAGCCGACTCTTCCACAATTAGAACGTTTTTTTCCCCTTTTTAAAAATTGGTCACAGGGAAAATTGAGAGTAAAAGGTATATTTGAATTTTCTATTTATACTACAATTATGCATTATTTCAGTAATAAAACTAAAGAAACAATGTGTAGTACTGAAATTATTTTAGGTACATCTTGTATTAATCTAGTTCATTCATGTGAAGACTTGAGCACTTTTAGATATGTGGCTTCCGGTCATATTGTCTATTTAAAGGCACACACACCCCTCTTCTAGGAGGCAGTGACCTGATGTTTAACTCGAGTCTCTTGAGATTGTGATTCTAAGAGAATATGTTTTTTTTAAACCAGACTCTGTAGGTTGCAGTATCATTTATTGTCTTTATGTGAATAGTATATAGCTGGTATATTTCCTGGTACTCATCATAACTAAAAATATTCTATGTATTAATATAAAAATCCAAAGATGCAACTTTATCCCCCAAAATTCCCTATTGTTTCCTGGCATTTGGTGCTACTGAGAAGTCTGATGCCAGATGCCCTGGTTTTCTTGTAAGCAACTTGTTGCTCTTTGATGCCGGAAGAATTTCTCACTTTCTGTGGGAGCTTAACATTTTTGCCAGGAAGACCTTCGTTATTGGTCTCTTTCACTTTTTTGGGAGTGAGGGGTGGCTGAAAGTGCAGGGAGTCTTTTCCATCTAAACACTGATTTTCATTCTGTTCAGGAAAGATTTCATGTTTATAGTAAATATTTTTCTCAATATGGCCTGCATTAGAAAAGCAGATGTCAGTGTGGTCAGCTACTGCTATTTGTCACATCCAGTCTCTTTCTGTTTGCATTATTTCTTTTGAAAAAAGAGGAAGAATATATCAAGTTTGTCCTTCACATCATTTTCTCTTTTTTTAGTACCAGGGATTGAACCCAGGGGAGATCTACCACTGAGTCACATCCCAGCCCTTTTTAATTTTGACACAGGGTCTAAGTTGCTTAGGGCCTTGCTAAATTACTGAGCTGGACTTGCACTTGTAATTCTCCTGCCTCAGCCTTCCAAGCCCCTGGGCTTACATGTGTGCTTCAGGCATGTGCCACCGCCCAGCTTGTATTTTTTTTTTAAAGCATTAATATTGTTCTTTTCTGCTTCCAATATGGATTTTAATGTGCTAATCTATTGTTTTTTCAGCTTCCTTGAAATCCTTTCTAATCTACTTCCTTTTCCATTTTATCCTTTTACCTTTTTTCTCTTAACTCATTCTCATCTGAAACCCTACTATTGTTGCATAGAAGCAAATCAATTAGGACAAAGAAAATCCTAAAATTTTGCTTCCCACAACATTCTTTTTTTTTTTTTTTTTTTTTTTTTTTTGCAGTGCTGGGGATTGAACTCAGTGCTCTACCAACTGAGCTATCTCCCCAGCCCCCCTTAAGAGTGTTCTGGAAGCTGTTCATTTTTCCTTGGTTCTGTTACATTTTTGTTTTGTACTGGGCATTGAACCCAGGGGTGCTTTGACACTGAGCCACATTCCCGGTCCTGTATAGTTTTTGAGACAGGGTCTTGCTAAGTTGCTGAGGCTGGCTTTGAACTCATAATCTTCATGCTTCAGTCTCCCGAGCCCCTGGAATTATGGGCATGCACCGCTGTCTGGCTGTCACTTCTTTATATGCCTTATTTTGCTTTTTCCCCTCTACTCATCCTTACGTGAGGCTCTTTCTTCCCAGAACCCACCCACTTGTCAACCCCCCTTTTCAGTCAAATCCCAGGTTAATGGTGAGTCCATATTTTCAGGTCCAGTTTCCCGTTTACCACTTTCCTAATGAAGTAGCCTCCTTCTCCTTCCTATTGCCTGGTTTTCTGGATCTCCAAGTCAGTGTTATATATGAAAAATCATAGTATTTGCACCTTCTGCTACCCCGGCTTTTATGTTGCGACCTTCACCTGCTGGGCTTTGTCCTCAGAATACACTGTGTCTTCCAGTCCCTCTGTTTCCTGCTCATGTTTTAGTCCTAGGATTTGGAGTCCTGGGCTGAATGAAGAGGTGTACTGAGGAAATGAAAGAGGGTGGGATGATGGGATCTAGAACCTTCTCTTCATGGTGCAGTACCTGATAAGAGGTTCAGAGCCTGAATAGGGAGACAGATGAGGTGTGGGAGGAGGTCAAACACCAGAGCTTTCAGATTTTCAACCTTACAGGGCCTCTTTCATGAAGTGAGGTCAAGAGCTGAGCTATGACCTGGAAGGTTTTACCCCAGTCCATCTCTATATGTCTCATAAATTGTGCCAGTTCCTTTGGATGGCAGACTTGAGATGTGCTTTTCTGGTGACATGGTAAGAGCCGCTTGCTAATCTCGTTTTGCCAGATGCAGTTCTATTAATTAATTTTTTAAAATCCCAACCTTCTCAGCTATGATATGAGGAAAGTTCTGGACTAGTTTTTTAGTCCTTAACCTACTACTTAAGGTCTGGCTTGCCTTGGATGGGCCCTTTCATATCTCTGGGCTTTATTTTCCTTACGGGTGAAATGAAGGAATTTGGTTAGATGACCCTAGAGTCACCTATAACCTGCTGTCTTTTAAGTCTCAAAAGAAAAAAAAAAAAACAAACAACTATGCCCTGACAAAGAAAACAAATGACTGAATAAGTATATTCTACTCTGAGAGTGCTTTAAAGATTATATCAATATCCTGACAGCAAAATTAAAAAGCAAAAAACCTGAGCAAGTAACTGTGACATAAATTAGGAATTTCTTTACATTTTAAGCAATGGTTCCCACATCAAAACAGGTGCAGTTTATAAACTGACTGTTAATAAAGTAAATGGCCTAAACATCTGTCCTTGGAGGTGAAAATAGTGAATATAAATTATATAATGGATAAGGACAGGAGGTTCTTGGTAGGCACAAGTGTTATAGTCAGCCACAGAAAATCATTAGGGTTTTTAGGAATTATTGAATGGTACCAGGTGACTAATGAATTAGTAAGAGAGGATAAACTGCTACACAGTAAGGCTTGAGGAGCGGGGCGTTTCCCAAACAAATGAAAACTGTTGTTTTAGCAGATCTCTATGGGCCTGAAGTAGGCGGTTTTTTCTAACGAATCGAGCACTGGATTTGGAGTCAGATCTGCCTTCAAATTTAAGTTATCCAACTTACTAGCTGTGTAAAACTTTGGGAAGTTTAACTTTTTCTGAGTCTTAGTTTCTTAATAAAATGGAATAATTAGATGCACTTTGCAGAAATGTTATGAAAATTAAATGAAGATATGAGGCAGCTATGAGAAAGCCCTCAGCACAATGTTAGACCTGCCCTTCTAGAAGCTTTTAATAAATCAGTTGATGTAGCAATAAGCACAGTTAAATGCAAATTAATCAACCAGATATACTGACCATAATGTTCTCCCCTCAGCGGGGGAGGGGGTTAACTAATCACTATTAATAGTAATGGAACTACCATGTATCCCAATGAGTTGTTGGCTGTATTTTCTGAAATGGTTAATTTCCATATTTGTTGCATGAGATCAATAATAAAATGCTTTAACATTCTGATTCTGATCAACAACAAAACATGGGGAATATCTCTGGATTCTTGGACTGTAAACACAACTTGAAGTACACAATCATAACAGGCAAAGCTTTCTTCAAAGACAGGAGCCTCCCTCAAAGGAGTTTTGGGAAATCCAGTAATGTCAGACGTAGACTCTTCCAGGTAAGTCACTATACACATCCTTCTTCCTGGCTTCCTCTCAGAAAGGGAGTGGAGTTGTAGGTCACCAGTTCACCCCCCTCATATTTTAATGGATTCATTTATATGGGAAGATACAATAAAGATCTTTACCTACAAACACTGCCTAAACAACTGAATATTTTAGCACACAGCATTATAAATTCACCCCCAAAGTAAAACCATTTAAGCATATATACAAATTCAAAACTTTTAATATACTCTGTTTGGAGCTGTTAACAACTTCTAAACGTGTATGGGTTGCAACTTAGATGGAATTGAAGCGCATTTAGAGAAAATGAAGGAACTCTTTTTCGAGGTCTTCATTGTTTACATTCATTGATAACTGGTTACTAGCTCAAAATTATTTAGCAATCCACATTTCATGAAAGCAACAAAGTGATGCATATTTGATAAGGATAAAATTTAAACGCTGTTTAAGTAGTAACAATGTGGCTAGTATTAGCCTAACTGAGAAAAATAATCAACATTCTGCTGCATAGAGAGTAACATTGTTCACTGTGGAGATGATTCATTTCACTGACGCACTTCAGAGCTAAGGACAGTGACACCAGAATTTGCCTAAATGAGCAGTGAAGCAGCTCCCAATAATCTTTCAACTTCATCAAGAAGCTTCAGTTTCTACACAAATAGTACTTCATCTCGATTCCCTTAATGACTGTGTCTATGAACATGCAGATAGTGCTTGATGCTTTCAATAAGCAATGAATTAAAAATAAAAATGAGAGTAACAGAATTTCATTCACATTTCTTCAAACACCATTAACTGGTCAGGGCAGACTAATGCAATACAATCCAAGGAAAGCTGGACAATGCCACATGGTCAAGGAGACCATTTTTTTCACAGCTTTGGTTAGGTACTTCCATAATATTCCTTTTTTTTTTTTTTTTTTTTTTTTTTTTTTTGCAAATACACAAAACAATGGAAAAACTTTCCATAAAGCCTTTTAAGGCATTTCTGTTCTTCCTTGTTTTTGCTTGTATGTGAGGTATCAGGGCTTGGTTGTGTTGGAGGTAGAATTCAAGGGTATAAATGCATTAACTTGACCAGATTACCAGGTTTGATTTCCTCTTCCAAGTTTAGCAGTTTAAGGAAGAGAGAATCTCCACAATGCAAGAAGTGGCATAATGCTGATGAGCTGGATAATAATATTATAAAAAGTTAATAACTAAAAAAGCTAACACTGCATGCTTGTGATGCCTGTGTAGAACTCTTCATGTTTAATCAGATCTTACCCATCCACTTGACAACCTATCATCTCTGCCAACCTGTGCTCCCAGAGCTCCTTTTAGAGCAGATGCAGAAGATGTTACCTCCATTCCCCACGCAGGGCCAGAGGCAACTTGTGTCTAGGCACACTTGCAAGTTCTTGACATTTATTTCAACTGGGGAGTACAAAAACCCCAAAGCGGAAAAAAAAAAAAAGTCTTAACCTCCCATTCCTCTTGGAATCTTTGTCCTGCCTAGGTCAAGAGAAGAAAATCCAGGTGTCCAGTGGGGATCGTAAAGAGCTGTCCAGAAAGACAGTACAAGGCCTCAGCTTAACAGTCAAAACAAGCTCTCCTGGCCCCCAGAAGATCCCTTGAGGACAGGCGCTCTGCCAGGTTAGCAGGTTTCCCAGGCTTTACCACATGCAAATCTGAAGCATGTGTATACACACACATACAAGTAAGTACACAAGAGGCAACGAACCTCACAGTGGGTGACACCTGGTAGCAACAGGTGGATGTGCTTTCTTCCTCACACCCACTCCCCAGGGAGACAGGTGATGCTGAGACAGGCCTTTCATTCCATTGGCTCTCACTGAAGATTTGGCCCCCTGACTTTTTATTATAATCTTTCACTTCAGAACTCTGGGGATTTATGACACATCAAATAGGCGACAGGCAGCATATCTGAAGCAGAGATGGTTATTGGGCTGACAGCTAAACCAATAGGAAGATTATATCCTCTGGATCAGTTATTGCTACTTTTGGAAATGCTAAAATCTGAAAAGATCTCAGTGATTCCTAATGGCAATTGTTTCTTGAATCTATTTGAAATAAAAAACAGAGGCTTTACAATTGGGCTGCAAGGCTCTGCTGAAAGTTCACATAGATTAAACTTCAGTTTAAATGCAGAAGTGACAAGAAAATGACCATTTGCTTTCCACCAACAAAATATCCTTTGGGTGTTTAGCAAATGAAAGGAAACCATACCTAATGTTTTGTGTCTGTTTCTTCTTAATCAAAACTCTAAAGTCACTACAAGAAACCACAACTGAACAGTATGTAATATCAAGTTTTAACAGTGATTATTAACTATCATCTGTTAATTTATATACAGATGGAGATACACCAAAACTAATCTCTACTCAAGAAAAATCAACTAGGAAACAAAATTATAAATTTGCAGTAACTACAAAGGGAACAACTTTAGACCTTAAGGCAGCATTGGTTGAGTCTTCTCTGGTAAAGTATCACATATTTTAATGACCAATGAATGATTTTAAAAACAATTAAAATAAATACTAAGATAATGCTTTAAAAAGAAATAGGATTTTAAGACTCCTACAAAATGAATTTGCATTGGAATTTTAATTTGGAATTAGAAAGCATACACAGGAACATAATAGTATAAAATTATAGCAGTCTTTACTTGAATACAAAATAAAGATACCTAGAACTTAATATTACTATCAATTAGCACTCTTTGGGCTCCTTTTCCACTCCTAATTGCATTCAGAATAGTTATTAGAAATTTCTGATGTTTAAATAACATGTAGTCAGGTTGAGTTTTACCTGAGTGCAGTGGTTTCAAACTGCACTAATAACCTATCATTATGCTCTGATTTTACAACTATGTCCTTTCTGTTGGGTTTGCTTACCTTGTAGGTTGCCTAGATTATAGTGTCCCAAGCATTGGTGCCAACCTAAAATGATGACATCTATTGTGGCTGAAAAAGTCATACTTGGATAAAAAAAAAAATCTGAAAGCTCTTTAGTAAATAGATTTGGGGATCTATTTCCTTTGCAGCTTGTTCTGTTAGATTTTCCTAGGTGGGCCTGAATGTTACCATTAGTTGTTTACAAATCCAGTGCTATATGCTGACAGAACTGTAGATATGAAAAAGGGATTTAAAAAACACTAAATATGTTCACACAGAAAACACTCTAATGTGGTTCTGAGAACTAAGATGTAGGCACTTCTGCTTCAGGAGGTTTTCACATTTTGATCACAGGTGGCTTTTCTAAGTCAATTTCTTTCACTACTGGAAATTCCCTCAAGGTACGAACCATCTAGTTCACTGGAAACCTTGGTCTCCCAAACACACTTCTGGTGCATTAATCTTCTTTTCATAATTGTCTACACTGACAGCAGAGATGGATCTTTCACGGAGCAGCCCCGCCTCCCCGGCAGCACTCCAGAGTTGTCTCCAGCGAGGCTGCCTACTCCACCCGTTATCCACCAACAAAATATAAAGGGGTGTCAGGTGCGATTTTTCTCTAATGTGTTTGTCTCTCTTTCTAGTTCTTTATTGTGAATGTAATTCAACAAAGTGTATAGTCTTCCTAACCATCTAAAGCTACTGAGCTACTGGGATTTTTAAAAATGACTACTTAAACAGTATCCTTTTTTTCCTTTTTCTCTTTTTTCCAGAAAACCTGTGCTAAAAAGGCACTAGATAATATGAATATCCTCACTCTCATATGTAGCAGTTATACACTGTTAGGTTTTACAATTTAACAAAGGTAACCCACATTTGGATAACACATCCAAATTATTCAGATTTATCTACTTTCATTTAAAAAACAAACTCCAGGTCAGAGAATAGCAGGCCATACTGATGGAGACCAGCAGAAGCATGGAGTTTCACAGGGTCAGCAGCTGCCTCTTCAGAGCTCTGGGGTGCTGCTGACTCTGCCATGGCCACCTGGGGAGCTCTCACCTAAAAGGGGGAGCAGGGTCATGGCCAGGACCCAGGCTCACTGGCAGCAGCTGTGGGAGCCGAGTTTCCTGGAGACCTGAGTAAATGAAACGAAGGTAAAGTTCTCACAGTTTTCCAGCTTGACCTTCTTGGCTAAGTTTGGGACGATTCCTCGAAGAGACCGCAGTCCCATCCTCTGCTCCTCATACCACACACTGCCCATGTCTGTGGCTTCCTTCCTGGCGGTAAGGTAGAAGGGAGACTTGGCCTCCATCTGGGTGGGCGGCCGGTGGATGTACATGTACTTGTAGAGGAGGCAGTAAGGGCACTGCTTGTGCCCCCTGGAGTGCTCATGGTAGATCTTCCCGTGACACACTCTAGTGGAACCACTCCGACTCTCCCGCTTGACGCTGTCTGTCCGGGCAAAGTAGGGCTGGTTTTGTGGGTCTTTGAGCAGCTCGATGTCGCCGTACATCAGATCTGCATGCTCCTGCAGCGTCCGCATGTTCAGGTACTGGCTGTTGTACTTGACCACAGTGGACAGGAGAGTAATAGGGCTGTCATCCCCCAGACACCCTGCCTGCCACATCTCCTCCTCATCAGAAAGGGAGAAGTAGACGATATTGCGAGAGCGGGCGCCCGACATCCCCGCCTTACTCAGCACCCACAGCTTCTCCTTGAGCTTCTTGGTGGAAGAGCTGAAGGTGCTGCTGGTGATGGAAAAGCCCACACCTGCATTCTTCAGGATGCGGTCCAGGCCCCGGCGAATTGCATGGAGCGAGGTGGCCAGGAAGTCTGAGCCGTCACTCTTCTTGACAGTGACGTAGAAGTTCTCCAGAAGCTCGTTCAGCTTCACTGCAGGGATCTCAAATGAGACAAACACTGAGGTTACTCACCGAGGACATCCCAACAGCCACGCCCTTCCTCCCTTCTAATCCTCAGTGGGAGCTGTACCAGGACAGGACACACTGTGCCCACTAGAAGGCTGGCCCCTAAGCATGACATGGTAGGAAGAACAGTGAATTTCAAGTTAGAAGAACTAGGTTCCATATCTGGCTCCCTCTAATCTCTTTGAATCTGTGTTTCCATGTGCAAAATAGGGCAAAATAATGGAGACTTCCCAAAGGACTGCAGTGATGCTTAAAGTAGTGGACCATGGAAAGGTTTGTAAATAGTCACAAACATACGCACATACACCTGTGTCTGCAAATACATACAAACCTACAAATTATGGTTATTACTGGCCTTTAGAAATTTTTTCTATTCCTAAAAGGTCCTCTCTTCTTTTTTCTGCAAATCATTTTCTTCCTTCCCCTTTAATAAAACTTAGCAATTTTCTCTTAGGGATTCCTGAACCAAACTCAAGTTCCAAATCACTCCAGCACCAAGTTCCTTGGTTCTGCTGTTATTAATATAGTGCGCTGTTGGGAGGACAACAGACATGGCCATTTTGCATCACAAGTTAATGTTCCTTGATCTATTTGAACAGAACCTGAAATATCTCTGGCTTAATACTCTACAGGGTCTCAATACCAATACTGTTAAAAAGATATGAAAAACGTAATGGTTATATTGACAGAGAGGCTTCCTTATTTGAGTATCACAGGGATACAAGAAAGCATGGCTAGCAAGAAAGCTTTATTTTCAAGATGGAACTATAAAGAGAAAAAGAAACCTTGCTTATTATCAGGTCATACTGAAACATACATTCCTTGTGACAAAAATTTTTATTTGAGTGAAACTGTAGAGTTAACATTTGTTTTTCTAATAGCCCTTATGTTTGGATCAAAGAGAAAATAATAGGTGGAGTATGGATTGAAACTTAGCCCAACTAAAAACATTACACATCAAAATCTATGATATTATTAAATATACTCCAATAACATCATGATCTTGAATATCTTCTTAGAAAACTTTATTCTCCAGGTTTTTCTTTCTTTCTTTTTTTTTTTTTTTTGTGGTGCTGGGGATCGAACCCAGGGCTCTGTGCTTGCAAGGCAAGCACTCTACCGACTGAGCTATCTCCTCAGCCCAGAAAACTTTATTCTCAATAAGCAAATTGATTATTCAGCAAATTAAAAATAAGAGTAAGACAATACAAATGAAGATATAAATTAATGAAGTAGGGAAGATAAAATCACAATAGGTTTAAAAAAAAAAAAAGAAAATATGTCATCTTTGAGAAAAATCGTTTTCTTTTTTTTTTTTTTTTTTGGTGCCAGGGATTGAACTCAGGGGCACCCAATCACTGAGCCACATCCCTAGTCCTATTTTGTATTTTATTTAGAGACAGGGTCTCACTGAGTTGCTTAGGACCTCACTAAGTTGCTGAGGCTGGCTTTGAACTTGGGAAACTCCTGCCTCAGCCTCCCAAAAGGCTGGGATTACAGGCATGCGCCACTGTGCCTGGCTGAAAAAAAATACTTTTATAAAGTTGACAAAATTCTAGCAGAAAAACAAAAGGCTCAATGTTCTCTCTGATATGCGGATGCTAACACACAATAAGCTGGGGAAGGAAGAAAGAAGCTCACTGAATTAGACAAAGGGAATGAAAGAAAGGGAGAGGGCATGGGAATAGGAAAGACAGTAGAATCAACTGGACATCATTTTCCTGTGTCCACACATGAATACGACCAGTGAAACTCCATATCATGTACAAGCACAAGAATGGGAAGTCATACTGCATGTATGTATAATATGTCAAATTCATTCTACTGTCATCTTTATCTATAAAGAACAATAAAAAAAAACTTCTGGCGGGGGGGAGCAAAAAGGAAGTATACATTTAAGCAGTATTAGGAAAGAGGAAAACTATGGAATGAAGTAAAGAATATGAAAGAATATCACATACTTCATGTTTATTAATTTGAAAATTCACATAATCTGAACAATTTTCTAGCAAAATATGAATTATAAAATTCATATGATTCAATCAGAGGTAGAAGATATAAGTAGCTCCAAATAAGAGAAGGGAATGAAATGATTTTCAAAAACGTATGCATTCCTAAAGAGATGACTTTATGGAGTAGATTCAGCTTTTGTCTTTATTTAAATTTTTATTGTCCTTTTGGTGTTGCTGGAAATTGAACCCAGGATCTTGCATGTACTTGCTATGAACTCAACAACTGAGTTATATTCCCAAGTCCTTTGAATTTAAAAAGTTTTGGGGCACAGGAAAAAGATATGTTCTTCATTTTGTTTCTAACTCAAATCTGATCTATGGTATACAAAAAACAAAATCAAAGCATATGCATATAAATGTAATATTTCCTAAGTAAAATACTGGCAACTTTCATTTTGTATATTAATATGTTAAGTAAAATGTGTATAGACTAGTATCATACAAAGTGAGGAGTGGCTCTGATATGTACCAGTTCAGGTAACGTGGCACCTGTAACAAGGACTGCCTGTATTATTGGGTCACAGTCAAGACTACAGTATGGAAATACTCATCAAAACAGGTGGGGATGACTGAAGTGCAAGGATGATTTAATCTTAAAATATTTTAATAGAATTGACATTCATACATTTAGAAGAAAGGTAATATGAACTTGATATTAAAAATTTAATTGAACAAATGTGATATCCATTTCATATTTTTTAAAATTCAAATTAAATTGAGATTGGAAGGGGAAAAAAAACCCTCTTACTATAATGAAGAGTATTTTACAGACAAGAAATATAAAAATCATACCCACAATGAAAACATTAAAATCTTTCTCAGAAAGAGGCAGGATGAGCTGGGTGTGATAGTGCATGCCTGTAATGCCAGCAACTCAGGAAGGTGAGGCAAGAGAACTGCAAGTTCAAAGGCTGGGGATGTAGCTCAGTGGTTGAGTGCCCCAGTACAAAAAAAAAAGAAAAGAAAGAAGGAAAAGAAATCAGAGGTAGGATAAGCACAATGATATTCATTGTTCTTAAACATTCCTGGAGGTTCCAGGATTCCAGGTAACTAGATAAGAAAAATAAATATATGTCTACCTACCTACCTACCCCTCTACCCCCACCCCTCTCCCTCTCCCTCTCTCTCTCACACACACAAACACACACATGCACACACATGTAGTATACAGGAAAGGAAAAATATAAAATATAATTATTTTCTGATAATCTGTTAGTCTAGGAAACTCAGATTCAGTTGAACAGCTAGCAGAAAGAGTAGGGCAGCTGGATACAAAATAAGAGAATAGCTTTCTTATATACTAGCAAGAATCAGTTAAAAATACTTTCCTAATGACCTTTTACTCAAATTCAGATGTTTATATTGTCATTTGGAACTCCCTACTTGCAGATGATAACCTCTCTTTATATTAATTGAGACTCCTTTGGTGCAAGAGAAATATCAAACTTTAACAAGCCTAGACAAAGAGGGATATCAGTATTAAAGTGAACTCAAGTCTATCAGGACTCTCTCTCAGCTCTGCTTTCCTGGCTTTCTTCATGTAGTTATAAAGATAGCCAATTAACATTCCTCAAGGCTTATATCTTAAAGCTTCAAGTTTTAGAAAGAGACCAGCTTTTACTTTCAGTACAAAAAAAGATCTGAAAGGATTGTACTCTACCCACTCTTAAACCAAACACCTTATGGAAAGGTGTTCCACTATATTTAATGTGATGGCTTCTGCAATAACCATGTGGTCTGCTGAAGAGGAACAGTTCCTAAATATGTGGTACTGAGCAGAAAATCTTATTTTTTTCTTCACTGTTTCAAACAAAAATAAAAAAATAAAGATGACTTGTGTTCATGGATTAGAAGATTTAATACTGTTAAAATGGCAATAATCCAATACATTATCTACAGATATAACATAATCTCTATGAAAATCCCAGCTGCCTTTGTTGCATAAATAAAGGCTGATTCTAAAATTCATATGAAAATATAAGTGACTGAGAATAGCCAAAACGATCTTAAAAAAGAACAAAGGTGGAGAATTCACCCCTCCTAATTTCAAAACTTAATGCACAAAGCTATAAAAGCTATAAAAACTAAGACTGTGTGCTGCTGACATCACACATACAGTTAAGAATCCAGGAATAAGCCCTCACATGTACAGCTAATTGACTTCAACAAAGGGAGAGGGCAAAACAACTCAATGGAGAAGTAACAATCATTTCAACAAATAGTGCTGGAATATTGGGGTATTCCCTGCAGAGGACTTCAGTTGGATCCCTACCTCATATCACATGTACAAATGTACGTTACTGAGTATCCCCACACCTACCGAGTATTCTACTCCATGCATCCTGAGGCTTTTTTCAGTCTGGCTGGGGAATCATACTGCTTCCAATTCTGTATGAGTTCCAGGTACTGTTTCCTCTCATCCTTTCAGGTAGTTCTTTGCCAGTATCAAGTGTTCTCCTTACATGCATATGCCAACAGTATTCAGCTAAATATTTGATGGAATCATCTTTAAATCTCTTGGATTTTCTCTGTTCACCCTCTACTTTTGAGTTCTGTCATGACAACTCTAGGCACCTTGGTCTTCCAGGACTCTTAGCTCCATTTTTTCAACTCAGTGAGTCTGTTGGGCTCTGTTTGAATTCTCCCTCCATGTACCACAGACTTCTTAACTCTCTGAAGTCAGAAACTGGGGCACTCATAGGAATCACCTTGTTTGTTTCCTGTCTCTCAGAGTCACTGTTATTCTGTGCCTGCTGAACAAGTGCTGTACAGTGCCTTGAAAAACATCATTATTTATTTACTTTTTGTTAGTTTTTTGTTGTTCAAAGCATGAAGGCAAATCTGGCCCTTATAATTGGCTAGAAGTTAAAGACTTAGTTGACTTTTTTTCCTGGAAATAGGTCAGATGTTCCTTTGTTTATATAAAATCTGCTAGAAATTATGAAATTCACACTGTTAAATTCTAGATTTTATCATTTTTTTCAGTGAGTTGACATTTCTTGCTAGTATACTCCTATCCTCAGCTTCCTGAAACTCTAATGCCTCAGAGATAATGGCTATTCTTTCAATTGCTTCCTCTGTTTTAGGATCACATCCTGTGCTGTCTATTCTGTCTATTCTGTTTATTCTGTTTGAAAAGAATTATTTCATGTATTGTATCTAGTTTTCTAGTTGTTAAAACAGGAGGTTTATAGTCTACTTACCCATATATGAAGTCTCTGCTGTAGGAAAGTGAATCTGTCCCAATTTTACTCTTTCTCACACCATTCAATCTATAAAACTCCCATCCTCGTTTAATACTACTGAAATCCACCTCTTCCTCAAAATATTGCTTAAGTGTCAATTCTCTCTCTAGTCTCACCAAGTTGAAATTAATTTATCCATCTTTAGTTTTGAGGCATTTCTTATCTGTAAATTATAAAACATGTACTAAGTCCTGCTGTGTACTGCGGATATTTTATTTTATGTTCTTTCAGAGTTTCCCCATTCAGAAAGCAAGTGTTCTCTGTTTGCCACAATGCTTAGTACAGTGCCTAACACTTGGAAGCTCAGTGAAGTTGGCTGAAAGAAGTAGTAATCGAGAGTCCCTTACCTTGGTGATGTCTGTATGATCTTTGAGCCCGTTGGTCATGCACCAATATCGCCACACATTCAGGGCATACCGCGTGGCTTTGGTAGTATTTGGGCTTACTGCACTGGTACACAGATCATTCAAGTCATCATTAATATTAAATACAGGAAATTTGTTGAGCTTAGTAGAATAAGCTAGAAACAAAAACAATAAAAGCATTAAAATAATTTGCCATTCCCTTCTTTAGAGAATTACATCTTGGGATTGTATTAAATAACAGAGAACTCCTAAATGATATTTTAAAAAGTGAAATTTCAGGGCTGGAGATATAGCTCAGTTGGTAGAGTGCTTGCCTTGCATGCACAAGGCCCTGGGTTCAATCCCCAGCACCACAAAAAAAAAAAACAATAAAAAGTGAAATTTCTATCAAGTGTACAAAGATTAGACTAAACAAAGCAGGGGACAATGGAACCGATGCAGTTGCCTTGCATTTAATCCCAATCACTTTACCATCTATGCTAACTGACCACTGGTGCAGGCATTCCAGTAACCAGAGGAAGACAACGGAGGCTCGACCAGACGGAGTGTGCGTGCTCACTTGCCACTGGAAACAAAACTGCTCGTCTACTCACAATAGCAAGAAAGAGGGTGGGAGGAAGGATGGAAAGAGAGAGAAGGAAGGAGGACTGGCAGGCGGAAAGGCAGAACCAAGATCACACATCCTCAGCACAGGGAAACCATTTCTTTGTGATACAGTCTCAGTGACTTGTGTGCTCTCATGGGCAGTCCTGGATTAAAAGGGGTATTTCTTCAATACTTTTTATAAATAGAGAGAGAGAGATTTAAGCACTGACTCCATAACCCACCAACAAGCTTCTAATCAGAACAGAAGGTCTCCTTCCTAAGGAGAGAAGCCTTAGGGAAAGGAGGAGGAAAACTGCCAAGAGGCTCCCCTTTTCTCAGAGAAGAGAGAACATATTTGAAATCACCAAAAAGAAAGCTAAGTCCATAACTACTATTAGCTGGTCTGTCTTTATATTCTGTAGTCTGATAAAATCTGGATTAACTTGTGCAAATTCCCATTTTAAAAAAATTTTTTTAGTTGTCAATGGACCTTTATTTTACTTATTTATTTGTGGTGCTGAGGATCAAATCCAGTGCCTCACACTTGATAGGCAAGTGCTCTACCCCTGAGCTACAACCCCGGCTCCAAATTCTCATTTTTTGGTAGAAAAAAAGGCCAAAGGAGACCACCTTAAAATATAAATATTGTCAACCTGTACCTTATCTGACCCTCTCTGGAATGTTAGCATATTCATTCAAGGCACTAATTAGCTAGGTCTCTGAGAAAAAGCAAAATGAAAAGTTTACGCAAGGGCTGGGGCTGGGGCTCAGTGGTAGAGTGCTATGTGTGAGGCACTGGGTTCCATCCTCAGCACCACATGTAAATAAAGGTTCACTGACAACTAAAAAAAATTTTAAAAAAATTAATGCAATTTCCAAGGTGGCCTGAAAATGGGTTTTATCTCACCTAACCCACCTCACCTTTCACTGCTTGCAGAGGAGCTTCTCTCTACCAAACCACCAGGCTCCTGCTGAGCCAGGACACAGCACGTCTACATAACCTTTCCACACTAAGCCAGCTCCTGCATTCTCCCCTTCAGAACGTGCCTCACATTTGCCTTATCCTTAGGAGTGTGCTTCAGTTGTGTCAGGACAGCTCTTGCACTAGTTTGTATACTCCTGTAAGACTGTGCCTGCACCCTTGAGGTCCTGATCCTGCCCACGACTGTGGAGCAACCTGCTTTACAAGAGCTTCTATCAAGAGGGGAATGAATGAGCAGGTCTGCTGGCACATGCCTGTAATCCCAGCTATGTGGGAGGCTGAGGCAGGAGGTCACCAAGTTCAAGGCCAGCCCAGGCAACTTGGTGACATCCTGTCTCAAAATAAAACAAAAAAGGGCTGGGGATACAGTTCAGTGGTAGAGTGCACTTGAGTTTGATCCCCAGTAAATGAAAAAACAAAACAAAATAAAACGCTATCTGAAGTAACTGGGCTGCACAGGCAATTTCTCTCACAGCCCCCCCTGAACCCAGCAAACTCCTATTTATTTGTAGAACTTGCTTGATATTAATAAAAGGATTCTGTACACAATTCATTTTTTATCATACCTGGCACTAATTGAATGTCTACAATATGCCAAGAGGTTTTACATAAATCATCTATAATCTGTAGGTGAGCATGTTTTTATGCCTATTTCACAGATAAGGAAACCAAGCCTTGTACATTTAGGTAACTTTATATATTTGCTCGTCCAGTATTTACCAAGGTACCTCTCTGTGTCAAGCACTGGGCTGCTGAAGTACAAGAGTTCAAAAGTGGCGGGGCCAAGATGCAGACCTGGTTCTGCCTCTATGCTCTGGTCATTACAACAAACAAATCAGGTCCTCCTGGGACAAAATTCTTGAAAGAATACAATTCTGTAGTATGAAAAAATATCCTGGTAACTTACATCTACTTGGATTAGCTTTCACCAAGAACAAGTGATGAATAAATGTATTTATAACTCAGAATTGAACCCAGGGCTTTTTGCATGCTAGGCAAGTGCCCTACCCCTGAGCTATGTTGTCAGCCCTTTTTATTGTTATTATTACTATTATTTTTTGAAATGGTATCTATGCCTAGGCTGACCTCAAACTTGTGATCCTCCTGTTTGGCCTCCTGAGTAGCTACAATTTTAAATGTCTGCCACTGGGCCTGGTCCTAAGTGATTTGACTACCACTATAATTTTCAAGCAGATAGGATGATTAATTAGAACCTTAAGCAATTAAATTTTTTCATTTTATCACAAGACAGACTGTACACTGAAAATGGAAACCAAAATTCTATCCATCATGAAACAGATAAGGAACACTTGTAATACTTAAAGAGAAAGAAATTGTATGAAAATGACTGAATATAGTCATTGAATACAGTCCTTCATGATGTATTTAAAAGTTAAATTATATTTCTTAAACTGCTTTTCAAATCTTAGAGTCAGAAATGGTAGTGTTATGCAGCTGAGGAAATTTTTAGGAGACTTACGTTGACTGGAGAAACAGACAAAAGTAAGATCTTACAAATGAATTCGGGAAAAAAATGGGGACCACTAAAGAGAGATTTTGAATGTTCTTTAGAGGACAGGACAAACTCTCAGCGCCAAGTTAGGGAGAGCCAGGCAGGGGAGTGGAAGTGGACAGTGGGCCATGGTAGTCTAAGGACTGCCAAATATGAAGTTATCCTATTCTCTATGTATCACTTACCAGAGCACAGGTGTTGGCAAGCACAGTCACGTAAAATATCGGAATCTGCCATGGAAGGCTACCCTCAGGGTCAGAGAAGAAAAGGGGACTTGCCTCAAGTAACTCTGAGAAGTCCCAGTGGACACAGCGGGGAAAGAAAATTGTCTAAGAAAAGCAAAGAAATCCCTGAACGCACACCAGCTTTCGGATAACACCTTCCCTGCATCTACAGTTGAGAGAGTTCCCAGTTCCCTAGCTTGTTTCCAGTGTGTCCACCCTAAAGGGAGGTCTACTTCTGGGCACTTCTTTGGTCACTTGTTACGGCTGGGTGAAGTCCACTTGCAGAGCACTGTGCTTGTCTATTCCCTGCAGAAGTGAGCTCTGCCCAAATGGGGACCTTAGCAATACTTAAGGAAATTCCTATCAGCGACCAATGACAATCAATCCAGACTTGAATTTTAAAGTGTGAGTGGACAAACAAACATCACCTGGCAATTGGGGGAAATCAACAGTATGGAAGTCATCAATCTATATAAGCAGAACAATTAATCTCACATTCCCTACTTACCCTGCTGAAAATAGTTAATTCAGAAAAAAAAGAAAAATTTAAACCACATCACAAATGTCATTAGATTTGTGAGTTATAATCCATCCTTAAAAATAGAACAGCCATTGCTGTAAAAGAAGTAGGAAAACAAGAAAGATACTAGAAATCTAAAATGTGCTCACATAATATTACCTATAAATATACAAACACAGTATATATATTATAATAAATAATATCTTTTTCTAGTCAAAGAACCAGAAAGGATTAAAAAATATTTCAAACCAAACAGTAATGACAATACAGTATGTCACAACTGGTGGCAGTAAATGCACAGATTTGAGAAGAAAGGTGGACTATTAACCACAGAAAGAAATTACTGAAATAAATTTGCAATAAAAAAGCAATGCTTCTGGTGGCAATGGGCACAGGAGCCGGAGGTGAGGATAACTTGAGCACCTAAGACCAGCCTGGGCAACAGAGTGAGCTCATGTCAAAATGAAAGAAAAAAGTAATTCTAAGAGAAGAATCTGAAAAGACTAACACAATTATTCCCCCAGTACTAGGGATTGAACCCAGGCCGTCTTACTCAGCTACACTCCCAGCTCCAGACTAAAAAAATTAAAAATTAGCAAGATAAAAGGAATGAAGAAAATAAATTATTATACCAGAAATGAAAAGGGGTTACCACTACAGATTCTATAGATAGTAAAAATGTATTATGAATAATTTGATACCAACAAATTTTGAAAATCTGAATAAAAGGGATAATTACCCAGAAAAGCCTAAAATTAGCAAAACAGAACAAGAGACATAAACTTTGAACAGACCTCCATTCAATAAATTGAATCCATAATAAAATATCCACAAGCAAACTTCGGGTTCAAATGATTTCACCAGTAAATTCTTCTAACATTTAAGGAAAAATTACAATGTCAAATTTCCAACTCTCTGCTTGTGAAAAGAGGAAATACTAGTCAACTTCTTTTATAAGATAGCATAATTTTCTATAAAATACAAGAACAAAATAAAAGAACATTATAGGCCAAATCAGTTCATACACACAGACACAAGTCTTCAAAACATGAGAAAACTGAATCTCTACCTCATGCCATAAACAACAATCTCAAGTGGATCGTGAACTAAATGTGAATGGTAAAACAACAAAGAATCATAAACAAAAGAATCATAAAAGACTACCTTTATGACCTTGGAGTAGCCAAATGCTTTTGAATAGGACATCAAAATCCTATCCCAGAAGTGAAAGATTATTTGACTCCATAAAAACTAAAAGCACACACTTATCAAAACACTTCATCAGGAGGTGTCATGTGGTGGGAAAAGACATTTGCAGTGAATTTTTCTGAAAAATCAGAAAATACTCCTATTAAAAATGAGCCCCGGGGCTGGGGAGATAGCTCAGTCGGTAGAGTGCTTGCCTTGCAAGCACAAGGCCCTGGGTTCGATCCCCAGCACCCCCCAAAAAAACAACAACAACAAAAAAAAAGCCCCATATAAACTAAGAAATACTGATATTGTAAGAAACAGATATTAAAATATACTCAGCAAAATGTCAAAAATTAATTAATATAAATTAAAACTAAAAAAAGAATACCGCATGCTTATCAAGTGTTGGTGAGCAGCACTCTTACTGGTATGAGTAAATTTCTACAACCATGTGCAACCACTTTGGAAATTAATTGGCACTATCAAATTAAACATATGCCTATTCTGTGACCCAATAATCTTATTCCCAATTATATACCCACAGATGTACCCAAGTGTGTACACATGCATGTGTACCACAAGGCATGTGTGTATGAGTATTCATAAAACCATAATAATAAATAGCCTCAAAGTGGAAATTATTCTATGTCTATGAATAATAAATTGCACATGAAACTGTAAAATAGTCACACGATGTTTTTATACAGTAGTGACAATGATGAGGGGCGGGAGAAACCTACCAGAATGAACTCTATGAAAAACATAGAAGAATCCCATACACATAATATTAAGCAAAAGAAGTCAGATACCAAAGAGTGTACTGAGAGGGTCCATAGAGAATTCAAAAACATAAAAATGACTTGATGGTGGCGTCAGAAGAGTGGTTGCCTCAGAGAGCTAACAACAGTTAAGAACATTAGAGGGAAGCTTCTGGCATTCTGGTACTGTTCTGTGTCTTCCTCATAGTGTCGCAGGAATATGTTCACTTCATAAAAATTAATCAAGGTGCCAGGTACAGTGATACATGCCTTAATCCCAGCAACCTAGGAGGGAGGTGGAAGGTCACAGGTTTGAAGCTAGTCTGTACAACCTATTAAGACACTGACTCAAAATAAAATAGAAGAAGAAAAGGGCCAGGCATATACTTCAGTAGCAGAGTGCTAGCAGAGTGCTGGCCGAGCGTGCGTGAGCCCTGAATTCAGTCTCCAGAATCTCTCCAAAAAAAAAAAAAAACAAGTTATACAATAATGAGTTGTGTACTTTTCTAATTCAACAAGAAAACTTTTAAAAATTCTTAAAATTAAAGGTGCATTACTGGTAAATGAAGTTAGACCAGGTACCTGGATGGGAAGGTTCAATATTATAATGATGTTTAATTTCTTTAATTAATCTTTAATTCAATACACTTATAATCTTAAAATCATCCCTTTTTGTTGTTGTCAGTTTGATTCTAAATTTAGGAAAGTAAATGCATTAAAAAAGGCAACTTTAAAATAACTGGGAAGTACTGCCCTGAAAGATATAAACATGTACTATAAGACTGCAAATTTAAAAGTTGCTAGTCAAAAAAACAGACAAATCAATGCTGTTACAGAGTCCAGAAAAAGTGTATAAATATGCAAATTGGTTTTATAATAAAGATTCTGATTCAAATTGCTGGAGAAAGAGTGGATTCTTCAACATATGGCTCAAGATAATTGGCTATTGAGTGGGAAAATCAAAAACAAAAGCAAATTTAGATTCCCATTTCACACCACACACAAAAACACATTTCAAAATGGCACTTAAAAAAAAAAAAAAGCTATTGCCATAAAGAAGATGTTTTTCATGATTCTGGGAGTAAAGAAAGTAAGCATTTCTCAGCATGACACAACCCAGAAAGTATAAAATATAACTGAACAGATCAGATGACATAAAAATTTTAAAATCCTACAATGAACAAAATTTAAAAGGCAATAAATAGAGATGGAGAAAATACTTGTAAAACATCAGTGACAAAGGACATATGAAAAGCTTCTACAAATCAATGAGAAAAAGATAACTCAGTAGAACACAGGCCTGAGATTTGACAGGCAATTATTCACAGAAGAAATACAAATAATGAAACACATTAATAATAGTCAAGACTTTATAATTAAAACAAGATATAATTCACTTATCAGATTGGCAAAATACAAAAAGGTCCCTATCTAAATATTGTCCAGGATATGAGAACTGCATTCTCAGCCAATATTATATGACATTTACAACTTTTTGGTGGCAATTAATGTCATAACGAAAACTACTACCTTCTATATGCTAACATGAAAATGATTAAAAAGAAAAATTCATTTTAAGACAAAATGCACAGCATGATTCCATTTTTTATTAGAAAAATAAAATTCAATTGATCTATTTATACTTGCAGAGAAAAAAATCTGGAAGAATAAACATCACATTAGTAATTAGCTCCATGGAACTGTCAGTTTTATAGTGATTATGGAGATATTATTTTTGCACATTATAAAAATCACTAGGACTTTGGAAATATGGAGGAAAAATAAAATGTTCTTCTTATTTGGCCCAGGAATTCTTCTTTTAGACATTTATCCTAAGGATTTAATCGGAGATGGGTACAAAAATGTATGCTCAAGGATTTTTTTGAAGTAAATTTATAAAAGTAAAAAACTAGAAAGAAAGCCAATTCAACAAAAGCATTTTATCGCACACCTGTACAAGAAAAAATCATGTAGCAATAATAATCCATTTTCCAATATTCAATCTTTTACAAACATACAAAATAATGAATACAATTTAATCACAATTTTTGAAGTGTATTTATGAATGGGAAAGTTCTAAAATAAAACACCAAAATGTTAAAAAGTTCTTATTGATAGATGAGTCCTCTGATTTTTATTTCCTATTCCATATTTAATAGTATTTGCCAAATTATTCAGTGAAAATTTTTAGCATTTTAAAGCACTGTAAAAGCATTAATAAAGTAAATGATAATTTTACTTACATTTATTAAACAATAGTTCATTCTGTGAAAATGTCTGCTACCAAATTTAATGTTTTTTTTGAAATAATCCTTCCCATTCCAGTACTGGAGACTGAACCCAGGGACCTTCTACTACTGAGCTACACCCCCAGATTGTTTTATTTTGTGACAGGGTAGTTTTACATTTCCCAGCATGGCCTTGAACTTGAGATCTTCTTGCTCCACCTTTTTAGTCACTGGGATTTGGGACATGCACCACTGCTCCTGGCTTTAAAAACTATCTTTTAAAATAACACATCACCAACATTAAGTATTTTATACATATTAACCATTTTAGTAACATGAAATTCTCTTAAAAAGATGATAATGAGCTGGGCACAGTGGTACGTATATCTAATCCCAATTACTTGGGCTGAGGCAGGAGGATTGCAAATTTGAGGCCAAACTGGGCAACATAGTAAGACCCCATCTCACGAAAATAAAAAGCTCAGTGACAGATCACTTCTGGGATCAATCCTTTGTACTGGTTTAAGAGAGAGAGAGAGAGAGAGAGAGAGAGAGAGAGAGAGAGAGAGAGAGAGAGAGAGAGAGATATCATGAATAAATTTAAAATACAGCTTTTTAAAAAAAAATTTCTGATTTGCAGGTTATAGTACTCAACTTAAATTCTAATATCCTTTCCCTATCACAGAAATATATAATTTGTCACATTTTAACATATAACTTACAAACATATTTAAAGATGGGATGGCTACTTGTTTGTTAAAATACTATGAAAAAATATAAGGTCATAACTTTTGTGATTTTAATGCAATATAAACTATTATACAAAAATAGCCTTTCTATTTGGGATATTCAAAGAGCATATTCAAAGGGTCCACATAGAATTTAAAAACAAAATGACTCGATGGAGTCAGAACAGTGGTTGTAACAACAGTGAGAACACGAGGGAAGCTATAAGATTAGTGGATTACTCAGACATGAGATATATTTACATTTCTGCAAAATTGTGGCCTATGAGAGAGGACATTATCATTTCAGGTGTTTAACATGTTTTTATTATTAAACAATTTTAGTGACACAACAAAGATCTGAAACTAACCAACTTCATCATAACTATTCTAAGCACCCATCCCCATTCTGCCTAAACACTGTCATATGTGCTGAATGTAATGAACAAAACATGGAGAACTATATCTAAAAAATATTCTCCTGGGCTGGGGTTGTAGCTCAGTGGCAAAGCACTTGCCTAGCTTGTGGGAAGCACTGGGTTCAATCCTCAGCACCACATAAAAATAAACTAGTAAAGGCATTCTGTCCATCTACAACTACAAAAAAAATATTAAAAAATATTTTCCTGAAATAGGTAGTCTAGAATCCGATATCCATTTAGTTTGGTGTAACTGTGAACCTATTTAAAAAGCACCTGACAAGGCATTACTAGAGGTGAAGAACGACAGAGCTCCACAGAGAGAACAGACGGACAGTGAGTTCACAGACTGTAACGGAGCTTTCTTCTCCATAAACAGGATTTTCAGGTCTTGGGCTACAGGAAGTCTGTGATTCAATCAGCTACATATCTTTACTAAAAGAATTTTATTACCCATTGGGGATGCTTAAGCAGTCACCTACAGAAATGCTTCTCCTAGCAGAACTGCCCCTCCCCAGTGACATAACAGCACAGTACATGGAATACTTGGCTCGGTGTGTACTGGCTACATCCTGGGGCCACCACACACAGACCAGGTCAACAATACTTCTCCCTGAAAATGTGCTTTAACTTGTTTTTTAAATTGTTTACTATAGCTACAAAAATCAGCCGGCTTTTCAGAAAACAATTTATTAAATCAATGAAGACTTGTCATCATATGCAAATACAAACAAAATAACTGACTAAAGCATGCGCTCATCATAGAGACATCACTGACACGTCTTAGCTGATTTTATTAGATTGCTTTCCTTATTTCCACAAATTTTAGGCTGTACCAACAAATACTGAAAACAGTAGAAAATTACACTACATTAGAAGCAAACACTATACATACAATGGAAAAGACTACAGGGACACAAAACTAGAATTTTATTTAGAGCACAAGTACACAGACAAATATGAAGCAAAAACAGTGAACTGATAAAGACGAGAACAGCTTAGGGATCAGAGAGCCACAAAATAAAAATGATATCAATAGTATACACTCTTAATGCGGAAACATCTATGTTATTAACAGGTATCAATTGCAGAGGGTTAACTGACCAAGAGCATCACGGTCACACATCTTAACATATTCACAGAAATTTCCTTCCATTTCAATTCATCTTTCTCTTTTCACAAATTATAATTGTAGCAGCTTTTATAAGTTTAAAAATATGATTTAAGTGAAACTGACACCATCCTTTTCTTCACATAAAGTCAGTTAAAAGCTAAGTGGCTAGAAAATACATAGAAAAATAACAACCTATCAACCTGGGGAAAGTAAATGTATACTTAAACACATTCTTATGACTTATAAGAAAGAGAGAAATTGAATACAGTGGTGATTCCACCAACCCAAGTTAGTTCTTCATTTTAACAGAAAAATAAGCCACACATAGTGATTCTGTTGAATCCAAATGGCATCCAGTCATTTGCTCACCAGACTTCAGGCCTACAGAATTATAGTTCATTTTCATATTATAACATAAAGTACAAACTCTTACTTGCTAAGGGGTTAATCTGGCAAATTTATGTCTAACTTTAACACTGAAAATGATGAAAATCATGGGAGAAAGTCTATAAATTGGAAACCTAATAAACGTGTATGTATTATGTGAATAAAAACTGCTCTAGGCATTAAGGGTCTCAGGACAGATATACAAAATATAAAAGACCCAAAGGTGGGATGTAAACCCAAGAGAAGGATTCAAACACATGTGCCGGCTCCTATCTAATAGATAATCATCAGGATATAATCATGCCAGAATCTCTGGGGTCCAAAATACAAAAGGAATTTTTGATACAAAGATTTTACTTGAAAATCCAGATGTAGGAATCTAGAAATACTTCTGTATGATGCTGGATACCCAAGGGCAAAGGCAGTGCTTCTTCAGAACACACCACTGGATTTCTTTTTATTGCTTTATCATCTCATTCAGGGGCAAATGTTTAAAGCATATTTTGGAGGAAAGGCTCTAAGTTAAAATCTGCCTTTCTTTTCCTCTGAAAAAAGAAGTGGTGGGGAACTTGATGAATTAGTTTTAATATTCTTAGAATTAAATCAGTAATTTCAGCAGCACTGCTTTCAAATACAGCACTGGCTGTTGCTATGTATCTGACAGTCACACAAAAAGCCTCTATATAATTCAGGAGATTATCTTTGATTAAAGGACTCTTGCAATTACAAACCCATTGAACTGACAGAAGGAAACCCTGCACTAAGGGAGGAGTTTTGGCATGTTGGTGCAAAAAAGGCTTCTTAGGAAGCAGTCAGAGTATAAATAAAAGTATAAATGATAGTTCCCCAGTGTTTAATTTTAATAAAATACAGCAGAGTTAATCTGTCAAAACATCTCTCTCTCAACTTCCAGTTTGCTTGGAATTGTTGAGGCAAGACAAAAACAACAGGAACCACCAACCAGACAGGCGGGCATGAAAAGATCCTGAGGTCACAAGGCAACCAAATATTAAACACGCCTATGGAGATATTGAATGTAAAAGTTAACATATGGGAACTGTGAGATTTCAATAGTCCCTTATAAGTAAAATACTAAATATCCTTATTAAATGCAATTCGAACAATAAGTCATGATGATTAATGTACGGCACCTTGCAGTCTTCTGCTGTTTTACTGTTTGGCCTAAAAATGTCTCGATCAAGGTGAATTATGCTGCTCCATGTCATTCTACTGGATTTTTCTGTAAGGAGCTCAAGTAGAAAAATGTAAAAAGTAGGGGCTGAAGAAGAAAAAACATTTAAAACTCTAGGGAAGAGAGTACTCGAAAAGCTCAGAATTGTTGCTTTTTCTTTTAGCAAATGTTTCAAAAAGCTGGGAAAGTACAGAGGAAAAGCTGACCTATCCTGGAACGACACACAGGAAACACGATTTTCAAGTTTGGCACCACTTGACAACTACAGTATTTCCTTCCACAGAGGCCACTAAGTGCTGGCTTGAAATATTGAAAAACAAAGTACACACTTTCTCAAGTCACACATACAAATGTTGACTGGCACAGCCTTTCAGCACAGTTTTTCAGTTAAACTACAATATGTGATAGCAGCAATGGTGAACAATTCCACATAAACACCACAAATACACATCTGAAAAGCACCTATAACAACATGCAAAACCTCAACAGTGACATCACTGAATATTTCACAATGCATAGAAGTTGTAATGGTTTTTGGCAATTTTTTTTTTAACAAGTACTTTATAAAACAAAAATTCTTTAGTTATAAATGCTATTTAAAAAGTTGTAGTTTAATGGATTGTAGATATAAAAGTTCAGATAATCTGAGTGGATTAATACTAAACATGGACCTGCTACTTCATCCAGTATAAATAATCAATTATAAATTAATTTCTAGTGAAATTATAGTGGTATTTGATTTATAAAATCTAAGAATTAGAGAAAATAAAAATAAAAATCACTAAAATATTGTATGCACAATTACTGTTAGAATTCTGTATTGCTGATGTCTTCCTAATTCTTCTTACCACAAATAAATTATGCCAAAGTATTTTCAAAGCTCTCATTGAGATGAATGCATAATGGTAAAAATGCCAAGTCCAGTGGAATACCATGACAAACATTAGAAGCCTAGCAAAATTCAACATTTGGTAAAAAGACAAACAATACACTGTACCTTTAGAAAAATCCTAGAATTTGACCTTTTTTCCCCAACTATGATTTGGTGAATATAATTTATAAATTAAAAATTTATAAACATTCTTATAGTTATGCTTCAATTACTTTTTAGAAGAGAAAGCAAGACAAGAGAAAAACCTTGCCTCTCTACATCTTCCTGCTATAGGTTTCTTTCATTGGCTAGCATTGTTTCCCTTTCCTATCGCTAAATAAATTCACTTCAGAACTATCCAAACTATGTTGACAGAAATGTGATCCTCTTGACTGAGGATATATCCCAAATCTTCAAGTATGATTTTTAGAAACTTCCTATCAACTAAGAGGACATTGTAGATTGCATTCCAAACCAATTATATTCAACTATGTAGTTGAATATCCAAATGAACACCAAATTAAACAGAAGTTTACTTTTTAGTTCATAATCTATCATTAAAATTCAATCCCAGCAGCTCAGGAGGCTGAGGCAGGAGGATCAAGTGTTCAAAGCTGGCCTCAGCAACAGCAAGGCGCTAAACAATTCAGTGAGACTCTGTCTCTAAATAAAATACAAAACAGGGCTGGAGATGTGGCTCAGTGGTTGAGTGCTCCTGGTTCAATCCCTGGTACCAAAAAAAAAAAAAAAAAAAAAAAAAAAAGGAATTTCAAATACTTTAGGACCATTGGTAGTTTATTTCCTCTTCATAACTGAAAATTAAATATAAACGAGGTAGGCTGAGAGATATTTGTTAGAATAAAAGAAACTTATATGTAGAGATTATCCCAACATTTTACAATGAGAAATTGCTAAAACAAAGATATAACACTATACAATTAAAAGTGAAATTTCACATTCGAAAATAGCCTACTTGAAAACTGACAGCATCAATCTACTCCTAATAAAAATTTGAGGGCTTAAAAAATCAAAACTTGGAAAACAAGAAAAAGATACTCCTTTCTAATTCAAGGTTAACTTCCATGTAGGATTATTTTTCCTGTCTAAATACTCTATTATCCTTGTATTTATGTATAGATAAGAAGTGAGGATGCCTGGGAGCCAGTCCTGACTCTAACCCTAACAAGGTGTGAGCACCTGGGCATTCATCTCTTCTCTCTAGGGCTGTATCCTCCTCTGTAACAGAAGCGTAGATTAACATCTCTAATCTTACTTCTAGCCGGCATACCTGAAGGATACCTAATAGAGGTAGAAGCATGTAATTCAGTCTAGTGAACCTCAAAGAATTGAAAGCAGGAGCAGAGAACAGAATTCTGGCAGAATGTGCCCCACCCATACACCCCAGAGGACATGATACTCTTATTCTTTTCAGCATCAAAAACCACTGGGCTCTAGGATCTCTTGGGTTCTTTTCAGGACTAGTTTCTATGATTATTATTCAACAAAGACAATGGTTTACATTAATACTCTGACCCAATTAATATTCTAATCAAATTAGGGCTCTGACCTAATTAATAACTCTTGATTCTAATGGATAATGACATGGTATCACATAGTATACATAAAAACTCAATTTAATGTATTAAAATACTATCTCTTAAAAAGTAACACAAAGTTCAATACCAAATCAGGTGTTTTGCTCAGTTTAGAAGGCCCACAAGGTCAATTTACAAATAGGCTGGATTATGAGAAATTTTATCTCCCTTTTCTCTTTAGAAGAATGAAATCAGAGTTGTTGGTAGTTTCCCAATAGCACCCTCCTTTCTCCTGTTATATCACTAGAAATACATCAGCCATCAAAAGGATGATATCTGCTGTGTAATTCTCATCCCAGCTGTATTTGATGGTAAGGATCTCTAAAATTATCCTAGCTCTATCACTCTGCCTTATGAAAAGCTATATACTCACATAATCTCAGCTAGAGTCAAATGAGGAAAAAAAGCAATGTTTGAACACCATAAATTAAGGGAAAAACACTAGGGCTGGGTGCGATGGTGCACACGTGTAACCCAGGAGGGTGAAGCAGAGGGATCACAAGTTCAAGGCCAGCCTTGAAAACTCAGCAAAAGCCTGTCTCAAATTTTTTAATAAAAGGGCTGGGGATGTAGCTCAGTGGTAATGTGCTTGCCATTAATAATACACGGGAGGTTGTGGGTTCAACCACAGATCCATGGAAAAAAAAAGAGAAAAGGTGCCTTTGCCAGTTATCTATCTGCAAACATATCATATCGTAGTTGTGCAGAGATGTTATCTTGTGTAAAGAAATCCTATTTGAGAAATAATTATTAAACTTATTGCTAATTCTATAGTATTTATAACTACTTTGTTTTTGTTGTTTGTGGTGCTGGGGAACCCAGGGCCTCGAGCACATGTTCTACCACTGAACTATACCCCCATGACATTTTTAATAATTAGTATTCTTTAAAAAAAAATTGTTATTTTTATGTGATGCTGAGGATCAAACCCAGTGCCTCACATGTGCTAGGCAAGTGCTCTACCACTGAGCTATAACTCTAGCCCCCTGTGACTCCTTTTAAAAGGACCTTTGAAAAAAATATCCTACTGCAAAAAATTATCATTTAGTCTCCTTGATTTTTTTCCTCTAGGCTTAGAAATTTGTTTCCTGGATTATATGATAGTTTGTATTTACAGATGCTATGTATAACTTTATTTTGGCTAGAGACATGAAAATCAAAATACACCCTTCCTCTAATTAGATAAAGAAAACCAGTCAGAAATGGGCTGAGTAAAAATCAGAAGTGTTTCTCTCATATTAAATTGTGGATATAGTCAAACTAGAAAAAAATCTGAATGGGTTTATACTCTTATCTCTAATTCTGGGAATCATAAGTACAGTTATTTTTTTTCCCCAAGAAAAATAAAAAATCCCTTTAGGTAACTATTATCTCACATATGTAAATGAAGAAATTGGAGATGTCAAATGAATTGCCCATGTCACAGTTCTAGTAACTAGTAATATGTGTTACTAGTTCTGCTCTAGTAATCATAATTCATTAAAAACCAAAACCAACAAAATACTCTACTTAATACTGTTAATTTTCTGGCATCAAATTGGTAGGTGAGACCAACTTCCCTGGCAACCACTATTTAGCACCTGGTTGGTGACACTACCAACTTATGGGCCTAAGAGAGGTGCTTTCGCCTAGAACCTACCCCACCCCCTGTTTGAATTATAGGTATTCTCTTGAAATTGTGTTTTTGGCTTTATTTGGGGGTTAAAAAAAAAAAATTATAGTCACTTAAATACACCATTCTCTATGCACACTTAACTCCATGACAAAGTTAGATGTTCTTTAAAGAGTGACACAAACTTCTGTTCTTTACTAGTGGCCAAGCAGGAAAACAAACTCTGTTGAGGGTCCATCTCAAAATAAGTACAGTGATGGGACTTAAATAATACTGTGCTAATAAACATGCTAGGTGGTAGCACTGATCTTAATCAATTCAGAGTTAAATGGATAGTGATTTCATTATACCAGAGATCTCATTTACAATTTATCACTTCAGAGGGTCTACTATGGAAGCACAACAAATCACTTCTTGAACAAGTGGCTACAGCAGAAAAGCACAGGGTTTAATGGGATCTGGATCTAGTTTCAGATACTGATGCTCTTATGCATTAACTGTGACATGTGCAATCCATTTGACATCTCCAATTTCCTCATTTACATATATGAGACAATAGTTACCTAAAGTAATTTTTTGTGAGAATTAGGAAAAACAACTTAGAGAAGCACTGAGCACAAGGGCTCACTGTAAGTGTGTAATAAGTGAGTCTTTGATGAGAGATCTGTACACTCCTATGTACATGTGTACCTATGTGAATACCATGGATGGTAATAGAAATGGCTTTACCTTGATTTTAAAACAGGCTCTAAGGAACATTCCCCACATGATATTCAAAATGGTATTATAGGGAGGCGTTGGGGGGAGGAAAAAATAACAGAATGAATCAAACGCCATTACCCTATGTAAATGTATGATTACACAAATGGTATGCCTCTACTTCATGTACAGAGAAACAAGTTGTACCCCATTTGTTTACAATAAAAAAAAGCAGTATTATATATCATAAAGCAAAGCAACATACTCAATATGTAATGGACAAACTGCAGGAGTACAAAGTTAGGAAAAATATGCAAAACAGTATTATCAGAGAGGTTTTTACTAGGCTCTCAAAAATGAACCTTTCGTCACAGTGTCTTTTATAAATCCTCAGAGCAGAAACTATTTTATAAATCTCTGTACCACTCCCAGTGTCTAGATCTTTATCCAAAAAAATTCCAAAAAAAAAAAAAGTGACTATACATTTTCATCTCATTAAGTCACTGCTTTCATGGAATCTGGAAGCTAAGCCATAGGACTTAGACAAGTTAATGCCATCAAAGTTTCAGCTAACAATGATCTGAAAAACCAAAGAGATCTGATCTATGCCAGGAACTTTTCAGACTATTTGGTAGATGAGGCAGGGACTCAACATAGGGAAAGTGAATTAACATAGGGAAAATAAATATAAAATACTTTTAAGAGTTATATATATATATATTTATATATATATATTTAAGAGTTATATATATATTTATGAACTACCAGCCCTATTGGCCATAATAAATGGAATCTTAAGAATAAGGTGTCTTAGATAAATAACCTGGACATCTCTAGCCTTTTCAAATATCCTGACTTTTAAAAATTGCTTAATGGTTTTCAATAAACAGTCACTTAAATGAATACAGAAGCCTGAATTATGTAATACTGTCATCCAAATGGTGACGTAAAGGTTCAGTTTTTTTGTTAAAGATGATGCAAAACTTCCAGTCATATGAGGGGCATTGGAGAGTTTCTTGCATGATACTACACTGATCTTAAACGTGTAAATTTTGCAAAAATTGTTTTGTTTCTGTATGAATCAGGACTGCCCAAGGAAAGGCAGCACATTCAGTTGTATTGAACACCAGCTGTACTGCTGAATTTTTTCTACAGCACATATAAGATTTTGCCATCCATCTCTGCCACAGTGTGAAATATTTTTTTTTAAGTTAAAATTTCAAATAATAAAAATGGCATCTGGCTGTGTTATGTCCTCAGTATTGTTTAGATAAAAGTACAGGGGCTGGGGATGTAGCTCAGTAGCAGAGTGCTTACCTAGCATGTGGGAGGCCAAGTTTGATCCTCTGCAGAGCAGGAAAAAAAAGTGAGGTAGTTGCCGATTTTTTCCTAATTTACTCAAAGAAATACTATAATTTGGCTAACACTTCCACTAACCCAATCTTCAGAAAACAATTTTCTGAATCTAAATGTCACAATGTTCCTATTTGGTTTGAATTATCACTGCAAAATATAAATAAAAATAATTCACATTCTCAATTTAATTGTATTTGCCTAAATGAAAATGCAGTAGTATTAATAAGCAGGACACATTTTCATTTCACTACCTCAATAAACACAAATAAGGATTACAAATTTTCTAGTTCTGATTTTCCAGTGCATCCTGACTACCCTTCTTCTTTCAGGACAAACTTACTTTGCTATTAAAAACATATTGAGAGGCTGGGAGTGTAGTTCAGTGGTAGAGGGCTTGCCTACCAGCATGAGGCCCTGAGTTCTATCCTCAGCACCATAAAACAAACAACATCAATGACACATCAAGAATTTAGAAACTATGTCCACAAAAGGGTAAAACACAGTAACATTTTAAGTGTTTTATAGAAACCTTTTAAAAAAGAGAGGAAGCCCACATAAAAATAACCTTATTTAATAAAAAGAATTCCCTTACAGTAAGCTGTCTTGTGCACTTACAGACTAGTTCTAGAATGAGGAGAGCAGGAAGGGTTTGTATAGAGAACCAAGAAAGCGGTGCTGTTTAAAATGAACTGGGGTGGGGGCAGGGGACAGAGTGCGCTGCCATGAAAGCTCACTTAGCCTTCACAGATGGAAAGACACTGCCCCTGTCTATAGCTCAAATCACTGGAAACTAATTACAAACTGCTACTGGAAAAAGGTGGTGAGAAGTGACACACACTTCCTTGGCTATGATCTGGATGACTTATGATCTCACCATAAAACAGAGATAACTCATTTTCTTTTCCAAGTTGTTGGACAGGCTAAGGTAATATCCTCTCCCTTTCTTCTTTTTTCTACATGTACAAAAGAATGCTTCTTTTTTGAGGAAGTCATGAAAATGAAGTTAATCCCACTACACAAAGCCACAGCAGACTTCCCACTCTACCAAATGTGGGCCACAGCTTAGAGGAAGGGGTCTTTCTGTGCTTCTCACTTTGTAATGGAAAGAGCTGTCCAACCAGGGAAAGCTCAGTTCTGTGACAACTTAGCAAAGTAAATCAGAGGGAAATCTGTCCTGGTTGTACAATAAATTAGTACATAAAATGCCACCTACCTTCCTAGCTAAAGTAAAATATGAGGTTGCCTTGAAGAACAAATACTTCCCAATAGAATGCCCAGATCCAACCAACCAAGATTTGGAGGTGTGTTAATGATTATACAGGATAGGAACCTAGCTCACCTCTATTATGGTTCTAATGTCTACACTTATTTTTTGAAGCATCTTAACTAATAATTCATCACAGTCAGTTTTCAAATCTTGAAAACTAAAAACCTTAGAAAAACCATCAAAAATGTCTGGCTAAAATTATTACTATTATTGCAAGATATTACAGATAAATGCATTTATATTTACTGTAGAAGAAACTTCCACATTTTTAAGAATGCTTTGAATCTGCTAAACTTAGTAACAAAATATTTTTACTTAAAACAAGTGTCAATATTCCTTTGATCTCAACTGCAGTCAAGTAACCTCCCAAGGGAAAAGAGACTGAAGTTTAATACTTATAAATAATTCATGAGATTTGAGCTTTCAAGAGGATGAGGTTTTTGTTGTTGTCTTGACTAGTATTTTTAGATTTTTGTTAAGACTTCTGTTCTCTACCTTCTTTTCATGCTTGATATATAATCTAATGTCTGGGATAATTTTCAAAGTTTTGGTAGTTCTAAATTTCTTGTAAATCTCATAATCAAACTTCATTTACATTAATTTCTTAGAGTTAAAAAAAATTCTATCTGGGTTCAAGCACACCAGTAAAACATGAGCTATATAACAGTCTTTTTTTTTTTTTGCCACAAGATTAGACTTTGCATATTATTTAAAAATTATGTATCTTCCAAAAAGAATGGCACCTTTATTCCTCCTTCTACTCCCTTTTTCCCTAAAGAAAAGTTGTTAGATAAACATATGCATTTTCATACACTGCAAAAAAATGAGGCACAGGAGCTAAAATTCTAATTTAAGTAAAAAAAGAATGGATAAATACTTTGATGTCAGGTTTATACCACTCATATTCTGTCTGGCTGAATACCATATTATGTGAGCAGTAAAGTTAGTGTTGTCTCCTCCATGATCAATACAGAATTTTAAAAATTAAAAAAATAAAGTCATCTCTGAAGGAGACTAATAGAAGTGAGAGGTGTGTAAGAAGGTAAATCAGGAGTTGAGGACACAGTGTCTATGATGACTCTGTTTCTTTTCTAACAGGTTTTTAAAAACGGAATTCTTTCTCTGCTCAGTGTTGCCTGAGAACCACTATGGTTTTGTAAGGTCTGTAACAGTAATTATATATAATCATCCACAAGTACATTTATTTGTCTTAAGCCTATAAATACTATGTTAGGAATACTAAACTATCTCCATTGGCTTATTTGTAAAAAGAAAAATATATTATATATTTATATTTATATAAAGTTAACACTGAGGGCAGAGGAAAGGGAATGAAAAGCAGTGTATCATCAGTCTCTTGGGACACAGAAACCAAATTGGGGTCTTGAGGCCACCTGGGTCAAGCAGTGTCTGAGGAAGAGTCATAGGAGGCAGAGACGATGAAATTGCCGCTGTTGGAGTGCCCAGCCACTGACTGGGCAGCCTGCTGGCTGAGGTTGTTACAGATAAGCACCAGCTGGTTGCTCTGGGCCTCAGATAAGGTGCTGCAGCTTTGATACACACTGAAGTTGGTTTTCCGGCCCGGGATGTTGCCCTTCTCACACATGGTCTTCACCATCTTGGCCAGCTTGTTCTTGCCAAGAGCCTGGCAGTTGTACCAATGCAGAGCCGCCAAGTTTACAACTGGCTTGATTGACAAGTAGAAAGGGGCATCCTCATAGCGCATGGCAGGGGGCCGCCGCTGGGCATACTCTTTATAGTCCTGTACAGGGCAGGTCTGTGGGGCATGCTGGGTGGCATACACACGTGAATCTGTCCCCCCTCTCTTGGTTTTGGCATTCAGATCACCAGTGTCTTGACCCATCCACTCCAAGTACTCCAGTCCGGTTTCTGTTACTCGGAGTCGAATATCACCCCATTTCAAGGTAGATCCATGGAAGCCTGTGCAGTGACCAAAAGCTTTTGTGTTATTAAGCCAGACAAGGTTGAGCAGACCCTCAGGGTTATATCGGCTTAGCAGACCTCTCTTCCGCAGGATAAGCTCATCAGCAAAGGTAAGCTTCATGGACTTGTGTGGTTTATTTCCTTTTCCTTTGCAGCGAAGTTCAATCTGCTTCTGTTTGAGGGCCTCTTGGGAACGCTTGAATTCCTTATCCCTGGTGATACTGTAGCCATACCTGTGTTCTTTTAGGTATCGTTCCAGCCCACACTGGTAATTCGCCAAGCTGTTGGGTTCATACTCAGACCCATCCTTCTGCCTCGCATCAACAAAGAAAGAGGCAAGGTAGGCATCCAACTCCTTGCAAGGAATGACATAAATCTCTCTTGTTTCAGAAGGGTACTTGGAGATGAGGAACTCACGGAAATTGCGGAGCGCAGTCTGTGTGCTCCGGATGGTTTTCTCATTCTGCTCCCTGCTGAGCTCAGCTGCTCTTTCATCCTGGTCTGCAACAAATTGGGGAGGGGAGGGATAGAGAGGGTGTTGATGAGTTCAGACAATGCACTTTCTACTCTGAAATAAAGTTTCCTTTTATAATGAAAAGGGAAAAGAAGGAATCAATTGTAGAGAGATCACTGATAAAACACTATTTACATGCCTGTCACATTATAAAAGCCAACTTCAGTTTCACAAATGTACTAGAGTATGGCCCATTACAAAGTGAATTTCTTACGTCACTGGCACAGTTGTGTGTGAAGGTTTGTGGCAAGAGTGAGATTACAGGTAGCCTTCCTTTTGGGAAAAACAGGGAACAGAAATGTGCTATTTATCCTATGCAGTATGTGTGGGCCTCATGAGAACTGATCCATTCATTCTGATGATTATCATTTCATTTGTGAAACCAGAGATTATACTGGTTCCTTTTTACTGAATTAAACTAAAATACCTGAATTTGGTATTTTAACACATCACTAGAAATCTGTATTTAAAAATGACTTAAGGGGCTGGGGAGATAGCTCAGTCGGTAGAGTGCTTGCCTTGTAAGCATAAGGCCCTGGGTTTGATCCCCAGCACCCAAAAAAAAAAAAAAAAAAAAAAAAAAAAAAAAAAAAAAAAAGACTTAATATTTTTTTTAGGGCATTTGATACTTGCTCTTCTATAGCAATTCAGGTAAATGTAAACTGCAGGGCAGTTTATAATGAGTGATAAAAAACATTTAGTTTGGAGGAAAGCTTCATGACTATAAGGGAAGGAGAATAAAATAAGAATTAGACTCCTGGGGGCTATGGTTGTAGTTCAGTGGTAGAGCACTTGCTTAGCATGTTTGAGGCACTGGGTTTGATCCTCAGCACCACATAAAAATAAATGTGTCCATCTACCAAAAAAGAAAAGAAAAAGAATTAGGCTATTATTATTTATTAAATGTTTTACACTCTGCCTAAGGACTTGAAGTGCCTCTGTTTAAATCGTCCATGATAAAGTAATGTTATTCAAGAGCAGCAGTCTTTGCGCTCTACTGTGCTTCAAAATCACTGAAGATGCTCTATCCGGTGCAGACTGGCAGGTGGCAGGCCTAGGGCTCTGCATTTGAGCCAGCACCTCCACACTCACGATGAGGTTCCAGAGACCACACTTTGAGTTCTAGTATCTGTGCTCTTTGTAGGAAACCCTACTCTATTTTATCTAGATTATTTTTTTTTTCTTTTTGACATGGCTAAATTCAAAGATATCATTTGAGTAACATTAAATTTAAAATCATATTATTTTAAAATAATTCTATGGTAATTCTGGGGCTGAGAAGATAGCTCAGTCGGTAGAGTGCTTTGCCTTGTAAGCACAAGGCCCTGGGTTCGATCCCCAGCACCCAAAAAAAAAAAAAAAAAAAAAAAAAAAAAATCTAAGGTAATTCTATAAGAAAGAATTGCCAAAATCCACATAACTTTGTAAATGAAACTCAAATTCACTAGTTAGATATTTATAAAGGCACATTTTTGAGATCACATTTCCAATATTCATATATACAAAAGCATTTTTGCTTCAATGAACATGTTTCAGTTATGCTATTTTTTCCAGTTGAAATTATTTATATATCAACAATAAAGATGTTTATCTTTCCATCAAAAACATGAAAGCCACAGGTTGGATGTAGCCTTTTACCAGCTGGCTTCTTTGACTATTTACATGTAAAGTCAAAGGGGCCAGCACGTTGTTTATTTTGGCTCTCTGTTCAAATATATATCACGGCAGTCTTCAAATGTCAAGCAAAGACTTTCTAAGAAATAAACATTCACAGACAACTTTAGGGAAAAATTTTCCAGTTCCTCAATTTTCACATGGGATCTTTTCTAAAACTTAAGTATCTAGGAAGGAGACTGAGTTTGAGCTTGTTGCCATTGCCAACCTAAATCTACTATGCTCTGGCGTATAAAAGGCTTTTGAGAAGCCAACAAAATTAATACATCAATGATTAAACTGCTAACTTTTCCTGTTCTTCTCTGCTTTATACAGATTCTGATATGGGTGAAATCTGCCATTAGAAATGGGGTTTGCAGCCTGAACTGAGGTGCTCTGAATTCAGGACATCTGAAGGGCTATAGGATAGGCAGGCTAGAACTGGAATATTCTACACAACTACCAAATGTTCAGTATAATGAAGAGGTTTAAATAAAACTTATTTCAGATTTAGTGTGCTTTAATTCACAAAGTACTTAATAACTATTACCAAATCTTATGAGGTACTGACTCTACTTAAAGTCAATTCTTATTTTCATTTAATAAAACATTTAATAATTTTGACTTCCTTTTTTACAAAAATAAATGTAATGTTAAAAAATCTTTGGGTGTCAATTTAAAAATGAGTGGTATATAATTTTTTCCAAGTTCTCTTAACGGGTATATGAGTATAAGTGTCTTAAGTCTGTTGGACATAATTACACAGTATTGGTGGGTGGACTACGGAAGGGGCTGGAGTGCTATCTTGGGCATATCACTGTGACAGTGCCCAGGTGAGGCAGCCAGCTCTCCCACTTCTGTCTCTTCCATATTTACTGCACTGAACCAACCCACTCAGAGTTGATTAACACATTCATACCTCTTCTACTCATCCTTAGCCTGTTTTGTGTGTGTGTGTGTGTGTGTGTGTGTGTGTGTGTTTGTGGTACTGGAGATTGAACACAGGGCTTTGTGTATACAAGGAAAGCACTCTACCAACTGAACTATATCCCAACCCTAGCCTAGCCTTTTTGTAAACACTTTCCCTCCTTTCTCCTGGGACTCAATTGTATTAAGAAATGTTATACTGCCTTAGTCTTTCCTAAGAGCTTGGAATGCATGAGAGGCTGGAAGGGCAAAGACACCCTATTCATTTTACATGAATAAGGGAAAGGAAATGTTTTAAAAACCAAGTAAAAGTGTATGTTTTTCAGCTAATAGCAAAATCAAATAAAGCCAGAGAAAATCGATAATAGAGAACTATTACCATTATCCTGCATGTATCTCTATTTTAAGAAAAATCTTCTGATCCATTCCTTTTAAAAACTTTTTATTGGGTATAATGTACACATAATACAGCAGACTAGTCATTAAGAGCATGTGATTTGCTTTCACAAATAGAATACACCTGTGAATTCAGTAACTGAATCAAGAAAGAACATCACCAGCATCCCAGAAGTCTTTTATTCTTCAGTCATTCCCTTGCACAAAGAAAATGGCTATTCTGACTTGAAACATCATAGGTTTGTTTGGACTATTACCATAACACATGCGAATGGAATCTTAGGAGGCTTCTTTTGCCCAATCTTGTACTTGTGAGCTTCACTCACACTGCTGTGTATCTGTAGGCAATATATATTCATTGTGGTGTAACGTTCCATTGTGTGAATTTATCACCATTTATTTCCCATGCTATCTGACATTATGTTCTATTAATTTTCAGTTTGGGGCTTATTTCTAATAAAACTGCTATGAACGTTCTGGTAGGTATGTTTTGGTGATCATGTGCATGCATTTCTTTTGGGGTCTATTTAGAAGCAGAAATTCTGAGTCATAAGCGTTAACATCCTCAGCCTTAGCAGTTACCAACAACCAATATTCCACAGTGGCTGTGCCAGTTTACTTTCCCCACCATGACTGTGTGAGTTCAGATTGCTCCACATCTTCAACAATGCTAAGAAATGTCAGTATTTTTATTTTAGCCATTTTGGTGGGTGTGTAGTGGTACTGCATTGTGGATTAAATTTTCATTTCCCTGATGACTAATGATGTTGAACACATCTTCATGTTTACTGGCCTTTGGATATCCTTTTATGTGAAGTAAGTGCCTGTTCAAGTTTTTTGCCCATTTTTCTATTAGATTGCTCTTTTCTTATTGTTTGGATATCAGCCTTTGTCAGATAGGTTTTTCAAATATCTTCTGTCAGTTTGTGTCTTGCCTTTTTATTTTGTATCTTTTAACGAACAAGAGTTCTTAATGTAGACCAAATTGTCAGGATACACACACACACACACACACACACACTTTTCCCCTTTATGATTCTTATTTTTTGTGTTCTGCTTAGGAAATCTTTCTTATTCCAAGGTCATGGAAGATCTTCAATTTCTTCCAAAAGCTTTAGCTGTTTTACTTTACATATTTTGATTTGCTGTCCATCTAGAAGTAATTTTTACATTTCAATCTGCCATTCACTAGAATACCACCTACATGTTCTTAGAAATTAAGATTATTTTTTAAAAACATGGACCATGATTAATTTGATTTTAATTAATGAATATTCAACCTCCAGCACCAACAAATAAGCAAATGGGCAATATAAGCTTCCAGTACAGTAGTCTAAAAGGGACAAATGGGTACAGAGTGGAAGTAAGTCATCCTCCCAGATTAACTTTCTGTTACTGTTTCCCTCTGCAATCAATATTACCAACCGATTGGGTACAATTTTTAGGCTCATTGTTTTCTTTCAAGATAGGGAAATAAATATACTATACATCCTATTTTATACCCTGCTTTTACCATTAGCAATGTATTAGAGATAACTCCACAGTATTTTACATGGATATACCATAATACATTCTTCTAACTTCTTAATTCCCTGCAGTGGTGCCATGTGCATTATTTTCATCAGTTGCTATTACAAACAATGTTGTATACACACAGCCGCCATGTGTGTGTACATATGTATACAGAATGAATTTCTAAAAGTACAACTGCTATATTGTTATTTCTTCTTCTTCTTTTTTTTTTTTTTTTGCGGTGCTGGGGATCGAACCCAAGGCCTTGTGCTTGCAAGGCGAGTACTTTACCAACTGAGCTATCTCCCCAGCCCACTATATTGTTATTTCACTGCAATTTATGCTCTCATAAGATATGAGTGCTAGTTTAATCACTTCTCCAGTTATAATGCATACCAAATTTTTTTATACTTGCTTATTTAATTGATGAACAATTCCATGATTTTATTTTCCATTTATTTTTATAAGTGAGATTTAATATTTTTCAAACATTTATTAACCCTTGATTTTTCTCATTTTTTCTGAATTATTTTTGTCCTATCCATTTTCTTTTATTATATTGATTTATAGGAACTCAACTAAATTTAGAAATTTTTATATTTACAAACAGAAAATTGTATATAGCCTTAATTCTTAATATTTATTAACATATTAGCCTTATATTTTGAATAGTGTATTTAGCCCTTTTTCTGTAATACATATATAAAAATCAATATACGTGCATCATTATATATATAAATGCATAAATGGAGAATGTCTAAAACCATGTTACCATGTTAAATAACAGTGATTGTTGTTGCTCATTACTGATACAGTGAAAAAAAGTCTCCTAGAATTTTCTCTTTACAGAAAAATGTTAACTTTGAGGTTAAATGACACACATAGATTGACAGAGATCTACTTAAGACTTGTTAAAGAGTTATCTTCCAATTCATATTTTGGTGGTTTTTTTTTTTTTTTTTAAATCTAGGATTTGTGTTAAATTTTATCAAATGGGTTTCCAGCACCTGCAAACATGATGATATTATGTTTCTTTTGTGAAATTAAAAGATTTCCTACTGTGGAAGCAAAATTCCATGCCTGTTATGAATCCCACTTGGTCCACCAGTTCTTCAGAAGTGACAGGTAATTTTGCCCCTTGGTATGCATCATCACTTCAGTGGAAAATGGAGGTCTCTTACATCCATCATGTCTTGATGTCATATCCATATCCCCATCTGATTACTACATTCAGCAGTCCTTCTTTATATGAAATTTTGGGTTACAGAAAAGTTCTAGCTTTATTTAAGGAAAGGTTTGTTTCTATTTCTCTTTAAGGTGATTTCAAAGAGAAGTGGTGGGGTAAGACATTTTTGCTATTTTGCTTAAAGATAGAATTGCTGAATGCTTTGTGATCACATAAAATTTGCTCTATGAAAAAGGGTTAAATTCCTGAAGATTTTGACATTTACCAATAACTTAGTAGTCAAAACTTCATTAGAATTTTGTTTGAAGGAATGTACAGGGTAAGAAATAATTTTTGTGTTAAATAGCTTTGTTGCTTACCTAATGCTGGTGGATAAAGAAATTTTCAATAAACCAAATAAGATACACTATAAAGGCAAGTCAGTTTTTTGAAGTATGTTTATAGTTCAGTAGGCAAACCAAATGAGTCACTGTTTGGGGAAAAAAATGCATTATTATATTACATTAAATATAGGGAAATTTTAAAAACAATATGGGTGAAATACCAAAGGCCTAGAAAACTGGAAGGATACAACACAGCCAGACCTAGAATGTAACTTCAGATCTTAGGATCTGCTCACAAATCTGCTCTTCCACCCAGTCAATGTCTCCTCAGCCACTCTCATATGACAAAACCTGAAACCCTGGCAACACCCTTGATACTTGTTCTCTCCCCTCTAAGTCTAACCCATTTAGGCATGTTCACTGAGCAAGTGATCGAGGTCAGGAATTGAGTGAACAGTAACACAAATAAGTAAATTTTAGACGAATGGCACAAGTGCTGTCAAGAAAAATAGCAGGGTGTTATAAGAGAGAATCAATGACTCATTTAAGAAGGGTGCTTCTCAAAAGACCTAAGAAAGAGAAGCCAGTCATGCAAATGGGAAGGGGGAACAGAGGAGGGGCCAGAACATGGGAAACTCTTTTTTTTTTTTTTTTTGCAGTACTGGGGATCGAACTCAGGGCCTTGTGCTTGCAAAAGCAAGCACTCTACCAGCTGAGCTATCTCCCCAGCCCGGAAATTCTTGAAATCAAGACAAAATTTGAGAAAATGAAAGGAATAACAGTGTAACTGGAGCAAAGTGGTCAAGACTAAGAGTGACGTGAGGAAAAAGTTTGAAAGTCCATGGGACCACATCACACAGGGCATTATGATCTTGTATTTTATCCTAAAAAAACTAGTTTGTAGAAAACAACATGGTCAGATTTTCATGCTGTTATCATAACAACATCTCTTTCTATGCTAAGAAACTTTCAGTAAACTGTCTTACACAGTGGGGCTTTTTCTAGAAATGGAGCACAAGGGCTGAGTTCATGTCTGGATGACCTGGTACACAATATTCCCAGACAACAAAATGATCCTTAGCTTGGCTACCTCAGTGAAGGCAGGTGGACAGGGCCATAGGGAACTAGGGCTACCCAAGCCTACCTGACACCCCTCCTCAAATAAAGGAAAGGTATCAGAGTTTTTAAACATTGTGGGATAGAGGTTTGAGGGATCTTATCTAAATCTTAAAGGCCAAGAGACATCTGCTAATAAATGGATTACACTCACACTGTCTTTTCCATATTATTACGTATCTTTTCATTCTGCCTCACTCTTGTTAGAATGTGACCTCCTCAAAAGGAAAGGAATGCTTAGAGGTGGCCTTAGTAAACTTCTTAAACAGTGTTTCTACACTGATATAGGTAGGACCCTGCCCCAGTAAGTCAATTATTTTTTATGTACATGTCATCTGTGAATCCCAGGTAACCGGCCTATGTCCTAGCACATCAGAGCTACCCAATGAATACATAAAGACCAACTTAATAAATGTACGGACTGCTGACAATTTCAAATCTACAGATACTCAACATGTATTTCAAATAACTGAACATCCCAAGCATCGACCTGAGTATGGAAAGGAAGAACTTCTGGATGTGCTTATTAGCTTTCAAAATAGATTTTAAAAATGTTTCTTTCCTCTAGAACTTACACTGTACATGATGGCTGAGATTTTAGTGGTCCTTGCTGTCACTCTATCACAGTATGGCTCCAGTTATAAGTAGGGAGGGTGGATGAATTCTGTGTAGAAGGAATGGGTGACTTTACCTCTTCAAATGAATGGTCACTTACTTCTTGACTGTACCATTTACGACGGTCATGTTACTTATCACTTACTCTGCTTCTCAAAAGCAGTGTCCATTCTGTAAAACCCAGGACAGCGAAGTACGCTTTCAGTAAATGTAGCCATCAGACTGAAAGGTTTTTCAATTATTGACTTCCAAGAGATCTGTGTGACCTGGAGATAGGTTGCAGAAAAGCCTTTGCATTGGCTCAGGAATACTTCCAACAGTTGGATTCAAGTTTTTATGCAGCAGCTTTTCTGTACTTATTTACACTGTCTCTATGCCTCATTAATCCAATTATTTCCTCCCTTGTTAGGAGATGGCATGGAAAAACACATAATTAGTGCAGTATCTTATGTTCTCATTTAATTTGAGGAGATTTATGTTAGATTTAAATTCAGATCCATTTGCTTCTATTGCTGCAGTATCCAATTTAAAATAAAAATGAACTTAGCTATCACATCCCTATGTGATTTTATTAAAGTAATACATCTGAAGCAATAAGAAACATTCCCTGATGTTTAACTTCTCCTTTATTATTTTCATTTCAAAGCAGAGTATTTTGTCTCACTTTTTGCTTGGCAGATAAGAGAAATGATGTTCAAATTTCTTTATAAATCAGTGAATGATAAATCCATGAATGTATTTTAAATTTGCAAAGCAAAACTAAATCTGGTGAGATTTATTTTTATAAAGTTGAGGTTGGAATTATTTAATCCACACTTGTGAGTCCCCACCATGCCCCTAGCATTTTAAGAAGAACTGTGATGTGCAGCAAAAAGTAAGTTCCTGATGGTTACGAAAATCACATCACAGCTAGAGAGATGACTAACTCACAATACACAGCACTGTGCAATTAGGTACTGAGTTTATGACACAGGCTCTAGGTCCTACAGGAATTCAGAAAGAAGAAAGTGAGAAGTCAAACAGAGCTGAAGTTGTACAGGAGTGCTAATCCACAGGTTGAGACTTGTGGATGGTTTTAATGGTTGGGTACCATTTAGTTAAACAGAATAGGAGGGTAAGGGCATCCCTGGAAGAAACTGAGCAAAGAGAAAGTCTGACCTGTGTTCATGAGGACTATAAAAACACCAATCCTGGTTTTAGAGTAGGAGGGGACAGGTTGCAGAAGGGAGTAAAGCCAGACCAGCGGGGTGGCCACATGGAAGGCCTTCTATGGAAATTGCAAATGTGTACAGAGAAGAGATTGACAATGTTAAATGCAAAGAACCTTCAAATGCCAAAAATTTAACAGAATTGTTTTTTTAAAAAAATAAAATACCCATTTCTCTACCTCTGACATCCCTCATTCCTCCTTTACTGTTATTTTCTTCCATAAATCTATCACCACCTGACAGATGACATATTTGTTTGTTTTGCATCTGTGTCCTTCACTGGACTGTTTATAAGAAGCAGGACTTCAGAGCTTTATTCCCAGGTCTGGAAAAGCACTTGAGAAGTAGTAGTGTTCAACAGATAATAGCTGATGTGATTAACATCTAAGCTCAAAGTTACTGAGATAACTCTCTGTGTGTAATTGCCCAGTTCACAACCATACTGACTGCATTTAGAAAAAACCAAAAACAAAAAAAGAGTGGCATAGAATTAATTTGGGACTCATAATCAGCACTATATATGGTTATGTTATCCTTGATAGAACTGTTTACAATCAGCTGTGATCAAGGCTGGTGTGGTGTGGACATCTATAATAATGGTATGAAATGACTTAAAAGGCCCTGGAAGCTTTTTCCAGAGCTAGATCCTTAGGAAGTAAATGTCCACCAGCTATCACACATATTGCCAAGATAATAACTTTATGTTACAATCAGGATAAGGGGAAAACAAACAATACTTTAACCAAAGAGCACAACAAAATGAATATTTCCATAAAAATCGAAGCATAGCTCTCTTTCCCTAACCCCAATCTCCACTTTAAAAAAGAAATACACAGATACTGTTGTGTTGTCTACTAGGTACTTACTTTTATCACAGACATATTCCTTTGAGAGAAATCAATTTTCTTATGACTTTCTATGTTGAAGGAAAACTATGTTGGTATGTTAGAAAATATGATCCTTGTTTGGTGATCTTAGGAAATAGGCCACCTTCAATTTTATTTGTTACGAAAATCATATTTGCCAACATTCACGTTTCATATTTGAAAATTGCAATAACACTTAATTTCTGCAATTTGTTGGGGGGGGAAATTATATTAAGTAAATTAAGTAATTATATTAAGTAAATTATATTTACTTTAAAAGGAGAAAATAAATTGTGATAACCTTGTTAACATAAAATGTATTAAAAGTCAGTATCTTTTCTCTCCTTAAAACACCTAACTCCTTGCACATTTTTATGCTTTCTCTTAGAATTTTAAAATCCGGCTATTTTCTAGGACTGTTAACATCATTAATTGAAGCCAGACATGTAGGCTGTTGAAGCTATCTGACCAGCAAATTATTTTTATGCTCAGTTAATCTTTTCCAATAGTAGGAATAAAATACATTTATCACATACACATTCAGGAACACTAAAATTTAGAATAGTACCAGCTAGTACAGTATGATTTTTGATAGTATTTTTCACTGAAGCAGAAATCACTTACATAAACATCAGTCATTTGTTCGTTTTTCTTGGATGTATGCTATGTGACTCCAGAGCCTCTGGAGAAATTTCTCCTTAATGAAAATTTAAAAAATAGAAGTCAGAGCACAAAATATACTTGTATTTATTAAACCACTACAAGATTGGGGAAAGGCTTACTTTCTATCTTATCCATGCCACCTGTTGTCTCTACACATGCATTAAATCAGCGGAAGGAGCAAGGTTGGGATGACACATCATATGCACAAAGAAGACAAAGCACTGACTTTGCAGATCCTCACAACAGGGAATTAATTTAAAGTCAACAGGGTGCAGGAATCTGCATTTTTAGCAAGCTCTATATGGTTCTAATAGTAGGTGTGGTCTACAAGGCCATGCTTTGAGGAAGAGTTCTCCCTCTCTTCCCTAGAAGGCCCTGATAATGACTCTTCTTCCCTCTAATAAGCCTTAGCCTGAGCCCTGTCTCAGTTACAGTACCTGCTATGCTACTGAACAAACAACAGGTTTCCTTTTCTGAAAATTTTCATTTCTCAGGCAGAACAGTTGCTGAAAACAATAGTTATTTCAGTGATTTCTATTTAATAAAAAATATTATCAAAAATCATACTGAACATGGGCTGGGGATATAGCTTAGTTGGCAGAGTGCTTGCCTAGCATGCATAATTCCCTGGGTTCAATGACCAGCACACCACACACACACACACACACACACACACACACACACACACCAAAAAACAACAACAAAAAAACATACTGAACTGACCAGTAGTATGGTTAGACAAAATAATGGTTGAATTATTTTCCTAGAAACCAAGTAGATAAAGACCTTTTACTTTGTAACTTCTCTGAAATCATCCTTAAATTCAACACTGTTTCTCTAATCGCAAAAGATCATTTTGAAGTCTTAAGTTGACCCTTTTCACCTGACATAGGTAGTGTGGCCAATGGCTAATGGCTCTAGCTTTGCCAATAAGAATTCCTAGTTTCAAATTCCAGTAACGCCATTTACCAGCTATATAAATCCATGTATGTTTTTTAGTCTAAATTTTGTCACTGTTGTTTTTTCCAATTGTAAAATGGGTATAAGTGCACGTTTCTCTTAAAAGTTATATGAGGATTGAATAAGATGGAAAATAAGCCACTTAGCTCTATGCCAGACACACAAATCACCAAGTTCAACCCAACATACTGCTGCTTAAAAAATGTGATCCAAATTCACTAAATCAGTCTTTCCAACTCACCTGAGCTCTTCCTCTACTGATGACTTAATTTGTAGCAAACATTTGCTAATTCTACCCAGCCAGATTCTATAAAGGTCACCAATGTCAGGCATTCATGCATAAATGAATATTCTGTCACAGACATATGTGAACAACTGAAGTTAATATCTATATCTAAAACAGCTCTTCAGAGATCTCCACTCTACCAGACTGAGCATCTTATGGACTGATAAGCTTACTGTGTTGCTGTAAGGGGCACTGTGACTGTGTAAATTCAGTGCAGAATTAAACAAGGGTATAGTCATGGACTTCTCTCTCCTAGGACTGCTGCTTTTTTGAATTATATTAAGAAAATAAGACAGAAAAGGGCAATCATTTGGCAGGGGTGAAAATAAACTAGATAGAACTCCTTAATCTAGAAGTTAATTCTAAGTCACAGAAAAGAAATTAAGCATTCTGCACCAAAGTAAAGGACAAAGAAGAGTAGAACAAGAGAATAAATATTGTACTATATTAATCACAATAAGATGCATTGTTGTCTTGGCCAAAATATATTCTTAAATCAACTTTAGAATGTTGCTGCATTTGCAGGCTTAGCAGCATGAAACCCATATGACGGTAATTAATGTAATAAATCATCTTGTGGACTTTTCTACACAATCTGACAGTACTCCTTGATATATTGCTTATTAGAGACTGTAGAAATTTCTCCTCCACTTTTTTTTTTTTATTATACTGTCAGAGACACTGAATCAAGACTACCTTCTTCTGATGTGTCTGAAATATCTGCTATTGGTATAATACATAAAATATACAGTGAGCTGCTGCCATCAGGTTTTGATATTTAAGACATCGTATGTGATTTCCAAAAAGAATCCTGCTTTTTAACTCTCGCATGACTTAAAAGTTAGTAGCAAAAGATACAATAAGTTCTGAGATGTGACATTTACATTTTCCAGTTTCAGTAAATAAAGCCACAGTTTTACACATGTACTCCTCGTAGTTCACTCTTTATTTTACATGTATATACATATGTATATATATATAATTGTCAATGGACCTTTATTTTATTTTTTTATATGCAGTGTTGAGAACTGAATCCAGTGCTTCTCACATGCTAGGCAAGCACTCTACCACTGAGCCACAACCCAAGTCCCTCTTTCTTAGTTCATTCTTTAATGATTCCATTATAGCGAAAAATATTTTACTTATCTTTTTGGGGGGGCAGAGCACCAGGGATTAAACTCAGGGGCACTTGATCACTGAGCCACATCCCAGCCCTATTTCGTATTTTATTTAGAGACAGGGTTTCATTGAGTTGCTTAGTGCCTCACTTTTGCTGAGGCTGGTTTTGAACTCACCATCTTCCTGCCCTAGTCTCCTGAGCTGCTGGGATTATAGGCATGTGCCACCACATCTGGTACAAAGAATATTTTTATCTATCTATCTATCTACCTATTTATTTTGTGGTGCTGGGGACTGAACTCAGGGCGTTGAGCATGGAAGCACTCTACCAACTGAGCTATATCCCCAGCCTCCAAATAATATTTTAAACAGACCTTACTTCATCCACTCCTTCATCAAAAAACAGATGATTCACATGAGGCAAAAGTTTTTTTTAAAAAATGTATTTTTCTCTTAATAAAATTTGATTAGTTTTATCATAAAATAATATATATTTAACATAATTGCCCCCCCCCAAAAAAACAACGGGTACCTAGAAGGTAAAAAACTAAGTCCATCATCCAAAAATTGGGTAAATTTTGGTATGTATCTTTCTAATTTAAACATTCCCCCTTCAGGGCTGGCAATCAAACCCAGGGTCTCATGTAGGCTAGGCAAGCATTCTAACACTGAGCAAAACTCTGTTCCCAATTTAAAATGTTAATTAAAAATACTACTCTTACCAGTGCAGTGGCACACTCCTGTAATCCCAGTAGTTCGGGAGGCTGAGGCATGAGGATATCAATTTCAAAACCAACTCAGCAACTTAGCAAGGACCTACACAACTTAGTGAGATCCCGTCTATAAATAAAACAAAAAAGGCTGGAGATGTGGCTCAGTGTTTGAGTACTCCTGGGTTCAATCCCAGGAGTGTGTGTATAAATATACAGACATATATGATTTTATATATATATGTGTGTATATGTATGTATATATATATATATATATGTGTGTGTGTGTGTGTGTATATATATATATATAAAATCTTTAATCACCAAGAGTTTAGTCCATTCTGTCCTAACTATGCCCTTCAATCTTCTTATTTTTCTCCAAAAATATTGCCTTATCATATTTTTAAAGGAAAAACTGTTAATACAGTTTGAAGAAGTTACTATTTTTGGCTTTTTTGTCTAATAGGAACCTTGATTCAGTGCTCTGACTTGGGGCTAATTTGCCAAATGAGGTAGTTCCATCATGACCTCTCTGGGCAGCGTTGGTTTGGGAAGACAGAAAACAGGCTTTCCCCAAGACTCACAGGGATGAAAAGAGGTCAAAAAAACCAAATGGGGGCCTGAAGATATAGCTCAGTTGGTAGAGTGCTTGCCTCAAAGGCACAAGGCCCTGGGTTCAATCCACAGCATCGCAAAAAAAAAAAAAAAAAAAAACCCACAAAACCAAATGGGCTCCCGGAATGCAATGAGAACAATGAAAGAGAGAGGGATGTAAAGGATTCTACGTGCAGGCTGAGCTGATGGCGATTTCTAACCATGATTCTGATCCTGACAGTGGCTTGGAGGCAGAGACCACCCTCCCTTGATCTTCCAAAGCCTTGAAGACAAAGGGAACAACTGGAGGATGGGCCTTGGGGTATCTAAGGGCACAAGTGTGTGACAGCCACCCCCATGGAATTCAGCAGGGATCACAAAGTTCTAGCCTCAGTTTGTCCTCAGACCAACAAGCACGGCATGGGGCTTGGGAGGCTTCAGTCTTAAGAGAGAAGGGCAGGGTTGCAAGTCTGTCTTCTTGGCCTGGAAATATTTGATCTGGGCCATCTAGATCACCCTTCTGGAATCACCAGCTCTCTCCTTAGTGGACAGGAGAGTGGGTGGGAGGTGGCTTAACCTGGCAGGAGCCACCACCTCTTCTCTACTTGACACACAGCCCCTCTCCTGGACAGAACACCCCGGGGTCACACAGGCATGTCTAGATCTCCATGTCCACAAGGTGAATGCTGCCCATTTTGTGCTCTCTGACCCCACAGCTCTGTCTTTGGCTGGGTCCATTTTTCAAAGCGGTTGGTTCATAGGCTCAATTGTACTTTGGTTAAACATGTTCATCTCATGCTGCAGCTGTGTGTATTGGCACAGATGTTGCCAGATCATTTCCACCCTTTCCACTTCCAGCTGCTCCAGCTCTAAAGTGGTGGTCACCATCTCTTCAAACCACTTGGAATGGGCCTGGTTGTAGAGATCCACACAGCACATGAGGTCACTGCCAGCCTGTGTGGACCTCCTTTGTCACGTTGCTCAGCTCGATCTCCAGTTGCTGGGTCTTCATCTCCAGGTATCTCTGCCACTCTGTGAGGGCTTTCCAGGCCTTCTCCACTGACACATAGCGGCTGGCGAGTTGCTTGCAGAGGTCAAGGATATGGTAGTCACACTTTTTCAAGACTTTCTTGAAGTTCCCACAAAAGTTCATTAAGGGCTTCTCTACCTCGCTGTCAAGCTTGGTGGAGAACTTGAGATGAATTTCTGCTTCATCTGGCAGGCTCTTCTTTACCTGGGCCCACACTTCTACCAGGAAGCCTTCCTCCTGTGCAGTCAAGAAGTTCTGAGAGCTTAGCCAGTTCTTTGCATATTCTTCTTCAATTTTTATCCTCTCTCAGACAAATTCAGACATTTCTTTCTGCATTTAGTTTGCCTTTTAGTTGCTTTTGGAGAAGCAGTTTGAACCCAGCCACAGTGCCCTTGCTTTGGGGTGTCCCTTCTTATCAGCCCAGAAGTAGTCATGGTAGCTCCACTCCGTTGGCTTCAGCAGCTGCCACTCAGGCATTGTGTCTGGGTGAGGAAACGTCACGCAATTTATCATCTTCTCCGTGTGGTCAACTTCATTTTCAAGACTATATATTGTCTTCATTGCCTGAGGTTCTGTCTTCCAAGTGGTCTCGTCTGTTGGTGATACTTTCCATTGAATTTTTAACTTAGTTTATTGATTCCTTCATTTCAAGGATTTCTGCTTGATTTCTTTTCAGGATCTCTATCCCTTTATTGAAGTGATCCTTCACCTCCTGAAATTTATCTCTGATTTCACCCCTTATGTTATGGAGCAGTTTTACTATGTACTTTCTGAACTCCTTCTCTGACATTTCTTCTACTGTGTTGTCAATGGATTCTATTATTGGAGCACCTTGGTTTGTTTGAAGTGCTTTATTTTTTTCATGTTGTCTGAGTGTCTTCCCATCTAGCCATGTGAATCTGAGGCAGTACAGTTTCTACCCTGTAGACTTATAACATCCCTGAAGGTTTCCAGTACCTCGCAGATCTGCGTTTCAGTTTCCATAGGCTCTACCATGCTGCAGTCCCAAGATGGCTCCTGGATGGCAGGGACAGATAAACTCCAAAGGCTTTTTTTTTTTTTTGCGGTGCTGGGGATGGTATTATTTTTGATATATTTCTTTCTTTCTTTCTTTCTTTTTTGGTACCAGGGATTGAACCTGGTACAACAACAAAAAGTGGCTTAACCACTGGGCCAAACCCCCAACCTTTTTTAAAATTTTATTTAGAGACAAAGTCTTGCTGAGTTGCTAAATGCCGTGCTAATCTGATGAAGCTGGCTTTGATCTCACAATCCTCTTGCCTCAACCTACTGAGTTGCTGTGATTGCAGGCATGTGCCACCTTTTCATCATCTAAAACTACAGATTTGAAGGCCTGAATAAGGCTTTGACGTTGAACTTAGTGACAGACATTTCTTCCTTACCTTCTGAGCATTCCCCATGTCCACTTCTGCTCCCTTTCAAACTGTGTTCCATATCACAGTCCAAGTGTGTTTTTAAGATCCCACGCCATTCCCCTGCTCAATGTCCTCCATGAATCCCTACCGCCCTTCCTAAAGTGCAATTCTCAATATTTCTCACAAGGCTCCAGTGGTCTAACTCACCAATCACATCCAAAATCAAACTGACCATTCTAGTCACAGCAGCTTCTATTCAATTTCCTATGTACTCTTCTTCCAGTATCTTGGGAGTGCCTATTCTCAAAGAGTTTGCACAAGTCAACTGTCCATCAGGAATACACTGTAGGGTTCCATTTCCTAACCACTCATCCTCCATTCTCAGCTCAAATGTCCCTTCCCTAGGGAATTTTCCAATACCGTCCCCTACTCTGATTCTTTGTTCTTTCCTATCACAGCATTTCTAGTGATTTATAATTATCTATTTGTGTGATCATTTGACTAATATCTGTAACATAAGCTCTAAGAGAAGCTAGGAGGTGAGAGACTGTCCCTCCCAAGGATTCATCCATGTTTAAAGAAATAAATAGCAGGTACTCATTAATATTTGTTAAATAAGTAGATTAATTTAACTATTAGAATAAATACATTAAAACTACATAAGAAAAATATAAAGCCAAAAGAAAACACAGGAAACTATCTTTTTTGTTTAAAAAATTTTACTGTTTGTATATGTGCTTCAACCTTCAACAAAATACATTCACTGTCTCAATGTGGGAGGCATTGTTTTAAGCTGCCCTGTTTATGTCTTTCTCAATTATTGAATACATCTTTATTCCCTCCTCTGTAGACAACAAGAGCAGCTGGAGAATGGAACTAGAAAAAGAAGAGCAATAGTAGTTTTGGCAGTGAAACTGTTGGACGAATAAAGCAAACTGAGGGGAAGGTGGTCCAGGGCCTAGAACAGCACTTCCAACTAAGATGGAGGATATGAGACACTCAAGAGAAGCAATGCAGTAAGAATGCAGTGAGCCTTGTGGTTAAGAGCACAAATCAGAATCCCAGTTCTCCTGCTGCCTGGATCATTTTAACCTTTCTGAGACTTAGTTTCTTCTTCTGTAAAATGGAAGTAATTATAGTCCTAACATCATAAAGTTGTGAGAAATGAGTTAATGCAAGTAATTAGTGTGATAATTAGAACCCAAGAAGTGGTGACTAGTATTACTGCTATTTTGCATGCAGTAATGAAAGGGAGCCAACAGCATATGACCCTGTATGCTAAAGAGCATTTTGGAAATTAAATAAGAATCATCCTTTGTTAACAGTTCATCAGTATGACAGTCAGAACAGTGTTTGAAAAGTGCTTTTCATAAGTTTACTGACATTTTCTGGCTTCAATGACTGAGAACAAACACCAACTCAACATACAAGGTAACATCTGATGAATTCATGACATGAAATGCTATACCCACAATAGAAACAATTATTACAAAATTTTGATTAGAAACCATTTCTTCCTTTAAATTTATATTCAATTCACATAAATGCATCTTAGTAAGGATCAAAATATGAAGGCATCTTGTACTGAAAATGCATAATAAAGCAAAAAACAAAAAGGATTTATTAATCAACTAGAAATAAAAGATATATGGCACACAAAGCAAAAGGAAAACAGATAACACATAAAAATGGAAATGTATGAAACTCTAATAAATTACCTTCTCTTCTGAGTTAGGCTATTAATATTCATTAAATTCCACCCAAGAAGCAATAACCTAATGGATAGGAGGAGGATGTTAATTTCTCTAAGTGGGTCAGTGGATAATAACAAAACACATTTTTGAAAAATTCATTATAAAATAAAAATTAAAGAGTATTTTCCTTGGATTAGTATTCTACTATCCATTTATAAGTATAGGCAAAACAGGAAAATTAAAGCTTTTCTTTTAACAATGAGATGGCTGCTTTCTATAACATTCAGTAGTACTAATTATAATAGTACACAAAGTGTTAAAAAGCCAGTGAACCATAACATAAATCTCAGTATACTCTAAAAATGAAAATATATTTATATTCATTGAATCAACCCTTAAAGTCAAATTCACAGAAACATAGCTACCAGAATTACAAGGATTCTTTATTTTCCTTGCTTGAAATTCAGGGTGAATAACTAAGTAATAAGCTTTTATTTTAAAAAAGTTCTCAACTATAATCAATCATTTCATTTGCTGTCTTTGTTAAAGGTCTCTAAGCCTTTCTGATTTTATACCTCTATGGAAAAATGCTTTTGAACAGCTTCCAAATGTGTGTATTTATTTACATTATGTATATATCCTACTGCCGATCAACACATTTAAACTTAGTAAAGTTTAATTTCTTTCTTAGTTTACATAAGAAAATAGGAAATCTAGTATTTTCTTCTGGCACCACAATGGAGAGTACTGAGCCATATCACTCAGTGATAGCTTCCTCACTCCATTAAGTATCATCTTGTATTTGTATCTGTTTTTCTGTATTATTAGACAATTATTTATTCTTCTATGGGGAAATTAATAAAATTGTTTCTATGAATCACTTTGAGAGATGCAGAAAGGAGGTCAATAACAGGTTTACTTATGCTTGACTGGTAGAAATTACAGCAAAAGTACTAAGATTTACTGGTCAGTGCTGAGTGAAAAAAATATGCATACTTCTAATGTTTTAAAACCCTTATATATTAATGTGACAGAAACACCTGAAAAAATGGCTAGGATTGTTAGTTCTTAGAGAACTGCAAATTGAGACAACAATGAGATCCTATTTTTCACCCAGTTCTGACCAGGCTATAATCAAAAGGCAGATTGTAACACATGTTGGCAAGGATGTAGAGAAATTAGACCACATACACTGCTGGATGGGAAGTAAAATGGCATAGCCACTTAGGAAACAATTTGGCTATTCTTCAAAAAGTTAAACAGAGGTACCATATGACCTAGCAAGTTCACTCATAGGTATATAATTGACAATTGAAAACATATGTCCATCCCCAAATTTGCATATGAATGTTCACAGCAGAGCAGTTTTTTTTTTTTTCATAATAGTTAAAGTAGAAACAACTCAAATTTCCATCAATTGATGAAAAATAAACAAAATGTGGCATATCCATACAATAGACTATTTTTCAGCCATAGAACAGAATGAAGTACTGATAATATAACAAAGTTTGAAAGGAATGTCCTATAATTTGGGGGAAGACAGTGTATGTTTGCACAGAGGTGGAGGGGTAGGGTAAGATTCTATTTGTAGAGTTAGTTAAATAAACAACTTGTCAAGATCCAAAGCCAGGCAAAAACTGAAGAGTTCAAACAATTCTTGTGGCAGAAAACCTTACTGAATGATTTTATATTGAATGATTCCATTAAGTGAGTCATCTGCATAGATAAATCCATAGACACAAAAAGCTGACTGGTGGCTGCCAAAGCTGAAGTTCCTGAAGGGTGTGGGGAAGCAATGGAGCAAGGAAACATTCAAGAATTATAGCATGGTGATAGATGAACAACTCTGAATGTACTACAAACCACCAAACTGCACACTTTTAAAGTGTGTTGTGTAGAGAATGGTATATGAATTATATTTCATCAATAAGTCAGAAAAAAAATTGGCAAAAATTGCTGGCTGTCAACCAAAATCTATGGACCCCCATCTTTCAGAACTTCCCAGCTACACTGTATTGATAAATCTCTCAAAATTGTTGCTTGAGTAAGGTTTTCTGCCTCAAGGATTACCTGAAGGCTTCAGTTTCTGCCTGGTTCCGGTCCTTAACCACTTGTTTAATTTGCTAACTTTACAGATATAGTATCTCAATCCACCCCTCCACCCACGGTCAGATATATAATATCTATCCACCCAAATTAAAGAACACTCCTTTCAAATTTTGCCAGCTCTGAGACCAATAATCTGAGAGAATATATGGTGGGTTGGGGTCCAGCTAATCCACCATAAGCTTGTATAAAGATAATTTTCAGCTTTTGCTGATCTCTCTTTGACTTTTGAGTCTGTGGCTGGGCACTGGGATGGGCCAAGATGCATGAATCAAGGTCCTGCGACTTAACACACAGGGGCAGGGCTGCAGACCTTACAATAACAGACCAGTGTACACAAGGGATGTAAGAGTACTTCAGTAACAGTGGTCCACTTCACCTTCTGAATGTAGCTCTGAGGCTTATTTTTAAAAGGAAGAAGTTTTCCCTTTTGTCTTCTCCCTCTCACTCCAGTTAGCCTGGGAGCAGGGAACAAGATTAACCTGAGTTATCTGTGCTCCACAGGAAGGAGATATCTGCCAGAGGATCTAGGCAGTGACTATCTCCCAAATTAACAAGTACATGTCAACACACCATCAGCATGCACTGGGACCCCTGTGAGGGCAGACCGGGAGTGGTCTTTGAATAGCTCCTTTAAAACCTCCCAGTTCCTCCTGATGGGCAGAATCACAGCCTGATGGGACAGGAGTCCTCTATGCTTCTCCTTTGTTAGCAAAGCAATAAAAGTTCTTTTACCTTTTTCTCGAAACTGTCCTCACTTTTGAATTGGCATCAGGGACAAGGGTCAAACTTTCGGTTACACTTCCACTTCTTCCATTTAAAAATATTTTATTTTTAATTTAAAAAAAAATTAAAATTGTGTGGACACAAGACCTGTTTATTCTTATTTATTTTTATGTGGTGCTGAGGATTGACCCCAGTGCCTCACACATGCTAGGCAAGCCCTCTACCACTGCTCTACAACCCCAGCCCTATTTTTACTTTTTTTTTAAAGGAATACATATTCATTATAAAACCTTAAACAAAAAGGCACACAGAATAAATAGTAGGAAGTTGTTTCCTTCTTCTCACTTCAAAACTCTTTCCTTAGCTCCCATTCTTCAAGAATAGCTAGGATAAACTGGCTAGGATGACCTTGCCAATCTTTTTCTACATGTACTAAAACTCACGAATATCTTTTATAAGAGTGGGACATTATATAGTTTTGTTATTGAAAGTTTGGTCCTTGTCCCTGATGCTGATCCAATAACAAGGATACAGTTTTGAGAAAAAGGAAAAAGGTTTATTGCTTTGTTAGCAAAGGAGAAACAGGGACTCCTGTCCCAGAGGCTGTAGTTCTCCCCATAAATGGGAACATAAGGCTTTTGAAGAAGCTCTTCAAAGGTGTGCCCTGACCTGGGGGGTCCCAGATGTGTCCTGATTGTATGTTGAAATTCACTTGTTAAGTTGGGAGATAGTTACATTCACTTCCTAGATCTTCTGGTGATGCGCCTTCCTGTGGTGGGTGTGTGCTCAAGGACAGATAACCTGAGGTAATCTTATTTTCTGCCCCCATGTTAGGGAGGAGAGAGGAAAAAGAAAAACATGTCCCTTTTAAAATAAGCAGCGGAGTTATATTCAAAAGGTGAACTGGACTACGATTACATTTAATTTTGTTACCAAAAATTTCTTGTGAGACTAGGGCAAAGGACAGACAGCAGATTATCAAAGAAAAGGAAATGAGTAGATAGCACTTCCCCATCAACCAGTTGCTAAAACCGCCAGGGGAGGGGAAGGATCACACTTTCCAACACAAGCAACCACCCCCTGGATGGTTCTTTTCCTGCCTTTTGGTCACTTGGGCATGAAAAGAAAGAAAAACCTAAAATCTATGAGGCAAGACACCCCCACTCCCAGGGGAACCAGTTCTGGGTCCAGGCTCCTCTCTGGAGGACTGACACACACACACACACACTCTCCTCACTCCTATCCCTTAAATAAAATTTACTTTCTACATTTGCCTCATCATTTCTTGAAGTGTTTAATCTTCAACAACGGGGGAGTGAAGATTCGATCCTGATCTTTCAAGACGGGTATCATTTTTCCCCAATGCCAATAACAAGGACATGGTTTTGAGGAAAAGGAAAAAGAAGGTTTATTGTTTTGCTAGCAAAGGATAAGCACAGGGGACTCCTGGCCCAGAGGCTGATTCTCCTTTGTTAGTAAAGCAATAAACCTTCTTTTTCCTTTTTCTCAAAACCGTGTCATTATTGTGTCTGGTCTATTTTAAAGGTTCCCATTTGTTGGCCATGGTTTGGGGGCTCCTGTCTGTCTCTGTGGTTTTTTTTTTTTTTTTTTTTTGGTACCTGTTTCTGGCCCTTTAAGAGATGGGCAATACTGTGTTGATTCTATAGATTGTTTCTTGGGAAAAATCTTGGCCAAATGGGCCACCTATAAGAAAAAGATGATGTTTTACTCTAACAATTTGGTCTTCGAATGGTTTTCTGAATTATTGTACAATTGGAATTGGTCAGATTAAAAAAAAAGGTGAAAGAAAATCTGTATGTACAGACATGTAAGTAACTGCACAATAAGGAGTCTGAGCAGTCAAAAACTAAGCTGAGGGTACAAAAAGGCACTGCCTCTGAAGCAGAAGGATAACAGGACACCAGAAGAAAGGCTTTTTTTTTTTTTTTTTTTTTTGCGGTACTAGGGATTGAACCCAGGGCCTTGTGCTTGCCAGGCAAGCACTCTACCAACTGAGCTATACCCCCAGCCCAGAAAGGCTTTTAAAAAAAAAAAAAAAAAAAAAAAAGGTTAATCCTTTCTACCCAGTGTTGACAGTCCAAGTACTGTATCTCAGTCTGGCCCTAGGCAGTTGCAAATCATCCTGCTGTGAGTCAGGGACACTATTCCTGGGCTAAAGGAAAAGAAAAGAATCCTAGGAAAGCTGTATGGTCTACAGAGAAACAGGCAAAGATCTGGCCTCTACTCTGCTTTCCAGCCACCCTTTGCCCATGGGAATAAAATCAGAGTTTGAGAACTGGGCTCAGTTCGCTGCTTCTGCTGACAAATGAAATCTATATGAGCTGTAAGCCTCACTGATTTCTTTCTGGGTTCTTGTCTCATGAGTTTAAAGAATGAAATCCATGGGTGGTGGCAGAGAGTAAAAGTGGAAGAAATAAAATTTATTTGAATGAGAGGAGAAAAGGTGGAACCCCAATGATGTAAGGGGGAAAACTGGAGAAAAGCTTTTCCACTTGAGTATACTAGTCTGGGGACTTACAGCTGTGGATAAAGGCATCAATCAGAGTCTGTGCTGAAGAGACATTAAAAAGCATTGGGGTTAACTGTCAGATCTGTGCTGTATAGGTGTTAGGAGGGTATCAAGGATGCTGACTTGGCCTATGACTTTCTAATTGGCTATGCACTTTTTAGTCCTTAAGTCTGAGTTTTTTTGGAACCTCTATTCAGGTCCACTGGCCCATCTGGCTACTTTGGGCCTAAGGAGTGGACAAAAATGCTTAACCTCACAGGGGGGCCTTTACATTTGAAAAAAATTAAAAACTTAATTGGGGCCCATTATCCTCACTGTCTAATGATTAAGGGGTTGGGGTGGAGCGATGAAAGCTTCAGGCCACAAAGAACATGGCAATGGGTTCCAGTAGTATTAAATTATAATCTGGGACAAAATATTCTCCCCTTTTAAGATGCAACAGGAAGCCCCATTTGACCAAGAGACACTTCTGAGTACCGCCCTGTCTATTGCCCACAGAATTAAAATACATGGCCTCCTGGAGTCCCTGTGTATGTAAGCGCCTATGTCTTGGCCCTGGTGATTTCTGCAGAGGTCCCTAACAGTCTCTATATGGTCAATGTGACCTTCACTGGACAGAGTGCCCTGGAGACAGATTTTATACGTGTGTGTGTGTGTGTACAATCAATCTATCAATCTATCTATCTTATTAGAGAGAAAGAATGTATGTGTCTCTGGGTGCAAGAGACAGTGGGGAACTTGCTTAAAGTTGATGGCATTATGATAAGGGAGACTGATCACACAACAATATCCTGTGCTCTAACCCCTTGAATGCAAATTGGAAGAAATAAAGATTAAGGCAGTTTTTTGTATATGCCAGACATCCCAATCCCTCTACAGGGATAAAATTTGTTATGTAAACTAAATGTACACATAACATACCCAAAAAACAACTTCATTTGCAAATGTCTCCCAGGAAAAGGAAACACAGCCTGCTCTGCAGATGTCTACTAAAAGTGAGTAAGGCCTTTTAGATCACAGGGCCCTAACAGAGGTGACCAATGTTGTCTTAACCAAGATTTTGTTTTAGGAAGAAATAACCTGCTTCTGGAGGTAAAAAATAACCCTTTAAGAGAGAGGCATTAATAGAGATTCATTCTCTTCTGGACAAAATGTTTAAAATATGAATTGAGTCAGCTCTGCCAGATACCCTACACTATACCTACTCTGCATCATACTGATGAGTACCAATTTGTGCAAGGCTTGAGAACTATAAATATTTGTTCAAAGTGTGCTATCCATCGCATTTAGGATTCTTCTTTGTCAGAGAAACAGATGACTTAAAATGTTGACCAGGTCTGATTTTTCATGAATAATCAAAATATGTGACTTTATAGTCAGAGTAAATTTATTTGCATATTTATTTATGTGGTTTTGCTTTATGTTGTACTGACATTTTTTTCTTTTTAATTTGTTCTTTTTAGATAAACATGACAGTAGAGTATTTTTTGACACATTATACATACATGGATTATAACTTTCCATTTTTGTGTTGTACATGTGGTCATGTATTCATACATGAACCAAGGAAAGTTATATCTGATTCACTCTACTGCCTTTCTTATTCCCACCCCCACCTTCCCTTCATTCCCCTTTATGTAATCCAATCAGCTTCTATTCTTCTCTCCCTGCCCCTTTATTGTATATTAGCATCTGCATTATCAGAGAGTACATTTTGGCCTTTAGTTTTTTGGAATTGGTTTAAGAGACAGCAAATTTAATTGGGGATTTATTTATGTCACTTAAAGTTCTGTAACTGGATAAAGTAAGTTGTTAACCACTAAAAAATATATGTACATATATATAAATATAAATGTTATGGGTTTATTTTACACTAGGGTGGAAATATAAATGTATTTTTAAAAGAAATGAGAGCCTGATCTAGTTAAAGGTTAACATAGTGAAACGTGAAGACATTTTGCCACTTTCCCACAAAAAGGGGTCAAGAGCTATCTTAGCTTGTTTGATTCATGTCTCAGATGTAAAGTTTGTGTTAACTGACATTCATTTAGGCTCAGGAAACAATATATGAGAACTCTGTAAAATGATATTTAAGAAAGAGGCAAAGAAAACACTTAAGATTTCTCAAGAGCCCCACCTCACCTGAGTTAAAACTGCCTCTCTTGTGGGATGGGGTTGCAGCTTAGTGGTATAGCGCTCGCCTAGCATGTGTGAGGCACTGGGTTCAAATTCCAGTACCACATATAAATAAAACACAAAGGTCCACTGACAACTAAAAAAAAAAAAAAACACAAAAGACTGCCTCTCACCTTACTCCATGTTAGGATGGTTCCAAAGCAGACAGGACTTAAGCTCATTTAAAATTATGTTCAAAGGATAAATTTTCCTTGTAAAGATTATTGTGATCTTAAAATAAACAGGGGATACAACATATAACCAAGTAAGTTTGGGATTATGAAAATTATGTTTTTTGGATCATAGTTATTATACAAAATGATTATGTTTTTGTTATTGTTAATTTCATTTTATATTTTCCTTATAAACTTTATAACTATTGCCTGTTAGTGTTTTGCAGAGATATTCCTTCTAAAAGAACAACATGAATTAATGTGAGATAATAAGCATCACCTTCAGGACAGACAGGCTAACTTTCAGGACTAATACTGACCCCACTAAATGGAAGGGGTAACAATTATAGATATTGAAGTTATTACCCATTATTCCCAGTTTAAGACTGGTGAAACTGACCTGCTGGATGTTTAAAACCAAAAACTTGGAGACTACAGTCAAGGAAGTAAAAGGGCCAAGAAGAAAAGTAGTCCATATTTGGCCCTTGCCCTCTAGCATCAGCCAGGATCCAGGGAACTATGGGACTCTTCTCTGGGACCTGCAACTCTCGTGTATCACCTGTAGTCAGCAAGACCCTGACCCATTCGAGCAAATGGCACAACTGGTAGAGGAAGACAAAAGAAGAGGCTTCCCACACATTCCCAAGAGTGCTGGGAATTGAACCCAGGGCCTTATGCTTCTGAGGCAAGCACCCTACCAACTGAGCTATATCCCCAGCCCTCAGTTGACTCTTAACAGTAGATTAAGAACAAGGTTGGTTTTGAACAACTTGGTCTTAAACACCTGGCAGGAGAGTATAGCCAAAGCACAGATATACCTGGACATTGAGAAGGAAAGTCAGTGGTTTTTAAATGTAACTTAATATGTGCAATTGTGTCAGCTCTACCAAAACTAAGTAAAGCTGAGGACTATGAAGGAAGGGTTCTTGTGTGGGAGTGCCTTGTCTCCCATCCAAGTACTAAGCAGGCCCGACCCTGCTTAGCTTCCGAGATCAGACGAGATCGGGCGCGTTCAGGGTGGTATGGCCGTAGACTATCACAAAGAACTCTAGAGATATAGGTCTGTCCTGAGTCAATCTGAGCTTGACCTCAGACCTATAAATCTTGCTAACCTCCTAGAGAGGTAAATTCAATCTTTTTTTCACTGATATAATTATGAGTTATGGTCTTCATGGTTTTCAGAGACTGGCTGAAATACTAACTGCTTTTGTGCTAGCTGTTTACAAAAAAGTAATGCTTTGCTATCTTGTTTATTGTTGTCTGATCAGGATCCCTGCCCTATATATGCCTTGTCCAATTACCCACCAACTGCCAACCTGGACCTCTCCTGAATACCCTTACCTGTTCAGGCCCCACCTGACAAAAAACTGGGACTTTAGGTCACTTCCCCCCAACTTCGCCCTCTCTCAGCAGGAAGCAGCTTAGAGATGTCTTGCCCATTTTTGCACAGAAATGGAATGTAGAAATTGACAGTGGGGAAATGTAATAGTGGTCCATTTCACCTTTTGAATACAGCCCTTGCTGCTTATTTTAAAAGAGACATGTTTTTCTTTTTCCTTTTCTCCCTCTTCTCCTCCCTAACATGGGGGCAGAAAACAAGATTACCTCAAGTTATCTGTCCTTGAGCACACACCCACCACAGGAAGGAGCATCACCAGAAGATCTAGGAAGTGACTATAACTATCTCCCAAGTTAACAAGTGAATTTCAACATACCATCAGGACACATCTGGGACCCCCCAGGTCAGGGCACACCTTTGAAGAGCTTCTTTAAAAGCCCTCTTTTCTGAGGTTGGGGTTGTAGCTCAGTAGTGACGCACTTGCCTAGCATGTGTGAGTTACTAGGTTTGATCCCCAGCACCATATAAAAATAAATAAATAGGGCTGGGGTTGTGGTTCAGTGGTAGAGCACTTGCCTAGCACATGGGAGGCACTGGGTTCAACCCTCAGCACCACGTTAAATAAATAAATAAATAAGTTGTGTTGTGTTCATCTACCAAAAAAAAAAAAAAAAAAAAATCCCCTTTATGGAAAGACCCATAGCCTCTAGAACAGGAATTCCCTGTGTTTCTCCTTTGCTAGCAAAGCAATAAACCTTCTTTTTCCTTTTTCTCAAAACCATGTCCTCATTATTGGATCAGCACTGGGGACAAGGACTGAGTGTTCAGTAACAGTGCCACAAGTTTTTGCACAATATGGGCAAAATGAACCAAAGACCATTTCAGTACAAAGAGACATGCTTCATTCTTTCTAACTACTGTACATTGTTTTGTTTAAGAAAAACACCTGCCCCAGTTGGAGTGGAGCTGCTACTGAGATATAATCAATTATTGCTATGAGGAAAATTTTGTAGGTTTTACTGCTACTTCACACAGTTCCTTTCCTATGGTGTCATCTTATTGTATTTATTATTAATAATTTTGCAGTGACCTAAGGAATCAAAATCTCCAGCAAGGTGGGGAGAGCAACCCGTATTATTTTTTATTAGGGCTTTACAGGTATACATGGTAGGTGGGTTCATCCCAACAAACTCATACGTGCATGGAATTCAATTTCCATTCATGGTCCCCCTTTTCCCTCCTACCCTCCCCTTCTTCTCTCCCATTCTCCTTCCTCTACTAGATTTCCTTTCTTACTGCTTCATTCTAAACCAGGGTGACAGATGAAAATTACAATACCCAATACATACTATTACCAAAGTATCCCTTTTTCTTTTTTCTCTTTATTCTTTTGGTTTTTAAATTTTTTGTGTTGCTGGGGTTGGAACCCAGGGACTGATGTATACCAGGCAAGCACTGTACCATGGAGTTACATCCCCAACCCCTACACCAAAACTTGTGGTCTCAACAGTTAAGAAGGATGACTGATCACTCACTAGGTGCCACACACTTTCCTCTTAAGTGCTTTATCAATTTTTATTACCTCACTGTTCCTCTCAATGAGAACATACTATCATTTTCCTTACTTTACAGATAATAAACATGGGAACCAGAAAGGGTAAATCACTTGTCCAAAGTCATACAGGTAAGAAAGTGCTTAAGTCAGGGACTTTAGATCCAAAGTCCATATGCTTAACTACTACAGCATACTCAAGCATGATAGGTAGTAGTTTTAGTTAGCTATTTTGCTGCTGTCACTAAATGATCTGACCAGCACAATTATAGAAGAGGAAAGGTTTATTTGAGGGCTCACAGTTTCAGAGGTTCTACTAGACAGAAGGCCGGCTCCATTCCTCACGGCTGGAGGTGAGGCAGAACACTATGGTGGAAGAGTGTGGTTGAGGAAGCAGCTTGCATTATCACGAAGGTAAGAGAGAAAGAGCGTCTCCACTCTCCAGATACAAAATATATACCTCAAAACCACGCCTAATTCCAGTCTCCTCCGGCCGCACCCTACCATTTCAATTAATTCCATCAGGGATTAATCTATGAATTGGATTAAGACTCTTACAACCCAATCATTTCTCCTCTGAACCTCCCTTCATTGTCTCACATGTAAGCTTTTGGGGGGTCACCTCACATCCAAACCATAGTGGTAGTCTAACATAATAACTGCATTCCTTTGAAAATCCACTATCAAATTCTGAGTTAAAAAAGAACTGCTTGGGGCTGGGGATGTAGCTCAGTGGTAGAACACTTGCCTAGCCACTATGCATAAGATCCAAGTTCATTTGCCACTGAAGCTATAAAATTTTAGAAATACTATAAAAACTTTTTCCTACATGAAGTTCAATATTAAAATTGTTTTCTATTGCTTTAAGTGTACATCCATAAAACCTAATCCATCACCAAGCAAATCCAAAATCCTGCATTTCCATGCATTTTGCTTTTGCTCAAGTTAATTACTACCAGCAACAGAGCAGAGTTCATAAACATTCCTATCATCTTCAAAGTTACAACACATAGCTGGGCACAGGGGTGCATGCCTATAATCCCAGTAGCTCAAGAGGTTGAGGCAGGAGGATTGTGAGTTCAAAGTCACTCTCAGCAACTTATCAAGGTACTTAGCAATTTAGTCTGTCTCTAAATAAAATATTCAAAAAGGGCTGGGGATGTGGCTCAGTGGTTAATCACCCTGGGTTCAATCCCCAGTACAAAAAAAAAAAAAAAAAAAGATTTACAATACACAAAACCCAAAGCCTCCCAGACAAGCTATGTAGTCAGGGTGACTTCAAAGTACATCATAACTAATGGTGATGTGTATCAGACACAAAGACTTCCTTAATTAATCAAAAGCATTACACACAATCTTCTAATTAAGAAAATTCTGCTACAGGAGAAAATGCCTGAACATTACTTGCTGGGGCCAACTGTATCTTCCAGGATTCAATATTCATTGTTATGTCACACCTCCACCTTTTATTGCTTACTGCGCAGCTTTCTGAGGACCACAGCCAGAAGCAAAAGAATAATGCCTAGAGTAGGGAGGGTCAGGGGGAGTCATCACTTTAAAAATTAAGTAATATATGTAACCTAAAACCCTGTTCTCAAATCTTAAAGTGACTAAAAATTATTCAGGGGCCTCATCAAAATACAGATTTTGACTCAGTAGATCTCCTGCAGCCTGAAATTCTGCAGTCTTAAAAAGTTCCCTAGTGATGCCAATGGCTGGAGGACTAAGCATGCAGGCGCTGCATCCAAGGCAGAGGCCAATCATTCTGCTGGAACCCTGGAGAGGCTCTGGGTTCAGGGAAAACTCATGGGAGAGGTGGCAGTAAGAATTAGAGCTGAATCCAGGGGACTAATGAAAGACTTAACAGGTGTACCAGCCAGGGTCTCCCTAACCTCCCCACCATGGATCCTGACTCCTTTCTAGTATGGGGAGGGGGAGGTTCTAAAGAAGTTTCCTTTAGAGAGTTGGGGTTATGGGTGATGAAAACTAAAGTGAGAGATGGCTACTATTCAGTCATTCCACTTTATGGCTTGCCACGCACATATATGACTTGGATTAAAACAAAATTGAAAAAGGCAATAAAATTTAATGTTTTTGTCTAAAAAATTCATCCTACAGATTTTAAGGCAGTGAGGAAGAAACAGATTGTGTCTCCTAACAGTTAATAAAAAAAGGTGTTTCAATCACTTGTCCTCATCTAAAATAAAGCTTAAAATTAACTTGTAGCCACAGAAGCATAATTTTTCATTTTGGCCATGTCCTATAAATACTTCTCCAGGTTCTAATATGTTGTTTTGGGAACACAAGCCATTTATCACACAAATGAGATCTAGATAAGCACTTATCACCGGACTAGAACGAAGCATATCACCTGCACTCTGCATCTCGGCCATAGGATGCTGGAGTTAACGCAACACCTTTACTGCCTTGCCTGCCTCGGGGCTGTACATTATCTCATCTTTTCAGAACACAGGGAATGGGTGACGAGGCTAGAAAATCAAGGCCAATACCTTTTCAGTTCTGAATTGGCTCCTGGTTTCCTGGTAGTCTTAATCAAATCCAAATCCAGATTTACGGCTATTTGCTAATTTGATGTATTTGGGTATGTTTTACATATTTGAAGTCTCAGTAATATGTAGGTGAACTTTACATGAAAACAAGTCTTTATTCCATTTGTAAAATATTTTTAAAGAAATAAGAAGCCACTTGGGAAGATTTTCTTGTGAATACTAAGACAAATGATACTAAAAAAGTATGTATGAGCATTCAAAACAAAGAATTTACAACACAATTTCTCACAAACCTATGAATTTGTACAACACAGAGCAATTAGTTTGGATTTTCTAATTTTGTCTTTCAAAAAACTAGTAAATGGTTATGTTTTTAATTCTTAAAGATAGGACATTGTCTAAAAATAAGCAAGACTACAATTTTAACATAAGCAAGCTTATTATATGTAGCTGAGTAGAAAGTATTTCAAATAAATTATATAGAATGAGTTGCCTGTAGCTTCTTGCACTTTAAATTTCTGGTTAAAAGACTTGGCCTTCATTTATCATGGTGGCTTAATTGTTCATCTAACCACTGTTAGTCATATATCATCCTAGAAACAGTCCTAATGAATGTGTTATCTAAAGGCAACCAATTTAATCTTACAAAGTCATGGCACAGTTTGATTAACAACATCTCAGTTCAGGAAATATCTGAAACACAGGCTTGCTTTTTATTAAATTGGGAATGTTTTCAGAGGGCCAGAGTTGGATGTCTCTCTCCCATTGGAGTGTGGGTAGAATGAGGACAGAAACCATATTTTTTGCCTTGTTCGTGGCTACATCTGCAGTACCCAGGCTTTGTAGGCTTCCAATAGATATTTGTTGAATGAGTGGGTGAATTAATGGACATGGCATTCCTTAGAACTCTCCTATATGTGGAAGACTTCACATTTGACTTCACTGTGGATCTTTGTGCTCTGAAGACCTTTTGGTGTTACCTAAAACAAGGCTGTGCCTTTTAGACAGGGAATGTGTGGATGGCAACAGAAATCCCCAGAAGTCAGCTCCTGACTCCTGAAACATCTGTCTCCTCTCCAAGGTCTTCATTGATGACTCACATGCACACTTACTGCCATCTCTCACACGGATTACTGTAAAGCCCTATAAATCAGCTCTTATGTCCCAGCCTCTACTTCCCCATCACCTTCAATATGATCGTCTAAGATAATGAACTGACTATTCGTTTGCTTCCCAGGTAGGACATTTATGACACCACAAGCTTAGTCTTTCACAGGGGGCTCCAGCCCATCCTTCCAGCTGCCAACTACCCTTGCACCCTTGAAGTCTACTCTCAAGCCACACTCAACCCCTTACTTCTCTAATCATTCTGCACGTGTTCATCCCTAATGTCTTTGTGTCTACCTGAAACACCCCTCCATGTGTTCTCAAAGGCTGAATTAACTGCTCCTTAAATATGTTCCATCACATTTTGTACACCTCTTTCTTTTTTTGTGTGTGGGGGAGTATTGGGGGTTGAACTCAGGTGCACTTGACCACTGAGCTACATCTCCAGCCCAATTTTGTATTTATTTAGAGACAGGGGGTCTCACTGAGTTGCTTAGTGCCTCACTTTTGCTGAGACTGGCTTTGAACTCAAGATCCTCCTGCCTCAGCCTCCCGAGTCTCTGGGATTACAGGCTTGCGCCACTGCACCCAGCTTATACACCTCTTTCTATACAGCTGGAGTTGAAGTTGTTGGTTTTGTGTCTCCTTCTCTAAACAATGGTATCCAAGAAGCAAGGAATTTGACATTCCTCTTTGTATTTTCACCAGTCCAGCATAGTGCTTTGTCAAAGAGTTGATCCTAAAAAAAAAGGGTGTGGTAAGCTGAAGTGCAAATGACTTGTCCAGATGTGAGTGGAAAAAACACTAAGACATATGTCTACCTGCCCTGATACAGTCAAGCCTTCTATGAAACCCTGGGTCCTTTTAAAAATGATTCTCAGAAAAACAAATTATTTCTTTAGAATATAATCTAGCTAAACTTTGCATAAGTGATAAACATGAACTGAAAATAGAAGGGGGAGGGGGAAAAACCATTTAGGCTATTCCTATAATAAGCCAAGCATAGACAGGGACTACGGTACAAGCAGCAACCCCATCCCTCTTAATTAACAAGATCAGCTTCCTCCCTACTGCAACTCCAACTGAATCATCTTGTTTCTCTGTGGTTCATTTCCTATCAGCAAAATAAAGTGAAAAAACCTCCTCCTTTTTGGAACTTAGGCAATGCTGATATTGGAAATAAAAGTGCTATATGAACAATACAGGAGATTTTTCCTTTGTGTTTTTTATATTTTCTAGCATAAGAGCTTTAAAAAACACCCCATGGAAATATCCCATCCTAATCATAAGGAAAAAAACTGATGAAATTAATAATAACTCACAAATTCTTTGTGCATAAACAAGTACATTGGAAGATAATGGTAAAACTTCACGTTCTTTTTTAAAAAAAAACAAGCAAAAACAACTTTATATATTCAATAACAACAATGTTATAATGCCCTCATGAATATCCCACAACCAGCTGGGTGTGGTGGTGCAGTCCTGTGATCCCAGAGAATCCAGAGGGTGAGGTAGGATTGCAAATTCAAGATCAGCCTGGGTAATTTAGTGAGATCTTGTCTCAAAAAACAGAAAAGGCTGGGGATGTAGCTCACTGGTAGAGCACCTTTGGGTTTAATCCCTAGTACTGCAATTAAATAAATATTTCACAGTGAATTATTTGTGCTCCATGATCTATATTTTTAAAGTAATCACACTTCAAACCACACAAAAAGGCATACAGAATAATACTAGTTAAAATATGTTTACCATGAACCAGTGGGCTTTGTATAAGTTAATTCATTTGGTCTATATATTGGCCTGTTAGAAAGTTATTATCTTCATTTTACAGATGAGAAAGCTAAGCACTTGCCAAAATCACCCAAAAATGGGCAGAGCTGGGATCTGAACCCAGTCTGTAGTATGGTTGGAGTTCCAGCTAAAACACTGGGCTTATGCTGCCTCTTGTTAACATAAATTCATGTTCCTGCATTTCAGATTTAATAAATAACATTTTGTCACCTATGTTACATGTTTTTTTAAAAGAAAATGTTATAAGATACAGTTCAAGTTTCTTGTGTAGTCATTCCCATTCCTCCTCCTCCCTAAAGGCAACCACTATCACATATCTGGGGTGTCTCCTTTCACTGTTTCTTAGGTGTGTGCATGCATGTTTGTAACAACCATCATCATGTTCATGCTTTTTTAAAAAGGTAAATATTCTAGCAATGTATTAATATATAATAATAGTCTGCATTTTGTTTTCCAGATTTCTCCATGTCGTTCAATACAGATCTGGCTGATTTCACCTAGTCCACTGACAAATATATCACAATTTATTTATCTATCTGTTGACAGATATTGAAGTAAACTGCCTACTCTCTCCCTTGTTATCACAAAGATGTTGCAACACATACCTCTGTAAAATATCCGTTATATATCTATGAAGAAGTCTAAGGCAGGGCTGGGATTGTAACTCAGATGTACAGCGCTAACCAAGCACGTGAGGCACTGGGTTTGATCCTCAGCACCACATAAAAATAAACAAATAAAGGTAATGCATCCATCTACAACTAAAACACACCTTTTTTTAGGAAAAAAAAAGTCTAAGGCAGACACTTAAAAATTGAATTCCTAAGTTGTATGATATACATACCCTTATTAGATACTATAGACTGCTGTCTAAAGGAGTTGTGCCAATTTATATTCCCACCAGAATGTCCCCATTTTCCCACTCCTTGGACAATACTTGGGAAAGTTAAAATAGCCTTTCTGATATGAATAGAACCGTATCTTGTTGTTTTAATTTGCATTTTTCTGAGTCTGATGAAGCTGCATTTGCCTGGCAAAGCCTATGGTCACAAGACTTGGTGACATACAAACTCGGAAAGCAAGTTTCTGGCCCTTCCTATGGCACAAAGGAAGGAATTCTTTCAGGAAATGTTCAAAGTTACTTGGCCCCCAGATGGCAGGACAAGGTGGCTTATAATGTGGATCCTGCATTCCCTAGATCACTGCTTCTCAAGCTTTAATGTGCCTGCAAGTCTACTGGAGTCCTTGTTAAATGCAGATTATGATTCTGCAGGCCTGGGATGAGGCCTGAGATCCTGCATTTCCAATAAGATGATGTTGATGATATTTGTCCATGAACCATGTTTTAGCAGATAAATGGGCTTAAAATCAGAATCTACCAAAGTATTGAGAACAATTTAATAATAAGAACAATGATGATAATGAAAATAAAATATTAACATGGGTGGAAATTATCCACGAATGTTTTACACGTCAGGACTTCTCTTTAGTTCTTCACCTACTTGTATTTTTGTATTTGGTCCTCACAATAACCCTGTAAGAGAGACATTATCATTACTTTATAAAGGTGGAAAATGAGTCTCAGGTTACAAGGTCAGCAGGAGATGGAGCTGGGGAGCATCAGTGCAGATATACCTGATTCTAAACTCTAGTAGCCAGGCTCTACTCTCAATGCCCACAATTGCTCGTCACACAGTTCTCATACAAGCATAACTTTGTGGTAAGAAGGAAAATGCTGGCCAAGAAAAAAAAAAAAAAAAAAAAAAAACCACCTAAACTTTTACTTTCTCTTAACTTTCAAAATTTTCATCTTTTCTGTATTGCAAACTACAGTAAAAGTTATAACTAAGAAAGCAAATATTAGTCTTTTTCATTCTTAAATGAGGAAGCATACATTTCTTGTGAAATAAAGAAATACACAAATTAATGTGTGTATGCACACAGATGCATATACACACACAAAGAATCCACATTTATACATATTTGTAACCCTCATACTAGATCAGGGTTCTAGTGTATTCTGTCTTCAAATGATGTACACGACTCTTCCTATCAGTCCACATAAAAAAACCTAAATGCTCAAAACAAACTGCACATAAAAAGTAGTAAATATCACTGGTTTGTTGCCCCTCTCAAGAACAGAACTTAAAATAGAAACAAAACAAAAAATCAGAACTTAGAATGTTCATGGAAGAACACTCCCACACCCGCCACAACCCTTGCGCCCAACAATGTGGTTTTTGTAGGTTAGATCTCAATGCCATTGTCAGGGTGGAGAATTGATATCCCTACAACAGGTTCAGAGGTTAATTCAAATGCTGTGACACACATTCTGTTCACTGCTAGACTGGGCAGCTCAATGAATTTCACTCCATGTAGGAATCGGTGAATCAAACACAGTATCTAGGAAGCCAAAGTGGCACATAGTCAAGAGAGAAACTAGGTGTCTGAAGTTGACATGAACACTTCTTGAACATCTCCCCTTGGCCTACAAAACAATTAATTCTCTCCTTTTAGTCTAACTCGGGGCTTTTGCTTCTGACAAAAGAAACCATTACTTATTGTGTTAACACAAACCAAACAACTGGAAGTAATATATATCTTAACTGATTTTTAAAAGCTCACTGAACTTAATTTTACATTAGTAATTTTTTTTTTTTGTGGTGCTGGGGATTGAACCCATGGCCTTGTGCTTGCGAGGCAGACCCTCTACCAACTGAGCCATATCCCCAGCCCTACATTAGTAATTTTTAAAGAAATACATTAAATGATTTAGACTACATTCCTTCTCTCTGCATTATCTTATATAAAATAAAATCTAACAGTAAAAATTAACAAAAGATAAACAGATCAATAGTGACAAATCCAATTATAAACAAGAATGTGGTATATTAATAAATTCAGTGGAAAATGGGAACTATTCAATAAATAATGCTGAACTCTTACAAAAAGAACAACATGCAATTATACCCCAAAATATGTTCTAATTGTAAAGTTAAATGTCAAAAATGAAAGAAAGAGAAGGAAAGGAGGGGAAAACAGAATCATAAAAGAACCAAAAGAAAATATAGATAAATTTATTTTTTATGATGTAAGGATTTAATCCAGGGCCTCATGTGTGCTAGGTAAGTGTTGCCCACTCAGCTACCTCCCCAGCCCCTGGATGACTCTTTATGTTACCTTAAGGCAGGAAAAGGACTTCCTAAACAAAATAATGAAGGCAGACAAAAGATTATAACTAGACAGATGTTGAAAGATTAGTTTTCATAAAAATTAAGAAAATCCATACACCCAGAAATGCCACTGACAAAACTGAAAGCTAATGTATTTAATGTCAATATACATGACAGGCTACAAGTTACTATTTCTAATATACTCAGGTACCACTATCAACATTTTGGTCAATGACAGACTACACACAAGAGTAGTCTCACATGATTACAACGGAGTGAAAAATTCCTATCATCTACTTACTGCACAGTCATCACAAAGCACAAGGCATTACTCAAGTGCCTATGGTGATGCTGGCGTAAGCAATGCTAGCCCACTGCTCTTGGGCTACAGACCTGTACAACACACTACTATACTGAATATAATAGCATCTGTGTGCTCAAACAGAGTTAAACACAGTCACTGCATATTAACCATAAAGAATGGTCTATCTGTTCAGCATACCATTACATACAGTACATAATGCTGAAGATAATGAAAATCGCCTCAGGCAGGTCCCCCAGGAGGTTCCAAAAGAAGGCACTGTTGTCACAGGAGAGGACAGTTCTTCATGTGTTACTACCCTGAAGACCTTCCAATGAGGCAAGATATGGAAGACAGTGATAGTGATGATCCTGCCTCTGTGCAGGCTTAATTTTTAGCCAAAATAGTTGAGTGTTTAAAAATATATTCTGCCAGGCACAGGGGCGCACACCTGTAATCCCAGCAGCTTGGGAAGCTGAGGCAGTAGGATTGCGAGTTCAAAACTAACCTCAGCAAAAGTGAGGTGCTAAGCAACTCAGTGAGTCCCTGTCTCTAAATAAAATATGAAATAGGGCCTGAGATGTAACTCAGTGGTCAAGTGCCCCTGAGTTCAATCCTTGGTACCAAAAGAAAAAAAAAATGTGTGTGTATATTTAATAGAAGATAATTTATACAAGAAAATATTTAATAAGAAAATATCTTTGTACATTGGTACAAAGTATTTGCATTTTAGGCTAAGTATTACAAAAAAAATTAAAAAGTTTTAAAAATTTTATGAGCTAAAAAAATGTTACACCAAGCTTAGGTTAATTTATTAATGAAGGAAGATTTAAAAAATAAATTTAGTGTTGCCTAAAACATAGTATTTACAAAGTACAAACAGTACAGGATAATTCCCAGAACTTCATATCCACTTACCACTCACTGACTCTAATGGAGCAACTTCTAATTCTGCAAGATCCAGTCATGGTAAGTGCCTCATACAGATGTACCATTCTTTCTCTTTTATATTCTGTTTGTACTGTACCTTTTCTTTGTTGAACTATGTTTAAAGACACAAATATTTCCTACTGTGTTACAGTTGCCCACAGTATCCAATGTATAAGCATGCTGTACAGGTCTGTAGCCTAGAAGCAGCAGGCTGTACCACATAGCCTAGGTGTACAATATGCATTTCTCAGAATGTACCCTAAGCATTAAGTGACACATGATTGTATATGAAGAAAACATGAATCTATTAAGAGATAAGAAGTGTATATTTTCAGACTTAAAAATGGTCAATGGTCAATACTTCTTCTAACCACATATTTTTTTTGGGGGGGGTACTAGGAATTGAACCCAGGGGGCTTTTGGCACTGGGCTATAATCCCTAGTTCTTTTTTTACTTTTTGTTTTGAGACAGTGCCTTGATAAGTTGCTTAGGGCCACTGCTGAAACTGGCTTCAAACTTGTGATCCTCCTGCCTCAGTTTCCCCAGTAACAAGAATTACAGGTGTGTTCTACTGTGCCAGACGATACATGTCTTTTTTACACACTGTTTGCTAAACTTTGGATTGGGCAGTATGACAGAGATAAAGTGAAAAGTCATGATTTTATTCACACCTTTTTAACATCGTATAACTTTATAAACTTAGTTATAAACAGAAATAAGGATAATTTTTTCACTAGGGGAATGGAATTTTAGTGGCATGGGCACAATCAAGCAAAATGGATCAATTTCTCTTTATTCTGTCTCACTCAAGTCATTTGTCAAATTACTTATTTTAAAAATATCATTTAAAGCTGGGCGTGGTGGCACAAGTTTGTAATCCCAGTGGCTCAGGAGGCTGAGACAGGAGGATTCCAAGTTCAAAGCCAGCCTCATCAACAGTGTGGCACTAAGAAACTCAGTGAGATCCTGTCTCTACATAAAACATAAAAAAGGACTGGGGATGTGGCTCAGTGGTTGAGTGACCCTGAGTTTAATCCCTAGTACCTGCCCTCCTCCCTGACCAAAATCATTTAAAGATATGCAGTATTTATGCAATGATCTGATAAAGACTTAAAATTCTATACCACCCATTTTAAAAGAGCCTGATCAGCTTTCAACGAGCTCTTTCAGAACCTTTGTTTTTTTGCTTAGTTCCAAGTGCACTTTATACATTAACTGTGTGAGGATCACTCATCAAGTCAATAACATACATTTGGACATACCAATTTTTTAAAAAATCTACATGTATAATGGAGATTATAAGAATGCAAATGCAAATAAATAAATTAAGCTTTAGAACACAGACCCTAGGTTAGGCTCTAGGAAACCAAGAGAAGTTACACATTAAATATCTCTCAAAAAAAGAAAAACATCAATCAGGTTTTTATTTGTCTCATTGCTGTTTCCAATCCAAGTAGTATTTTCCTAAAGCTAATGATATGTTGGCAATATATCTTTTCATAGAACAAGGGATCAAAACATGAGAATGATTCCTTAAGAAATTCCCATTACCAGCTCCTCACACTGTTCCTGAGGGTTCAACTCCAAGGAAAACCAATCCTCTTTGTTAGAATAAAGTCATATCACAGTTTATGACTGCATGATATATACTATCCTTGATCATGTCTACTTTTTAAGTGATTATAAGAAGTCCAAAAAATTCTGTAAGAACATAATGTGCACAATAATACAAGAATTTTAAAATTACTTCTTTTACAAGTAATTATTATTAATGATTATACAGTAAGTGGTTTAGAGCTCAGTGTCATGCATTTGGCTTCATAGGGTAAGTAGTAGAAGAGTGTGTGATACAAGGAACAGTCTTATTGAACTGCTTGAGAAAACCACTTTTGTAAAATACATTTCTGAATTATATTCTCAAATATAAACTGAGAATGTAGAAAACTTTGCCAGGCTATCTCCAACTTAGTTTAAAAAAAAAAAAAAAAAAAAGGGAAGGGGGGTATTTGACAAATAAACAAACCAGATTCACAAAAGTACTACATGGATCAAGAGATTTCCTAGTGCAAAGATGTTACCAAGTCTAATAAAGACAATGTGTCTAGTGATACAAAGAATAGCCAATACACATCATTATTCAATAAAGTAAAATATTTTTAAAGAAAAAGACAACCCACAGAACAAAAGAAAATAGTTGCAAATCATGTATTTGATAAGGGACTTATATCCAGAACTTTTATCGCCCCATGTCTCGTGTGGATGAGGAAAAGGGTTCCTGCCAGAGAGATGTGCTGGCTGCGAACTAATTGCTCAGAAATTTATTTAATCAAAACAGTAGCCAGAATTATCTTTAGAATGGGGGCCTGATGGGTTGAACCATTTATAAGGGTCTGGTTCTAATAAAACGGAGGAGTCCACATTCTCTTTATAGCAGTACAGGTCAAAGGGGGACCAGCAGGAGCTGTTTCTGTGAGAAACAGGATGGGGTGGAGTTAAGCAAGTCATTCCGCTCTAGCGGGTCAATTGCACATCCAGGGCCTGCAAATTCTGGCTGGTGAACCAACTGCATGGAAACCACATACTCCAGGCAATCTCGAGTACTTTCTCATAACTGTCAATTCCTGAGACCCAGATTTCCATGTCTAATAGCTCAACCATACCTGGGTTTTTTTGCTGGCCATGGGCATCCCGCAAATTTTTAAAACTCACCTGTAAAAAGATGACCTAACTTAAAAATGGGCAAAAGATCTAAATAGACATTTCTCTAAAGAAGATCTATAAATGGCCAAGAAGCACACAAAAAAATGCTCAATAGGGTAACACAAAACAACCATAAAGATACACTATTTCATACACCCAACAGTATAGCTCTAATTTTTTTAAACATGGAAAATATTAAATGCCTTAGGATAATGTGGAGAAATAGTGACCTTTGAGGATTACTGGTGAGACTAAAATGGTGGAGCTACTTTGGAAAATAGTTTAGCAGTTCCTTAGTAAGTTAAAACAGAGTTACTACAGGACCCAGCAATTCTACTCCTAGGCAGTCTCCCAAACTGGATGAAAATACATACCCACAGAAAAATTTGTATATAAATGTTCATCATGGCAATATAATAGACAACAGACTGAAACAACCCGAATGTCCATCAGTAGATGAAAAAAAAAAAAAACATGGTGTGTTTGTACAATGAAATACTATCTGGTAACAAAAAGAAAAGAAATGCCACATCAGGGATTAAACTTGAAAATATTATGCTAAAAGCAAGAAGCAGTCACAAAAGGTTACATAATACAGGGTTCCATTTATTTATGAAATCTGCAGAGTAAGTAAATCCATTAGATAGAAAGCTGGCTGCCAGGAACTGGAGGAAGGGGGAACGAGTTACACTGATAAGCAAGGAGTTTCTTTCTGAGGTGATAAAAACGTTCTGAAATTAAATAATGGTGATGGCCATACTACTCTAAATATACCAAAACCCACTGAACTGTACACTTTTTAAAAAGTAATACTGGGAATTGAACCCAGGGGCATTCTAGTTAACACCTCAGCTTTTTTTTTTTAAATGTGAGATAGGGTCTTGCTAAAATGCCAAGGCTGGCTGTGAGCTGGATCCTCCTGCCTCAGTCTCCTGAGTTGCTGGGATTACAGGCATGTACCACTACTGCTGACTTGAACTGTACACTTTTCAAAGTCAATTTTATGGTGTGTAAATTATATCTCAATAAAGCTGTTATTTTAAAAAAAGAGAAAAATGAATAAACTGAAAAGTATAGCTTTTTAAAATCAAGATATGATTATTCTCAGTATATATTTTATTAATAATACCATGACTATGCTAGAAAAGTAACGAATGTAAAGTTCCTTTTGGGGAGTTTAATGTTGACACTAAAATTGGAGTAGTGTTTTTGTAAAAGCAACTTAATTCTAGGAAGTTTTGGGCCAAAGGCACTGGTGTCTCATACTTCTAAGAAGCTTTCCCCAAAATATATGACCATTTTGAGGATTAAAAGAAACCAAAATGACTACAGATCTCTGCTCTATATTCTTTGCATGTCTATTCATTCTCGTCTATGTTTTTATTTTATTTCTGGCCTATTAGATTTAAATCATGAACCTGAACCCCTTATATAATTATATAACTGTATTTATTGTTAAATAAATAACGAATGTTAGAACTAAAGAACATCAGAATCACAGGTGTAGCATTCCAATATTATTCCACTCTCCTCTGATTCATTACAGTTAGGCTCACATATTCCAAAAACATATTATCTGATTCTTTTAAATTTTGAGTTAAAAGATCAAATACTTCTTTTAGAAATGTCTGTCACTTAAAAAAAATATTTCAAGCTATCACATCCACTAAAATGATTACCAATGTGAAGCTGGTTCAGATGAAGCTGGTTCTAATGGTTGGATCTATTGTCATCATATACCTTACCACCATCATGTAGCCTTAAACAGCAACTAAATACCTTGATACTGAGAGGACAGCATTTAAAAAACTTTAAAAACAATTTTACAAAAAAATCCAGTTTTAAGGTCAGATTATCAATCTTAAATCTGGCCACATAGAATCAATAGCACATTCTCAAAGCTGTCCTCTCAGTCCTGAGGTATATTAATGGGATGAATGGCCTCAATTCAGATGAATTTCCTGCATATTATCACCTGGATGAATAATTTCAAGCTTTGTGAGAATGAAAAGGACTGAATCCTAGCAAACTGAAGCAACAATCTTGGAAGTGCTGACGGCGCAAAATTCTCTGATGCATATGGATGAGGGACTCACTGTCGCCTCACATCCCATACCTGGTATGCACTGCGCGGTGGCCTCAGTAGTTATAGTTGGAGCAACTGGAGGCTGCTGCTGACTGGAGCTCACTTCTGGCTCTGGGTTAACTGAAGGAGAGAGGGCCACCTCACAGGATGAGACCTGGCTGGGCAGATGGGACAGGAATTCTTCAGAAGCAACTTGCTCATCCTGTCCAGGCAGCTGCAGGGCAGACAAAGGGATACTGATCTGTTTGTTAGGATGGGATGTGCTCACAGGCATCTGCATGGCCACCTGCTGGTTGGTGCCATGGGTTCCAGTGGGTCCTCTGTTTGGTGAAGCCAGAGATACTCTAGCAGTCTTTGGGACGACTGGTCTGGAAATCACAGAAGGAGATGCAGACATACCATGTGGGTCTAGCTCTGTGTTGATGGCAGATGTTACATGGGAAATCAGCTTAGCAGACCCCACACAGGACGGACCAGCATGAGTCTGAGGCTTGGGTTTTGCCATCTGAGTCAAGGACAGGGCTGGTCCATCTACCCCTCCAGTCAGCTCTGCATTTGCCACAATGTAATAATCTTCTGGAATTTCTTGTTTGATTTTCTTGATGATGACATCATTGCTGCATTCATCAACCATCTGTGTCTGGGAACTTGTATGGAGGGAAGATGGAACTATTCCTGGCCGTTTGCGAGCAATGCTTTGAGGTCTTTGAGTCTGGGGTTCAAAGTCACTATCTTCATCTGTAACAGAAGACTCACAAACCATGTCAAACAGGGTGTTTTCATCCTCATACTCTTCAACAGCTTCATCCAGTTCAGAGGGTTCACTGCAATAAGAGAAGTCACAAGAGTCTCTGGTCCGGTTACAGTCTAGCTTTGCTTTTACTGGTCTCCCAGGGTACCTTTCAACAGGGCTAGTCTGTGTCTCAGAAGGCACCCCGATTATACTGGGACTATCAGAGTTAAAACTTCTGTTGTCCTGGAAACAGACCCTCTCTTGGGACCCAGCTCTACAAGTAGCTGTTAGTGGCCAATGATAAGCATGGCCAGCACTACAGCCCCACATTGCGGTCAGGTTCCCATGGGAACCTTCAGAAAGCAAATGTTTCAGGTTTGGAATGAGGCTGCAAATGGTCCCATGGCTGTGGGCCCAGCTGACCAATTTGGACAGATTTTCAGATGAGGTATGAAGACAATCCTCCATGTTACAGGATCAGAAGTGTCTTTCCTAAAGGAAATAATCAAAATAAGAAACCATTATTACCCAAGTCATACCCATATCTCAATTTCTTCCAACTATGATCATCTGTCATAAAAAAGAAATGCATTTTAGAGCTGGGCATGGTGCCACATACCTATAATTTCAGCAACTCAGGAGGCTGAGATAGGAGGATTTCAAGTTTCAGGTCAGTCTCAGCAACTTAGTGATATCCTGTCTCAAAATAAAAAATAAAAAGGGCTGGAAATGTAGCTCAGTGGTAAAGTTCCTGGGTTAAAACCCCAGTACACAAACAAACAAACTAAAAAAGTACTTCAAAACTGTAACTAGTTAGTATCACTGCTTTGGAGCAGCAACTGGAAGGGAATATGGGAAAAAGTGACTTATGGAGAAAAATTTTGCCAGTTTCCTTTATAGCTATAATAATGCCTACACAAAAGAAAAAAGCGAAAGAGGAAAAGAAAGAAGAACCAACTAAGCAATATAAAAAAAAGGTGTTTTTTTTTTTTTGTGATGAGCTTTTTTATGGTACATTTCCTTTCCAAAGTGATAGTTCATTAGCCCCTTAATAGTGAAATGTGTGTATTACCTGTATTAACCAAGAAGATGCCCTTCCATTGCTACCCTCTACAAACTTCATTACTAGAGGCAGAGCCAAAAAGGAGGTTTGAATCCATTCTAGGATGGATGTCAGAGAGAGGGCATCTACGCTCTTCTGGGTACCAGAAAACAAGGTAACTGGAAATTAAAATAAGGGACTAAGCGCAGGGAGTGGGAGAAGGGAGAAGAGTCTGGGAGGAGACTCTGGAAGGGCAGGCTGAAGACATAAGCAAGATAACCAGGCCAGGGTCAGTGCTACAGTCACTCATAGGAGCAAGATTCCAACCTCCTGGCTGTCTGAAATTTCTGAAATACTGCAGTTCATCACACAGAGGTAAAAGGTGTGTCTGAAGTGTTCCACCATCTGAGAGTCCCATGAACCCAAGGATAAGCAGCTACCACATAGGAGTAAGTCATTTCCTATTCGGGTTCTTGGTTGGGTGAGAACAGTGAGGACAACATGATGGGCAGGAAAGTGAAAGGGGTATGTGGAGTCTGCAAAAGCTCAGAAAGGTTAACAATGCTCTGCCAAGAGGGAGATCCTGGGGAACTGGGCAGGGAGGCATAAGGATCTTCATGAAAATATTTATTTTTAATAGTTTGAAAAAAACTGCTTTATAGGAAAAAGAAAGATTCAGGTATAAAAGTATTACATCACTTTTCCAAAACCTGACAGAGCTAGTTTGGAGCCATGTAACAGTGAATGCCTGGTTAGCTTCCATCTGACTTCAGTTACAATCTGCACAACAGTCCCTTATAAGGTTCTGAACTTTTCAAAGGGTTTGATTTGCTTGTTTTAACACTGTTAGATCTCAATTACTGATGATGACAAACTTTCTATAATAGAAAATGATTACAACAGAACAAAACAAAACTTTTCTGAAAGAAAACTCAAGTGGTTTCACTGGTTAATTTTGTTACTTCAGGAAGAAACTAAAAAATTATACAAGTATTTTCAAAAGAGAGGAAGAGGGAGCACTACTCAAGGTATTTGAGGAGATCAACGTAATCCTTATACCAAAACCAGCTGACAAAGCCTTTACAATAAAGAAAATATTCATAAAGAATATTGATATAAAAATGTTACATTAGCAAACTGAACCCAAAATGTTCATATGGGTAATACACTGGTTTTTTAAAAAATTTTTATTTGTTCTTTCTAGTTATACATGACAGGTGAATATATTTTGACATGTGATACATAAATGGGGTATAACTTCCCATTTTTGTGGTTGTACGAGATATGGAGTTACACTGGTTGTGTATTCACATATGAACATAATAGGAAAGTCATGTACCACTCATTCTATAGTCTTTCCCATTCCCATCCCCTTCTTTTCCAATTCCTCCCCCCACTTTTAATTCGGTGAACCTCCATCCCCCACCCCCACCCCCACCTATTGTGAGTTAGCATCCGAATGTGAGAGAGAACATTCAGCCTTTGGTATTTTGGGGACTGGCTTATTTCACTTAGCATGATAGTCTTCTTGTTTTACACATTTACCAGCTAATGCCATAATTTCATTCTTCTTTATGGGTAATAGTCCATTCTGTATATGTTAGGTTATATATTATGACCACATAAACTTATCCCAAGAATACAAGGCTGAATGTTCAAAAATCAATGTAATTCAATGTGTTAACAGTCCATGGAAGAAAAACCACAAGGTCATTTTAATAAATAAAGAAAAAAACGCAATATTCATTTATGATAAAAACACTTAGCAAACTGTTAATAAGGCAATATCCCAGACAGACAAATGGGCACTTATGAAAAATGCATTTAATATTATATTTAATGTAAAAGACTGAATTATTTCTAAGATTAGGAATAAGTAAAAAATGTTCACCTGTAACACTTCTACTCAACATTGTATTAGAAGTCCTAGCCACTGAAAAAATAATAGGACAGAGGGAGGAGGGAAGGGAAGGGAGAGGAGAGACAGGAGGAAGAAGAAAAATAAAAGGTAGAAAAATTAGAAGAGAAGAAATAAAACTGTTCCTATTTGTGGAAGGTAAGGCAGTTTAGGTAGAAACCAAGGAGAACTCAAAAGGTAACTGTTAGAACTCATAGCTGGAGGAGTGATATTGGCCAAATTATAACAATATTGTGTACCGTGTGCATGTATGGATATGTAACAACAAACTCCATTAGTATGTTCAACTATAATGTACCAATATAAAAATATGGGAAAAAGAGAACTTGTTGAATTCTGCAAAGTAGTAGGAAATAATTAATATTGAAAAATCAATCCTCTATATGCTAGCTAGTAAAATACTAGAAAATTAAAATTTTTAAAAATACTTAGAGTAGTTCCACTAATGCCAAAATATACAAAATACCTAGAAATAATTCTAACAAAAGATGTCAATGACTTCTATATCAAAAATCACAAATGAAAGAAATTAAACGTGATATAAATAGATATACTCTATTATTGAAGAGTCAGCATTGTAAGGTTGGTATTATTCCCTAACTGAACTGTGGATTCCAATCATGAAGGACTTGCAGGTCATACAAAATAATTTGAACTTTGTTATATAACAGAGTTAATAAAGTATATGGTTGTAAGGAAGAAGGTAACTGTGGAATCATCCTGATTATAATTGGAAGAAAGAAGGACTTGAGAGGAGAATCTAGTTTGGAAATTTGATACAGCAGTTCCGGTAAGGTATAATAGTAACCTGCCTTGAAAAGCAGCAGATGGATGGAAAGAGCACAGAATCTGAAAACTAAGATGATGATGGAAGACTGGATATGGGAGGTGGAAGAAGGAAGAAGTTGTGCTGCAGCTCACCATCTCTTTGGCAAATTGACCCAGTGTATGTCCGTACTTCAAGTATGCATTCATGTCATACAAACTAGGTACGCCTTTGCCAAGAAAACAATCGATTTTTAAAATAATTTTTGGTGAGGTTTCTACTGTCATGGAAAAAAGCTGCCTTAGTTAATTTGATACTGATATTATATAAAATGCTTTAATAATTTCAATGCTTCTAAAGTCTTCCTTTCATAAATACCTCAAAATTCTCAACTCTTCCTATTATTTATGTTCATAATTTCTACATATATACTGAGTTTTTATTATATACTGTCAGAAAAGGATTAACAGTAATTATAATGGCATTCCATTCATTCAAATTGTTCTAATAGCAACATTACTCAATCACATTTAAAAGTGGTATTCCCATCAATGGGCATGATTTGACATGATGATTCATGCTTTACAGTTCACTCAAAGAAAACTAGTAAATAGAAAATCTAAAACCTCTGTCTCAAAGTGAATTATAAAACATATACATATATGTATATTTAGTTTTAGATGGACACAATACCTTTATTTATTTTTACGCAGTACTGAGGATCAAACCCAGTGCCTTACACACACTAGGCAAGAACTCTACCACTAAGTTACAACCCCAGCCCATGATAAAATATTTTAAATTGCCTTTAAGTTTATAAAGCTTTAAGTCAGGTGTGGTGGCACACACCTGTTATCCCAGCAACTGAGGAGGCTGAGGCAGGAGGATCGAAAGTTCAAAGCCAGCCTCAGCAGTAGTAAGGCTCTGTCTTGAAAAAGAAAATTAGAAAGGGGGGGGGGCGAGGCTGGGGATGTAGTCCAGTGGTTAAGCACCCCTAGGTTCAATTCCTATCTCCCCCACCCCCCAAAAATTAGCTTCATTATCTTGATGGCATTTCCCAAGATGTAACAGGGTCTATAATAAAGAATCTGTTGCTGGGTGAATGCCTGTAATCCCAGATACCACGATCACCTGCCCTATGGTGGTGCCATGCCTCAGCGTTATTTGTTCCCAACTCTCCAACACTCCAGTCTCTCATGGGGTCTTAGGAGTGTCCGTGGTGACTAAAACTACAAATGAATTCATATACTAAAATGAGACACTCCTTCAAAATGCTGCCTGCAGAGGAGAAAATATCAGCAATCATACCTCGCACCTCCAAATCAGCCTGCTGCCCTGATTTTGGGATAGTCTGTATTCTTTCTGGGAAAACTCATCCATTAATTTTTCTGGAAGTTGTGAAAGAAGAAGACTTTCCTTGGCTTGTTGGGTGCTCAGCATTAATTAGATTCCTTCCTTTCTCTTTTTTTCTCTCTCTCCTTGTAGTAAGGGTTGAACTCAGGGCACTTTACCACTGAGCAACTTTCTCAGTTCTTTTTATTTTTAGGCTAAGTTGCTGAGGTGGGGCTCAAACTTGAGATCCCCCTGCCTCAGCCTCCTGAGTCACTGGGATTACAGGCATACCAATCAGCTTTCAGAGTAATCTGAACCATCTTCTTTCCATTCTTCCTGTTTTTGAGTGTGTCAAGGTGCCCCCCCCCCCCCCGCCCCCGCCCCGCCCCCGCCCCGCCTTAGTTGGCATTTCACTTGGTTTTAAGAGATGAGTAAAACTAGCTGGAGATGGTTGAACACACCTATAATCCTTCCACCTTGAGGCAGGAGGATCACAAATTCAAACCCGGCCTCAGGGTTGGAGTTGAAGTTCAATGGTAGAGCGCTTGCATAGGAGGGGTGAGGCCTTGGGTTCTGTCCTCAGCACCACATAAAAACAAATAAATAAAGGTTAAATTCTTTAAAAAAAAAAAAAAAAAAAAAAGCAAGCAAGCAAACAACAACAACAAAGTCAGTTCAGCAACTCAATAAGGCCCTAAGCAACTGATTGCGACCATGTCTCTAAATAAAATATAAAAAAGGGCTGGGGATGTGGCTCAGTGGTTAAGCGCCCCTGGGTTCAATTCCCTGTACCAAAAAGAAAAGAAAAAGAAAAGAGTGCAACTTTTGACTAGGAGCCAATGAACAAATAGACTGCCACTTGCAACAATCAGGGTGTGCCCTGAAATCACCTATGGTTCTGATTAGAAAGTAGAGGATCAGCTTCTAGCTCAACCTTGGAGGTCCTGATGCATTAACCAGAGACTGGGTGTGGGAATCTGTTTTTTTTTTTTTTTTTTTGGGTGCTGGGGATTGAACCCAGGGCCTTGTGCTTACAAGGCAAGCACTCTACCGACTGAGCTATCTCCCCAGCCCCGGGAATCTGTGTTTTTATCAAGTGTTTGTAGTCAGTTTTAGTCTGCATGTGAGAACTATGAATCTACATGACTTTTAATGATGTGTATGCTATAATTGACCAAACTTTTACTTTTGGACACTTTGCTTAGTTTGATTCCAATTTTCATTAATATAATAACTACAATTAACATCTTTTTATATTAACCTTTTTAAATACTTCTGTGTCATTCTGATAAACACCTAAATACATAATCAAAAGCAGAACTTTATTCTTTTAGTCAAATTGTCTTTAGGGTAGGATCTATCAGATTGCTCCCATGTATAGTACATGAGAGTGTCTACTTCCTTATCTTCTGCCTAGATAGTATTACTTTTCTTAAATTTTTGATAATTTTAGAGGTGAAATGACAGCTTAGTGTTTATTAATGGCATTTTATAACTATAAAATTACTTAGTCATTCAATACACATTTCCTGATAATTTACCAGGTCATTATGAATAATCTATGCAAATCCAACATGGTTCTTACTTATATAGACAAGTATTACTACAACTAATCCTAATAAATGATACTTACTATCAAAATTGTGGTAAGTGGCACTTCTAAAAAGAGACCTATTTTAAAATGTTGGTGAGGACTCCCCTGAGAATGGAAGTTAACAATAAAGATAAAGATAATGATAAGAGCATATACTGATAGCACTCACCAAAAGCCAGCTCTAGTCTAAGTACATCAGATACAGTAATGCATTGACCTTTATGAGGAAGTGTAGTTTTCTCCATTTTACAGGTAAGAAAGCTGATACTTTTCCACAGTCATGTAGCTAGCAAATAAAGGAGAATTCAAACCCAAGTGATCTGCCCCAGTGCCAGTCTACTAACTTCCATGTCACCACCTCTCTGGTGATGCTCCTGAACCCTGTGCCACTCCAGGCCCAGTGCTGCACTGCTTGAAAGAGGTGGCACATGAGCCCCAAGTCCTCATGGGACAGACACCCCCCGCCCCTGCTTCTACAACTGTAGCCAAGGCACAATCCCAATACACCTGACTTAAGTGCTGGGGAGGGAGGGGCAGGGGCAGGGGCAGTATGAGGATTTTCCTTGTTTGAAACTGGTAAAAACAAATGCACCTATGTTAATGATTTCCTGCCCACCATCCTTGTGTTATAACACATGTGAACATTATTCTGTTTCATGAGTATGTGGGATAAAAATTGAACAAATAAACCATAGATCTCAATAACATAATCAATAATTTAGACTAATGGACATTTATAGAATATACCATCCAACCAAGAGCGAATACACTTTCTTCTCAGCAGCACATGGATCCTTCTCTAAAATAAACCATATATTATGCCACAAAGCTAATGTTAGCAAATACAAGAAGATAGAGACACTACCTTGTATTCTATCAGATCATAATGGATTGAAGTTAGAAATAAATGAAAGAGTAAAAAACAGAAACTACTCCAACACCTGGAGATTAAACAATATGCTATTATATGATGAATGGATAACAGAAGATATTAGGAAGGAAATTAAAAAATTCTTAGAGGTAAATGAGAACAAAGAAACATCATATCAAAATCTCTGGGACACTATGAAAGCAGTACGTAGAGGAAAATTTATTTCATGGAGCGCATTCAATAAAAGAAGTAAAACTCAACAAATAAACGACCTAACACTACAGCTCAAAGACCTAGAAAAAGAAGAACAGACCAACACCAAAAGTAGTAGAAGAAAGGAAATAGTTAAACTCAGAGCTGAAATCAACGAAATTGAAACAAAAGAAACAATACAAAAAATTGACAAAATAAATAGTTGGTTCTTCAAAAAAATAAACAAAATTGATAAACCTTTAGCCACACTAACAAAGAGAAGACAAGAGAAAACCCAAATCACCAAAATTCGGAATGAACAAGGAAATATCACAACAGACACGATCGAAATACAAAACATAATTAGAAGCTATTTTGAAAATCTATACTCCAACAAAATAGAAAATTTTGAAGATATCAACAACTTTCTAGAGACATATGAATTGCCTAAACTAAATGAGGAGGACATACACAATTTAAATAGACCAATTTCAAGTAATGAAATAGAAGAAGTCATCAAAAGCCTACCAACAAAGAAAAGTCCAGGACCTGATGGGTTCTCCGCCGAGTTCTACAAAACCTTTAAAGAAGAGCTCATTCCAATACTTTTCAAAGTATTCCATGAAATAGAAGAGGAGGGAACTCTCCCAAACTCATTCTATGAAACCAATATCACCCTGATACCTAAACTAGACAGAGACACATCGAGGAAAGAAAATTTTAGACCAATATCCTTAATGAACATCGACGCAAAAATTCTGAACAAAATTTTAGCAAATCGCATACAAAAACATATTAAAAAGATAGTGCACCATGATCAAGTGGGTTTCATCCCAGGGACGCAAGGTTGGTTCAACATCAGGAAATCAATAAAGGTAATTCACCATATCAACAGACTTAAAGTCAAGAATCACATGATTATTTCGATAGATGCAGAAAAAGCATTTGATAAAATACAGCACCCCTTCATGCTCAAAACACTAGAAAAAATAGGGATAGTGGGACATTCCTTAACATTGTAAAGGCCATCTACGCTAAGCCCATGGCTAATATCATTCCAAATGGTGAAAAACTGAAAGCATTCCCCCTAAAATCTGGAACAAGGCAGGGATGCCCTCTTTCACCACTCCTATTCAATATCATCCTTGAAACTCTAGCCAGAGCAATTAGACAGACCAAAGAAATTAAAGGGATACGAATAGGAAAAGAAGAACTCAAACTATCCCTATTTGCTGATGATATGATTATATACTTAGAGGAACCAGGAAATTCCACCAGAAAACTTTTAGAACTCATAAGTGAATTCAGTAAAGTAGCAGGATAGAAGATCAATGCACATAAATCTAAGGCATTTTTATACATAAGTGATGAATCTTTGGAAAGAATAATTAGGAAAACTACCCCATTCACCATAGCCTCGAAAAAAATAAAATACTTGGGAATCAATCTCACAAAAGAGGTGAAAGACCTCTACAATGAGAACTATAGAACACTAAAGAAAGAAATTAAAGAAAACCTTAGAAGATGGAAAGATCTCCCATGTTCTTGGATAGGAAGAATTAATATTGTCAAAATGACCATACTACCAAAAGTGCTATACAGATTCAATGCAATTCCAATTAAAATCCCAATGATGTACCTTACAGAAATAGAGCAAGCAATTATGGAATTCATCTGGAATAATAAGAAACCCAGAATAGCTAAAGCAATCCTTAGCAGAAAGAGTGAAGCAGTGGGTATTGCAATACCAGATCTTCAACTCTACTACAAAGCAATAGTAACAAAAACAGCATGGTATTGGTACCAAAATAGAAAGGTAGATCAATGGTACAGAATAGAGGACACGAACACAAACCCAAATAAATACAATTTTCTCATACTAGACAAAGGGGCCAAAAATATGCAATGGAGAAAAGATAGCCTCTTCAACAAATGGTGCTGGGAGAATTGGAAATTCATATGCAACAGAATGAAACTAAATCCCTATCTCTCACCATGCACGAAACTAAACTCAAAATGGATTAAGGACCTCGGAATCAGACCAGAGACCCTGCATCTTATAGAAGAAAAAGTAGGTCCAGAGCTTCAACATGTTGGCTTAGGACCAGAGTTCCTCAACAGGATTCCCATAGCACAAGAAATAAAAGCAAGAATCAATAACTGGGATAGATTCAAACTAAAAAGCTTTCTCTCAGCAAAGGAAACTATCAGCAATGTGAAGAAAGAGCCTACAGAGTGGGAGAAAATCTTTGCCAATCATACTTCAGATAGAGCACTAATCTCCAGAATCTATAAAGAACTCAAAAAATTCTACACCAAGAATGCAAATAATCCAATCGACAAATGGGCTAAGGAAATGAATAGACACTTTACAGAAGAAGATCTACAAGCAATCAACAAACATATGGAAAAATGTTCAACATCTCTAGTCATAAGAGAAATGCAAATCAAAACCTAAGATTCCATCTCACCCCAATTAGAATGGTGATGATCAAGAATACAAGCAACAACAGGTGTTGGCGAGGATGTGGGGAGAAAGGTACACTCATACATTGCTGGTGGGGCTGCAAATTAGTGCAGCCACTTTGGAAAGCAGTGTGGAGACTCCTTAGAAAACTTGGAATGGAACCACCATTTGACCCAGCTATCCCACTCCTCGGCCTATACCCAAAGGACTTAAAATCAGCATACTACAGAGATACAGCCACATCAATGTTCACAGCTGCTCAGTTCACAATAGCCAGATTGTGGAACCAACCTAGATGTCTTTCAATTGATGAATGGATAAAGAAACTCTGGTATATATATACAATGGAATATTACTCAGCCATAAAGAATGATAAAATTATGGCATTTGCAGGCAAATGGGTGAAATTGGAGAATATCATGCTAAGTGAGATAAGCCAATCTCAAAAAACCAAAGGACGAATGATCTCGCTGATAAGTGGATGATGACACCTAATGGGGGGTGGTGGGGGTTAGTGTTAGGGTTAGAGTTAGGGTTAGGGAGGGGGCAAGAATGGAGGATGGAAGGACTGTATAGAGGGAAAAGAGGGGTGGGCAGGGTGGGGGGGAAGGGAAAAAAATAACAGAATGAATCAAACAACATTACCCTATATAAATTTATGATTACACAAATGGTATGCCTTTACGCCATGTACAGAGAAACAACATGTATCCCATTTGTTTATGATAAAATAAATAAATAAATAAAGTGCTACAACAGTGCCTAGCATAGAAAAAAAAAAATAGAAGACACAGAGACAAACCCATATAAATATGGTTATCTCATATTAGACAAAGGTGCCAAAAATATACATTGGAGAAAAGACAGCGTATTCAACAAATGGTGCTAGGAAAACTGGAAATCCGTATTTAACAAAATGAAATTAAACCTCTATGTCTCACCCTGCACAAAGATCAACTCAAAGTGAATCAAAGACTTTGGCACTAGAACAGAGACCCTGTGCGTAATAGAAGAAAAAGTAGGCCCAAATCTTCATGTCTGCTTAGGACCTGACTTTCTTAACAAGAATCCTAAAGCACAAGAAGTAAAATTAAGAATCAAATGGGATGAATTCAAACTAAAAAGATTCTTCTCAGCAAAGGAAACAATCAATAAAGTGAAGAGAGAGCCTACAGAATGGGAAAAGAATCTTTACCACATGCATCTCAGGTATATCCAGGATATATATCCAGTCTCCAGGATATATAAAGAACTCAAAAAACTCAACACCAAAAAAACCCAAATGATCCAATCAATAAATGGCTAAGGAACTGAACAAGACACTTCACGGAAGAAGAAATACAATCAATCAATAAATATATGAAAAGATGTTCATCATCTCTTTCAATTAGAGGAATGCAAATCAAAATTGCTGTAAGATTTTATCTCACTCCAGTCAGAATGATATCAAGAATACAAGCAGTAAGTGTTGGCGAAGATGTGGGGGAAAAGGTACGCTCATACATCACTGGTGGGACTGCAAATTGGTGCAGCCACTTTGGAAAGCAGTATGGAGATTTCTAAGAAAATTTGGAATGGAACCACCATTTGACCAAGTTATCCCTCTCCTAGGTATATACTCAAAGCACTTAAAATTAGCATACAACAGTAACACAGTCACATCAATGTTTACAGCAGCTTACTTCACTATAGCTAAACTATGGAACCGACCTAGATGCCCTTCAACAGATGAATGGATAAAGAAAATGTGGCACGTATACACAATGGAATATTACTCAGTCTTAAAGAAGAATGAAATTATGGCATTTGGAGGTAAATGGATGAAACTAGAGACTATCATGCTAAGTGAAATAAGCCAATCCCAAAAAACCAAAGGCAGAATGTTTTCTCTGAAAAGCAGATGCTGATCTATAGTGGTGGCTGGCAAGGAAGAATGAAGGAGCTTTGGATTATGCAGAGGGAAGTGAGGGGATGGGTGGGGCAGTGGGGATGGGAAGGACAGTAAAACGAGACAGACATTATTATTCTATATTCATGTATGAAAAAAATTTTTAAAAATGAATAGAGAAGCTTAGGAATAGAAGGTAAGTTAACAGGTAAAATATGACCACTCCAGTACTGGCATTGTTCCTTTTGTTTGTCTTATGGGACACAGGAGAGAAACTGGTCATCTAACCAGTCTGAAATTGCTCAGTATCTCAGGAGCCACATCCAACAGTAATAAGATTATAAAATATATATATAAAAAAAACTTTATTGGTTATACTACAAAGGCTACAACTGCAGATGGAAATCACCAACTGCCAACTCTTTGAAATCTACCCTCCACCACTAGAAAAGAAGCCCTAACTGTGCATTTTCTATCTGTATCTGGCTACCACCTTTCAATTTCTAAGTCAATCAAATTAAAATAAAAATTTCGGACACATACACACACACAAAAAAAAAAAACATTAAAAAGGGCTGGGGATGTAGCTCAGTGGTAAAGCGTTCCTGGATTAAATTCCCAGTACCAAAAAAATAAGAAAGGGAGGGGAGGGGAGGTAAGGGGAAGAGGGGAGGGAGGAAAGAAGAGAGGGAGGGAGGGAGGGAGGGGGAGCAAGGAAGGAAGGAAGGAAGACATTCCAGAAATTTCTGTAAGAAACATTTATTCATTTTGGGCATTCATTTTTATTCAGGAATAAGTAAGTGAACCAAATTCTCTAGCAGGTTACTGGGCCAACATTACTTCCACAAACAAGGTGCAGGGGTCCTTGCTACCTAGACACTTGTTAATCTCCACAGGATTGTGGAGAGAAGGAAAAGTTATCATATACAAAAATATTCACCAAAGAGTTTTGAAACCAGATTTCTGAGTTTTGAAAACATCGGACTACATAAAAGTAGGATGGATATAAAACAAAACTTACAAAGTTTGCCAAAGATGTAGAATGGGAACAAGTTGTTGAAAAATGCTAGCAAATTGTATACTAATATGCAAAGTCATTTTAACAAATGACTGTCCGGCAGAGTTAGGAAAGACAGCAATTAGACCAAGTAACATTATGGAGCATTCTCAAGGGTGAGACTTCAAAAGAATTCTCTTTCTAAGAACTAAGAGAGGCCCTTAGGAAAACCAAAGAAGCCAAAGAATATTTCTGCAAAATTCTCTCTTCTTGACCTGGCTGAGTGAAACGTAACTAGTGAAGGACACTGCATGATTACATAATTCTTTTTTTTTTTTTTTTTTTTAATTTATTTATTTTTTTTACGTTTACATAGGGTAATGATGTTATGATTACATAATTCTTAACATAATTTTGTCAAAAAAACCATATCCCTAAAATGAGCACTCAAGACACTTCTTATTCATTCTAAGGATTAACACAATTTTGATTGTAAATATAAAACTTCTGTAAACTTTTCATAATTTTAAGTTTAAAGTCTATGCAGAATCAACATTAAAAAGGAATAAAATTCTGATACACTCTACGACATGGAGTAAACTTAAAGACATACTGAGTAAAACAAGCTAGATACAAAAGGACAAATATGGTATGATTCTACTTATGTGATATTCCTATAATAACAAATTCAAGAAGAAAGTAGAATTCAAATTCAAAGAGACAAAGTTACATGGCGGAAACAGGAATAGAGTTTTTTTTTTTTTTAATGGGCACACTAGATATTCAGTTTGGGGATGATAAAAAGCTTTGAAGATGGATTATGGCGATGGTTATTTAACAGTGTGAACGTACTTGGTGCTAACAAACTATGTACAAAACGTATTTAAATGGTAACCTTTTTGTTGTGTACATTTTACCATAATTGAACAAATTTACAGTAAAACAGTGATAACATGCAATTTCCTTACCTCTAAAAAAAAAGGGGGGGGGAACTGGGCAACAAAGGGTTAATTCAACAGACCAGGGTTATTCGAAGCAGCAGCAGCATTGGCCCTGGACAGGCTCCTGGGAGAAAATCTCCAAATTCATGGAATATATTGCCTGATCAGTGTTTTTGTCAGCTGAAGCCTACAATCAAATACATCAGTTTGACCACTGACTGAGTGGCTAAGTTGGTTGTGGGGGTCCTCTCTGCCATCTAGGGTTCAAGTCCCTGTTTGGGAGCCAAATGTGGGTGGGGGTCCTCTCTGCCACATCCTGCGTGAAGGAAAAAAAGGTTAACTGCCTGAAGAGGATGTTGGTGGTTTTTCTATTACCCATAAATCTTATCTACTCAATAAACACAAAAATACTCTCTTTATGAGAGGGGGCGTGATGGGTGTGGCCATACCAGCTCTGGCCTCTTACAACAACATGGAGTAGCCCAACTCTCCTTTATCTATAATATACAGGTAAAGGGGCAAGGACTGGGAGGAGCTGCTTCTGTGTTGGACAAGATAGGGTGGAGTCAGAGGAACTATTCTCTTAGGGGGAAAATTCCAGAAGGAGACAGGGAACCACTCCTCAGCAGCGCCACAGTTCCTAAAAGCCAGACCTCTGAGTCCCATGGCTCAGCCTCATCTGATTCTGCTCCATGAGGATGGCTTCCCACAGGTGGGCACAGAGGTATTGCTGCTGACATGACCAACAAAAGCTCCAGACACCACAGCTCAGGAGAGCTCCTCTGGTTGGCCTTCATGTTTTGTCATGCACTGTTGCTAGAAGAATTAAGTGCATTCTTGTGCGACACCCCTGGTGAGTACACCTAGAACCTTACATCTGGTTTCCCCTGGCCTTCAACCTCTGCCTTTTTCCCCTTTGCTGATTTCAATTGGTACTCTTTCACTGTAAGAAGTGGTAGCCATGATTTTAACAGCTTTCTGAGTTCTGTGAGTCCTTCTCCATTGAGCATGGGGTAGACCTGGGGAAACCCGGACAGCAATCCCAACCAAGTCTCCTCACTATCCACTATAAATTTTTTTGTCCTTACTCTACATGGATTCATTTTACAAGTCCTTTCAGTATCAGCTATCTACAGATAACAAATACCTCCCTTATGTAGTTTTATCTATTATCCTTGAGAGATGAGTAACCAAAAGTTCAAATTTGCCAGAATAGTGCTTTAGCATGGGTATCTGCTGATAAACTCACAGACTGGTTACTAGTAACAATGCACTAGAGTACCTAAACTGTTTACTGGCAGAATATTCACCTTAATGTGAATTTAGGTTTTGGCTACAATGACAGCATTATCTAGCAAAGGCTCTGTTAAGTTAGTTTTTCATCACTGTGACAAAATACCTGAGAAAATCAACTTAGGAAAGATTTATTTTGGCTGAAGATTTTAGTCTATGGTTATTTGGCTCCATTCAAAATACCTGAGAATGTCAACTTAGGAAAGATTTATTCTGGCTCAAGAATTTAGCCTATGATTATTTGGCTCCATTGTTTCTGGGTCTGTGGTGAGAGAGATGTCATGACAAAAGGGTAAAGCTATTCACTTCAGGACAATCAGAAAGCAGAGAGAAAGAGAGAGGAAGGGACTGGGGCACTATGTAATCATCATGGGCATACCCCCAGTGAACTACTTCCTCTAATTAGGACGTCTACAGTTTCTACCACCTCCCAACAATGCCATCAAGTCAGGATTCCATCAAAGGACTAATTCACTTGATGAGGTTACAGCCCTAAGATCCAATTACTTCCCCAAAGCCCACTTCTGAACATTGCTGCACTGGGGACCACGCCTTCAGTGCATGAGTGTTTGGGGGATGTTTCAAATTCAAATCACAATGGGCTCCAAGTGGTCAGAGGTAAAACATTCCAATTTATCAACATGGCTTTCAAGTCTTTGGATTTGAGGTCTGCCAGGTTTAGCTAAGCTGAAACACAGAGTTCTAGCCACCGTAAACTCATTCTAGTTTACCAATTTACTGTATCTCTACTCCAGATCTTTGCAAATGCTGCCGTTTTTTGCCACACTAAATATTTTTCTACTCAATCTTTACAACTTAACTTATAGGATGGTTTTTCGCTCTTGGCACTACTGACATTATGGGCAGCATAACACTTTGTTGTGGGGGACTGTCCAGTGCACTGCAGGATGTTTCACAGCATCCTTCCTAGATGCCAGCGGTACTGCCTCCTCTGGTCAGGACAACCAAAAATGTCTCCAGACAAATGGTTCCCATTTGAGAACCAGTAATTTCGAATAATTTCTGCAACTCTTCCCCATCCCTATCCAAGGCTTGGTTAGGTGATTTTTGCACCCTATAGCCCTTCGTTACCCCACTTAGTGTTTGCTCCTTGAGCACGAGGCCTATAGTTTCACTCGTCACTACGCTCTCAACACCCGGCGGTTTCTAGCACACAATGAGGCCTCAATAAAAACCCGACTAAAGAATAGTGTAGGAAGTACAGGAAGAAAACAAAAATGAGGAAAGACAAAAAGGTAGTAGAATGTTCAGAGTGTAGAGAGAACAGCAAACACTTCATTTGTTTAAGAACAGGATGGAAAATAGCAAGATATGAGTTAAAAATAGGTTGGTTAAAGTAGATTAAGGACCTAGGCATTAGACCAGAGGCCCTGTGCAGTAGAATAAAAAGAAGGCCCAACTCTCCATCATGTTGGCTTAGGAACCAAATTCCTCAAGAAAACTCCTAAAGCACAAGAAGTAAAATCAAGAATCAATAAGTGGGAATGGTATCAAACTAAAAAGCTTCTTCTCAGCAAATGAAACAATCAATAATGTGAAGAGAGAGCCTACAGAGTGGGAGAAAAACCTTTGCCACCTGTACCTCAGACAGAGCATTCATCTCCAGGATAAAAAAAAGAATTCAAAAAATTTATCACTCAAACCCCAAATAACCCAATCAATAAATTGGCAAAGGAACGGAACAGACACTTCACAGAAGAAATATGAATGGTCATCAAATATATGAAAAAATGTTCAACATCTCTAGCAATTAGAGAAATACAAATTAAAACTACACAGAGATTCTGGCACCAGCAAGAATAGCAATTATCAAGAATATAAGTAACAACAGATGTTGGTGAGAATGTGGGGAAAAGGTATACTCATCCACTGCTGGTGGGACTGCAAATTGTTGCAAGTACTTTGGAAAGCAGTATGGAGATTCCTAAGAAAACTTGGAATGGAACCACCATTTGACCCAGTTATTCCTCTCCTAGGCATATACCCAACAGACCTAAAATCAGAATACTATACTTACACAGCCACATCAATGTATAAAGAAGCTCAATTCACAATAGCTAAGTTATGAAACCAACCTAGGTGCCCTTCAACAGATGAATGGATGAAAAAAATGTGATATATATACACAATTACTCAGTCATAAGGAAAAATAAAATTATGACATTTGTTGGAAAATGGATGAAACTTAGAGACTGTCATGCTAAGTGAAATAAGTCAATCCCCCAAAACCAAAATCTGAATGTTCTCTGATATGCAGATGCCAACACACAATGGGTGGGGAGCAGGGGACTGGGAAGAATAGAAGTTCACTGAATTAGACAAAGGGGAATGAAGGGAAGGGAGGGCAGCTGAGAATAGGAAAGACAGTAGGATGAATCAGATGTAACTTTCAATGTTCATATATGAATACATGACCAGTGTAACGCCATATCATGTTCAACCACAAGAATGGGATCCTAATTAGAATAAGTTATACTCCATGCATGTATAACGTCAAAATATTCTACTATCATATACACCTAAAAAGAACAAATTTAAAAATGAAAGAAAGAAAGAAAAATAGGTTGGAAGAGTATAGAGCCTGAATTTTACCAGGAAAGAGAGTGAAAGGAAACAGATGATGTTTGTTACAGTCCTTTTCACAATGCCACTAATGAGTTTATATATTTATAAAGCAATAGAAAGTGTACATTTAGTTACCATCTTGAATGAAAACCTTTTCTTAACATGTCAGATAACACAATATAAATCTGCCATTCAGATATTTGATATTATGCTTACATTTGTCTGCTAGAACTGTCAGAACAAAATGCCAGATTGGTACTGAACAACAGAAATATTTTCTCATAGTTCTGGATGCTGGAGGTCAGCAAGGTGTCAGCAGGGATGGGGTCTTCTAAGGTCTTTCTCCTAAGTTCTTAGATGAACTCAGGTCTTCCAGTTTCTACACGTGGCTTACCATCTGTGTGTGCATAGGCCTTTGTTCAAATTTCCTCTCTTAAATAAGCATACCAGTCATATAGTGGATTAGAGCCTAGCCTAAAGACCTCATTTTAACTTAATTATCTCTTTAAAAACATGAGATCAAAAAAGAAACAAGCAAAAAACTAGTGCTACCCAGAAGGAAGCCCATCCTTCTAATTCATCTCCATGACATGTCACAAGTAAAAAACTCACTCCTGGCAAGTAAGAGCATAAATATCAAGTGTTAAAGGGATGTTTCAAAAGAACGAGAACATTTCCATTTACATATATCTATAAGCTGCTAAGTAAGTGACAAACAGCAAGTAAAAAATGGACCTATCATTTCATACAAAATAAAGTATAAAACATACACACTTTAATAGAGCAACATAGAAGAAATTACACTCTGACTTGGCACGAGTTTCCTTCCAGTCTTTTCTCCATTTTCTCTTAATATTGTTTGAATTTTGATAGCAGAGCAAATATGACTAAGTGAAAAGTCATCATGCAATCAAGAGGTGAGTACAAGTAATGGTGGGGAACTTAGTGTAAAAGACAATGTCCCACAGGGGTCATACTCCAAGAAAACCATCAAGTAACAATTTCTGTGAGCATGTGTGTTTATTATTTTATGCTAAACAAACAGATTGAAGATCCCAAATGAAGGTCAAGAGATCAAAAAACTAAGGATGAAGCTGAAGGATCATGATGATTCTGGAAGATACTACTGGGTTTTTTGTTATTGTTTATGGGGTTTTTTGGACGTAACCCAGGGCCTTAAGCATAGTGGGCAAGCACTCTACCACTGAGCTACATCCCTGGCCCTGGAAAATACTATTTGAATTAACAAAAGCCCTATATCAATAATCCTTGAGGTGTTGTAAAAACCTTGAGGTTAAGAACTTATTACCTTGAACAATTTTTTACTGGTAGGGCACTCTTAATGATTTCAGAAATATTAAATTTAAAAATAAGATTAAATTAGACTGCAACTGGGGAAAACTTCTTTTCCATAATTTTGATGTTTTGATGCTTTTAATAGTGCAGAAGTATCTTATAAAGGACTCCTGGCAAAAATGAGGGCAGCACATCCTCTGGTGCTCCCCTGGTTAGCTGCTTTCTATCAGTCCTTCATATATTGAAAGGCATTGTGTGAAATAGCTATGTCAGAGAGCCTGGCACACACTTAAGGAAAGTAATCACTGCCACAGACCTTTACAGACTGGAGGAGTAGATAACGAAACTCTGACTTTTAGGGTGCTGAACTGGATTCTGCAGCTCCTGTGGGCTGTCCACTAAATGGCTGTGTGACTCCGAGCAGTTCCCTTTGTCAATCTTGATTCATTTATTAATGTATTCAACATCAGTAAGTGAATGCCTATTTTCTTCCAAATTCTGTGCTCAGTTCCAGAGATACAGCATTAAATAAGACAGATGTGGCCACTACTCCCATCATTTGCAGTCTAGCTAGAAATACCTACAGTTGAACAGCAATTATAAAACAGTATGGTTTCAGTCATAGTGAAGAAGTAATTACAACTCCAGGTTGTCCATCAGTAAAATAAAATAAAAGCTGAACAGTAGTCTCTCAGGGCCCTCACAGGCCTTAAATTCATTTCAAGTCTAACAGTATAAAAATGTTTTTAAGTTTTTCAAGTTACTAAAAACTTTTCCTCTAGTTTAGGAAGTAAGGAAGGTTACACAGAAGAAAAAGTCTAAGAAATAAATCTACTACACTGTGGAACTAAGGAGGATCTTAGTGCACAAAGGTCGGGCACATGGAGGAAAAGATGTCTTTACCAGGACAAGAAAGACTACAGGCTTAACATCCACATCCTTTACTGGTAAACAGGCAAAAATCACAACATAAACATCACAGGGAAAATATAAATGACAGGAAAATTACTTCTAATGATTTCATATTTCAGGTAAAACATCTTATAAAAACTATGATAATCAAGAAATAATAAGGCTATTTCCAAGACGGGGTTGAATGGTAAAAATTAGTGATGAAGTTAAGTGTTACAGAATTCTTTATACCAACAAATATTTGATCAAGGTGTTCACAAGATTTGGCCCATTCACCATCTATTTACATTTACGGTTAATTTTTGCTTAGATTAATTATGTGAAGTAAATGGTTACTTCTTTTACACACACACACACACACACAAACACACACTTTAGTTGTAGTTGGACACAATACCTTTATTTTAATGTAGTGCTGAGGATCAAACCCAGGGCCTCACACATGCCAGGCAAGCGTGCCACCATCAAGCCACAACCCCAGCCCAAATGGTTACTTCTGAGTACCTATAAAATGTTAAAAGATTTAATAATATTTAAATGTTTAATTTTTTTTTTTCAAGGGCTATACCGGCAGAGAGAGAGAGAGAGAGAGAGAGAGAGAGAGAGAGAGAGAGAGCACGCGCGCGCGCGCGCGCACGCACGCGTGTGTGTGTGTGTGTGTGTGTGTGTGTGTGTGTGTGTATTGTTTTATTTTAAATAAACTAGGCTGAGCAATTTGGATTGTTGCTGGCCAGAAGCCTTTGAGTAAGCACTGTTCAAGTTGCACTGAGTCTCAATTTGCCCCAGGTGGAAATGGGTCATGAAGAACGCTTGATTTATGAGACGTCAGGGTAGTATATTGTCTGAAGGCTTGGAATTTCTTTCTGAATTACCAAGCCAACATGATGGATTAAGAAGTACATATAGCAAATTGTTTGGCTTCCCACTTTCCCTCCATTTAGGAGATGTAACTATCTTAAACTACTTAAGACTCCAAATACAATGAATAAAATAGTAAACTGCAGAGTATCATCAGTTACAAATATGAAAATACATTCAATTATCCTATACCCAAACAAAGAGATGTGCCTCTGAGATACCCCCTAGATGTGTTTGCAGTCTGATCCAACTGGCATTCACTTCTCAATGTTGTTGTGAACGTTAAACAAGAAAGTTTGGCAACTATTTAATACAGTATCTGACACAGTGCTATAAAGATTCATATTCCTAAATCACCTGCAAAGTCTATCAACTGTGTTCATTCCATATCTAAACTAAAATCCATTAATATTGGATGAAAGCCCTTATTTACGTTATATTTATCTTACATTTTGTTGCTAAAACTTCCTTTTTAACCAAATTTGTCTAAAAGCAGAGCAGATATGCTCCTTAATTTCTAACTGGTATTTAACACACAATAATAGAAATGCTCTTTAATACCCAGTGAGTATTTAATTCACATTACATAATTTGATAATGAAAAGATAAACATAAAAAAAGACTAAGAAATGAGTATATGTGTCCATTAAAAGCATAAGAATTTCAATGTAGTTTTATTCTTAATAGCCAAAATCTGGAAACAACCCTAAATCAGAAGGACAGATTAAAAATTTGTTGTGTATTCACAAAACAGATAGCAAGAAAAGAAAAGAAAAACAGTCAGGCATGGTGGCACATACCTGTAATTCCAGGTACTCAGGAGGCTGAGACAAGAGAATTGCAAGTCAGAGGCAAGCCTCATCAACTTAGCAAGATCCCATCTCAAAAAATAAAAAGGGCTAGGAATGGGAACAAACTGATATACAAAACTACAAAGAGTGAACTTCTAAAATTACATTCAGTGAAAGAAGACAGATATATTAAAATACATATAGTAGATCCAATGCATATGAATTTAAGAATAGGCAGAACAATCTATGGTGACAGGAGTCAGAAGAGTTGTCACCTGTACAAAGTAAGGACTAGGAAGGGGCAGAAGGAAACACTTTGAAGTGATAGAAATGTTCTAACGTGATCTGGGTGGTATTTACATGGGGGTATACATATATAAGAATATAAATACTTTTAAGATTTGTGCATTTTATTGTATGTACGCTATTCTTCAATTAGGAAAAAACAACTCAAGGTAGAGGGCAGTCTAACCCCAGAAACCATCTTCATCACTAAACCACTTAGTCTCTGGAAAGTGAATCCAACATTCATAGGAGGAACAGGAACTTGAAATAAAAATGCCTAGCCACATTCGCTGCCCGGCATACTTGTCTCACTAACCAAACACTTGGCTCCTGGAAGGTCAAGAATGGTTTGAAGCCCTCCCTCCTAACAAGTACCACTACTTCTTTGGTGTTATTAGTCAATCTTTTCTGAGTACACAAGTAGTCCAGCTATTTTCAAAATCCCCCTCATTTTTGTATTGGTTTTCCCCAGGGTAGTTACTGTAATAAATAGTAATTCATCTCATGCTGAGAAAGGGAGCTCTAAATTAATTTGCCAAAGAACTATTCACTAGGAGCCAATTCATAAACAGATCAATTCACTGAGTATGACAAATTTATACTTTTTTTTTTTACTTTTTGAAGATGTCCATGAAATAAATTTTAGTAGATTCACTTTCACTTTGATTCACAGCAGCATTTAAAAAACTACGCAATTTGTAAAAAAGCAAACAGAGGATCTTCTTACAAATATATCTGAATATATTCCATAAATGTGAATGTATTCTTTATAATGATTATATTCATGAATATATCCTCCTATGAATATATTCATGAATATATTCTTTTTGCCCTGTTGGGAAAACTTTTTAATACAGTTTAAAATTAATGAATATGAATATATTCATGAACATTTTTATAACTTTATATTCATATTCATGAGCTATGTTCTTGACCATATTGGGACATTTCTGAACCTAGTTTAAAATTTAATGAATTTCAATATATTCACTAGGAATACATTCATATTTTCATCAGCATAAATTCATATTTATGGTCTGTATTCTTGACCATACTGGAAAATTTTGAACTCAGTTTTAAATCTCAGTTTTAAATCTGATGAATATCAATAGACTCATTAAGAATCTATTTATAAGAATACATTCATATTCCTTACATATATTCAAGAAAAGTACATTTACAAAGCAACTAATTCATTAATTTTAACCTTTGATAAAAGGTACTTTCCTTTAAAAGCAGCGATAAAAGCAGTGCTTAGTAGAGTGTATTCAGTAACACTTATTTTTGGTAAGCTTGCCTACTACCTTGAAGAAGGGCTTTTATCTTCAAGCACATAAATATGAGCCAGAATTTACCCAATGAAACTAACTCATTTAGTCACGTGCTGGTGGTAGGTATTTCTCAGACTTCATAAGTTCCTTAACATCTTTGTTTTCTTGTTTTACTTTAACACACTTATTTGGGATGAATCTAGGACTAACAGCTTTTATTCCCCTGAATTTAGGTAATTTTGTTAGTTTCATTACATTCTCATCATGCTCTACCTTCGGCTAACATTTCTTCTCTACTTTTTAGGTTATTTGCCAATAGATTTTTTTTTTTTTTCATGTAAGTCTGCCCATTACAGAAAAAGTTTGCTCACCCTGCTACAGACAATCTTTAAGTTCTCCAACATACACCCACAGAAATACTAGAATTAATCCACAGATTTGTTGGGCACAAATACATGTGCATGCACAATTCTCCTAAAATGGATTGGGATAACAGCCCTCAAGTCCTATTGTCACTCCTGCATGTATTTTTCAGTTTGTGTACACACTGACTCAGCTTTTCTTCCTTTAGGAAGTCATTATAAAAAGATAACAGCAACTACTGGACATAGTGGTGTACACCTGTAATCCCACAACTCATGAGGCTGAGGCAGGAGGATCACAAGTTCCAGGCTACTCTGGGCAAGTTGGTGAGCATCTGTTTCAAAATAAAAAATAAAAAGTACTGGGATAGAGCATCCCTGGGTTCAATCCCCATACCAAAAACAAAAACAAAACCCAGAAAACTTTATATAAAAACATTTACTGACACTGTTTAAAATGGTATTAAGTGGAAACTATGTATTCATAGCATGATATGTAGAGTGAAATGCAGGTTATATAAAAATAGACACATATATTTCATAAATTTGGAAGGATATACTTAAATTTGGAAGTATAATGATTAGGTATTAGAAAAAATATTCATTTAAGATTTATATTACTATGTTTTATACATTTACATTATAGATTTAATTCCATTTTTTATTATATGTAATTGTTTCTCAATTTTCAACGAGTTTTGTTATATTTGTTTTTAAGGACTACTTTTGCCAGTCATTATTAAGAGGAGATATTACAGTTTTACACAGTTCTTAACTGTCATTTTAGTGTACTGATAACTCCCATTATGAAGAATTCATGGGCATTCTAGAGAAAGGTACACTAGCCTATCAAGGCACAAGCAAGATTATACTGTGCACAGTGGCACACTGGTAGACTGGAGGAACTAATTTCATTAACACCATGAAATAAGACCTACTGAATGCTGACCCACTTGTCAAATGTTGTAATCCTAACTCCAGAGCAGGGCTATCAAATGCTTGGTAATCCCTCTACTGTTTATATGTACATAAGAATGTTCTAATAAAACATACCAGTTCCAGATAAAATATACCACTCCCCAGAAGCAGTTGGGGAATTGATCACTCCAGTCCTTAATCTTCTGCATATCATGATACTTCCCAGTGACAGAAAGGTAAGAGGTAGGGTATTGGCCATTAGGGACAAGGACCAGTTTAGAAAAAGCACCTTTCCTCTTAAAACAACCACCACCACCTTTTGAATATATTTTTAAATACTAAGTTAAAAATAAGTGTTGTTTATTTTACTTTTTTTTTAAAGGCTTTACTAAAATATTTAAAATACATCTGCCCAGGAGGATCACAAGTTTGAAGTTAACCTGGGTAACTCTGCAAGACCCTCTCTTAAAATGAAAAAAAGGGGCTGAGAATGTATGTAGCTCAGTGGCCCTTGGTTCAATCCCCCCACCCCCTCCCCTACAAATGCATTTGCCTTTAACTGTACTACTTTTGCAAATTACCTGAAGACTAGAACATCTTTTTAAACTATAATTTTCTATTTATGACCCATCCCAAGGACACCATGAGACAACAGCCTGCAAAAGCTACTCTGCAACTTCTAACCCTGAGTCATGAATTCAATTCACCTCCCCCTCATCACCAGAAGCTAAAAAAATTAGAAGCAGTTAGGCAATGCTGGGTATTTTTAATCCAAACAAGCTCCCTAAGGTATCTATTGAGGCCATCAGTTCCCCATGAGAGGAATGTGAGGCCATCCCTTAAAATGAGGTTGAAGCAGCCTCAGCACCCAGGCTTTGCTCACTGGGCTTTAGGATCCCCAGATTCCAAACTGCTCCAGCTGGGCAGAAATCACTGAAGTCAAGTTTTCACAACATCAACAATGAGTGGTAGCTCTTTTACCGTGATCCATTTATGTATATAACTGAATTGAAAATCCATTTGATACAGATTTTTTAAACTAAAAAAGATATATAAATATAAAGAAGTCTATAAAATTTTAAGTGCTATAAAATAAGAGCTGGCTCACTAGTTAATAATTTAGAAAATCAATCTGAATTTTGGAATATTTTTTTCAAAAGACCATTTAACTTTCAATATCTAGAATGGAACAAACAAATTTAGCACCTGTTGGAAAGCCCTGCAGAATATGTTTCTTTTCTCATTTAAAAAATGCCTCTATTTTCCTCCCCAAACAAGTAATGTATGCCAATTTATTTTTTTTAAATTTTTTTAGTAGATGGACACAACATCTTCATTTATTTTTATGTGGTGCTGAGGATTGAACCCAGTGCCTTGCTATGTGAGGCAAGCAGTCTACCACTGAGTTATAGCCCCAACCTCAACAATTTATTTTTTAATTAGAAAACAGAAAAGTATCACACTAAGAGATATTCATTATTAACATTCTGGTGTTTTTCCTTCTAATCTTTTATTTGTACTTGGGACCACAGGTTCCTTTTAAACAAAACTATAATCAAACTAAATATTACTATTTACATTCTATTACTTTATGCATTTTCTGTGTTGTTGCACAATCATGTTGCTATATGTTATTTCTTCTGTATAACTTGGAATAAATGAATATAAAATACATAATGGGATTATTGACAATTTAATAACAATTTCTGAAATATTTAGTTAGAGACAAACATATTAAGAATTCTAGGCTTCTAAAAGCTAAACTTAATTTCTGGCAAGCATGACTGGTAATTACAACCAAAAGCCAAATATTATGGAGTCCTTTTTTTAGACTAAGCAGTTTTGCCACTCAGCATGTATAATCACTGAAACACTTCCAGCATAATGATATCCGTTCAGCTACTGGCAACCATAAATGTTTCTGAAAACTAGAGAAATGTGAAAATTCTCTAACACAACTTGCAAAGTCAAAGTATATGTGAACAAACTGCAAGTATAAAACTGTGATCATAAACACTATAGTATTCAGAGAAAATTCATAATTATAGATTTTTCACCTATGAGAAATAGTTATGCAAATCATCACAAAAAAAATCCCAATATTGGAAATATTTTAATCTACACTAGACCTAATTCATATAGGCACATCAAAGTATTTTCAAATTCTATATGAATTCTATATCATTTGAATTTTCAAAAGTAAATAGTTGAGCACTTTTGTTTTTGATGATCTTGGCAGTTTTAAGGACTACTAGTATGGTATTTCACAGCCTGTAAGATGTCACTCAATTTGGGTTTCTCTGATATTTTTCTCACAGCTAGACAGGAATTAGACAAAGATAGTACCAGAAAATAAGAAAGTGCTCAAAAGATAAACCAGTGGTAGTACGCCAAGGGGAAAGAGGAGTCAACAAAAGTATTCCCAATGACCACAGCTAGAACAATTTGAGCAACAAAATATTGAATTGTAACCCAAAGTATATAATAAGTATTTGTGAATTTTTACTGATATAAATAAATGACTAATGAAATGGGGAAAAATCAGACCAATTCACTGGACAGAAGAATTCCAATTTATGTAGCTGCTGCCTTCTCAAGAAGGTGGGACACCACCCCTGACCCCTTCAGTGTGGGCTGCTTCATTCAAAAAGCAAAGCGGGTAGAGAAAGGAAACAGTGTAAAACACCTGACAGATGCCACCTCAATCAAATGATCAGGGCCTCAAGAGTGATAATTCATAGTGATACCATGTACTATGACATGAGGTGATAATGGCGTTTCAACTGGGTGCACTGGCATACTCCTGTAATCCCAGTTGCTGGGTGGGGGGACACTGAGGCAGGAAGCTCACAAATTCAAATTCAGCTGTGACAGCTTAGAGAAACACTGCCTCAAAAACGTAAAAAGGATTGGGGTGTAGCTTAATGGTAGAGTACTTGCTTAGCACAAGCAAGGTCCTAGATTCAACTCCCAGTACCCACCCCACCCGACCCCCCAAAAAGGGCATTTTCCCACTGTACTCTTATAGCCAAGAACAAATAATCCTGTCCAGGTATGAGAAAAATGTCAGGCAAATCCAAAGTGAGGAATGTCTCATATTCTACGGAATACTTTATCAGTACTTATTAAAACTGTCAAGGTGATTTTTTAAAAAAATGTCTGAAAAACTGCCACTGTTCAGAGCCGCCTAGGGTATGATGACTAAATATAAGGTGGTTTTGCGGATGGAATCCTAGACAGAACAGGGACACAAAGTAAAAACTAAAGACAAGGAAATACTGACTTCAGTTGATAACAATGTATCAATATTGGTTCTTTATTTACAACAGACGTATCACACTAGGAAAGATATCATTATGAGAAACTGAGTATGGGGTATCAAGACTGAGCTGTTCTTCCAACTTTTCTGTAACTCAAAATACAATTTAAAGTTTATGAATTATATATATGTACATATATACGGGCTTATTAAACTGATGGGTATTCAGGCATAGGTAAGTAACACACAAACACATCTAAGTTCCAAAAAGGCAGGGATGCCATTTTTTTCACTACTTTATACTCCATATTTAGAACATCTCCTGGACTCAATAAATATTTTTGGAATAAAAAAACATGTTTTATGATACTAGTTTTACTTCAATAATTCCTAATTATTCCTTTATTTCTATAAATTTATGAAAAATGTTATGAAGGAAAAGTATCACCTAATTCTGGTCAAGAAAATTTGCAAACATTTGAGCTGGGGTATGGCTCAGTAGTAAAGCATTGCCTAGGATGTACAAGTCCCTGGGTTTGATCCCCAGTACCACCAAAAATTAATAAAAAAATTTTAAAAGGCAAGCATTATCAGATTCATTCAACCAACATTTGTTATAGCTTCACCACAATTCAAGATTGACAATGGGCAATACTATATATTACTCAAAAAATTTTAAACTCATTAACAGTTTAATTGTGAAGAAGGAAGTTGGGAGGCTGGCTAATACAGAGATGATAATGACACAAAATAGTTAAGTGTGAGTTACTTGCTTTGGGTATCATGGGTCAGTATAGCAGGAGCATCCAGTCCTGCATAGGATGGTAAATACAAAGGATTCAAGCAAGAGCAAAGAAAGGCATGGGGGCCCAAATCAACTTCTGGGTGGGCAGATAGGGCAAAGCACAGTGCTGGGTGGGACTGAAAAGGTGTGGTGGGGTAGTGGTGTGTACCAGGTGGGACTGGAAAGGTGTGGTGGGGTAGTGGTGCAACAGGCCATCAAGAGGCCTAGGAGTCACTGGGAAGTGTTTTTTTCCCTCACATTCTTTTTTACTGGTGCATGATAGTTGAACATAATAATGGGATTTATTGTTACACATTCATACATGCACACAATATAACAATATAGTTCGGCCAATATCACTCCCCAACATTTCCCTTCCTCCAGGAATGGTTTCTAAGGGGGCAGTGAAATGGTCAAGATGGTAGCTTCAACTGATCACATCTCTCTGGAGTCATGGTGGGGCAGGGATTAAGCAGATGATCAGTATGAAGTTATGAAAGCAAAGATGTTCAACTCAAATAGTGATGAGCTACTGATGAGAACTATTTTAGGAAGTAACAGAGGAAGACTAGGCAATTATTAAATAACCATGCCTCTTAACTCATTTTTACATTTCACCTCTTGCCCTCTTTAACAATTCCCCTCACAGCAGACAGAATTACCATTTGAAAACAGAGCAGACCATCTCACCCCATTGAAACCTGTCAATGGCTGCTCCTTATATCTTCCAAAATTAAATTTAGTATAGTCTCTTAAAGGCCATATAATCACATTCCTGCCTCCTCCTTCAACTTCATCCTGTGCTCTCCTCCTCCAGTCATAGTCTTTTCAATTCCTTAAAACTATCAAGCACTTTTCTGGTTAAGAGCCACTCCTTCTGCCTAAAATGTTCTTTTTCTTATTCTACAAAACTCAGCCTAAATGTCACCTCCCATGAGGTCCAACTAAAGGTCTCTTTCCTACCACACCAATTACTCTCCATCACAGCACCCTCTTGTCTTTGCACTTAAAGTAATCTGCAAGTAGAGTGATTCTTTTTTTTTTTTTTTTTTTTTAATTTTTTTTGGTAGTTGTCAATGGATCTTTATTTTTATTTATTCATATGTGGTGCTGAGAATCCAACCCAGTGCCTCACACATGCTAGGCAAGTGCTCTACCATTGAGCTACAATCCCAGCCCTAGAGTTGATTCTTCTTATTTGGGTTAGTTATATTCCACAAAGTCACTGCAAGCACTTTACCACTGTGCCTACGGGATATCAGAAATATTTTGCCATTACCAAATGGACAAATCCTTATCACTGTTCCTGGAGGAGGAAAGGCAGGGTTAGATTCTTGCAAATCTCCGGTCACACTGTATTTTTTGTTTTTGTTTTTTAAGGGTTTTTTTTAGATGGGGGGGGCAGTACTAGAAATGGAACCCAGGGCCTTGTACATGCCAGGCAACTGCTCCACCACTAAGCTACCTCCCCAGTCCTTCTTTTAAACTTTACTTTGAGATAGGGTCTAAGTTGCCCAGCTAGCCTCCCAAGTAGCTGGAATTACAGGCATACACCACCACACTTGTTCATGTCATTTTTTGACAACCAATCAATACATAACCTTGTTCAATTCATTTCTGTTTAAAAATCTTATTCAATATGCTACATCTGATTAACACCAAACTCATAGGCAAAAGCATTGTAACAGATGCCAGACTGGAACTTATCTAAACAAACATTTGCTACATAAGGTACATCACAGTCTTAGGAGACTAGCACTAAAGTGCTTGGGCAGCACTGTAAACAACAGAATCACTTAAAAAAAATACTAAAATGCAAAAAACACAGCATTAATTAATCCACAAAAATATCTGTTTACAATATGTGAGCTAAACAGGAAGCAGTGGATTGTCTTGCTGTAACACAATTGGGAATGTGTGCTTGAGGCCAGTCAGATTTTTCATTACTTTGCCCATATCCATGAATGACTGCAGAAGTGCTAGGAGTACTGACTCTGGGGTTACAAATTAATTTTAGTGAATAGGTGGATTCATAAATAAGGACTCTGTAAATAATGAGGGTGAACTATATTTGATAACCATTATTTGCTTTATAATTTATAAACCCACAAGGTACAGGGGAATGTCTATCCTGTTAGCATCTAATATTCAACAAATATTTGAGAATAAACAAAATGTATAAATGCACAACAGGTAGGTTGATATATAAGCCTAAAGTTCAACCATGGGATACATTTAAGATAAAATAAAGAAATGCTAAATAATCATGGATGTGGTTAATTTCAGGAAAAGAATTTGAACAAGGTGCCAAGATAAAAATTACAGGATGGTTAGGTCAGGCTTTTCTGAAAAGATGATCCCTAAGCGGAGAAATGCAAAGGACCAAATTATGTGAAACAGAGTGTATAGAAATTCCAGGCAAAGAGAACAGTCAATGTGAAAGGGCTGAAATAGGAAAGTGTTCCAAACAACACTGTCTATTTGAAAGTTAAAATGAAAGATTGATATATAACATTCATGTCTAAGTAACTTCAGTAACTTCAACTTGTTTAGCACCTTGCAGAGTGGTCCAAGAGGATTCCTTTCTAAAAGTCTTGTTTAAAAAAAAAAAAAAAAAAAAAAAAAAAGCTTAGGTAACTATAGAGACAGACATTTCTATGGTTTGAATGTTTGTTCCACCAAAACTTGTATTGAAGTCTAAGTGCTACTATAACTGTATTAAGAGGTGAAACCCAGGCTGGGGAGATAGCTCAGCTGGTAGAGTGCTTGCCTTGCAAGTACAAGGCCCTGAGTTCGATCCCCAGTACCGCTATAAAAAAAAAAAAAAAAAAAAGAGGTGGAACCATTAAGAAATGATTAGGCAAGAGGGATCTATAGGATTGGTGCTATTATAAAAGGCCAAGTTTGCCCCCCCTCTGAGTCTCACCCTCTTGCTTTCTACCATGTAATGATGCAGCAAGAAAGCACATGCCAGATGTCAGCATCTTACTACTGGACTTCCAATAGTGTGAGAAAACAAATTTCTGTTCACTGTAAATTATCCAGTTCCAGGTATCTTGTTATAGTAGTACACAATAAACTAATACAGACACCAAGACCTCTGACACTCATGATTTTGATGGAGCTGGAGAATTCATCAACGGGGGTACATGAGAACAAAGAATATTAATGGGAGCTTTCTGACTCTCCATTCCCAAGGACTAGGGTCTTAAGAGGTACTCAACAGTTTTGGCCTATTCCTTCTCTTCTGTGTTCATTCACTTTCAACAAATCAAGGACTAGTCATATTTGGGTTCTGCAATGTAATAAATCCGCAAAATAGAAACAATAATCAAGGATACCACATGGCTTTTCTCATTCAAAGGAAGTAAAATTGTAGAATCCAGTGAATGCTAGAAAACCACATAAAAAGTATCTAATGAATTTTCCTTCATATAATAGGTAGTAGGCAAAATTACTTTTACATGTGAATAATTGCAGCAATAAACAGGGATAAACATCATTACCCTATGTAAACATAAAAAAAAAATAAAAAAATAAAAAAAATAAAAAAATTGAAAAAAAAAAAAAAAACAAGGGGGAAAATTATCTTAGTTATTTTTAATTAAATAAAGAAATTTGAAAAAATAAAAAAAAAAAAACAGGGATAAAGCAAGAGGAAAGTCATCATTAGAAACAGCCAAATTATTAAGGCAATGAACAGACCCACTGGTGGTCCCCACCATTACTGGGAATATACCATTATGAATAAATGAAACCACAGGAAAGGCTCATTTCATCAAGATATGTATACTTACAGAGAGGTCAACTGCTGTGGATTCCAGGAGAGAATATATCTCTAGTGTTTATAGTACTGAGAGGAAGGATAATGGGTGATTAGAAATTAAGAGAAGAAAATAAGAAATATGTTAAATGTCAACTCATGACCAGCAGAGTAAAAGTATTTTCTGATTGGTCATTAAGTAGCACACCTATCTAAACCTTCATTGATGAAAACTTCTCTTGACACCAGTTAAAGAATAAACATGCACTGGACCTTACAAACAGGTTGCAATTCCCTGTGGAGAGATTACGGGAAAACAAAACACAAGGCAAGTCTATTTGAGGATAACTCTTATAATCCCAAAGATAGTAAATCAGTTGGTTTGGAATGCAAGTGAGCATTTATAATAAAAACATTATATAGAGAGTGATTAAGTTCTCAGGTCACCCCAAAACAAACAAACAAAAAAGAACTCTCACACAGCCACTCTGCTGACTAGAAGTATAATATACCTAATATAGCCAACAACAACTTGATTATTTCTATGAGAAAATCCAATCCTCATTTACCACAGTTGCAAGCCCTGACTTCTTTGGACACCTCATGGCACTCAGTAACGTTAGAGAGTTCCAGGGTCTCACCTGGATCCTTAAAAGATATGCTGGGGGACAGAGTAGACAGACCTCAATGGTAGGGTGCTTACCTAGCAAAAGGTCCTAGGTCTGATGACTAACACCACCAAAAAGAAAAAATAAAACAAACAAAAACACCTTACTAATCCTCTGATACAGAAGCTATTTAAAAATACAATCTATCAAGAATCCTTATGCTAATGACTACTGTACTGGATAGTGTAGAAAGATAACATTTCCACCACTGCAGAAGTCCTGCTGGACAGTACTGTTCCATTTAAGAAAGGTCTCTCACTTTTCTATAGCATCATAAAAGAAAGCAGTGAATATACATAATGTCAATGAACTATTTACTTAATAGTTTAGATGTTAAATTTTATGTTATGTATATTTGACCACAACTTTTTTTTTAAAGCAGCTCTTACCCTCTCTATATATATTTGAAAATATCACACAAACTGCAACTAATCACTTAACTAGACCTTCTTCAAGCATGGAGCATGCCAAAGCCAACAGTTGTAAATAGCCAAAAGTATACAAAAAAGACCTAATTTCTGTAGGCCAGTTCTATTGCCCATGAGGTCAACAAGTAAAAGCAAGTCATCTAAATCCAAGTTAAGACTACCTTAAGGACTTCAAAAGTATAAAATAGGGCTCTAGGTATAGCTTAATGGTAGAGTGCTCCTGGGTCCAATCCCCAGTATGGGGGAAAAAAGAAAATGAAAGAGAAAAATTAAAGGAAAGAAAGAAAAAATCCAAGGAGAACAGGTAAAGCAGTAGACCCTAGGAAATGGACTGCCTTACATGCTTTTATTAAAAATGTCTTTAAAAGACTGAAAAGTAAACTGAGTATTAAACTCAGTAAGCTTGAAGCATGATAAAAAAAACAGGACTTATAATAGGTAAAGGAGAAATTAACAAGATAGAAAACAAAACAAAGGAGATGGCATAGACTGTACTGTAAAGAAAAAAAGATCAAGTATAAACATTATTTATTTAATATCTCTTTACTCCCAGCACTATGCCAGGTGCTAGAGACAGAATGTTGAAAAGAACCAACATATGCTGTCTGGATTCAAACCACAGACGGTCTTTCAGAAAGCACTCCTAGAAGGAAAACTTAGGACTTCAGTATTTCTAGCTTCCATTTTTATTCTGTATATTTTGACTTTGTTTTTACTGAAAACTAAAAATTAACACTTGTATTCAGTATTTTCTTGGTGATCTGGATTTCCTTTTTTAGAATCACAGCACATAAAGTAGAAAAATCTATGTATTTAAGTTTCAACACCCTGTTCATTTCTCTATTCCTTTGCATTTTTTTCAGTGTTTCTTCCTCTGTTATCCTATCTGTAGTTTAAGTTTGTGGATGTTATTTAGAAAGAATACCACAACTCTTACTGGAAAACAAACAAACAAACAAAAAAAAAAGACTTAAGAGCAATATAACCCCTCACTTGGAGTAGAGTATCATGTAGATGATGGTGGTAAAAGCATCAGGCATATGCTGTTGCTTTATCCCATGATAAATAATTTACAACTAATGTAAAATATCAATTTCATTCTGTCTCTAGTTATTTGAGACTATACTACATTGATTATCTTATCACAACTGAAGATAGTACTTCTACTCAAAGCCATGTGACTAAAGATTTAATTATATTTCCTTAGCAGTAGTATGTATGTAGCATGTTCATCTACTTCTATCTTTTCTATTTTCCATCTTAAGGGTTTTGAAAATATAAAAGCAATTTATATTGCTGACTCCTTTCTATGACCAATCTAATTAATCAACCAAGTACAAAATAACAAGAACTGTTTTGACTTTGTCATTTTCTCAAATAGAATTTGAGAACTCCTTGACCTTAAATTCAGATGACGTCATTTAGGGGCAGAACCCACTCTTTTCTACTGTATTAGTCCACTTTCTGTAATACTGTATAATTAGGAACAAGAGACAAGACATTTAAGACAGCAGTTAATGAAATACTAATTAGATGCTATAATAATCTAACAATTACATAGAAATAATCCACTGGTATCAAATTATTACTATACAGTTATTGCTTGCTTTATCAAAAACAGTTAGTACAAAAATGTCTTTGAACTTCAAAAAATATACCAGCTTTTCACTGTTACAACCTGCAGAAGCAACGATATGTCCCTGCTGGAAATAGCTCAAAGAACTGAAGGATTTGGAATTTAATTTCATGATCATCATGTCTGTTTTGCCTCTTTTAGACAATACTGATTCATTTAATAATCACTGAGTACCTATGTTCCAAGCACTAAGAAAGGAAAACTTAGGTACAGTAATATTCAGAAGAGAAAAAGATAATTCAAAATTCCTACAAGTCTAAAAATCATCGATACTGGGATGGGTAGATGGGAAGGTAATTGGGAACTGAATCCAGGGGTACTTTACCACTGAACTACATTCCAATCCTTTTTTATTTTGAGACACGTCTCACTAAGTTGCCCAGGCTGGCACACAACTTTTCAATCCTCCTGCCTCAGAATCCTGAGTCACAGGAATTATCAGAATGCACTACCATGCTCAGCATGTATTTTTTTTTAATAAGGTTTCTGTTAGGGTAAAATTATACTTAAATACTAGAAATGTGATGTCCTGGCAATAACACACAAAAACTAGATCACAAAACTTCTGTGTAGATCCTGAAAACTGGGAAGTTAAGAGTCTAAGGTTAGACATCACAAAGAAGCATCCAATTTGTGTTAAATCTCATGCTAGTACGATAGTACCATATACTAGTAAAAACCACATTTTATAGAGCAATCAACAAAGAAATTAACTAAAAACAACAGCAAAGAATAATATTGGTTCCAAAAGTCATTCAATAGTAGGCTTTTGTTGGTGTTGCTTAGGTTCACTAAGTGTTCTGGTTCCTAGTATCTTGCTTAGTTAATATGCTGTATTTCCAAAGCAAGTTATTTTACACTTAGCTACCTTCTGTCACATTTCTCTTTTCTATTTCAGTTTTCAAAAAATTGTTTTATTATGACATAAATGAAATGCAATGAATTATATACATTTTAAATGCACAGTTTTATAAGCTATGACATATGTAAAAAATAACCTTGAAACAAACCATCACCATGATAAAAACAATGAGTATATATAGCACTCCCAAGTTTCCTGAAGATGGGTCATTAGACCACCTTCCCCTCCTTCTCTTAAAACTCCTCCCAAGGGAAACACTTAGTTTTCCCTCTCTACAAAGGGTTTTCATTCTCTAAAATTTAAATAAATAAAAATCATAGGGTATATGTTTTATAGGCTGGTTTCTTTCACTGAAGTATTGTGAGACCCATTAATACTGTTAGGTATATCAATAGTTCATTCTTTGCATGGATGAGAAATCTGCCATCATATGTATACATCACAATTATTCTTTCACTTGTTGATGGACATATTACTTTCAGTTTCAGCTATTACAAATAATACCATGAACATGCATGTACATACAAGTCTTTATATATACACATGTATTACTTTTTTCTGGGAAAAATACTTAGTATCATATGGTAGGTATATGAATTCAATTTTTTTAAAGAAAGTGGAAAACTGCCAAAGCAGCTGTACTATTTTATATGTCTACCAGCAGAGTATGAGAACCGTCGTAGTTACTCAATTCCTAGCCAATACCTGGTATGGTAGTTTAATTTCCATTTTTTAATAACATCAAGCATCTTATGTGCTTATCTGATGCCTGTATATATTCTTCAGTGAAATGTACAAATCTTTAGCTCAGCTTCTTTACTTAGAATTAGTCTAGATTCAAGTCTTTGGTCAGATATATAACAGGCAAAATATTTCCTTCCAGTCACTGATTTATATTTTCATTCTGTTCCTTGAATTTTAAGTTCAATTTATCAAATTTTACTTATATAGAACTTTTTTTGAATCACATCCAAGAAATCTTTGCATAACTCAAAGTCACCAAGATTTTGTCCCAATAGTTTCCCTAGAAATCTTAGTATTAGGTTTCACATCAATTCTATGATCCATTTTAAGTTAACTTTCATACAATATAAGGTACAGACTGGAAGGTGTAAACTGAAGTTCACTTTGTGCATATTGATATCCAACTTCTTGAGCACATTTTGCTGAAAATATTATCCTTTTCCCACTGAATTACTTTTCTGCCTTTGTCAAATAATTGATCATATCTGGTGGGCTTAGTTCTAAATTCTATGCTCTTTCCACCAGCAATAGAATGTCTTCATTACAGCAACCTTATAGTAGGTCATTAAACCAGGAAATAAGTACTACAACTTTATTCTTTCAAAATTATTTTGCTTGGTTAAGTTCTTTTGCATTTCCATACAAATTTTAGAATCAGTTTCTCCATTTCTACCAAAAAGCTTGCTGGGATATTAATGAGATTTCACTGAAACTATACAGATCAATTTGTGGGGGAAATGGCATCTTAACAATAGTGAGTTATCTGATCCATAAACACAGAGTATTTCTTCATTTACTTGTTTTACATTTCTATCAGCAATGTTCTGCAATATTTAGGGTATATCTTAGATGTATATTGTATATTGTATATATTGTATATTGTTGTAATTTTTTATGCTATTGCAAATAGTATTTTTAAAGTTCAATGTCCAACTGTTTGTTGCTAATATACAGATATAAAACTGATTTTTATATATTGAACTTATACTCTGCAATCTTCCCAAACTAATCAGTTTTAGTACTTTTTTCTATCAATTCCACAATCCACAAGATATGCTACATGTTGTCAGTGAATACAACACCATGTTAATTCTTCTTCTTCTTTTTTTTTTTTTTTTTTTTTCCTTTTTTGATGAAGATTGAATACAGGGTCTTATAGATGCTAAGTAGCACTCTACCACTGAACTACATCACTGGCAATTCTTCCTTTCCAATCTGAATCTTTTTTCCTCCTCTGATTTGAATGCTTTTTTTTTCTTTTCCTTCATTTCATTGGCAAGAAACTCCAGTCCTAAATTGAATGCTCCTAATCTTAAGGAAAAGCATCAGTCTTCTACTATTTCACTATTAAGTATAAAGTTAGATACAAATCTTTCATACATGCAAGAAGGTTCAGAAGATCCCTTCTATTCTCTAGTTTGACGAGTTTTTTTTTTTTTTTTAAATCAGGAACAGATGTTCAACTTTGTCAAATTCTTTTACTGCAATCAAATGATAAGTTTTTTTTCTTTGAACATTAACATAATGAATCGCATTTCCTAAGTTTTCAGGATTCAACCAAACTTGTATTCCTGAGGTAACCCCACTTCTTGTTGTGTATATTTCTTTTTATGAGTTGCTGAATTTCACTTGTTAAAAATATATTAAGAATTTTCAGCTATGTTCATAAGAGATAATGTTCTCTGGTCTTCTTTACTTTTAATAACATTGCCTCATTGTGGTATCTATGCTAGAGAATAATTAGGAAGTGTTCTCTCCTCTCCATATTTCCTAGAAGTCTGTATACAATTGGTACTATTTCCTCCTTAAATGTTTGGTACACTTCCCAAGTAATGCTATTTGGGCCTATAGATCTCTTTGTGGGAAGGTTTTGAATGATAAATTCAATTTCTATACTGGATATAGGACTATTCAGACTCTTCTACTTATTTAAGTCATCTTTGGTAAACTGTATTGGTCATGTAATTTGTCTGTTATATGTAAGTTGTCAAACTAATGGAATAAGATTGTTCATAGTAGTCTCTTACTATCTTTTTAACATCTGGAGAACTCATATTGTCACCTTTGTCATTCCTGATACTGATAATCTGTATTTCCTGTTTTTCTGATCAGTTTAGCTAGAAACCCCTTTTTTATTTTCAATGAGCTTCTCAAAGAACCAGCTTTTTATTTCATTTATTTTTCCATCCTTTTCTATTATCTCTTTCAATTATTATTTTTTTTTTGCTTTGTTAATTTTTTTTCTGTTCAGTATTCTAATTCCATAAGATAGAAACTGAGGTTATTGTTTTTATTTTCTATAGAGTTCTCTCAAAGTACTACTAGCTGCATTTGAAAATTTTTTATTTATTTTAAATTTAGTTCAAAATACTTCCGAACTTTATGTAATTAACCCTTAGAGAACATTTCCCTCAACAACAGCAGGATATATATCTTTTTCAAGTACACATGGAACAGGAATAAAGATAAAAGTAAACTACATATTAATGGCTTAATACCTCAATAAACTAGAAAAATTCAAATCATGCAAAAAGGTTCTATGATCACAATGGAAAATGAAGATATCTTGGAAATCCCAAATATTAGAGAAGGCAGTAACAGTTTTGAATAACACATGAGTCAAATAAGAAATTTAAAAAGGATAGTAAATCTGTTCCCCGTCACTTGTTTTTGGCCTATAGAATGAATCTCTAATATATTTTAAAGACAATATTTTAAGACAAATAATTACAATAATCATAAATACTTTTTCCTTACTCATCTACAAGACTTATACTTTTGTCATAGCCATGAGGTAAGGTCTCTGTACTACATGAATAAAATATAAGATATAAAAGGGGAGAAAGGTAATATGGAAAACAGTAGAGGCCTCACACTAGGAGAGAGGACTCCATATTTCACAAATCATTTTTTTTTATTTACTTATTTCATGTTCTAAACAACTGTGAGGCTTGTTACTTCTAATTCCATTGTACAGATACTGAAACTGGTTCAGAAAGGTTAAATACCTTACCCCAAACTAGCTAAAAGTAAATGTAGGACTTGAATGCAAAACTTTTGACTCAAAATTACTTGTTCTGATATAAAATTCTAAAGTCAAGAAATACTGGTTATCAAAGCAGGAAATAACTGAAATTTGCAATCAATCAGATCTGTGTCAGAATTTCTTCCACTATCCTGTTCTTTAATCCAATTGATCCTTCCCTTTTTTCATTGTCCTCACATGCCCTGTCCTTATTTCTTTCTTTATGCAACTTAGATAGCATGGTAGATCATTTTAAACATTCCCTTATACACACTCACTTCCCTAATCCCTTTCTTGCTTCAACATAACATGATGACTATTTTCACATTAAAGTTAAAACCACTGAATTCAAGTGGGTCCTCAGGGCTACCTACTAATTATACTTAGCTCCCTAACTCAAACATTTTTGTGCATAACCCAGAGGGCTTGCTGAAACACAGACTGTTTGCTCTCACTCCTAGAGTTTAACACAAGAGATCTAGGATGGACCCCACAAATTACATTTTCAACATATCTTCAGGTGAAGTTGGTGCTGCTGCCCCAGAATCATGCTTGGCTCAAATTGACATTCGCTTTCCTATTGAACATCTCTTCACAACTCCAATTCTTTCTGCCCCATCCTCACTCTGAGAGGAAACAGAAGCAAGCAGAAGATAATGTCCATGAGCTACCAATACATCACCTACTCACCTCTCTGATGCCATCCCCCACTTAGTTGCTTTGCTCCATCTGCAAAATCCTCCCTGTTCTTCCTCAAACACACACTTGAAGTATTTTGTGCTGTCTACTTGAAATGGTCTTCTCCCCACAATTCTGCATGATTTGTTCCTTCACTTTATCTGCTAAGGTTCCCTTATTAGAAAGGCTCCCAGACAGCACTACAAAAATCAGTAAACCTCTCCACACATACCTGTCACCTCCATTCCCCTTAGCTTGAATTACTTTTCTCCCTGGCACTTACTGTCTCCTCATTTTATTTGTTTTCTAAAACCTACATTCAGCTATGCAGAAACTGAGTAGAAGAGAGGTAAAAGTAGTCAAATTCTCTGGGATTAGAGAGACAATGGTCAGACAATAAACAGCAATGTAATCTATTTGAGAAATAAGACTGAAAGAAAGGAGAGAAACATGAACAAGTAGCAGCAGGCTCAAGCAGAGGCTTCTCAAGATCCAAAGGCAGACCTGGAAACACAGGGTGCAAAGAGAAAAAGAAAAGACGACAAATATTGAAGATATGTATGGGAGACAAGATTGCTATTTGAAAGAAGCAAGCACGCAGGGATTATTGCTTCTGTTTTTAAAAGTATATTATCTAGGGCTGGGGTTGTGGCTCAGTGGTAGGCACTTCCCTCGCATGTATGAGGCATTGGGTTAGATTCTGAGCACCACATGTAAATAAATGAATAAAATAAAGGTACACCAACAACTAAAAAAAAAAAGTTTATTATCTACTGAGAATTTACTAAATGCAGTGCACTGTGAGGAAATAGTTCATACCTATTATGATATCTGATTTAGTCAATCCTCATAACAACCCTAAAAAGAAGGAATTATCATCTAGGCCTTTTTGTACATATTGGAGACATCCAACTGACAAACTTGCTCACGTTAAAATACTATACAGGTTTCTCTTTCCAAACAATCCCATCCTTCCTTTCTCTCTTACCTTACTTACAATTCAGGGTCTCATGAAGTAAAATATCAGCAGTCAGGAGCAAACCCCTGTGAAAGCGGCTGAACCACTCCTTTAACCATTCAGGTAGTTTACTAACCTGCGCACACAGGTCAGGCACTGCTTAAGCTCAGAGAACCCAGGAGCCATCCTGACTCACTGGGACCAACCTCCACTGGCTGACTCCAGTGTCGTCATATTAATTTACCCTCGGCTGAACTCTTGGAGGTATTCCAAGCAATTTTTTAAAAAATTATAACAGCTGTTCCAAATCCTTTTCTTCCCATACCTCTTATTTGCACAATTCCATCCTCAACCTCTCCACTTTCAGCAGAAAGGTGTCGATCACCAAAAACATGGCAAGCACCCAAAAGAAAATGTTTCAATCTCCCCTCCCTCCACTTTGGATTTTCATCTTATTCTCAGGAATGTTCTTTTCCTCTAGTCTATCACTATTTTTGCAAATGGTGATCAATGTATGGCTTCCTTTTCAATATATGTATCTCTTTCTTCCCTTATCTTACCACACAGATAGGACCTCTAAAACAATAGTAATCACAAATATCCTTATCTTGTTTCAGACTTAATCTGCAGGCCTTCAATGTTTCCTTACTAGCACATAACCTCAGTGTTTCCTCATTAAGAATAGGCCTGGCTATTGGCTTCTCACAACCATGTGTATTTTAAATGTCTCAAGGAAGGAATGTTCACAAAAAGTTTGTCCCAGGCTCATCCAAAACTTCTCTATGATAAAACTTTTCCACACACTATTTTGAAGACAGAGAAGACATTAAACATCTATACTGTCCTTTTAAAAAATTATTATGAGTAGCTGGGCACAGTGGCACACACATGCAATTTCAGTGACTCAGGAGAATTACCAAATCTGAGGCCAGTCTCAGGAACTTAGCTGGGCCCTAAGCAAACAAGACCCTGTTTCAAAATTTAAAAAAATAAAAATTAAATAAGGAGCTGGGTCCAAAAACTAGGAATGGAACCAACATTTGATCCAGTTATCCCATTCCTCAATATATATCCAAAGGATTTTAAATCAGCATATTACTGTGACACAGTCATATTAATGTTTATAGCTGTACAATTCACAATAGCTAAGCTATGGAGCCAACCTAGAAGCACACCAACAGAAGAACGGATAAAGAAATGGTGGTGTATATATACACAATGAAATATTACTCAGTCATAAAAGAGAATGACTTTGTGACATTTGCCAGTCAATGAATGAACCTGGAGTCTATCGTGCTAAGTGAAATAAGCCAATCCCAAAAAACCAAAGGGCAAATGTTTTCTGGTATGTGGAAGCTAACCCACAATAAGCAGGGGAGACGACGAACAGATGCTCACAGGATTAGACAAAGGGGAATGAAGGGAAGGGAGGGGGGATAGGAATAGGAAAGACAGTGGAAAAATCTGATAAAACTCTCCTATGTACATATATGAATACACCACAGTGAATCCTCCCATTGTGTACATCCGTAAGACTGGGGTCCTAATCAGAATAAGATATATTCCATGCATTCTTACTTGTATCAAAGGGGACTCTACTGTCATGTATAACTAAAAAGAATCAATTAAAAAAAAAAAAAAAAAAAAAAAAAAAAGGAAAAGAATAGTAGGGGCAAATCTCAAGAGAATCAAAGGGAGACCAGTATAGGAAAGGGGCATAAGGGTTAAAAAGAAGAGAGGGAGGAACAAAGTGTTGGGGAATGATATTGGGCAATTACATTGCTATACTGTGTATATGTACAAATATGTAACAACAAACCCTATAGTTACATACAACTATAATGCACCAGTAAAAGAAGTAAGGAAAAAAAAAAAGAAAAAAGGGGCTGGAGATAAGTGGTAAAGTGTCTCTAGGTTCGCTCTCAGTACCAAATACATGAATAAGCAAGTATTCTTAGCACAAATTATCTTTCTCAGCACTTTTTTTTGAGATTTAAAAAAAATTTTTTTTAGTTGTAGGTGGACATAATACCTTTATTTTATTTATTTATTTTTATGTGGTGCCGAGGATCGACCCCAGTGCCTCACATGTGCTAGGCAAGTGCTCTACCATTGAGCTATACCTCCAGCTCTCTTGGTACTTTAATGACAAGTCAGTTATTTGTTTAAATATTTTAGTATCTTTTTCATGATCAAATAATTTTTTTCTGTAATGGCTATGAATGCATGCTGTTTCCTTACTTCACAAAAGAACAAGTGTAGGTGACTGGCCTACCAAAATAAAAGGAAAAAAAAATTAATGGAACCATAAACACTGACTAGTGACCAACACAGTCAAATAATCTTACATAAAAATCTTATTAGGAAAAAAAAATTAGACAATCAGCTTTATAGTGTAAACCAACCAACATAAAACTGATTTCAAAACCAATCCATAGATGTTTAATAATGTATATTTTCATGACATGACTTTCAGCTGTTGTTTCACCTTCCAGCTAGACTGAATTGGATTTTAACCACCCTTATGGCATTGTACATATGCAGGGAGCAAACGCAAGTCATTGAAGTGAAGCAGTGTGTGTAAAAGGGCTCAATTAAATAGTGGAATGCTCTTGTAAATTAAAGCCCTACTGAATAATCATCTTCCATGCAAATTATCTTTCTTGGGGTATTCTGACAATATGCCATCATCGTATGTAGCTGCTTTAATACATGCTTATTTGTAATGCTTGACATAATGAATTCTCCATCTTTATTCCCTTAGCAATGGAAATGAGAATTTAAGCTTTTTAATTTTCCCTTGCTAGACTGCCTTTGTGAACACACTAGTAGTGAGACTATTTTTCCATAATCTACAGTGCAGAAGAATGATTTAACCACACACACAATACTGCAAAACAACTTTAGATTTTTTCAGGAAAAAAAAAATTTAAATGGATTTCTAATGGAAAAAGACCATGCTAATCTCTCCTCCCTCAAAAAAGTAAAAATTTTAGAAGCTTACTCTCCTAACTCCTACCTCAAACCTCAAAAGTTTCTATTTTCAGAATAAGTCATATGCTAAAATGCAAATACATAAAATAGAGACTATTAGCATAATGCATCAGGGAAGTCCTATTTCCTAAAACGCATAAACCTGTATGTTGTATATGCATTTTCTGAGAAGAGTCAAAGATGCTATCCAATTCTCAAAGGGTAAAAGAAAATAACATGAAAAGATTAAGAATTACTGAGTAAAGCTAAAAGATACAATATCTCAGAGTCACATTTTGATCTTACAGACACAGAAAGTATAACTGATATCCCAGTAGATATATATGTAGTTCCCTTGGTGCTGCACATTTATAACACAGAACAAAAATTTCCATTCAAAAAGTCAAACTAAAATAATCATAGCCATTTCTTAAAAGCTATGATTCCACATATCCTTCCTGAGCATTCTTATGTGCAGATGATGTATAACCTAAACCCTGAAAAGAATTACTGGCAAAGGTCTTATGGGAGAATCCAAGTCATATGCCACTTCTTGGACTAGGACATGGTTTATCAGACAAGATGGGAAAGAGACTAATTCGGAGTCTAATTCATGAGGGTCTCTGAAAACAAATGGCTTTCCTTCATGTATCCCAAAAATGCTTCTGAAAATTCTTAGCTTAGCTGCTTGCTTAAATCATAAATATTGCATTGCACTTTTTTTTTTTTTTTTTTTTTTTTTTGCGGTACTGGGGATTGAACCCAGGGCCTTGCGCTTGCGAGGCAAACACTCTACCAACTGAGCTATAGCCCCAGCCCTGCACTGCACTGAAAGAAAGAAAAGAAAGAAAAGAAAGAAAAGAAAGAAAGAAAGAAAGAAAAGAAAAGAAGGAAAAGAAAGAAAAGAAAGAAAGAAAGAAAGAAAATGAATCTTCTGAGAGGGCTACTAAAATGGACTAGGAAAATTCCAGGTGACCTTCAAGTTCAATTAAATACCACAGTTGCTACAATACCAGTAAGTACTGAATACGAAAATACCTGAGACCTGTTTGTTAGGAACTCACTACCAAAACTACCATTAATTAAGCTTAATCTCAGCTTCTATTCAGAATTAATGTGTCCACAGAAATACTACATTATAAGCCATGATTCTGCAAGGAGGGCAACAACTTTCTTACCAAACTAGTGTGGTGAGAACATGCAGACTCTCTGCATTCATTCAACTATATGAAATGGGGGTGGGGGAAAGAAACAATGGGAAAGGCTAAACAAGTAAAAAAAATTCTAAAGGTTTAGTACTAAAAAAATAAATAACATCGTAAAAAAAAAAACTTCATTTTTCCCAACAAAAAATAACAGAATTTCATGCAATTCCTTAGTGGTCACAAACACAAAATACATTAGGGACACACTACATTTACAAAATTATCCTTTACTATCACAAAGAAAAGTTATCTGACATTGTTTTCACAAATTGTCGAGTACTCTATAAATTTCATCTTTCTCATACTTCAAATTTTACCAAAACTTTTACCATATATTTAAAAAAAAATTCATTTTATTTAAAAATTCATTCTTAATTATGTCCATTATTAGGAGTTCAGTGGTCGTCAACCTCTGAGGTTAGGGGACACCCAAATGCCAGAATTTTGGTGGCATATTTCAAAGAATAGGGTTATACCCCTCACTCCTCTCTATCTGATCCCCCTTCAAGACACTGTGTATCTGTTTAAATCATACTCCTTACCACCTGACCTAGATACTTACAAAGCTCTTGCCTGCTCCAGTAAACGAGCACTCTTTTTCCTAGGGCTGCCTGAACTGGATCCTATGCTTAAGCTGTTACCACTTGTCCTGCCCCACAGGTCACCACATCATGACTCAGGCTGCTCACCTAAATCACAGTATTTCTCCTATTCAAATACAAATAAACATCCTTCTCCCCAAAATTTTATAACCAACTGTAAAAAACTGACCATCTATGTGCCATAACAGCATACAACTTGAAATTATTACACTGATTAAAATGATTAGTTTGAAAACATTCTTAATAAATTACTATGTGTTAACTATAAAGTCCAGCTAGGGAGACATACAGACTTTAAACCATGCAATTCAAAATTTGTTGAACTCAACTTTCTCTACTATCAGGCATTCAAATACCGTCACTTCTAGGTATTTAAACTGCAGTAATAATTAACCCATGTGCCTGGCACTCTACTTGCATGAATTCATTTAATCCTCCCAACAACCCAATAAGGCATATATTAAGTAGTATCCCTATTTTTGTAAAAGTGGAAACAAAAGTAGAGTTGTCAAGCATTTGTAAGGGCCAGAAACAAGGTTCAATAAAGAAACAAAGTTTAAAGCCAGGCAGGCTCAGTCTAAAGTCTGCTTTTAACAAGGGTACCATAGTTGCTATAATGGTTTAGGCACTTGAGAGATCAGCATGAAATGATTTAGATTTCATTATTTCCAAAGTTTTTATTTTTATGACAAAGATTAGTGTGTGTTTCTTTTCTGGTACCAGGGATTGAACCCAGGGGCACTTAACCACTGAGTCGCATCCTCAGCCCTTTTTATTTTTTATTTTGAAGTACAATCTTGCTAAGTTGTTAAGAGTCTCCTTTAATTGCTGAGCTTGGCTCTGAATGTGCAATCCTCCTGCCTCAGCCTCCCAAGGAAGTGAGGTTACAGGTGTGTGCCACTGTACCTGGCCAAGATTAGTAAATTATTAATGACAAAAATCACTCAAAGTGCCAGAGAGTCCAAATTAAATGGTGGTGAAACATACAAATACCTATCAAAGGGAACCAGAAGCCTAAATCCCTTCACTTCTCCAGACCATTTCTTCACCCACAAAATAAGGGGAATAATATAATTTCTACAGTTCCTTCTGGTTCAAGCATGTGAATAATTACTTTTTTAATAATTAAAAATCCAGGCTGGGGAGGTAGCTCAGTGGGTAGAGTGCTTGCTTTGTAAGCACAAGGCCCTGGGTTCGATCCCCAGCACCCCAAAAAAAAAAAAAAAAAAAATTAAAATTCCAACAATTCTTGACATGGTTTAACACATGGCTGCCCACCATCAATAAAATCAGATTACAACCAATCTGGGGAGGATCTAAAGCACTTGATTTCTAGCCAGAAACAGGGACAACGCCTGTAATCCCAGAGGCTTGAGAGGCTGAGGGAGGAGGATCTCGAGTTAGAAGTCAGCCTCAGTCACTTAGTGAGGCCCTAAGTGATTCAGTGATACCCTGTCTCTAAACGAAAATATAAAAAAGAGATGGGGATATGGCTCAGTGGTTAAGCACCACTGGGTTCAATCCCTAGTACCAAAGAAAGAAAGGAAGTACTTGATTTCTAAGATCTTCAAAGACATAAATATGCCAAATCCTTCAGGTTTTTAAAGGTACTTTTTAGGATAAAATAGAGTCAAATTAAGGCAAGTTTTGGCAACTTAATAAAACCCTGACTCAACATAAAAAATGAAAAAGGCTGGGGATATAGCTTGGCAGTAGAATGTCCCTGGGTTCAATCCCCAGTACCACAAAAACAAAATTAACACCTATTTTTCTTTCCAAATTATAAAAAATATAGTGTTATGGTCTGGATCTAAAATGTCTTCCAGCCAGGCATAGTGGCACACACCTATAATCCTAGTTACTTGGGAGACTGAGGCAGTAGGATCACAAGTTAGCGGCTAGACTGGGCAACTTAGGGAGACCCTGTCTCATGATATAAAATGTTATTTAAAAGGGCTGGGGGTATAGTTGAGTGGTAAAGCACTTCAATCCCCAGTCAGTACCACACACACAGGTCCTCCCTAAGGCTGGGCTAAAGACTTAGTTCACAGCCTGTGGGACGACTGGGAGTTGGTGGAAATTTGGGGAGGTACAGCCTGGTGAGTTGCTGTGCGTGAATGCCTAAAGGGTGTATCTGGTCAGGCCATCCCTACCCCTCTTGCTTCCTGGCTACCAGAAGGTGAGAAGTCTTGCTCTGCCATACCCTCCTGGCCAAGATGTTATGCCTCACCACAGGCCCATGCAGTAGGCCACGCAACTATAGACAGAAACCTATGAAACTGTGGGCCAAAAGGAATTTGTCTTCAAGTTGTTTTTTCAGGTATTGTCCCACAGATGGAAAGTGACCAACACATACAACAAAAGGAAACACACATAACTCATAACTGTAGCATATTCATACTCCTAATATTTTAGGACATTTTCTTCCAATCTTTTCCTTAGGCATAGCTTGAAATAATTTCATAATTAGGGAAGGAGGAAAAATGGAGGACCTAAAGGTTATCATTTTTTTGCCTCACTACTTGAAAAATCTAGAATAGGAATTTTTCATTTTGCCATAAGATTCTACCTGGTCTGCCTTCCTCACCCCACCACCAATCACCCATCCGGCTTCTTGCCACTGTCCCCTTCACTCTGATGTAGCCCTTGATCTTCCCGTTGTTAACAGAACACATCAGGCACATTCCCAACTGGCCCTTTGTACTTGCTGTCCCCTTCATTTCAAATCCTCTTCCTCCAGACACCTGAATGTCAAGCCCTCTCACTCATTTTACATTCTCACTCTAAAATCACTTTCTAAGTTAGATTTTTCTTGCCAACATTATCTAAAATGTCAAGTTCTCATCCTGAAATATCTCTATCCCTTTTCCCTGCTTTTTCTCTTATCACTTTTTTTTTTTTTTTTTTTTTTGTGGTGCTGGGAATCGAACCCATGGCCTTGTGCTTGCAAGGCAAGTACTTTACCAACTGAGCTATATCCCCAGCCTTATCACTTATTCTTTACATGTTATTTTACTTATTTATCTTGTTTATTCACCATTTTCCCTATTTAAACCAAGGTTCTATAAGGGCAGCTATTTTTGTCTTTACTGATTTCCCAGTATCTAGAAGAAGTACCTAATACATGGCAACTGCCCAGTATTTTCTAGTGGAATAATCTCCATAATCATCATTGTAAATGGCTATATCCAATTTCATCAAAAATTTATATAACTGATATCCTACTGATGGGTGTATTAACCAATATACCACCAATCTTTCACTACAAGTAATGTTATAGTACAGGAGGAAGCAAATGTTTTATGGAGAGGGTCAGAATATTTTCTGCTTTGAAAGGTCTCTATCATAACTACTGAATCCAGATACTGTAGCAGCACAAAAGTAGCCACAGACAATGAATGGTTTGGGGTCACAGCAGGTCAGATTTAGTCTGCTTTAATAAATGTCTCTGTGCATATATCTTTTTCTATCTTTTCAACTAATAGAATTACCAGATAAACTGTTACAAACATATTTATGGCCCTTGAAACATTCTGTCAAATTGCTTTTCAAAAGGATAATTGTGAGAGGTGAAACTGGAATACACATTTAACTGGTGGTGTGAGTATAAACTGATTCAATGACTTGGGAAACTGGTGGTACCTACTAAAGGCAGACATATACACATGGCTCAGCAATCAGCCAGGATATTTATTTTCTGTATCAGATACTGCAAAGAGCACAGAGGTGCCATTAATATCCCGTTTATAGATCAGAGTGGTGGTCACATATATTTAACTTGTAAAAATTAATATATACAGGCATATGTTCATTTTATAGTCTACTTCAAAATTTTAAAAGAAAAAATAAATACCATATTCCCACTGGCAAAACACATGGAAAATAACTGCCTATCCTGCTTCTTCCCCCCTTACCAGCAATGAATCTTACTAAATTTTGTATTTTTACTCATTTGGTAAAGTTAAAAAAAAAATGCTTCTGGGTTGCCATAGTATTTTGTGTTTAATTAACAGAGAGGTTGAACATTTCTCTTATATAAATTGTTTTTTATTTTATCTATTATTCACTGGAGTTTTACTGGTTTTCCCAAATCATGAAAATAAAACAGCAATACAATACTATAAAGATATCAATTCTTTGTCTATCATACTGCTGCCATATTTTTTCTACACTGTTGCTTCCCTTTCAATTTTATTTTTTTTTAAAGTTTAAATTTTTACATAGCCAAGTAGCTTGACCTTTGTTATTAGTGTACATGTTTCTCAAAAACGTTATATATAAAGAACTGCATTATACAGAACTATAATCTTTCATTTTTAGCAAAATATTGTTATTACATATTATGTAAAGAAATGCTTATTTCTCAGGCCAATAGGGGGCTCTTAGAAAAAATATCTATTTGAATGATTAACAAAGAAATAAGTAAGTTAAAATGCTATTAAGGCAAATTAATAAGCTGAATTTTGAGACTAAAAATAATTTTAATAGGAAAATCTCTCAACTTTTGAAGTAATTATTCATAGAACATGAAGTTGTTTGTTGTTGTTTTAAGCACTGGGCACTTTACCAGCTACTTCCCAGTCCTTTTTTATTTTAAGACAGGGTCTCACTAAGCTGCCCAGGCAGGCCTGAAACTTGCGATCCTCCTGCTTCAGGCTCCCAAGTTGCTGGGATCACAGGCACGCACTACTGCTACCAGTTGAAAGTGGCTATTTTATCCCTTAAAGTATAAACACATCATTATCTTTATGGTCTGCGAATTGAACCCAGAGGCTCACATATGCTAAGCAAGTGCTCTAGCACTGAGTTATTCTCCAGTCCTTGTGTTAATAAGACTTGATTGACAGAAGGAAGTCAACCACTTAACTAAAAAACAATTCAAGAAATACACCTAACAAGAAGAGTCATATGCTAAATATATCCATAAGCAAAATATATTCATAGGCAGAATGTTATTTATGAGCATATACTTTTCATTGAACATATTCATATTCACTGACTATATTCAAAACAGAAATATAAGACGACATCATATGATGCTTAACTTTCAAAAGTAGAACATTCCTTAAAACATTGTTCTGAAGGTAGAATGGGAATACTTTCAGCTAAACTTTCACAGAAATCCTTGAAGGCTGTTCAAATAAGATTTCAGTAAGTTAGTAAATTTGATGGATTTGTCAGGTGGATTGATCTTTTCTTGAACTGGATGCAGAAAACTGGCCTAAAGTTCAAATCTTCAGAGGTGAAAAACTTAAAGAGAATTTTCCTTGTAGGGAAAAAATTAAAATCTTGAAAATTTCTCTGTTGGGTTAATCCAGATGACAAAAGAATTCCTTTCACAGATTTCCAAAAGCAATTGCACTGCCACATTTACTTAAACAACACTTGGGCACTCTTTTCATGAAGAACAATTAAAATCTTATTTTTTTCCAGGAGATAAACTTTAGTTATATGAGAAATTCACCAATGTAGAGCTTTGTTTTCTGAAGATACCAGATAAAGTGAATTAGCTAAAAAAGCAAAAAACTGCAAAAATGTTAACACACCTGAGTAATTTAGAAAAGTAAACTCCCTATAGCAAATATGTATTGAAACTTATCACATATATTAAACTTATCACTTATATTATATATTAGATAAACTGGAAAAGCAGGTACTAATCAGATTATTGCATACTTTGCACATTTTTACAGACTCAAATATTTGTTCCCTTTGATGAACAGGTAAAAAATATCTTCTAAGATAAAAATGACAACAACAAAAACCTTAAGAATAAACCAAGAACTTCCAAGCATGCAAGATGCAAAGCAAGCAAGATGGTGGCAGAGACTCAGTTCTGTACTCTCCTCAAATCCAATCACATTAACAGATTAATCAAGAAACAGATCCACACAAATAGACAAATAGGCTCAACTGATTTTTTACAAAAGTGCAAAAGCAAAATAGGGAGGACAGACGACCTTTTCAACAAATAGTGCTGCAGCAACTGGACATCCTCAGGCAAAAAAACAAACAAACAAACCTCACACCTTATATAAAAATTAGCAAAAAGTTAATTATAGACTTAATTATAAAATGTAAATTATAAAAGTTGTTGAAAACAAAATAGAAAATCTCTGGGGTCTGGGACTAAGAAGAGTTCTTAAACTTGATATCAAAAACACAATCCAAAATGAAAACTGATAAAGATTAAAAATCGTTTGCTCTATGAACGCCCATAAGAAAAAGATAAACTACATAGCACATATCCAATAAAGGACTAGTAGATAAAATACATAAAGAGTGCAAAACTCAACATTTTTTAAAAATCCCATTAGAAAAGAGTTAAAAATTGTAAAGGGACAATTCATGGAAGAACACACACAGATGCGAAAAGATAATCAACACTAGCTATTAGAGAATGAAAATTAAAACTTGAATGGGATAACACTACACACTAAATAGTGTAGTTTAAATAAAGCAGTGACAACCCCCAATGCTGACAAGGATGTGAATAAACTATATCACACACACACTGCTAGTGGAACACAATCACCCTGGAAAAGTTTGGCAGTTACTTAAAAAACTAAATATGCAATTACTAAATAAGCCAGCAATTAATAACCTTGGGTATGTATCTCAGAAAAAAAAATATGTTCATGCCAAAAACCTGGATATAAATGTTCACAACAGCTATATTCGTAATAGTCAAGAACTAGAATTAGTCCGAATGTCCTTCAATGGATAATTAAACTATGGTACACTCATGTACTACTAATCAGTAATAGAAATAAACAAAGTACCGCTACATGCAACAACCTTCATGTATCTCCAGAGAATTATTATACAAAAAAGCTAATCCCAAAAGATAACATACTGTATAATCCCATTTACCATAAAATTTTTAAAATAAAAAAATTCATAAATAGGGAATCAATTTAAAGGTTTTTAGAGTTTAGCAAGGGGCTGGTGGGGGTAGGGTAGTGGTAGAGGGACTGGTTAAAAACAGGAACCTAAACAGGTGTTACGTACTGAACTTAGCATACACACAAATGAGCATCAGTGAAATGGGATATTTGAACAAGTGTGATGGATTGTATCAACATATTAGTTTGCTAGGGTTGCTGTAACAAGATACTAGACCAGATGCCTGAAAAAAACAAATTCACTTTCTCAGTTCTGGAGGTTAGAATTCCAAGATCAAAGTTATCAACAGGTTTGGTTTCTTTTTAAGTCTCTCCTCAGCTTGCAGATGCCCACCTTTCTGCTATGTTCTCACACAGTTTTTCCTGTGCACATTCCTGATTTCTCTCTGTATGTCCAAATTTCCTCCTCTATAAGGACACCAGTCAGATTGGATTAAGGCTCACCCTAAACAGCCTCATCTTAATCACCTTTTTAAAGGTCTACCTCCAAATATAATCATATTCTAACTTCTAGGAGTTAGAGCTTCAACATATTAATTTGGAGGAACACAATTTGGCCCAGTAACAGTCAATATCCTGTTTGTGACATTTTAAATATAGTTTTGCAAAATGTTATCATTGGAGAAAAGTGAGAAAAATATGCAAAGAACTTCTCTGTATCATATCTTACAAGTACAGGTAAATCTACGATTATCTCAATAGGAAACGCATCACATGTGCATGTGTGCGCTCACACACAGAGATGGAGCAAATAGAAAAATAGAATGTTCAACAAAATTAAGTGATAAGGTAGTCCCATGAACACTAAATAAACCGGTAGAGCTAAAACATCCACAAAAATATGACCTACACATGATCAACAATAGGGCAGTTAAGGGAGGTGAGGAGGAAGCATTCTAGTGATTACAAGAGACAGGATAGGGGTTGGGATTATGGCGCAGTGGTAGAGCGCTCCCTAGTGTGTGTGAGGGACTGGGTTCGAACCTCAGCACCACATAAAAATAAATAAAAATAAAGGTGTCCACCTACAACTAAAAAAAAATTTTTTTTTAAAAGAGATAGGATAAAAAGAAATTACCCTCAAAAAGAGAGGTCCCATTTAAGTGCACCTGTATCTAAGAACAACCAATAAAGTTTCTCAGGCTTCTGGAGGAGACCACAAGCCATGAAGACCTACTAAGAGGTCTTCTTTGGAAAAAAACTGTGACCCTAGAATCCAAATTGATCAGAGAGATTTCCTCTGGGATAAAGGAGAGAGATACCAAAAAAGACCAACCTCAAAGAATATCATCAGGGAGGCAACATAAAAGGCCATATTTTTCCTTTATGTTGAAATATACAAATAGATAAGGGCAGAAATAATAAATGAACCAATAGATGAACATCTTGACGCCATTTCGTGACTTTACGAACAGAACATATTTGGGTGTTCAGGGACCAGATAAAGAAAAAGAACATTGCCAGCACCTGGGAAGCTTCCACTTTTTCCTTTCCTGTCACTGATTCCCCAGGGGTAGCCGCTATTCTGACTTCAAACAGAACAGATGGATTTTCCCTGTTTGGGGATTTTTATCTATGTGTTGGTATTTAGTGTGAACTGTACCTAGCTACCTTAGCTCAACATATGGCTGAGATTCATACACATCACTGCATGCAGATGTAGACTGTTCATTCTCATTGTTCTATAATACCACATGTCAATATACCAACATTCATTTATCCATTGTGAGTCAGTTTAATGTTGTATAACAGGCCACCTGACATTTAGTGGCTTAAAACAACTTATTATTTCTCACAATTCAATTGGTTATCTGAGTAGCTACTTCCCTGACTTTATCTGGACTTGTTCATGCAGCTACTTTTAGCTGGTAAAGTCAGCTAAGCTATAAAGTCAAAGATAGCCTCACACCCATGACTTATACAGTAAATGCTGGTCTTCAGTTGGGGCACCTCAATTCTCTTCCATATGACCTTTATAACTTCAGGACTTCCTTACATGTAGTCTAAGAACAGTATTACCCCCTCGATGTGTAAGCATTTATCAAGCCTCAGTTGCATAAAACTTAACCAAGTGGTCAAGTTACATGGTCAAAATCAGGACTCACTAGGAAAGAAGACAACACAATACCAGGAGATGTGATTTATTTGGGGCTAACCACATATTATATTCCTGGTCACTGAGCAGAGTTCAGGTCTGTGACATTACCAATATTGTTATGAATATTCTAGTACATTCATTTTAATAAGTATATATTTTCAAGTGCAATCACAGAGCCATAAAACATGCATGTCTAACTTTTGTAGATACTGCCAAACAGCTTTCCAAATTGTACCAATCTCCATTACCATACCAATTTACACTTCTAATAGCAGAGCAAAGTAACTTAGCTACTCTATATTCTCACAGCATTTGGCATTTTTTTCCATTTAGCTATTTTAGAGGGCATAAATGATTCCTTTCACTTTGACTTAAACTAAGTGGCCTTTATTTCTTCTTGGTGCTGGGGACTAAACCCAGCACATGTTAGGCAAGCACTCTACCAGTGAACTACACCTCCAGCACTTTTTAGAATTTTTTTTGGAGACACATTCTTGCTATGGTACTCTGATGTTACCCTGGCTGGACTTGAACTCCTGAGCTCAAGTGATTCTCCTGCCTTCTACAGGAGTGCACCCCAACCCCAAATGAGCATATTTTAAAATACTTCATATAAGCAACAAAGGAGAAAAATATTCAAACCATGAAACTAAGAAAACTATCTTGGTCCTCATCACAGGAAGCTTCTCCTAAAATACAGGCAAATCCACCTAATTTAAATATGAACAAGAGAAAAAGAATTAGTGTAAACCTGTGAAAAGGTACAATGAGAAGAAAGATTAAAAAGAACTAAATAATGTACCAATAGCCAATGAAGGTATATGACAAAAAAATTAAAAATGGTCATAAAGCTGATAAGAATAGTAACATAATATTTCAAAATGAATTAAAAGAAATTAAGAAAACGACAGACATTATGAAAGAGTAGCATACATGAGAAACAGAAAAGTTAAAAAATTAGACTGGCCAGATAACAAGAGGATGTACAAAGAGAAATGACAGAATCCAGGACAGAACAATAAAGAGTGGCGGGGGGGGGGGGGGGGACATGAACTCAGAAAGGTAAACAAAACTAGAAGAACACTAGACTTAATAGATATCATGGCAAGTACACTGAAGAGTCTTCAAGAAGGGGAAAATACAAATATAAATATAAACCAAACACAAAAACTGAGATAAAAAGAATCTGAAGAAGATACAGACAAGCACCGAAGATCCAACATACATGTAACAGGAGACCCCAAAAAAAAGAAAATGAAAACAATGAAACATTTAATACTACAGAACTCTAATGAACGAAAGTATATAAAATATATTTAGGCTAATATAATAAAAATGCATGTGTCTCTGGCGAAATTAATAGAGAACAGTCAACATGCAGATATATTCCAGTAAAATTATTGTCTTTAAAGATAAACAAAAAAGTCCTTTTGGCATGTAGGCAAAAAAGACAGTTACTTATAAAAGAAAGAAAATCATTTTGGTTTAGAGTTTGAAACACATTTTACCACCAAAATATAATTAAATAAGACTTAGTGAGAAAAGTAATGCACATTTTCTTTCATATGTGGAAACTAAAGCAAACAAAAAGGAGGGAAGAGGGACAGTTAGTGCAGAGGAAGGAGGCTGGGGGAGGACAGCAGCAGGATGCACAGGATCAAAGTACACCATGCATATATGGAAAGGGCACAGTGAAACCCTCAACTTGCACAATTAATATGCATTTATAATTATATTTTATTTTTTTAAAAAAAGGTTCAGTCAACTATGACTAGTGGACCAAATTCAGCCCACTGCCTTATTCTAAAAATAAAATCTTCTGTAACACAAGTGATAGTTCATTTCCACACTTTCTATGGCTGCTGTTGGGATGCAATGACAGTTAAGTGATTGTAAGTTTAAACCTACAACTCGCAAACATAAAATAATTATCTGACTTTTCACAGAAGTTTGCCAATCCCTATAATAAAGTAACATTTTTCAAGATAATTAATGGAAGAAAATGTGAGTCAAGTATTTTTATTTAGCCAAACTGGCCTGCAAGTATAAAAGCTACAAATGAACAGTTTTACATATTAAAGAAGATGTTTTTCACATAAGCCATCTGTGAGGATTTGATGACCTTCAGACTAGTAAATGATTACAGCAGCTTTATCATAAGGACTTGTATTACACAGTAAATATATTTAACTGAGAATTAAGACTTATTACAAAGGCAACAGAAGTAGGATCAAACAGAACTGAGAAATCTTGGGGAGCAAGAACAGACTGACATAGGAGTTTGTGAACAGAAAAAAAAAAAAAAAGGAATCATAGAAACTCCTATGTATCTAGGCTGGGAAAATGGATGGAAGGTGGTACCATTCACTGAGCTGGGGAACATGAGAAGGCACAGATTTGGAGAGGAAGATATTATGTCAAGTTTGGGACATATCAAATGTGAAATGCTTGTGCACTACCAAATGAATATGCCTGGTTGGTAGTTGGATAAAAAGATTTGGATTTTAGGAGCGACCCTATTAAATTCAGAAGTTTCAAACAAGGAATGGGTAAAATGACAGGATGGTGTAGAACTTACCATGAAAGCAGCAAGACCAATATCTGAAACAGATAATCAAAAGAAACATATCCTCAGAACTCACAAGAAAATAACATTAGCATTTCCATTGAATTTGACAATAATGACATTCTCTAGTGTTACAAACCAATTAAAAACCTTCAACTCTAAACCATTCAAAATAAAGTATTTTTAAATAATGAATATGAAGAGTGAAAAACAAAATAAAACCTTAACTACCCACTTTAGTTATTTTTAATAGCATACATGGTTGATCAGATTGCTCCATTTTGGGGCCTGACAGTGACAAATTGCCAACAGAGTAATAAAGACCAAAGAGATGTGTCACAACTAAGGAGATGTGCTACAACTTCTGTAACAACTAGAGCTCCCACCCTTTCTGAGCCATGACAGCATCTCCCCCAGGAGATGCTGCAGTCAGCCATGTGCAACCAAAAGATGGGGATCAAAACTGCAAACATGTCAGAAGATTCAAAGACGGTAGTGTGCACTACTCAGGTGTTGGAGAAATACAGCACACGGACGGTTGTGGTCCTAACAAGGAGTTTAACAAGTACAATCCTACCTGGCCCAAGCATCCTGGGGGGCAACTTTGGTAGGTATGTTAACAGATGTCAACACATGAACCCAAACAACTTTACCAGTTTTTTCTAGCTCAAGGCAGAAGCATGAACTACACCACACACCCAATAATCCTTTCAAAAATAAGAACTGCAGTCTAAAATTCACAATTTCATAAAACAGAGACCAAAATCATCAGCCTTGATGAGAGAACATGTCAATATTTGAATCTATTTTTTTTTTTTTTCAGTATTGGAGATCAAACTTAAGGCCTTGTACATGCTATACAAGCTCTCTACTGAGTTACATCCCCACCCCTTTTTAAAAAGAATTTGAGAAAGGGTCTCACTAAATTGCTGAGGTTGGCCTCTAACTTGCAATCCTCCTGTCTCAGTCTCCCCAATAGCTGGGATTGCAGGTGTGCACCACCACACCACACCCTGCAATCTTTGAAGCACAGGGCATTCTCTGTACCTGTCTGTTGTGGTTATAAAACAATTAGTAAAACAGGTATATTTTCATTTTCTATTAAATACTTCTCTGTCCCTTCCCCCCACCACCACTCTCTCAAAATCGATTCCTTTAAAAAACAAACCTGGGGCTGGGGCTGTAGCTCAGTGGCAGAGTGCTTGCCTAGCATGTGTGAGGCACTGGGTTCGAGTCTTAGTACCACATAAAAATAAATAAAATAAAGGCATGCTGTCCATCTACAACTATAAAAAAAAAATCTGTTGGAGCTATGAAAAAAAAAAAAGATAAAACCAGAAGAAACTGCACATACAAAATGAAGTATGCATGTATATACATACTGCAAGAAATGGGTAGGGATCAGGCTATGTTATGGGCCAAAATGCAGCCTCCCTAGATTCATCTGTTCAAGTGCTAACCACTAGCACCTCCAAATATGACATATTTGAAAATAAGGGCTTTAAAAGAGGCAATTAAGGTAAAATGAAGTCACATGGGTGGAGCTAATATACCTTATGACTGATGTCCTTATAAAAGGAGGAGATTAGGACACAGGCAGAGGAAAAACCATGTGAAGACACAGGGAAGAAATGGCACTTTTAATCCAAGACTTTAGAAGAATCCAACCTTGTTGAAATGTCAATCTGACTTCTACCCTCCAGAACTGTCAGAAAATAAATTTTTGTTGTTTAAGCCACCCAGTGTGTGAAATTTTGGTATGACATCCCTACCAAACTAATGCAGGCTAGGAGGAGGAAGCGTCCTAACTGGGTAAGAATTCACAAATATTGTTAACTCTATCCTAAAAATATGAAGTCCCATACAAGAAAAGAGGTTGTTTGATAGGTAGCGATTATGCCTTAAACAATGTAATTATAAAATCTAAAAATTATAATAAATATTTACAGTGGAAAGTATAAGAAAAATGTGAAAGGATACAATATTTACAATTAGAAAAGGACAGAAATATATGCAGTGTCAGCTTTGAAGAAAATCAAGAAGATAAAGAAAATCCAACTAAAAAGTAAATGAATAATTCAAAAACAATCTAGTCAAGCAAGAGAAAGTAATGGGGGCAACTTTGGATAATTCTCTAGAATTAAAAAGAGCTGTGTTTCAATAGTTGAGTCAATAGAATCCTTAATGATTAACAAACAAAAAATATTTTCAGGCATCACGTGAAAAGGCATTTACAATGGGTTTTAGTAAAATTCTGGTTCTTTGTAGGTTTCTTTTCTTCCTCTTTTTTTTTAAACAAACATTTAATAGTTACTAGCAATTCCACACACACTACTTTGGACCTGTATCTAGAGTGACAGAGGCTATAGATCTCAACAGGAGGGTAGGGTAGAGAGGAAAGCTATTCCCTAACTTTAACTTGGAGCTATAATAAGGAAAACCTGCTCCCTGGTGCTAGGCCCATCAAAGATCAGGCAAATCAGAAGAAAAAAAAGCTAGAGTAAAAATGTATCATTTTATGGTGATTTTTTAAATGTTTTTAAGTTTCTTTAATGTTTTAACATCAATATTTTTAAACTTACATTTCACGTGAAGTTGTACATTCGTTTTTCTTTTGAGATATATATATTGCTTCCCTTTCAGTATAAAAATATTACTGATGTAACCATATTCCTTTGTTTTCTATGGTATTTGCATGGGTGATAACAAGTTTCTGAAATATATTCTCTTTGTCACTAAAGTCATTAGCATTAACAGTATGAAATAATGAAAAAGCTCTCCAACTGTTTAAGTCTAAGACTTTGCAAAACAAACTTGAATGCTGCTGCATAATTTGCTTTTCTCTAGAAAAGCCTATTAAACTTTGTTGGCATTGGATACAAAATAAAATTTCAAAATTTGCATTTTCAGTACTTTTGCTTTCTTGACCTTTATTTGAATTTGAGACTAAGCTTTACCAAACAACAGAATTTACACAGTAACTAGCCAACCACAGTCCTCATTATGGAATCTATGCAGTGCATTTGTTACCTAGGAAACAGACCAAAGCGCAGGCAGAGTGCAATTTCAGTCTAGCAAAAGAATTCTCCAATCATGCTGGTAAATAAAGTCCATAAATCAACTAATCAGAAGCAAAGTCAAGAAGTATCACATAAGAGTTAAGCTCTATGGAAACTTTTTTAAAAGAAAAAGAGAAACCTGTGGGGCTTCTTTGGGCAACAATGTAGATCTCTTAAGTAAATATTATGAGCAGGTTTCTTTACAAACACAAACTGTCATAAAATAAACTGTTCAAAATAAATGGCTTCTCTCCAATCTTCAGCTCCTCTATTTTTGACAGTATTTAAAAGAAAAAGCTTCTTTGGAGCCAGCCTCATACATCTGGTACCAGAATATTAATCCAAGAATGAATTCTGCATTTTCAGCAAGCAGCTTGGGCTCGGGCTATTCTTAAACAATGCAGGTTGAAAAAGGCTGGAATGAGAGTTTTCCACACCTCTCAAGTCAGACCTGCTTCCCCATTTGGCTATAAAAATTGCGTGGAAAAGGAGGTTAAGGTCACAGATCTATTATAAAGAATAAAACTGTTACTTTCTAGTTTTCTATTTATTACCAATACTACACTAATCATTTGAAGGTTTCCAGTTAACAAAGTGGCCATTTTTTAAAGTATCCTTTAATGATACTGGTGATATATTGGTAATTAACAAACAGGAAAATACCAGAAAAGGCTATGGATTTTAAAGTTGATCACATTTAATTGTGGACAGCTTAGTGTTGTCTTTAAAAAAAACCTGATAAATGTCAGCTGTATCTTAAAATCCAATTTTACACGAATCCAAATTTTCTGGAAATATTTATTTATAAAAATGTAAAAAGCAGGAAAAAAAACTGATCCATGAAAAATGTAAGATAATTTATATCCCTTCCTGAGTCCCAGTTACCAAATGGGAAATAAGTAAAATATATGTAGAATTTTCTGGAATGTTTCTGATTATATCAAAATATTATTACACAAAAACTAAAAATAGTATTTATATATCAACAAAAAAACAAAGTAAAAACTGGATATTATCTTTTAGCCAGGCCACATAAAGGAACGATAGTGCTGATGAAGAAAACTGTCAGGCACAACTACAACTTTGCCAAACCAATTCTCAATACAGGCTACACTTTGTTAATGTGTAGTTTACACAGTGAGTCTTTGTTAAATCTTATCACTACCACTGACAGTCTCCTAAATGCATAAACAAGAAATTCAATTTGTTAGCTTATCTTTTTTAGTACTTCAACTAGCCTAAGAGCCAGAATTCTGAGAAGAGTCTAGAACTCCCTTCCACAATTCATGATAAAGTCAGACATCATTTTAGTATCTCTCCTCTTTGGACTATTCACAATGTAAAGGGGTGGGGGCAGGACACTGGTCAAGGACCCTTACCAGAGCCACACATTAAGCTCTGTGCAAAGTTTAAATTCATTTACCTAATCTAGACCGGAAGACACAGCAAGATCTAATAAAATTTGATCAACTCAAAGAGGTTTGCTGGGTAATCGTTCCTTGAAGCCTATTCTGGGTTTTAGGGAAAGTGTATAAATGTACAGTCAGGCATTTATAAAATGAGTCAAGATGATAATATTAATCTACTAATGTAACTGGGGCAGGAATCGAGGATAAAATTTTCTCCTAGAAAAAGATCACTATTTTTGGCATATTAAACTTTGTATACTGACAAAAATTAGTTTGCCTAAATAAAAATGCATTAAATTGTATTTTTATAATTAATTTCTTCATCTTACTTGATGGAAACTTAAATAACAAGTGTTTTCCTACTCTTTTTTCCCCTTCAAGTTTAGATGATAATGCTTTTTAAAAAAGAAAACCTCCACTTGCTCCAAATGCCTGTACCTATAATTGTCTTAGTGCTCCTCAAAACTGTTTCGGGAAAAAAAAAAAAAAAAAAAAATCTCCTTGGTAACTGTCAGATTTAAGTTTGTCGATATGAATTCTCATATAGCAAGAAAAAAGTTTCCAGAACTATGCAGAAGATTAAGATTAATATAAAAATACAACTCCACACCTACATTAAGAACCTGTCAAATTCCTTTTCTGGATGCTTACTGAACTTCATTTATTATTTCAGTATCTACAAATATGTAGCAACTGTTTACAAAACAGCAGCCATCTAAGAAATCAGAAAAATCAGAAATCAGAAATATCACCCTACGGTACTTTTCCAAACACTATATATAACAACTTCATCTTTGGTTATATTCACAGAATATATAAATGCATTAAAAAAAAATAAGGAAAGCATAATTATGGTGGAGAAAACTCAATTTCAATTATCCGCGTTCTCCGTGTGTGAAAGCTCTCATCTCTTAAACCAATAAAGGGAAGATTTTAGCCCGAACGGAAGGCTAGACCCTTGTTTACTGCACTCCAATGAAGACCCCACCATGGAGGCTGTCACTACCTGTTACAGTTCCATATCGTCAAGTTAATCCTAACGAGTATGGGGGTGAAAAAACCAAAACTTTACTTCCGAACTTCAAAACAAAAAACAAATATATAACCGTAAAAATCACAACCACACTCATTTTTCCCTTTTAAGTACCAGTCTAACCTTTTTTTAAAAACTGGCAACAGAAAGCCAGCAACATTCTTGGACTTGGGTCTTATTTTGATTTGATGTTGGTCGGCCCAACCTCCTCCCACCCCGGGGACTACGTTTCTTGATATATTTGATAACAAACACAAATCACTGTGCGCAGCCTCAGATGGGGGTGGGGGACGGAAGAGCCTCCCGGAGAAAGCCCTCCTCCGTTAGAAACAATAAATAAGGGAGCGGAGCGGCGCACGTTCCTTCACACGCCCGCTCGCACCTCGGCGTGCCTCCGCGGAGGGAGCCAGTCGGGCGAAGCCCCGAACCACCTCGGACTTGGAAACTAGGAGGGCAGACCTCTCCTGCTTCCCGCCCTCCTTCCCACCTCAGCAGACCCGCGAGCCGGGGCAGGGAGCCAGACCCCCGCAGCGCGCCCGGGCGGCCACGGGAGATGCCGGGCGCCCGGCCCGGGAAACGCCGCCGCCCGGTCTCCGCCCCCAGACCCCCAAGCCCGCGGCCGCCAACGTCCGGCCGCGCGGGTCTCTGCCCTCGCTCCGGCCTCCGTCCCCCAGAGGAGACAAAAGGAGGGTTCAGCCGGGTCACGGCGCGGCCGCCCCCACACAAAGGGGCTCCCCGCGCGGGTCGCCGCGTCGGCGCTCTTGTCCCCGCCCCGCGCGCGGGCTCTCACCCACCTGCAGGTGTCTGTGCGTCTGTCCATAGGAACGCGGGCGGCGGGGGCCTGCGGGAGCCAGGCAGCCCCGGCTGGACGGGGCGGGACGAAGGGGAGGGGGCAGGAGAACGGCCGGAGGGCCGGGCACCGAAGGCAAGTGGCGCGGGGAAGGCGCCCGCGGGCGGCGGATGGCGGCGCAGGCGGGGGCGCGGGCGCCAGCCTGGCTCGGCCACCGGCGTGCGCCGCTCCGTGCGCCCCGGGCTCCGCGCGCCCGGCTCGGAGCGCGGGGGGCGGGGCGCGGGAGGGGCGGGGCCGGGCGCGGGGCGGGGGCTCGGACCCGGGCTCCAGCCGGCACCGGAAGCGCGCCGTGGTCGGCGAGACCCACAGGAAGTGTGTAACGACACCTCCTACGACGTGCACCGCGCTCGCAGTCGTCGCTGCCCGGAGGTGGTGCTGACCCACCGTCCTGCAGCACACACGCGCGCTCGCCTCGGCGGGCGCTGGCCCGAGAAGTGTGGGACAGCCCGCCGTACGCGGGCCGGAGTTAGGTCCCACCGCCTGGACGGGTGTGGAAGCCACGTTCCGAGGCGCCCAGCACCGCCCTCGTCACACACCGCGGGCCTGAGTCCCTGCTGTCCTCAGGTGTCCCACACCCTAGCCTAAACGCAATGAGCAGACAGAACTTGCTCCTTTGGTGGCGTGTGTAGCACCTGTTTTAAAGCACTGAGTAGAGTGTTCTCCACACCCAGGGATGTGCTAGAACACTTCTGTCCGACGTACTACACACAGCTCATAGTCACTGCTGCGCCGTGGAGATGCCTAGCATTCGCCTGTGACACACACCCATACCACCGAGGAAGGAGGACTGCTTAATGACACTTGAAACTCACACCGACTAGTGTTCGAGCACCCCAGGGACACAAGAACCTCTCACACGACATGGCACAAGAGGCGAGATTGCACCTGTATTTTATCTAACACACACTTTGACAGCACTTATGGGGTACCCAGGTTTGCACCAAGTGCTTATTGAATATTAATTTATTTAATCCTAAGAACCCTATGAACTGGGTGCTGTTAGCATCACATTTTTTGAATAAGGAAACTGAGGCCTAGAAAAATTAAGAAATCTGTTCAAGATCATATAGAAAGCTAGAGTCGCCCAGATTCATCCCAGTCTGGCTCCTGAGTCCATGCTCTTAATTCCTTTTATATTCACAACGGTATCTTCAAAACGATAATAATGGTGACATTTGCAAAATGTCTGATTAACTTTATGTGGTGCCCACATCTTGGCCTCATCCCATCTATAACAGTAAAACCTTAGTTACTCCTACCTTTGAGGTAGGTAAGGGAAGAGAGTATGACTGAACAAAAGAATCCAAGATCATCCCAAATCTGGGCAACTAACTTGCAGTGCCACATTAGTAAATTCTCTCATATATCAGCCCTTTTCAATCTATAGCTGATTCAGGATGATAATTAATACCTTTCCATATCAACACCCTTACTGGTCTAGGCTGAATAAAATTAATGTGTAAATGTTTTTGATACATCTGTACAAAACAATCTCATAGTTAATTGCTACATATTCTAAAGATGTGATCCTGTGGAGAAATTGGAACCCTTGTGTACTATTGATGAAAATGTGAGAAAGTACAGCCACTATGCAAAACAGTATGGAGGGGCCTCAAAAAACTACAAATAGAATTACTGTATGATTCCGTCAATCTCACTTCTGAATATATATCCAAAAGAATGGAAGGCAGGGTCTTAAAGAGCTGTGATGCCGTCCTGCGGAGTCAATTTGGCCCGGGAGACAAACAGGCAGCGAAACTCTTGAACTTGAAGCGGTTTATTGAAGATTCATGGACCCGGAACACTGGCGCTTGAGGAGAGCCAGCTTATATTCCCTCCAGGAGGCGGAGGGTAGGGTCAACTAAGCCAAGATCAGGCGAGGCGCTAGCTGTCCAATCATGGTAAAGGTCAAAACGAGCAGGCAGGAGCAGGAGCACTCGGGAACACACGTGCACATGTTGTGTGCGTGAACTTATATGAATATGGCCAATGATAAAGCACCTGGGTGTGTTTATGTTAACCGACTTCTTCACCACCAATGTGATCAAAACAACTTCTAGCTGGTTGCCAGGTGCCATCTTGGCATAGTCTGCATGGCATAGCCCCCAACAGAGCTGTCCATATCCTATGTTCATTTGCAGCATTATATACAATACCCAAGAGGTAGAAGCAGCCCTGACAGATGAGTGGAATGGATAAAGAAAATGTGATATATGTTTACAATGAAGTATTATTCAGCTCTAAAAAAAGGAGAAAATCTGTTACATGCTATAACATGAAAGAGCTTGGAAGATATTCTGTGTGAAATGTCAGTTATATATATGGAGCTGGGATGACATGCACATGCCATCTCCCCAACTATTGTTTTGGTTTCCTTTTTCTTTCACTTTTCCCCTTGTGCTAGGTATGGAACCCAGGACCCTAAACAAGCACCCTACCACTGAGCCACATCCCCCCTCCCATGGCTTCTAATCTGGTCCTGAAGTCTCTCTCTAGAGTGACCATAGACTGAAATGACCACTTCCTAGGAGAGTCCTGACCAGGGGAAATTTAGGTTCAGGTGTGTTAGATAAGACATAATGAGATGAAAACAAAATGGATGAAACACAAATTTATTACCCCCAGATCCCAGGAAAGTCAGAAGTGCTAAAGGGATTGACACCAAGTCTGGGAGTAGGAAGAAGCCCAACAATCAGGTAAAGAAGAAAAAGACAAGAGGGACTATGAATTTAAGGTCCACTGGCATTATGTCCTAGAATTTCCAAGGGGGTTATGAATTGGCTGGTTTAAAGAAAATACTTGCAAAAAGGGAGAATTTATTTACAGAACTCTGATATTGACCATTAAGTATTATCATGGTCAGCAGCTGTGGGATATGTTAGGTTTTGAGTCACTGGAATGAGATAAAAAGTGGGTTATATCACAAACTACCACATAGGGAGAGGAAGTTTTAATTAGGTCAAAGATGACAGTGCACAACTGGGTTTCAGATAACTTATATCAGGTCAAAAAATGGGTATCTAAGCAGCAACTATATTAATGACACTGACCCAAAGCTACAGCACTGTGTTTGTCAGCTTTTCATCACTGTGACTAAAATGCCTCACAAGAAAAACTTAGAGAAGGAAAAGTTTATTTCAACTCACAGTTTCAGAGGTTCAATTCATGGTTGGCCAACTTGACTGCTGTGAGCCTGAGGTGAGGCAGAACACATCACAGTAGAAAAGTAAGGCAGAAGAAAACTGCTCAGCCCACGGCAGCTGAGAAACAGGAAGAGGCAAGGAGCCAGGGACAAATACAATACCCAACCACAACCACACCCCACCTGCCTATAGTTATCACTGTGTGGCCCATCCAAATTATTAATCCATCAAACAGACTGATCCACTGGTGAGATTACAGCTCTCATACTCTAACCATTTCACCCCTGAACAGACCTGCATGGCCTAACACCTGAGCTTTTCCAGGAACAATAAAGGTCCAAACAATAACAAATAGGGATGAACCTTAAAAACATTATACTAAGAAAAAGCTAGTCACAAAAGGTCCTACATGATTCCATTTAAATGAAATAACCAGATCAGGTAAATCAACAGCAAGAGAAAGTTTTATTTACATACTCCTAAATAGGACACATACTGCAATTAGTTGAATCACAGTAATATTTTCCTGAAGATTACTATATCTGAAAAGCTAGTTAACAAAATGAAAAACTTTTTCATAAGCTTTTACAAGTAGTATTTATTAAGCAGTTTATTATGTGGTTCTGTGAAAAGCACATATTTTCTATAAAATAAGCATATAAAAATCCAAAACATCATCAAGATTTACATTAGTATACAATCCAAAATTTTAAATTTTAACACAAATTAGCTTCAATCTACACTAGAAGAATCTTTATAAAGGGTAAATTTTACTGCTTGATCCTGACTGTTCATAATATGTACTTTTCCTAAAAGGAAGAGATATAAGGCGGCAAAAACCTCAAAATATAAAAAAACAGAATGTCTCAGAAATCTACTTAATGGAGTCTATGTTTGATTAGCTAGCTGGTTTTGTTTTGTTTTGATTTTTGATTGAACTCAGGAGCACTCAACCACTAAGCCACATCTCCAGCCCTATTCTGTATTTTATTTAGACAGGGTCTCACTGAGTCACTTAGCACCTCATGTTTGCTGAGGCTGGCTTTGAGCTTCAGATTCTCCTGCTTCAGCCTCCCAAGCTGCTGGGATTACAGGTGTGCGCCACTGTGCCCAGCTTGTTTTGATTTTTAAGTACCTATAGCATTTCACATTTTGTTGTTGTTGTTGTTTTTTCCAGCACTGGGAATTGCACTCAGGGGATGTTCTATCACTGAGCTACATCTGCAACCCTTTTCTATTTTTTATTTTGGGACAGGCCCTTGCTAAATTGCCCAAGTTAGCCTCAAACTTGTGATCCTCCTGACTCAACCTCCCAAGTCACTGGGATTACAGGCATGAGCCATTACACCCATCAGGCTAGCTGCTTTTAATCTGACTTTGAATCTTGTAGAATCTATTTTTTCCAGAATAGACATGCACATTCTTAACATACAATAGGGAAGACAACAAACATTAGATGTTAATTCTTGAGGGTTTTTTTGTTTTTTTTGTTTTTTTTTACTTTTTAAGCATAGCAGTCAACATTTTTGTTTCTTTGCCATCACAGTCTGGAATTCATCTGATTCATTAGTTTCTCCAATTTGATTGCTAGGGCCATGTTTCCTTTAATCTTCAACTTTCCCGACATGAATGCTACTGTTGGTTTTAGTTTCCCTAAAATGAGAAAATGAGAGAGGTAAACAACTATTAGTACCATTAGGGACATATCACTTCAAGAATATGTATTATAAAAAGACTCTTTAATGAGTTCTAAAAACCTCAGAAGCATAGAAATTTCTTTTACAGCCTTTTATATCAGTATCTAGGGAATTTCAATTCCTAGATTTTGATGTTAACAATATCCTATACCATAAGAGATAATGTAAAAAACAACAATAAGCAAAGATTATGACAAAAAGCCAAAGATGGAATATTTAGACATACCCTAGTAGTTCCACATTAAAAGAAACATGGTCCAAGTAAATTCTGGGAAACAAATACTATCTTAGTTAATTTTCCAATCTATAATAGTTCATTAAACTTTTAACCTTTTCAAGTTTAAATTCAAGTAACTAAATGGTGTAAATGCATAAAATATTTTTAAATGGTCATTAAAATATAATGTATGGACACAGAAGTATGTAATAGTAAATGCCACAGTATTACAAAAATGTAAGTGTTCGATTCACAATAGCTAAATTATGGAACCAACAAATGAACGAATAAAGAAAAATGTGGTACTTATACACAATGGAGTATTACTCAACCTTAAAGAAGAATGAAATTATGGCATTTCCAGGTAAATGGATGGATATCATGCTAAGCGAAATAAGCCAAACCCAAAAAAAACAAAGGCCGGATGTTTTCTCTGATAAGCAGATACTGATCCATAATCAGGGGTAGAGGGGAGAATGAAGAACTTTGGATTGTACAGTGGGGAATGAGGGGAGGGGATGGTGTGTAGGGATGGGAAGGATGGTGGAATGAGATGAACATTACTACCCTGTATACATGTATGATTATTCTACTGGTGTGACTCTGCACCATGTACAGATAGAGGAATGAGAAGTTGTGCTCCATTTGTGTACAATGTATCAAAATGCATTCTACTCCGTGGCATATGCTTGTAATCCCAGGGGCTCGAGAGGCTGAGGCAGGAGGATCACCAGTTCAAAGCTAGCCTCAGCAAAAGCGAGGCACTAAGCAACTCAATGAGACCCTGTCTCTAAATAAAATACAAAATAGGGCTGGGGATGTGGCTCAGTAGTTGAGGGTCCCTGAGTTCAATCCCTGGTATATAAAAAAAATCATTCTACTGTCATGTATAACTAATTAGAACAAATTAAAAACTAAAAAAAAAGTGAGTGTTAAAACAGAATCTTAAGTTAATAAAGATGATTACAAATATTATGCTTTTTTTTTTTTTTTTTTTGGGTGCTGGGGATCGAACCCAGGGCCTTGTGCTTACAAGGCAAGCACTCTACCAACTGAGCTATCTCCCCAGCCCCAAATATTATGCTTTTTATCTGCTATTTTATTCCAGTGTCAGTTCACAGTCTGACACACAGTGGAATTCATGAAAAAGCTGAGGTTCAGGAGAGGATTTTGGCTTGCCCAAGGTCACTTATTGTTATTTCCTGCTTTATTTTATGCCAGTTTATATACAGCACACATGTCCTAGAGGCGTACTACATGTCCGTGCATTATGTCACCAACCCCACCCTCCACCCAGGTTCCACATGCAGTGTGTAGCTTAATGTATTTTGTATATCTATTAGTAGAGTAGACACCTTTAAATTATTCTAAATAAGGGTTGTCGCAAACCCTCAAAGATTGGTTACAGAAGGAAAGAATCAAGTCCCCTTCTTTTCTGAGCTATGCATCTCTAAAATAAAATGTCATGTTAAAACATCTAAACTTATAAATAATAGAAAGGATAATAGTGATTTACGTGAAAGATACTGAAAGATCTTTATTCTTTGAAGAAACAAAACAGCCCATCCAAACCGTACCAACTCTACCATCTGGGCAACTGTGCTCACTGCTCTGCCTCTCTACAGTGGAGTCTGCCAATACCTAACTCAGCTTTCTTCCAATCGGCTTTATAAATCTTTGTTCATAGAGAGATGAATGGCTATCATGAGACCAAAAAAGAAAGGGGAAAACATGGATAAAAGCAACTTAAAGAGGGAGTATGTATGTGCAGAACAAAGAAAACTAAAATAAGCAAATGAAGAACCCATTAAAATCTCTATAACCCTTATCCTCAGATATAGAAGAATAACAAGGTGTGGGAGGAAAGGCAGGGAAGAGAAGAAGCACAGGAAAAATGGAGAAAAATAGGAAGGGATGAACAAAGGAAAGGGAAAGAGGGAGGGAAAAGAGAAAAGCAGAGGTAGTAATAGAAGGGAAGTGGGGTGGAGCAGAGTGAGGAGGAGAAAAGGGCAGCAAACGAAGAAAAAGTCCTGGAAAATAGGATTGAGGTCTCAGAAATTAAAGTTATGATTCTTAGTATTAAAATGCAATAAAAAGTTAAGAAAGTAAGTTGATCTCCTGGAAAGTAAAGTAAGATATACAAAATAGCTATGCGATAGAAGAAAATGATGATGAAATCAGATCTAACCCTTTCTTCAGAAATATCAAAGAAATTCTATAAGAACATTTCGAGGACCCAAGCAGCCAGGAGAATCACAGAAAAAAAAGACCATGGCACCTTGAATCACTGTGAAATTTCAGAATACCACAAAGATGAATCTGATTTGCCTTCAGAAAGAGAAAGATTAAGAATAGGATCAAATTCTCAACTGTAATCTTAGAAGATGGGAGACACAGCTTCAAAATTCTAAGAGAAAGTGAATTTCAACTCAGAGATCTCTACCTAACCAAATAATCAAGAGTATCAGTAGACTAAAAATAGCTTCAGAGACATATAAAAAAAAATTATCTCAAATGTATCCTCTCACATAGCTAATAGAGAATATGTGTCACCAAAATAAAAATGTAAACCAAGAAAGAAGACACAAGATCCAGGAAAATAAATTCAATGCTGAGGAGAGTTAACTCAACTTGTAAGACAACAGCCATGGAGGAGGCTTATAGATCTACAGTCCAGGCTATAACATGAAGACAAAGGGCTCCAGGAAAAAGTAGCCTGAAGGACAATCTGACACATCTGATAACAGAGTAACTGCATCAAGAAGTCGTGACTGGAAAAGCCATGGGAAGATCATAGGAAGATTTTGCTAAGTATGTATGTGTTCTCCAAATTCTGTATTCTGAAGTCCCAACACCAAGTGGGATGGTATTAGGAGGTGGGGTCTTTGGGAGTTAATTAGGTTTAGATGAACACCTGAGGGTAGAAACTCCATGAGAGGAATAATGCCCTATGTAAAGGGCAAAACAATTCGGTAGCATTTAAACAGTCACAACCACAAAGATGAATCTGATTCGCTTTCAGAAAGGGCAAGGGTGGCTGTGACTAGGTATACAACCACTATATATATCTAGTTCCAAAACATTTTTTGCACCTCAAAAGGAAACCCTGTTTGGATTTCACATCAGCAATTCCTTCTCTCTCCAGACCTGGCAAGCACAAATTAACTCTCTCTCTCCATAGGACTTACCTGTTCTAGATATTTTATATAAAGGATTCACACAATATGAAATCTTTTGTGTCTCACTTCTTTCACTTAGCATAATGTTTTCAAAGTTCATTTACATTGGAGTAGGTATCAGTACTTCCTTTAATGGCTGAATGCTATTCCACTGAATGTATGTGTATATAGCACGAGTTGTTCATCTGTTCATCTGTTGATGGACATTTGGGTTGTTCCACCTTTTGGTTACTGTGAGTGGAACTGTTGTGAGCAACACATGTGCCTTTATTTATTTACTGAGTGTCTGTTTTCAAATCTTTGTAAGAGTAGAAATGCTGAACCACATGGTGATTCTATATTTAGCTTTACCTATACATTTACAGATTTAACTAAACCCATCTATCTTAAGGTCAACTGATCTTCAACAAGTGTGCCAAGACCATTCAACGAGGGAAAGAACTGCCTATTCAATAAGTGGTTTTGGGATATGACATTTGAAAGAAACTACTGGAAAATGTGTGTTAAACCAAATACAAAATTAAAAATTAATATTAATTCAAAATGAATCCCAGACTTAAATGTAAGAATTTAAACTAAAAACTCTTAGAAGAAAATTTAGTGGTAAATATTTAACCTTGAGTTTGGCAAAGATTCTTAAATATGACACAAAAAGCATAAGCAACAGACAAAAAAATATGTAAACTGAACTCTATCAAAATAAAAACCTTAACTAGGTGTGGTTTGTTGTACACGCCTATAATTCCAACTACTCAGAAGACTTAGACAGAAGATCACAAATCAAGACCACCTTGGGAACTTAGCAAGATACTGTCTCAAAAAATAAAAAGGGTTGGGATACAGCTAAGTGGTACAGCACTTGCTTAGTATGAAGCCCTAGGTTCAATCCCCAGCACTGCAGATAGATAGATAGATAGATAGATAGATAGATAGATAGATAGATAGATAAAAAAATTTACTTGCTTCAAAATAATAATTAAGAAAGTGAAAAGAGGCTGGAGATGTATCGTAGTGGTAAAGAGCTTGCCTAGTACATGCAAAGCCCTGGGTTCAAGCCCCCCTCCACACCTGCAGGTCAGAAACACACATAAAGGGCTACATCCCCAATCCTAAGCCTGCCTACCCTGCCTTGCCCTGCCTTTCTGCAAAAGCACAATAAAGACTCTTGCCCATATTTAAAAAAAAAAAAAAGAGAGAGAGGAAGAAAGAAAAAAAGAAAAAAACCCACACACACAAAAAAAGAGAAAGTATTTGCAAATCACGTTTTTGGAAATATACAAAGAATTCTTAAAACTCAATAACAAAAAGATAAATAACCTGGGCTGGGATGTAGCTCTGTGGTAAAGTGCTTGCCTAGCATGTGCAAGGCCTTGGGGTCAATACCCAGCACCACAAAAAGAAAAGAAACAAGAAGACAACCGAATTTAAAAATGAAGATGAGAAAAAGACGGAATAGATATTTGTCCAAGGAAGTTATATATGTGCCCAATAAACACATAAAAAAAAAAAGAAAAATGCTGGGTATCATTAGCCACTAGGGAAATGCCAATCAAAACTACAAGATGCGACTTCACATCCAGTAGGATGGCAGTAACAAAAACAAACAAAAACCCCATAAAAATAAAAAATAATCAGTGCTGATGAGGGCAAAGGTATAAAGAAACAGAAACCCTTATGTACTGCTGATGGGAATGTAGATGGCACAGTCCCTCTGAAAGACAGTTTGGCAATTCTTTGAAAACATAAATGCAAAATTACTACATGACCCAGCAATTGCACTTCTAGGTAAAGAACTACCACAAATGAAAACATGTCCACATAGAAACTTGCCTACGAATGTTTGTAGGAGCTATTCCTAACAGTCAAACAGTAGAAGCAAACTAATTGTCCATCTGCAGATGAATGTATAAACAAATTGTGGGTCTATTCACACAATGGAATTTTACTCAGCCATAAAAAGATATGAAGTGCTGATGCATGCTACAGCTTGGATGAACCTCAAAAACATTATGCTAAGTGAAAGAAGCCAGATGCAAAAGATCACATATTATATGATTCTATTTATATGAAATAGCCACAAAATGTAAATCAGTAGAGAGAGAAAGCAGATTAGTGGTTGCCAGGGGAGGCAGGAATGGAGAGTGATTATTTAAAGGGTACAAGGTGTTCTTCTGGGGTGATGAAAAAGTTCTGAAACTACAGAAGTGGTGGTAGCATTGTGAATGTTTTAAATGTCACTGGGCCATTTCAAAATGGTTGAGTGGTATGTGAATTTCACTTCCTTTAAAAAAAAGACAGAATGAAGTACTAATACATGCTACCTCAAGGATGAAACCTGAAAACACTGTAATACTAAGTGAAAGAGGTCAGTCATTAAAGATCCCACATTAAGTAATTCTGTTAATATGAAAGTCAGGAATAGGGAAAACTCTAGGGAAAGAAAGTTGATTAGTGGTTGTTCAGAGGTAGAGGTGGGAATATAGAGAGAGGGGGTATGAGGATTTTGTGTTTTTTTAGGTGATAAAAGTGTTCTAAAAGCACAAAATAAATCTCAGCTCCAAATGACTTCAATTAATTTACAGAAAACTAAATCAATACACAAAAATCAATTATATTTATGTGCACCAGGAACAGGTAATTCAAAAATAAAATCAAGAAAACAATTTCATACACAATACCATAAAAAAGAACAAAATGTTTAGGGGAAACACCAACCATACTGGAAAAAATCATAGATTAGACTTTATTAAAACAAAACACTTCTGTAACACAAATATATTACTAAGAAAATGAAAGGACAAACTATAGACTGGGAAAAAGTATTTGATAAAGAAAACATATTTGATAAAGAACATGCATCCAGAATTTATAAAAACTCCTTCCATTTGAAAATAAAGCCAATCTTGTTTTCTTCGAACACAATAAACTCAATTTAGAAATGAGCAAAGTCTTTGAATAGATGGTTCACCAAATATGCTAACTATCAAACATAGGAAAAGATGTTCAACATCATTAATTATTACAGTTATCCAAGATAAGTGCTCCCTTTGGCAGCACATATATAAAACTGGAACAATACAGAGAAGATTAGCATGGCCCATGCACTAGGATGACATGCAAATTCGTGAAGCATTCCACATTTAAAAAATAAAAAACCCAAATTCTCATACTACTACATACCCACCGACATGCCTTTAAAAAAAAAAAAAAAAAAAAGACAATCGTAAGCATTGGTGAGAATGTGGAGAAACTAGAACCTTGGAATTAACTGTTGTTAGAAATGTAACAATGGGGGGCTGGGTTGTGGCTCAGTGGGAGAGCACTTGCTCAGCATGTGTGAGGCACTGGGTTCGATTCTCAGCACCACATATAAATAAAGGTCCAGCAACAAGCAACTAAAAAAAAAATGTTTAAAAAAAAAAAAGAAATGTAACAATGGTGCAGCCACTTTACCAGTGTGTTTTTTTTTTTTCTTTTAATAACTTTATTTGTTTATTTTTTTATGTGGTGCTGAGGATCAAACCCAGTGCCTTCACTTGGCTAGGCAAGTGCTCTACCACTGAGCTACAATCCTAACCCCTGGTTGTTTCTTAAAAAGTTAAATCAACATACCACATGATCCAACGATTCAACTCTTAGAAATTCACCAAAGAGGAATAAAAATATATGTCTATACAATTACTTGTATGATGATATTCAGAGTAACAACCAAAAACTTGAAAGGATTCAAGTGTCCATCAGCTGGTTACGAATATAAACAGTATGAGAATATGAGATAGATCGCTATAACAGAATGCTATGCACCAATAAGAAGGAAGTGAACTGCTGATACATGCTACAACACAGATGGCTGAATCTCAAAAGCCTTATGCTAAGTGAAAGAAGCCAGGTGCAAAAGACTACAAACTTTTTGATTCCATTTATACAAAATGTCTGTAGACAGAGAACAATAGTGTTTGGCTGGCTAAGGGCTAGATGGAGTGCAGTGGAAATAGGGATCAACTGCAGAGATGATATTTTGGTGTAAGGGATTGTTAAATTATATTGCAGTGATGTCTGATCAACTCCAGAAATTTATTAAATATCATGTATACTTATGATGGATTTTATAGTATGTAAATTATACTTCGACAATACTGCTTTTAAAAACTTTGAAAAATAGCTATTAAGCACAATGTGCTTTTTTGGTTTTGTTTTTTTTTTTGGTACCAGGGATTGAACTCAGGGCCACTCAACCACTGAGCCACATCCCCAGTCTTTTTCCATATTTTCTTTTGAGACAGGATCTCACTAAATTGCTTAGGTCCTCACTAAATTGCTGAGGTTGGCTTTGAACTCTGGATCCTCCCCCGCCTCAGCCGCCAAGCCTCTGGGATTACAGGTGTGTGCCACCTCACCCAGCACAAACACAATGTACTCTCATCTGCATGTACACATAGATCCCTCTTCAGATAAAGTACTTATATACATTTTCTTTCTTCCTTCCTTCCTTTTTTTTTTAAAAAAAAGAAACAAGAGTTTCTCTATGTTGCCCAGGCTAATCCCAAACTCCTGGGCTTAAGTGATTCTCCTGGCTCAGTCTCAATAGTAGCTGGAACTACAGGCACGTGCCACTGTGTCCTGCTAAAATTTACTTCTATTTTATTGCCTTACCATACAGTGGCCTCTGCTGGCCAAAAGAAGAGACTGTGATAATTTGATTACTAGCTGCTTTAAGTCTTTATATTCATAATGTATCTATTATACAAAAAGGCATAGACAAAAAGTAGAACTCTTAGATTGTACAGTCTAAACTGTACCCATTTAAAGAAAAGCAGATGAAATCAAAAGTAAGACTAAAAGGACAAACTCACTTGCTCCCAACTGAAATCACATACCTCAAAATAACTAACATTTTTTGAAAAATACTCAAATGGCCGGCTGACTTCCCCAGTCAATGCAAGAGCATAGAAATATATAAGTGGAAAGCCCATTATTTCAAGTTTATGCCATATAAGTAAAAGTAAATTAAAGAGGCCATTGATTCACCTTTGAAGATCATCAAGCACAATAATTAAGAGGATGAGTTTTTTTAAACTTGTTTCACTTTTATTTATTTTTAATTTTTTTTATTTTTACAGACTGCATTTTGATTCATTGTACACAAATGAGGTACAACTTTTCATTTCTACGGTTGTGCACGATGTAGATTCACACCATTCATGTAATTATACATATATATAAGGTAATACTGTCTCAGTCTACTACCTTTCCTTCCCCACCCCCTCCTGCTCCATTTTCCTCTATACCATGCAAAGTTCTTCCATTCTCTTGCTCTCAGCCCACTGCCTCTCATTATGTATCATCATCTACTTATCAGAGAAAACATTTGGCCTTTGGTTTTTTGGGCTTGGCTTATTTCACTTAGCAAAGAGCATGAGTTTTGGGGGGGTTAACTTGGATTCAAATCCTAGGTCCAACATCTATTCACTCCCGGTCTGATCTTGGGCTTATTATTTAATTCATCAAAGCCTCAGTCTCTATCTTTATAAAATGGAGAAAACATTTTATCTGAAAGGACTGCTAAGTATATTGCTTAACCTACAGCAATCATATAATAAATATTGGATATAATTACTATTATTTCAGTTTACAATATATTTTTAAATAATAAAGATCTTATGTTTAAAAAACATAAGAAGTTTTTGAAACCTTAACACACACTAAACAAACTATTTCAAATGATTAGAGATAACCATTAATACTGAAAGATGCTAAAATGTACAATGTAAAGATATTCAAACAATAGTACAATCTTGTTTTTCAGTAGCATAATCTTATTTTTATAAGCCCATATGTATATTATATACATTCACACGTACACACACATACATATATAATGCTACACTAAATTAATTGATGGTCATCTTTCAGTGGTGTAATAAAAATAATTGTTTTCTTTTTCCTTAAACATATTTTCTTATTTTGTATGATGAATATTTAACTCTACTACAAAAAAAAAAAATGAGAAAGTTAAAGAAACCTTGATCATTAAGACACCAGATTGGCTCAGACTGAATGTAGGCCACTGGCATCCTTGATTAGAATTGGAAAGCAAGACTTAGAGGGTACAGACTACACTGTGATCCTACTTGTCAAGATTAAAACAGAACAAAGTATGCATAACATTTATAATTCATTACATGAAAGACTTTAGAATATTATAATACCTTAGTTTAAAGTGCTGCTAACACTTTAGAATTTGTTAATGAACTTACCAGTTGGAACAAAGTTCTAAGAGTAGAAAACAGAACAAATTATCCTTAAATTTTTTCTGACACTGTTAGAAGTAAAAGGACAGACAGAATATCATACAAAAGATTCCCTGAGTGAAGGGTTTCACAGAATGCAGGGCCAGTGGGCCATGGCAGAGGGCTGGCATTTTCCCATTACAATAATTGGCAAGACTAAAGCGTGAGCCACTCTCAATAAATGAACTGCTGCTGAGCATGACATCTCCAGTAACCATGGCATTATTGGAAATATCTTAATCCAGTTATCAGAATGAAGTTCCTCTAGGAGTCCTTCTGAACTATCCCTGTTCCCAACGTTATATCTTATTTTAGCTTCTCAGTCCTAATTTCCATTTGTTGGGTGAGACAAAAGTGACCACGGGGTGATAGTAAGAAGAGCCTTCCCCAAACTATTCTCTTCAACATAAATCGTAGCTGAGATTCCATGATAATGAACATTAATGAGGCTTGATTCTTTAGCAAAGAATAACATAAAATACCAGAATTAAATTCTCCTTGAACAACAAGTAAGCTAATAAAATTGAAAACTTACCTGAAAACATTTTGACAAAATCGTCAGTGGACATACTCATCACCACATCTGCCCGATCAGAGGGCTCTCCATGTCCAACAGTCCCACCCCTGTTTTTCAAATCCAAAAACCACGTGCCACCATCTTCACCTATAAAGAGATGAATATATAGAAATAAACAATTAGTACAATTAGAATAACCTTCTAAAATGCTGTTTGCTGGGTTAAAATTCTTTGTCCTCTAATAATCGAACAGCAAATATTTACTGAGCACTTATCTATCATGTTTCAAATCCTATGCTAGGTTCTGAAGACCCTTCAATAAGATAAGCAAAACACTGCTCTCACAATAAGAAAGGAAGTGGAAGGTGATGTGTGAGCATACTAATAAAAGAAGAACAGGGAGTACACAGTACTGGGGATGGGAGAATGGAGAGTTATTATTTCATAGGTATAGAACTTCAGTTTGGGATGATGAAAAAGTTTTGGAGATGGTGGCAAAACAATGTGAATGCACTTAAAGTTTCTGAACTGTACTCTTGCAATTAAAATGGCAACTTTTATTTCTATTTTACTATAATAACAAAAAATTGATTTAGCTGAGTGTATAGCTCAGTGGTAGAATGCTCACCTAGCATGCTCAAGGCCCTGGTTCAATCCCCAGCACCAGACATACCCAAGGTGGGGAAAAACTGGCCAGGAAAGCCCAGTTGAAGCTGAACTTTGAAAGTTAAGTAAGAATTAGCGAGACGGACAGGGAAGAGGGAAAGTACTTGGCAATGGGAATGGGATATTCAAAACAAAAACAAAACCATCAACAGAATTAACAGGGCATGATCCCAGTGGCTCAGGAGGCTGAGGCAGGAGGATGGCCAGTTCAAAGCCAGCTTCAGTAACTTAGGCAAGGCCCTAAGCAACTTAGTAAGACCCTGTCTCAAAACAAAATATAAAAAAGGGTTGGGGATGTGGCTCAGTGGTTAAGTGCCCCTGAGTTCAATACCAGTACCCACCCCTGCCCCACCAAAAAAAAAAGGGGAGCATGAAGTACATTCGAGGAACTGAAAATAGTACAGCAGAACTGGAAGGGAGAAGGGGAGTAGATGGTGGCATCAGACCAGCTCATAAATGGAGGGCACAGTGAGCCGTGTAAAGGATTTAGTAAATTCACCCTTCATCCTTTGTCACCAGGGAAGGAAAATGATACAATAAGGTTTGCATCTTAAGTAGTTCACCCCACCTGCAGTGCAGATAATGTACTAGAGGGGGATGAAGAGGATGCAGAAGACTAGTGAGGGCGGTGGTGGGGTAGTCTTGAGCTTGAGGGTGATCCCTGGATCAGGATCACTGCCATGGGCATGCAGATAAATGGGCATATTCGAGAGAAACTTTCAAAACAGAACTGCAAGGCTAGGAAATTGAGTGAGTATGCAGAAGAAAAGGTTGGGAGAGTGCACAGGATTGATCTGCTAGTTTTTGGCTTGGGAACTTGGGTAAAAATGGGTGTTTGGTTTGCTGAGTAAGGACTAATGAAGAACAGCAAATGGGTAGTAGCAAAGGCAGGTGTTGGGAATGGTTGTTTGGGACATTTTCAAACAGAGATATCTTTGGGACAACCAAATAAAAACGTCAAAAGAAGTCTGACTAAGCTAGAAATGTAGATATATAACTAATCAGTTCATATGGTCATTGAAATCAGGTGGGCGGCTGGGGTTTCCTACAAAAAATCTGTATAAGATAGTAACCTGAAAAACACAGTGTTAAAGGAAGGACAGAGAAGCACTTAGCAGAGGAGGTGGAGAACAAAGTCAAGGAAAGGGGGCATTTCCAGAAGGAAGGAGTTGTCAACAGCCTCAGCAGCTGCAGCATGATTATAGGTAGGAATGACAAATGCCCACTGGAGGCATGAATGTCCATCCAGTCAAGTCTGTGGAACAGGGATAAATGATGAGAGCAGTGTGTTCAGAGTGTGAGTTGCAGATGAAAATAAGTTTGGCTCTAAAAAGGAGAGAAAGATAGGGTGTGTGGTTTGTTACTGCTGCTATATTCTGTTTTAAAGACAGAATAGGCTTGGAAACATTAAAATAACACTGGAAGGGGCTGGGGTTGTGGCTTGGTGGTAGAGTGTTTGCCCAGCATGTGTGAGGCACTGGGTTCAATCCTCAGCACCACATATAAATAAATAAATAAATTAAATAAAGGTAAAAAAAAAAAGGATGCTTTAAAAAAAATACCACTGGGAAGGAGGCCATAGGATGAGTAGGTTGAAGAAGGCATAATGAACAGCATAATTCCTGAGAAAGCCAGAGAAAACAGGACCTAGAATTTTACTACTGAAAGTGTCACTCGTGAGGCGCAATAATGTCACCACCTGTCAGACATGCACAATCTCAGACCCTACCCCAGACCTACTGAATCAGATTCTGCCTTTGAGGAAGATTCTAGGTACTCAGGATGGTACAGACATTAAAGGTAGAGGTATAAGCTCCGTTACACAGGAGGGGAGGAGGAAGCTATAATGGTTGATTTTACATCTGATGGCAGGAAGCTGGAGCAATTTCTGTCTGTAGACTTCTGAGAAGGTTTAAAATAGTTGCTGTGGAAAATAAGGCAGAGGCTTAAAACAGAATTCTGAGGTGCTACTTAAGTCCCATTTAAAGAGGGCAGTGATGAATTTCTACTGCTACAGATCCACCAGGTGGTGGGATTTTTTTTTTTTTTTTTCTTCTTTTTTCTTTTCTTCCACAGGGCTTAGCAGCCTTAATGCAACCGTGGAGCAGTAAGATAGCCTGATGATTCAACTGAGACTACAGGGCCTTTAACAGGTAGTAATATAAGCACACAGGGTCTAGGGCAAGTTTAGGACACAGGCTAGAGAGTCACTGAAGCAATGACCCATGGATTCCAAGGGAAAAAAAGGAAGTGAAAACATGAAGGCAAGAAAGGGTTAAATAATGCAGGAGACACAGAATGCAAATGTTTGTGTAAGGGAACTGTGGGAGTTACTTCTTAAAACTACCATTAACCTGTGCTGATTTTACTATGTGGAAAAGAAAAATATTGAGGTTTTAAAAAGTTGACTATATTCAGACTGATCTGAGTAATATCAAAGATAAAAATGGTAAGGTTCCCATGACTGACAAAAGACTGCACTACACTCCCTGCCATGATGCATATGCCCCTCAGCATAGAATTTCCTCTACACTATCAAGGTGTTACTTAACACTGGAAGTATATGTAATAAAACTATTTTTACATGCATCCATATTCATTGATCTTAAACATGAAAGTCAACAGTATTCTTAAATGTCTATATTCAAGGATCTTAAATACAGCCAAGTATTCAGGTTATCGCTAATTTTCTTCCAAAAGAAATAACCCACCTTGTTTCATAATAGCCTCAGGTTATCCAATCACTTCTTACCTGAGAGTTCAAACTGATAGATTGCTTGTGTGGCTTTAACCACATCATCACTGAGAGAGTCCTTAACAATTCTAAAAGTTTCTTCCACAGCTCCATAATGTGGTTTTGACTGTGGCTGTGGCTTCTCTTCTTTGAATTCAGGAACAGCACCTGCAGAAGATTATTCATGTAAATGGTCTTAGAGCCACACACAAGATTAATTAGTAAGCAAGAGAGACCTGCTACCAAATAGACCTATTTGACCAAATGACTTTAAATGCATTAAGTAGCATATAAAAGTATAAATCAAAGTGATGGAATAGCAGTCAAACATATCAGTTATGACTATGAATGTAAGTAGCTTATACTCTCTAAGGGAAAGGGCTGACTTTCAGGTTACAAAATACAAAACAAAAACCCATTACTAAACAATACAATGTTTATAATTAACAGATCTAAACAAAACTACTGGAGTTTTAGGGGTGATAATTAATCACTCTTATATTCCCTTTGAGTTTTAAAACCAAATGAGAAAAAAAGACCTCGGAGTCAGAAAGATGAAGATCGATCTCAAAAAACCAAAGGATGAATGATCTCGCTGATAAGCGGATGATGATACATAATGGGGGGTGGGAGGGAGGCAAGAATGGAGGAAGGAGGGACTGTATGGAGGGGTGGGAAGGGTGGGGGAAAGGAAAAAAAATAACAGAATAAATCAAACACCATTACCCTATGTAAATGTATGATTACACAAATGGTATGCCTCTACTTCGTGCACAGAGAAACAAGATGTACCCCATTTGTTTACAATAAAAAAAAATTAAAAAAAAAAAAAAAAAAGAAAGATGAAGATCGAAATACCAACTAAGGAATTACTGGCGTTAAAGTGGAGATTGTAGCTTGAATCAACAGTCAAGTGAACTTCGTAAGCACTTTCCCTCTACATTAAATTTATTTGCCTTGGCCCTTTACCCATCGATTGAACCTGCATCCTCCCATTAGGGGTTAGAAATGTTCTGGGCAAAGTTTATGTGACTGCCAAGGACAGCCTGCACAGGAAGAGAGAATGCTCAGAAGGGTCTGAACTAGGCAAGGTCAATTTCTTCTCCCCATCTCACTCGCGCAGACTGGTGCCTCCCACTGAATAAAAAGGCAAGTCAAACTGCTAATCCTGTGATGGCTCCCCCGCCTGCAAACACTAGGCCAGAGGAATGGAGACCCCACCTGCATTCACTCAACCCACTGCTTAAAACAACTCTGCATATGATTAGTCAGGGGAGAAGGCAGTTTACAGGACTGCTCTGTTCCCACATCATGGGGCTATCCCCAAAGAGTCTCTGTCCCTTTATTTCTCCCCCTGGAATCACTTAGGGGAAATTTAGCAGTTGCCCCTAGATACAGGTAAGAACATTTCATTAATTAACTCCAAGGCCAAACAGTCCTCTAGGCTGAAAATAAAATTCCCCATCTGTTTCCTCCTACATTATACCCTGCCATCTTGTCTAGTACAACTCACCAACGGTCATGAAATGATGTCTAACCGACAGCATGAAGATACTCCGTAAGTATACCGAGCATAAATTACCTTCCATTATAATGTTTTCAGAGACAAATATAAAATCCTTTTTCTCTTTTAAAGTCCAAGCAAAAATTAAAGACAAAATCCTTAATATCTGATGGAGCAAATAAGATAGACTATTTTTTTTTCTTTTAGTCAGTTTTCTAATTGTTTTTAAATCACTCAGACAACGTACTCTTTCGTTGCCTGCTCCCAGGTCCAACTACTTCTGCTGCTTCACGATGGCCTGGCACTGCTTTTTACTACCATATAACACAGATATAAAGAGAGAGATAATAAGTATATAGCTAATAGCTTATCAGAAGGTTAAAGCCCTTTGTCGTTACCACCTAGGTCAAGAAGTAGGATACTAAAGGTACCCCAAAGCCCAATTCATGTCCTCTCCTCTTTGTTGACACCATGTGTTCAGTTTGTCTCATTTTTACCTTCAAACAAATGGAAACGATCACAGTTTCTATTCCTTTATGCCTGTCAATCCTTCACAAACCCTTCCAAAAATACAAAAGAAGGGAACACTTCCTAATTCATTCTGTTGAGGCTGGTGTTATCATGAGGTCAAACTAAAACATCACAGGAAAACTGTCTCATGAAGACAGATATTAGGCAAACATGTAACACGTGTACACATACATGAAATTAAGACAAGAAGTGACAGGTACTATTATTTTAAAAAGCAAGAACAGGGATAGGATAGACTAATTTAGACAAGGTGGTTAGTCTGAATTGAATTAAATCACAAAAGTCTGAATATGTAAATACACATATGCTTATCCTACAATTTGAAACATAACATTTTGTCAGTAGCTTACAGTACATTTGAACAGTCCCCTTCGCCCCAATGATGTTATCTAATACTTTATAACCTTTATAATGTTTATAATGTATAATGCCTTTTCCCAATATATCCTTGAAAATAAAGTACTTTTCAAATATATTCTAATGTAAGTGAATGAGGTACACTGCTATAAGGTACTATTATTTAGAAACCAGATAAAAAATTGAGGTATGTATTCCAATATTTATTTGTTTGTTTATTTACTATGGTATTGGGCATGGAGCCCAAGGTTTTGCACATGCTAGGCAAGTTACATCCCAAGTGCCATATTCCAATATTAACAGTACACTGATGGAGTTAATATATATTGACATTAGATGTATGACTCTGGAAGGATATTTGGTAAAATATATCAGAAGCATTAAAATGTCTTTCCTTTTGCCTAATTACTCACTTTTTTAAGACTTACTCTAAGAAACTGACATAAGAACAAAAACTTATGTGATTATAAAATGAACCAATTATAGACCACTAAAATAAATAGTATATCCACATGATATAACACTAAGTTGTCATTTCAACAAGTTATTTCTGAAGACAATGGAAAACATTCATAACATAAATTCTTAAGTTAAAAAAGGAGTATATACAATGGAATATAATATGATCCAATCTGGTAGAATTTTTATTTGTGGGTATGAATTTTAAATTATATTTGTGAAGAAAAAGTGGCGACTAGAAGAACATAAACCCCAAAACAAAACAGCATTTATATTTAGCAGGGGGATTACAGATAATTTAAAAATTTTTACTCAAGCCTCTCACACTTTTCTATACTTGTCTATACTTCCATACTAAGACTAATTTTAAATGATAATAAAATTGAATAAAGTACATAAAATCTAGTGGACCTATCCAAAGTTACATTAAAGAGCTAGGAAACTCAGGTTGGCCCCTTGCTTGGCAACACACGTCCTCGTGCCGGGTAAGTGTTGCGCCCTTGGGATCACAAAACTTTCCATTTGGGTCTCTCCCAGACTTATTCCATGGATTACTTCAGTAGGCTGGTCCTGATTTGTATGCTTTATAAGGAAACTTAATTTGAGATAGGTCATTTGAATATTCAGGCTGTTACCTTTTGGAGTGTTTTTGGTTCTTTGAGAATGACTGACATTTTGGACTGACTGCAGACCGCCCGTGGAGTGCCAGCTGCCTGCTGTTGCCTGGAAGTTCACTGTCACAGTACCTGCAGGTTTGATTACACATGGCTGCCACCATTTTGAGACAACAGCCAGGCCCCATAGGACCCCTGGCTGGACTGACTGAGCCCCGTCTCCAGGATCCCTCAGCCCAACCGATCACTCCCTGCCTCCGGGGCCCTCACATCGACTGACTGCTCCCTGCCGCCAGGACCCCCAGACCATCTGACTGCGCCCTATCACCGGGACCCCAGACTGACTGATTGCACCCAGCCTCCCGGATCCCGCAACCACACCAAACACACCCGACTTCCAGGACCCCTGCCTGACCAACCGCACCCCGCCTCCAGGACCTCCAGCCGACCACGTCCACACCCCAAGCTGTAGCTCTCCATTTGCCAACACATTTGGAAGCCAGAGCGGCCATCCTGGATAATCCTGGAAGCCAGAGCTTCGATCTTTAGGTGGGGCAAATCCCATCCTGAGATGCCTGCTGGAGACTTGAAGTTCATTGTCAGGTACCTCTCATGCATCAGGCTACTGAAGACTGGGAGGTCGTTGACTGTTATAGTGTAGATTTTCTTTCTTCTCCTTATTGAACAATTTTAAGTTTTTATTTCTTTACTTTTTTTTTGGCTCTCTTTTCCTTTTGTTTACCTGTTCCCTCAGAGTCTCTTTCTCCCTTTTTGCATGCTAACATCCAATTCTTTTGATTACAATCTTACCCTATTATCTAGAACTTCTGTATATTCTTTTCTTATCCCATTAACAGCTACATCCTACATCCCTCTGCATCTTCTTTGTCCTCCATTAGAAACTGCAGACCTTATTGCAAATCTGTTTGTTATACTGAAGATAATATTTGAACTCATTCTGTTTATTATGACAATTTTGTTATTGTCCTCATAGGGGCTATTTGGTCTAGGATTGCATAGTGTCTGAATTGGGCACTGCTAATATTGATCTCCCCTTAAAGAAGAGGTTTTGGAAACCTATAGGGCCACTATAAGCCTACAGGGGGAAATCTGCAATACCCCAGATCAGCACTGCTAGAGGGGAAGATACATGAACAACATGAAAAAACAAGGGAAGAAAATGATCCAAACAAATCTAGATTCTATATTAATAGAATCCAATGACAGTACAGTAGAAGAAATGTCAGAAAAGGACTTCAGATTATACATGATTAAAATGATTCACGAAGCAAAGGATGAGTTAAAAGAGCAAATGCAGGCAATATATGATAATACCAATAAGCAGTTGAACGAGCAACTGCAGGAAGCAAAAGATCATTTCAACAAAGAAATAAAGATTCTCAAAAAAAAAAAAAAAAACCAAACAGAAATCCTTGAAATGAAGGAAACAATAAACCAAATAAAAAATTCAATGGAAAGCATCACCAAAAGACTAGACCACTTAGAAGACAGAACCTCAGAAAATGAAGACAAAATATGTAATCTTGAAAATAAAGTTGCCCAAACAGAGAAGATGGTAAGAAATCATGAACAGAATCTCCAAGAACTATGGGACATCATAAAAAGACCAAATTTATGAATTATTGGGATTAAGGAAGGCACAGAGACACAAACCAAAGGAATGAACAACCTATTCAATGAAATAATATTAGAAACTTTCCAAAACCTGAAGAATGAAATGGAAAATCAAATACAAGAGGCTTACAGAACACCAAATGCACAAAATCACAACAGATCCATACCAAGGCACATTATAATGAAAATGGCTAACATTCAAAATAAAGATAGGATTTTGAAGGCTGCGAGAGAAAAGCATCAGATTACATATAGGGGGAAACCAATATGGATACTAGCCGACTTCTCAACCCAGACTCTAAAAGCTAGAAGGGCCTGGAACAACATATTTCAAGCTCTGAAAGAACATGGTTGCCAACCAAGAATCCAATACCCAGAAAAACTAACCTTCAGATTTGAAGATGAAATAAAATCCTTCCACGATAAACAAAGTTAAAAGAATTTACAAATAGAAAGCCTGCACTACAGAATGTTCTCAACAAAATATTCCATGAGGAGGAAATGAAAAACAACAATGTAGGTCAGCAAAGGGAGGAACTACCTTAGAGAAAAACCACTCAAAGGAGAAACCGAGCCAAGTTAGAAACCAAAAATAAGCCCACATGACTGGGAATACAAATCATATCTCAATAATAACCCTGAATGTTAATGGCCTAACTCATCAATCAAAAAACATAGACTGGCAGAATGGATTAAAAAGAAAGACCCAACAATATGCTGCCTGCAAGAGACTCATCTCATAGAAAAGACATCCACAGACTAAAGGTGAGGAAGGATGGGAAAAAACCTACCACACACATGGACTCAGTAAAAAAGCAGGGGTTTCCATCCTTATATCAGATAAAGTGGACTTCAAGCCAAAGTTAGTCAGAAGGGATAAAGAAGGACATTTCATACTGCTTGAGGGAACCATAAATCAGGAAGACATAACAATAGTAAATATTTATGCCCCAAACAATGGTGCATCCCTGTACATCAAACAAATCCTTCTCAATTTCAGGAATCAAATAGACTACAACACAATAATTCTGGTGGCTTTAATGCACCACTGTCACCACTAGATAGATCTTCCAAACAAAAACCAACCAAATAGATCTTCCAAACAAAAAGCAATCAAAGAAACATTAAAGAGCTAAATGTGTAGTCAAAATTATTTCATTATTTTAAAAGGAATAAAAATAAAAGACACTGACATATACACTTCTGAATGGTGAATCTGGGGGGGTAGAGGTAAAGAATATCAATGTACTTATTATCTAAAAAGTAATGAGACAGAAAAGCTATAGAATTAAAAATAAAATTTAAAGTCTGGTGCTTTGGAGAAAAAAATAATAAGATACAATAAACTCGGCAATTTTCTGGCAAATCTAATCAAAAAAATAAAGAAAAAAAGAATTTTTTTAAAAAAGTGAACACTACAAGTCAACTCTTAAGTAAGTTTTAAAACTTAAATGGGTGACTGGCTTTTAATTTTTGAAAAGCTGTTAACTGGGGGTAGACTCATTAATGGAGCACTCATAGAGCATGAGGCCCTGGGTTCAATCCCCAGCATCACAAAAAGAATTTTAAAAAATTTAAGCCAGCACAGTGACACATACCTGTAATCCCAGCAACTCAGGAGGCTGAGGCAAGAGGATTGCAAGTTTGAGGCCAGTCTCAGCAACTTAGGGAAGCCCTAAGCAATTTAGCAAGTCTCTGTCTCAAAATAAAAATTAAAAATGGTTGGGGATGTGGCTCAGTGGTATAGCACCTCTGGGTTCAATCCCCAGTAAACCTCCCTCTCAATTTCAGGAATCAAATAGACCACAATACAATCTCCAAAATTAAAGAGCTGGTAATTGAATGAGAAAATAAAAAGTCTATTCCAAGAAATGACTTTTTAAAAGTCCCAAATGATTTAGCAGGTGAGATGCTTCAAACATCCAGAGAAAATAGCACAGAAAAAGAAAGTTACCCAATTCTTTTACCATATTTAAAATGTAACAAGTTTGTTAACTCTAAAAATCATAGGCATAAAACTTTTTGATTAAAGCAACAAAATCCTCTTTTTTCCTTCTTTTTTCTTTTTTGTGTTCTGGAAATTGAACCCAGTGCCTCACACATGCTAATAAGCACATATTGTACCACTAAGTTACACCCCCAACCAAATAAAAAAATCAATCTTACACCATCTAACACTTTACTTATGGGTAAAATCTAAAGATTTTCCTATTAAAACTAAGAATGAAGTAAGAAAAGCTAAAACAAATATTTTCAATGAAATTCCTTGAAGTTCAAGTCAGTATAGTTAGACAAGAGCCAGAATAACTAGGAAAGGCATATATATGTAAGCAGTAAGTTTGGACACTCAGAAAATTCAGGATAATTAACTCAGTGATAGTTACTGCAAACAATATTTATAGAGTGCTTAGTATATCAAAGGCAGAATATGATGTACCACCACACTTGATCCTCACAGTGTTTATAAAAGGAAAGCAAGAGATGAGAAAACTGTTGGGCATGGTGGCACATATCTGTAATTTCCAGCGGCTCAGGAGGCTGAAGCAGGAGGATCACAAGTTCAAAGCCAGACTCAGCAACTTAATAAGGCCCTAACTAACTCAAATAAAATATAAAAAAGGGTTGGAGATGTGACTCAGTGGTTAAGTGCCCCTGAGTTCAATTATTGGTACAAAAAAAGAGAGAGAGAAAGAGAAAGAGAGTGAGTGAGAGGGAGGGAGAGGGAGAAAACTGTTTCAGAGAGCTGAATGACTTGTTCAAGGTCATAGATACAGGTGGCAGTGGCAGGATTGCAACCCAGATCTGTCTTACTTGTTCTATACTTTCAATGAATAATGTCATTCTTTTAGCAACTATTAGAAATCTTTTTAAAAATATTAAAAATTAAAAAGCTCACAAAGGCGATCAAACACAAAACATACAAAAGTTAGTTTCCCCTTTTTTACTTATAATTTCCCTTATTCCAAAAAACATTTCAATTTGTTTAACTAAATACGAACGAATGAATTTTTAAAAGCCAGGCACACATCTGTCATCCCAGCTACTTGGGAGGCTGAGGTGGGGGATCACAAGTTCAAGGCCAGCCTAGGCTATTCAGGCATACCTGTCTCTAGATAAAAAATAAAAAGAGCTGGGGATGTAGCTCAGTGGTAGAGTGTTTGCTTAACATGCACAAGCCTGTGGGTTAAAAAAAGAGAGAGAGAGAAAGAATTAAAATAAAAAGAAGTGAGAAAGTTTTTAAAATGGCAACTGGAGTTACACCTCACTCAAGGTCATAGTACAGAAAGAAGCACACCAGCAATTCAAAGGCAGTCTGACTCTAGAGCCTGCAATGTCGTCCACTGTGTAATACTGCCTCCACATTTCCTTTCACATCTAACCATCTAATTTGTATAAAGCCAACATAAAGGCCAAGCATAGACCCAAGATCTGAACTCACCAGGACTGGCCCAAGCAGAGACTGCCAAAGCAAGGGCAGTAAAGACACAGGCTTCCTTCACGTTTCCCTGGGCAGGGAATGCGTAAACGCATTAGTTTTAGTAGTTACACCTGAGAGAACTGCATTTGTCATATAAGTAACTGCTGGAGTCCCTCCCTTACTGGTGAGTGACTACTCCAGGTGATTTGTATATTAATCAACAAATATATTATCTGTACTGTCAGGCACCAAAGGGATTGCAGCAAAAACTTGAGTTTAGCACTGAAAGACATTTGCCAAGAGATAAACTGTATTATTTATCACCTGGAACATTTAGACATATGCATGATGACTTGGCACAAAAGAATGAAACTTCAGGAGAAAAAACAAACCTGTAAAATATTTGAAATGTGCAGGTAGTAGACTGTAAACATGTAAGCTTGAATGCGAGTCATTTAGAGCAATTCAATAACTTATAAAGAAAAAGACATATGGCTAGCAGCCTCCTAACAGCCTCTCCTAAGTTCATTCTAAATAAGTATAAATAAATAATGTGCTAAAAAAAAAGGGAGAGGGGACTAGGGATATAGTTCAGTGGTATAGCACTTGCCTGGCATGTGCACAGCCCTGGGCTCAATCCCCAGCACTGGGGAAAAAAAAAAAAAAAAGACATATCAACTATCACTGAGACTGAGACACAAATCTACTGTCGACTCTAGGAACCATGTTCAGTAACTCTAAGGTTACAGAGTCAGCCGAAGAAACACATGCCTGCTTGTGCTTTGCTGCATGAGAGATCCCCAAGGGGAACAGCCCTGCCCACTCGACACAGGAAGAGAGGCACTCTTTAATTCTCTGGATTAGAGTCTGGGCTTGTACCAACTTGAAGACCAGGAGCCGTCCTTCTGCTTTACAGATGTTGTTTTTCAAGAGAGATGCTATTATTCCTCATTCTCGTCTTTTCAATAATCCAAGTTCAAGCTTGAAGCTCCCAAGTAAGAGAAGGGCCAACAGCAGGGCGAGTCCAGTGGTGGTGAGTCCTGGAAAGCACACACCTCAGAGCATGGCTGATTAAGATAGGGAGGGGAAGAGCCTTGGCAGCAGAGCATACTGGAAAGGAGAGTCCTGGCAGCAGGTAGAAAAGACCCATGTCTATGTACCCAACAGGTTCCACAAGAGCTCGGGGAAAGGAATACCACCAGATGGACCAGGAGTGGAGCCAAAAGCAAACTACATATCCCTGACATTTGACTACACTAGCTCCAGAGATATCTCCTAGTAAGAGGATGGATTAACGGGGGAAAATATAATCTGTTGCCTATTAAAAAATAATGCAGGACAAGAGTAATACAAAAGTATGCTGAAAAGCAAAAGTTTATCTCTAAAAATAATTTCCTATGAAACCCATAAGAACCCCTCCACATTAAAACTTCATAAAACATTGATCTCAATTTTAACAAATGTTCTACTCTAATAATGGGGAAGACTGTGTATGCGTGGGAGAGGGGATACATGGGATATCCCCGTTCCTTCCTCTCAATTTTGTTGTGAAACAAAAAATGCTCTAAAAAATAAGGTCTTTAAAAAAACACTATATGAAATAGGTGCAGAATGTCATATATAACTGGCTGAGATGGGAAGACAATATATAAGGTCAAAAAGAAAGTAGTTTACTTGAGAAACAAAAGCACAAAAGCAAAATTTAAATAAAGGTTAGAGGCAATATGAAGTAGAAATCAAACCAGAAAACCTTGTCAGATTTCTCTCTAATGCAGAGGACAAAACTGACTTCCAGAACACAGAAGAAAAACACAAAGACGGGAATAATGAGAGGCAGTGCTAACTGCAGGAGAAAAGGAAAGACAAACCAAGCTAGGAATGAGTTTGTAAAGAAAATCCAGGACAAATGGAACAGAAGCAACTAAAACTACAATCAAATAAAAATAAAAATAAACTGGGGAAAAATAAAATAAAATAAACTGGGGAGAAAAAAAAAGACTGAGCAGGTTCCCTTTGTTCCAGAGGGAGTGGAGATGGAGCATTCAATGGAGAAATGACAGAACTGTGTTTATGATGAGGAAAAAAATAATTTAAAACCAAGTGCACGGTTTACAATAAATACACATGCATGACAGAAATTAACATACACAGAACAAATTCCAGAAAAGGTACAACCAGATGGTAACAGTGGTATTGTAAGTTGTGTCTGCAATAGAAAGGTGAACTCTCCCACGTTGGGAAAGAGGCACACTGAGAAGCAAGCATGCGATGCCTCTGGAAACGCACAGGAAAACAAACCCGGAAAAGGCAAGTTAGATCCAAGGTCAGACAAACTGAACCATTGCTTATGTGATGCACCACTGTATCTACAGAAAATGTCAATCAAAATTGCTATTGATGATTTTTACAAATGAAATAAAAGTAAGTCTGACACAGCGGCACATGCCTGTAACCCAAGCAACTCAGAAGGCTGAGGCAGGAGGATCTCAAGTTCTAGACCAGTCTTGGCAACTTAGTGAGACCCTCTCTTCAAATATAAAATAAGAGGACTGGGAATTTAGCTCAGTCATAAAGCACTCAGAGGTCAATCCCTAGTGCCAAAAAGGAAAAAAAGGAATAAAAAAGGAAAAGTAAAAAGAAAATCCAAAATTAAAAAAAGCGATTGTCATTGATAGAACCAGAAAGAATAAGAGAAGGAAACCTATAGAAGTAAATGCTCTCTCTAGCATCATGTGGGAAGTCAACCAAAGGAATCTGAGTACTTCAACTTCAAGAGCAAGGGGTAAAAGCATTCTCTGTGGAGATGGCTACAGGCAAAATCACCCCTATCAAACTATGATGCCAGTAAACATTTATCTCACATTCTACTTATTTAACCCCTCTTATTCTGATTCCATGGTCACAGAATAACCTTCTAATTATGATTCTGTTCCCTGTGTAATTATGCCCAAAGGGAGAGAGAATGTGCTGATCATAGCTTACTCCATGAGATAGCCACTCCTCGTGATAAATTAATAAATGGGGGACAGGAGTTGTGGCTCAGTGGTAGAGCGCTTGCCTAGCACACGTGAGGCACTAGGTTCTATCCTCAGCACCACATAAAAATAAATAAGATAAAGGTATTCTGTCCATCTACAAATAAATAAATGGGATTGCTAGGGAAAAGAATATATGAGTTTAAAGGACTTTGAAGTATTTGGGTGGGTGTTAGAAAAACCAGTTAAGTGTACTAATTAAAGACATACGCTTCGGAATCAGAGAAATATGTGTTCAAATCCTGGCTCTGCGACCTGGCAACTGTGTGACTACAGCTGTAAATTTGGATAATAATACCTATTCTTATTGGATTTTAAGTTTTAAACAAGACAATGCATACAATGTAGTTGGCCCAGAATATGGCACATGGTAGGTGTCCAAAAAATACTTGCTGAGTAGTGAAAATGAAGATACATGATCAATAAAGTGGTTCTTATTTTAAATATAGGATGATTTAAGCAGTTCATAAATGTCTTCCTCCAAAAGGTCCAATCTTAGGGTACTGAACAAAAATCAGAATTTGGGGTTTACCTAACCTGAAGGCCAGACTCTTAAAGACTTTATAGGCTTTTTAGGTAATTTCTGCCCTTCTGTAAGAGGTCTTTTGAGAAAAAGGCTGACAGTTTGTTTTTTTGTTTGTGTTTTGCTACCAGGGATTGAACCTGGTGTGCTCTACCACTGAGCCACATCCCTAGCCCTTTTAATTTTTTTTTTTTTGCGGTGCTGGGGTTTGAACCCAGGACCTTGATGCTTACAAGGCAAGCACTCTACCAACTGAGCTATATCCCCAGCCCTTAATTTTTTATTTTGAGACGGGGTTTCACTAAGTTGCTTAGGGCCTAGCTAAATTGCTGAGGCTGGCTTTGAACTTGAGATTCTCCTGCCTCAGTCTCCTAAGCCCCTGGATCACAGGTGTGTGCTGTAAAACCCAAGCAAAGGTTCAATTTTTAAAAGCGATGTGACTGGGTGGTGGGATTAAGAGTTACTAATTTCCTTTCTGTTGTTTACAAATTTTCTGTTATACAAAAGAAGAATTGCCCTTTTTATTACCTAAGTAATTTTTTTTTCAACTTCCTGAAAAATCTGGGCAAAGAAACAATAGTGACAAAAAAAAAAAATGAACTTAAATTGGAAATAAGATTTGGCACTAAAATGCATTACAGTGATATCCTCTAGATTCGCTAAATGTATACAGGACATTTGTTCCTAACTTTTCTATCAGCCTTCTAAAGAAATCTAGGATCACTTAGGAGACTCACAGTACCTATAATACAAAAATGAGGTAAGAACCCAGAAGCACAGCCATTCTTATTAGTAACCACAAGAGAAATTCTTCCCATGGGTATTAGCTAAATAGTGTTCCTTCTGACACCTTTCAGGAAGCAATAGGCATAGTTCCAGAACACAAGAACTAGGACATAAACTCTAGACCAACTCAAGGAGCCTACTGTTTCTTAGTTACAGAGACAAAGGAAAACCAAAACGTACTTGAAGTAAATGACTTCCACAAAGCAGTCACATGTTACAACCTGTGAAAATGGTTTTACAAGAACCTTGATATGATGCATTTTTCCTCAAAATAAATTATCACCTTGAAATGCCTAAGGAAAGTGTGCTAAAGAAAATGAATAAAAGTTGAACAGATACTTTTTAAAAAATTAAGAATATATTAAGAGCCTCTTACTGGTAGACAGAAAAAAAATGCTTTTTTTCTTTCTATCTTTCTTTTTTTTTCTTTTTGCCAGAATTAACTACACTCACAGAACTTGTTTAGTTTAAATTACAAAATGGTTTAGGCAGAAATGTCGCTGTTACAGGATCGATTCTATGTTTTGGAAAAAATACATAAGTTAGCATCTATATTTTCTCACATAAAATATGGGCTAGATCTTAGGAATCTTACCAGGTGATTCCTGCTTGATAACTGCAACATCTGGGTGTTCATCTAAGAAGAAATCTGGTAATAAAGGCTGGCCTGAAAAATTGACCCCAGAATAATTATGTTAGTGTAACAACTACAAGACACTAAGAATTTAACATGTTTAATAAAGATTGTCTTTTAAGACAATTGTCTTTTAAGATAATTCTGGAGAAATGGAAAAGGGCTCCATGAGAACTGTCAAACTACATATTTTCATGAGTGTTCCCATAACTTAGTTATCATCTCCTCCTATAACAAAATTCATCTAGTTTTAAACAACACCTATATGTGAAGCCTTTACCCTCCTCATTCTTACAACCCCCTTCTGTCCAGAACTCAGAGCTCACCTGGCCCCTGAGAGCAAGGAGGCCCTCACTAAAGAGGACATGCTTCCCAGATCAATGCATTGGGGTCTTTTCTCTCTTCCTCTTCCTCTTACCATCATGGAAACTAAGCCATATACTTCTCCCAGGCCTTATTTTCAGCTAACAGTTGTGCTTAGAAAATAAATTAACTATCTTAACATCACACTGATACCTTTCAAGGCGTATGCAAGAAGGAGGTTCAAAGGTCACAAAGCCTTCAAAATTGTAGGAAAATTACATGTTAATATTCTCATTCTCTCTCTCTCTTCCCCCCCACCACTCTGAAAAGTTAACAAACTTCTGGAAGGCAAGAATTAATTGATAATTGTTATATGTTAAAATCAGAGTACCTGTTCATACTAATAGGTTCTCAGCACTTGATAAGATTTTTAATTTAAACATAATTTAAAAGTTTGTATAAAGTGACATTATGCCTTTAAAACCTGAAGCGATCATTACACTGTACCAGGACCCAGAAGGAGGAGTCTGGTTCAGGTTCTGCAACTTATTAGCCACTGGCCCTTAGGCAAAGGCTTCATTTCTCTCAGCCTGTTTTTCCCACTGGAATATACGAACTACTAAATAATGTGAGTGTACTGTATGTCAGGTACTGTGCCAAACACATTATATACATTATTGCACATAGTTCTAACAGAAATCCTGTATGGAAAGTATCATTCGCTTCATTTTCCCAAAAAAGAAATGGGCACAGAGAAAGTGGGTAACATACTCAAAGCCACACAGTATTAAGAAGCAGAGTCAAATCTGAGCTCAAATTGTCTTTTCTCAAATTTCATGTTCTTAATCATTAAACAATATTACTTCCCTCACAGGATTGCTATGAAAGTTAAACAGATAATATAAGTGAAAGTGCTATGTAAAACTGCAATCAGCTATTTAATCCAGTGGAAACTAAAGAGACGTGTAAGGATGACACAAATCTAAAAATGTGGCTTTTGTCAGCTATAAGTTCAGTTTAATGAATAATACTTAAAATATACTTTAGTACAAATAGATATAACTCGCATCTATGGCTTCATTCATTCATTTATGTATGTGTGTGAAACAGGGTCTCACTATATTGTCCAGGAAGGTCCATAACTGCTAGGCTCAAACGATTGTCCTGCCTCAGCCTCCCAAGTAGCTGAGACTACAGTCAAGTGCCATTGCATCTTTCCTGCAATTTCAGAGGAAGTTATTTTTTAATAAGGGAGCCTCTTCTGGAAACTTCTCAAATCTGACTACTGTACCTAAGACAGTATGAGCTAACCAATGCACCTTCACAATCCATCATTAAGCTATTAAAGATCGCACTTAAAAATAAACACTTGGAATGAGTCCACAATCTTAAGTTTATAAAACAAAACAAACAAACAACAACAACAACAACAAAAAACTATTGTACCATCTGATGCATAGCCTTAAATAGAATCTTAACTCTGATTTTAACACAACTTTAAAAGTTAATTTTCATTTCTGGTTTCAAAATCTGAAAATGTCCAGTAGCTGATAAAACCCTTCTGTATCACTTCAAAAGTCCTCAACTCACTTCTATTTGTCCTTTCTCTCTTTTTCAAATATTGGTGTGGGTTTTTCACTTCAATGGAAGGACAGCTTTTAAAAGAACATATTCATTTTATAATCACACACACATAAACACACACACACACACACACACACACACACACAAGATGTACTCATTGCAGAAAATATGGAAAAAACATCACTACTTTGAAAAACTATAAGTATCACCTGGTTTAACTGCATAGATGTCAAAATTTTTTATTCCTTCCTCTTTTAAGATATTTTCATCAATAACAAAATTTCCAGTAAAACTTTTTGGCTTTTTGAAAATGGAATATGCAGCATCTGCGATGATATCAACTTTTCTACATTGGCTTTCAACACCAGATCCTCCCAGCATATCCATGGCAGCTGTGTGTATGGCTGTAGAGAAAACACAAACGTACGTGTACATAACTCCAAATCAAACAAAAGGACTGTGGAAGTAACAAGCAAGTACCTTCGTTCAAAATTACCAAGGCTAATCTCTTTATTTCTTAGATGATGAAAACAAGATCCAAAAAGCTTAAATATTTTTTTAAATGTTCTAGAGAAAGAAGAGGGTAGAAAACACATACTCCTGGACCGGAGTTGTAGCTCAGTGGTAGAGCAGTTGCCTGACATATGTGAGACCCTGGGTTCAATCCTCAGCACTGCATAGAAATAAGTTAATTAAATAAAAGATCCAATGATGACTAAAAATTATTTTAAAAAAAGAAAAAGAAAACACATACTCCTTACCCTGTACGATGCTGCCCTACATAGGACTCCCTTAGGAGAATCACAGCTAAAGAGACTTCTGATTTAGGACATTCAATAATTCACCTGGTACCAGGCGTGGTGGTGCATGCCTATAATCCCAGAGGCTCAGGAGGATGAAGCAGGAGGATCATCATGAGTTCAAAGCCAGCCTCAGCAACTTAGCAAAATCCTAAGTAACTCAGCGAGACCCAATCTCTAAATAAAATATTAAAAAGGGCTGGGGATGTGGTTCAGAGGTCAAGCGCCCCTGGGTTCAGTGCCCCATACCAAAATAAAAAGAATTCATGGCATTCCTCAGTCAAGAAAGCCAGTAAGGTATAAAGAAAACACACTGAGCACAAAGGCACGTGAGTGGGATTTTTATACCAACATCGTTGGTCCTCAGTTTTCCACCTCTAAAATATGGAGCTCCCATTCCTAAGTTTACTACTCCTCTTACTCCTGCATTAGAAAACAGACATTGTTTCTCTTGTTCATCACTGGATCACCAGTGTCTAAAACAATGACAAAAGCCCACAACTGTGCAAGGAATACTGGCAGGATTTTGGAGGGTTGTTTTAAAATTCAGACAATACTGGGTTATAGAAAATTTTAGCAAATAAAATAAAAAGAAGTAAAGGAAGAATCTGTTTGTATGTCAGTTTGGGTGCAGGTGACTGAACCCAGGGCCTCTACACCACCAGTCCAAAGGGAAAATTTTTCAAATTAACTATAATCTATAATTTTTGATTTTCACAATTTGGTTTTTTGTTTGTTTTTGTTTTTTTGGCATGGGGTGGTTAGTACTGGGGATTGGATCCAGGGTGTTTCACCACTGAGCTACACCCCTAGTCCTTTTATTTTTTTGAGACAGGGTCTCATGCTGAGGCTGGCCTGGAACTAACAATCCTCCTGCCTTAGGCCTTCTGAGTAGATGGGCAGATACTTGTTAAAGTCTATGTTTCTTATATGAAGTAATGTGCAACTCCATGAGTAGTACATTGTTAATTATATACTGCCAAATTGTAACATCTCAATTTGCTGAAGTATATCTTAGCTTACACACAAACAATGAAAATCAATTTGTTTCCATGTGCTATTTTTTTTTTTTTTTTTTTTTTTTGGTACCAGGGATTGAACCTAGGGGTGCTTAACCACTGACCACTGAGCCACATTCCCAGCCCCTTTTATTTTTATTTTGAGACAGGGCCTCGCCAAGCTGCTTAGGGCCTTGCTAAGGTGCTGAGGCTGGCTTTGAACTTGCCACCCTCCTGCCTCCACCTCCTGAACCACTGGGATTACAGGCATGTGCCACCATACCCAGATTTGAGATTCTAGCAAAACTTCTCTCTGTTCCATCATCAAAACAGCATTTGAAATTATTACACACTGTAACAACTTATATACTTGCTCAATTAACTTGGGGGATTTCCTAAAAGCACTGAGTTAGAAGATACTTTTATACCTTATAACTAAAGTTCACTTACTAGGAGTTAATTTTTTTTTAACTCAAGAATTCTGGTTTCACCCTTGAAGTGATGTCTAATTAAAAAAAAAGCAGCTAACATTCATTAAGTGTACCTTGTGCTAGGCATGCTCCTACACATTTTTACATATATTATCTGAATTAATTCTTAGAACTTTTATTCCCACTTTGCAGAAAGAAGCACTAAGACACAAAGGGGATGTGACTTGCCCAGGGTCACAAAAGCTGGAATTCAAGTACCTGGAAGCTTGACTTCTAGCCAACACACGTACTTTGTTAACCAAGTTCTTAAGAACTCAGTTATAATTCCATAAACTACTCAATTTTTCTGTAACTATTTCAAGACAGCAAATTTTGAGACCATTATACATATTCATATACTTCTAGTTTCAACATAGACTATATGAACGGCATGAGAATTTTTTAAAATTCTAAATTAGAAGACTAATAAAAATATGTATGTCAGGTTGGTGGTATAGTTCAGTAGTAGCGTGTTTGCCTAGCATGTGCAAAGCCCTGAGTTTGATCCCAGGCAATACAAAAAAAAAAAAAAAAAAAGAATAGGTCAAATATATACATGCTATGTGTGCATGCATGCATGTACAGAACATAAGAACAAGGAATTGTTCTCCCAAACAACCTACTATTACTTTTAACAATCTTTCTAGAGAAGACAGAAAGAAGGCACAAGTAGACTCAAAATTAAGAGGCAAACTCAGGAGCTATGTAGTTATTCTTTTTCTTTCTTCTTTCTTTCTTTCTTTCTTTCTTTCTTTCTTTCTTTCTCCTTTCTTTCTCTCTCTCTCTCTCTCTCTCTCTCTCTCTCTCTCTCTCTCTCTCTCTTCTTTCTTTCTTTCTTTCTTTCTTTCTTTCTTTCTTTCTTTCTTTCTTTCTTTCTTTCTTCTTTCTTTCTTTCTTTCTTTCTTTCTTTCTTTCTTTCTTTCTTTCTTTCTTTCTTTCTTTCTTTCTTTCTTTCTTTCTTTCTTTCTTTCTTTCTTTCTTTTTGTGGCCACACTGGGAATCAAACCCAGGGCCTTACACATGCCAGAGAAGTCTCTCCCTCTGAACCACATTACCAGGCCCAAATCTTCTCAAAATCTCAAGATTTTACAATGTCAACAGGTTAACTCGACAGGTAGATAAAAACTGATAATAAAAACAGCCTAATAATAGGATCCATCAAATAAAATTTCCTGATGATCTCTGGGAAAGAAAATGAGTGAATTATAATGAATAGAGATAAAACTTCAATCACAAGAATCAGAAAAGTAACTCCAAAACTTGAGTCTTATTAGGGAATAACTGGAGAGATATCTAATAGCTTCTTTTTTTTTTTTTTTTTTTTTTGGGTGCTGGGGATCGAACTCAGGGCCTTGTGCTTACAAGGCAAGCACTCTACCAACTGAGCTATCTCCCCAGCCCCCTCTAATAGCTTCTGATTGATTCTCCTAACAAGAGTTTACTCAAAACCAACTGTAACAAGTCTTAAAACCAACCAAAGATTTCTTCTTATATAAACATTTGGAGTACATATCAAGCTTAAAATATCAGCACTGCCTTCAACTCCTTCTCCACTGAGAGCTTGCCTCTCCTCTCAACACCTGCCAGCCCCCACTGCCCCTCACCGGTATCTATGTGTGTGCTCACTGACTCAATTATGTCACCATTTACTTTATACAACACTAAGGATACAAAAGAACTATCAATGGAACCATGAAACATCATCAACTGCAAGGTGCATATTGATATCAGAGATGTAAAATATTTTGATATCACAAATGTAAAAGTGTAAAACCTGGGTATCTCAGAATCAACAAAATATGATACAAAAGTTGTTGAACCCAATCAGTGAATAGGTCCCTGGAAAAACAGGGGGATTTGTTTTGATTTCCAGTACCAAAGTGGAGGAGACAGCTGCCCGCTGTCTCCTCACCCTCCATGGCTAACTGAGTTCTCACATCTGTTTGTAATGTGATCCAGGTGTCAGAGGACTGTGACCGTCCTCTTTGCTGCCACTACCAGATCAGCAGTTGCCCTTCCCAAACTCCTCATCCCAGCCTGCCCACATAAAATCCAACCCAAAGTGAACTTTCCTGTTTCCAACACATGTGTCCAGACCAGTCAAGTGGAGGAGGCACAAACATTTTGAGTAGCAGCCAGCTTCCCTTTTCCCCCACCCTACACCATAACAGGAACTATGAAATGGGTCTTACAGAAAGAAAAAATTATAATCCTAGAGTGATTCAAGATAGTCTGTCTTGACACTATAAGCATACATGATCACTCTCAGTCTCAATGTAGATAGACTATATGAATCACAGAGAATTCTTAAAAATTCTAAATTAGAAGTCTTATTAAGAATATGTTTGCTGAAGCTGGGCGTGGTGGTGCATGCATATAATCTCAGCTACTTAGGAGGTGGAGGCAGGAGGATCACAAGTTTGAGACTAGCTGGGGAACTTAGTAAGACTCTGTCTCAAAACAAAATTTTAAGAAGGGTTGGGGATATGGCTCATTGATAGAATACTAGCCTGATATGCATAAGATCTTGGGTTCAATCCCCAGAACTAAAAAAAAAAAAAAAAAAAATATGGCAGGTATAGTTCAGTACAGTAGAGTGCTTGCCTAAGTATGTGTAAGCCCTTGGGTTCCATCCCTAGCACTGCAAAAACAAAGACACATAGATACATGCCATGCACATGTGTGTATGTATGTGAGTGTATGATCATCCAGTGAGAAACCATTACAGGCCTGCCCTCTGATTCTTCTCTAGATGTGATAAATTTAGCAGAATGAAAAGTGTTAAAGCCAGGAGGGGCAATATCACCAGTACCAAGCCAAGAGGTCAAGCAGGATGCTGCTCTGATTAAAAATAATATATGTTACACGGTATCCATTTCACTCCTTGTGATAATATCTCCTTTTCCTTAAATGGCAATCATGTTGTCAGACTACTTCTAGCTGACATAAATCAGTTCCAGCTGACATTCTTCTACACAGTCCAGAATGAGGAAATGTGTTTTTGTTTTTGTTTTTTTAATTAATCAAACAGCCCAGAGCCTGGACACCTCTTCAAATCCATTTCACTGCCTTACTCATGAATAATGTAACATTCTAGCTATCTTTCCTGCCTCATCTCTCTATAATCTTATAAGTCATCCAATAGTCAGATGTGGGATTAAATGTCTTAAATCTATCAACAAACATATCACCTTATTACTACCTTTCCATCCTACTTATTATTACTAAACTGTTTTTTAAAAGAAAATTATTTTTTCCAGTGCTGGGGATTGAACCCAGGGACATTTTAGCACTGAAACTACAATCCCCAAACCACCATCCCTTACTTTTTTTGTTGTAGTTGTTAATTTTGATACAGTCTCACTAAATTGCCCAGGCCAGCCTTGAACTTGTGATCCTCCTGCCTCAGCCTCTCAAGTGGCTATAATCACTAGTACATGCCAACACTCCTGGCTATGAAATTTTGCCTATATTCAGTAGAGAGCCATTTGAAGAATTTTTAAAACAGAAGAGCAATAATAAGAAGAAAGGAAAATAGGAGCATGAAGTGATATGGCTGTTTAAGATGTTTAATCCCGCACCTGACTATCGAATGACTTGTAAGACTACAGCGAGAGGAGGTAAAGATAGAATATTACAGTGCTCATGAGCAAGGCAATGAGAATGGACTTGAGAGCTCCTAGGCTGGGGATGCAGCTCAGTGCTAGAGCGCTTGCCTAACATGTGTGAGGCCCTGGGCTCGACCCCCAGCATGGGGCAGGGGTGGATATCAACAGCTACAGCTGGCAAACAAGACTTGAAGATTAGCTCATCCATCTCCCTCCACACCCTCATCTCCACCCAACATTCCAGTGAGCCTGAAGTACCTGAGTTGCTCAAGTTCAGTGGGAAACAACAGCCAACACCCTATTGTACACCCCATCAAACTCCTGGAGTTCCGCCACATGCACAGATTTTCCCATGCTCCAGCTTTTGCATATGTGGTTGGCTATGCCAAGGGATGGATTCCCCAGTTCTCCTTGCTAGCCTCACCATCCCCTTGAGATCTTATTTCAACTGTATGTCTCCTTTTGAAAATCTCCATTCATTACCCTTTAACCTGAGCTACAAGGCCCTCCTGCTATGTTTCAAAAGCACCCTGTATATATTTCATCATTCCATGTATCACAAGGAATATGACTATAAATTTAATTTACCATGTCATCAATTCTCAGACCAAATGATACCACTGGCTCCAAGATGTCTAGTAAACCGAAAACAAGCACCTTAAAGTTACAGCAAAGAGCTGATTTCTCCTGCAGATCCTGATGATGTCTTCGGTATTTTGTGCCACACAATATTCTCCTTCATATAAAGTTTTGTCTACTTTGAAGCTAAGAAGGAGGCAATCATACTGCACGTTTGTTCGTTCATTTCACTCATTCATTCATCAAACATCTACTGAAAGTCTATAATGACTAGACTAAAATGAACACAGTAAACACTTGTCCCTATTCTCAAGAAGTTTTCATTTTAGGAAGGAATGCACTGAACAACCACAATTTTAAATTAGTAATTACAAATGTGTTAAGTGAAGTGAAGGAGATGCAAAGGCTACCAAATTCAGTGGTGAATCCCCACCTTATAAAAACTAATAGCAACATTTGACACAATCGCTCCCCTTCCTCCTCAAAACACTTGTTTCAAATGGTTTTCAAGGCATCATACTCTGGATTTCTTCCTCTCTTACTGGCCTGTGCAGGTCTTCCTCTTTTTCTCAGCCATTTAATGATGCACAGGCCAATGGTCCTTCTTCCCTGTGCATCATCAAGTCTTGTGGCTGCACACACCATCGATTGATATGCTGATAACCCCCAGACTCGCATGCCCAGCTGTCTATTGACCATTTCCACTTGGATGCTCAAACACAATGCCCCAAACTGAACTCCTAATCTTGCTCTCCTAATCTATGGCCTTTCCCCATCTCAGTCCATGGCATGTGCACTGCTCTAGTTGCTCAAGTCAAAAATCTTGGCATCATCTTTGACTCTGTCCTCTTGCGCCCACATCCAATCCATCAGCAGAACCTGCTGGTTCTATCTGTAGAATATCTCACTATGTGACCATTCTCCACCACCTTTACTGCACTGCAGTTGCATCCAGTTTCTCTCTTTGTGCTCCCCGTCCAGGAAAACCTAGGCTCAACAGAACAGCTGGAGAGATACTTTAAAGCATTTAAGATAGGTCAGGTCATTCCTCTGCTCAAAACCCAGCAACAGCTTATTTCATCCAAGTAAAAGGTGGGACCTTGGCAAGGACCTATGACATCTGACCCCCATTTCCCATGGATATCATCTCATCATGTCCTACTCCTCTCCCCTTACTCCAGAAACACTGGCCTTCTCCCTGCTCTCTGAGCCCATCAGCCATGCTTATCCCCAGGACCTTTTCACTGATGACTTCTTCTGCCTTGGACACTTTTCTTTCAGATAACACATTCCCCAGGCTAACTCTGTCACCTCCAAGTCTACATTCAAATGCAACATTCTCAAAAAAGCCAAGCTTTTCTTTTTTAATTGAAACCTTCTCTCCCCAACATACGAGACTCCCAATCCCCCTTACTTTGTTCTATTTCCTCACAGCATTATCATCTATTTGATTGTCTACTGTGTCTCTCCCAATTAGACTGTTATGTTCCATGAGTGCAGAGATTCTTATCAGTTTTGTCCTGATGTACCTTAAGCAAACAGAACAGAACCTGGCACATAACAGGTGTCTAATAATGTCTGTTGTATCAATAAGATCTAAAATTCTTCGTCATAGGCTTTTTCTCACTTTGTTAACTCAGGATTCCAAAAACCTACAGGTTAGAGGAGTGGAGGCAAGCAGGAAGACCAAGAGCAAACAATGGTAACAAACTCTTCATCTCCCCACTAAATGGTAAACTCTGTGAGGGTGAAGATCGCATGGCCTTCATCTCAGAACCCAATGCCTGCACTCAGCAGATGAATTATCTGTGAAAAGCATCATCGATGAATACTGCTGAGAACCATGTAAGTCTCAATGAATGTTTGGAAAACAAATGAATGGAAAGTGACAACATAAAAGAGGTACAAAGAGAACTCCATTACCTCTGAGTCTTCCCTTTTAACTGACTGCCTAACTCTATCAATTTTGGTAGCAGTGACAACTAATTGAGCTGGGGAAGGAACCTGAGAAAGTATGAGAGAGAAGTCGAAAGGCTGAGGCAGAAGCTCAGGAGACTGAGGCAGGAGGATCACAAGTTCAAAGCCAACATCAGCAACTCAGCAAGGACCTAAAGCAACTCAGCAAGACCCTGTCTCTAAATAAAATACAAAACAGGGCTGAGGATGTGGCTCAGTGGTTGAGTGCCTCTGAGTTCAATCCCTAGTACCAAAAAAAAAAAATGTTTAGGAAGGTGTTGTTTATAATTTTGAAATCCAAATGCATTTCTATGTCCCAGCACCAAACAGAGCTGTAACTGCTCCAAAATGAGACTATCAAAATGCCCCTCTGTCCCCAAACCCAGGCTCATATGAGCCCTTTAGAATACAAAGACTTTCCTAACTCCTAAGTTTTAAAGAGAGTTTACTGCTTTTGGTTAAAGACCAATATTAAAGTTTTCTCTTATATTCTCTTCTATATCAAGAATTCTTGTTTGGTCTGAGGATATAGCTTAGTTGGTAGAGTGCTCGTTTTGCATGCACAAGACCCTAGGTTCAATTCCTCGTACCACCACGAAAAAAAAAAAAAAGTCTTCATAAACAAACAAAAAAAAAGAATTCTTGTTTAGTACCTATATTTCATATTTCCAGTTATTCTATCATAATCCACTTATATTTAGTCATACATACTGCAGTGTTATTTGCTTTCATTATTTTCTCTTTTCTTTTCTGAATCCTAGCCTGAAAAGTCTGTTCTGACAGTGTGCTGTTTAAGAGCCTTTTCTAGATTTTTCTCAAGTGTGATAGCAGATTCACATTCTTCCTTCAATAAATATTATCTTGGCTGAGTTCCTTCCTGTTAGTAGTGTACAGATGTTATTTCACAGCCTTCTAATTTCTGGTGTTGAAGATAAAAAGAGACTGTAGACTTTTTTTTTTTTTTTTTTTTGGTTAAGAAACATGCTTGACAAATTTTCTTTTTATCCGTGAAATTCTGAAAGTCCTCAGATGTTTTTTTTCCCACTTCCTATAACTCAGGCTCATATTTGGTAAACCTTTCAATTTACCCATGTCTGTCTTTCTTCAATCTCAGGGGAATTGTTTTCTATTATTGATTCAATTATCGCTTTTCCTCTATTTGTTCTTTTTCCAGTCCTCCTTCTGGGACTCCTGATATTTGCATGTTCCCCTTGATGTGTTTTCTAAGTCTCTTCTTTTTAGTCACAGTGCATTTGCTCTTTTTTGTCTTCTACTTGAACTTCCAAGCTATTTATTCAGGTATTACAATAAATATCCAGTCCTTCCATCCATCTGCTGTACATATATTTTTTATTCACAACAATCTATTTTTATTTCCAGAAAGCATTTTTCTGCTATAATTCAATCTCTTAATGTAGCTATTGTTTTTAATCAAGATATTTTCTGTTTCTTTAGCAGTTTTATTCCACTGAAAGCTGCTATTCTAGGTGTTTTATTTATTTTTTCTGTGTCTTGGATATGAGTCCCTTTACCTGCACTGAATTTTGCTTTGCTTGTTCAAGGCTCTGTTTACAGTTAGATACTGTAGATGCTCAACTTTGCCAGCATTAATTAAGTACAACAGTCTCTGCCCCATGGGTAGTTAACACATCAGATGTACCAGTCATTAAATCCATTTTGGGCCCTAAAGAAGAAGTTTCCCTGTGTTCCTTACTGTCTATGCCTCAGGGGGAAGAAATCTCTCCTACTGAGCTACCCTGTTGAGGTCCTCAAATCTCCTCCATTCAAGTTCTGTTCAGGAGCTTTCAGTACAAATGTTCCTCAACTTATAATGGGATTATGCCCTTATAAACCCATCATAAATTGAGAATATCTTAAATGGGGATGGTGGTGTATGCCTGTAATCCCAGCAACTCAAGAGGCTGAGGCAGGAGGGTTGAAAGTTTGAGGTCAGCCTCAGCAACTTAGCAAGATCCTGTTCTCAAAATAAAAAATAAAAAGGGCTGGTGGTAAAGCACCCCTGGGTTCAATTCCTAGTACCAAAAAAAAAAAAAAAGTATTTAATGCATAACCTACTTCAGCTTAGCCTACCATACAGAACACTTAAATTAGACTACAGTTGGACAAATCATCTAAACAAAGCATATTTTATGACAGAATATTCAATATCATGTACATACTTAGATGGGTATTCGGGTTTGCTTGTTTATACTGGGGATTTAATCCAGGAGGACTTTACCACTGAGCTACATCCCCAGTTTTTTTTGTTTTGAGACAGGGTCTCACTAAGTTGCTTAGGGCCTCACTAAGTTACTGAGGCTGGCTTTGAATTAGTGATCCTCCTGCCTTAGCCTTCTGAGTCACTTGGGTTACAGGTGCACACCACCACATTCAGCCAGATGGGCATTTTATAAACATGGGAGTATGCAAAAACACAAAACACAATATCCAAAATGATGCCGACAGCACAGTAGACAGCAGAAATCAGCTGTTACCCTGATGTGACTCTGTGGCTGACTGGAAGTAGCAGCTCGTTGCTACTGTCCAGTATCACAAGAGTATTGTACTGCATATTCTTAGCCTAGGAAAAAAGCAAAATTCAAAATCAGAAGTACAGCTTCTACTGAAAGCTGAACTACTTTCACATCATTGAAGAGTCAGAAAATCATTAAACCCAACCATCCTAAGTTGGAGACTGTCTGTATCTAGTCTCCCTCCAGTGTTCTCTGCTGGCCCCATTTTGTCCTCTCTCCCAGAAGGAATTAAAGTCCTTCTCAGTCACAGTCTTATTCTTTCCTTCCTAGTCTGACCCTCCTCATATTAAATGAAAAAAAAAAAAATCCAATTTGCTACCAATTAAGTATTTTCAAGAAACATGATGAAAAATATGAAGAGACTTTCAAAAAAAATCCAAAAGTGCCATTTATCAATGACTATCTGAATACCACTCTGTATAGGACCCAGGAGAGAACACACCACTCTGATTTCTAAGGCAATTCCTTGGAAGGGGCCACTCTAATCTCTAAAGTTCTGATGTTTCTGATGTTAGTGTAATGAAGTTCTGTTAAAAATGTAGTGAATAGGGATGGGGCTGTAGCTCAGTGGCAAAGCGCTTGTCTGACATGGCACTGGGTTTGATCCTTAGCACCACACAAAAATAAACAAAAATAATAATAATAAAGGCATGTGGTGCATCTACAACTACAAAGAAATAAAATTAAAAATTAAAAAAATGTGAATGAATGAAAAAGTAGTTCCCACTATGATATGTTTATCATTAGACATACTTTTCAGGGATGAGATGCCCATTTAGACTGAAGAGGAAAGAAATTAAGGTTTTCATGGGCTATATCTATTAGGTATATAAAAATCTATGATGAACTAAGTTATCTTCTCTTTTTCTTCCTTTGAGCTATTCTGATATAAAAGTGGTAAAGTAAAAAATCTACAAGAAAGACAGATTTTCCCTTTTTCTCATATTTTTATATCTCTCTCATTTTCTGCATCTCATTCAGCAGCCAGGAGGCCATCAACTTGTCATACCAAAACTGTAAATTTATATACGAAGCCCAGGTCCATGAAGACTCTTCTGTCATCCAAGAAGACTCTGGGTACTCTGTGAACTCACAAGAACTCATATGAAAGTACAGATAATCCAGCCTTTTATAAAGGCAGAAATAAAAATAATAAGAATATAAGGAAATTAAAAAGCATTTTTTGGGACATGTAAGGAGAAAACAAAAGCATAAAAATCTGTAAAATTTAGGAAGATACCAAAGACAAAGACAAAGAAAAGGTTAGGGAAGCACATGTTGGCCTTCATGAGACTCTCCACATGGTCCAGTGTTCACTGTTCCTACTACAGCTCTGGTTGTAGCTCCAGTCAAAGCTGAAAGATGACTGACAAGGCTTTTATGCTGCACAAAAAAAATTGAACATGTTTTCCAACTGATACTACTGTTGACAGTCTACCCCTGCCCACTCCATCACACCTGAGATATAGCTCAAGAGTGCCAAGGAAGCAGGGTGTGGTGGCACACACCTGTAATCCCAGCCACTCGGGAGGCTGAGACAGGAGGATCGTGAGTTCAAAGCCAACTTCAGCAATTTAGTGAGTCCCTAAGCAATTCAGTGAGACCCTGTCTCTGAATAAAATACAAAAAAGGGCTGGGGATGTGGCTCAGTGGTTAAGTGCCCCTGAGTTCCATCCCCAGTACCCAAAAAAACAAAAAAAAAAAAAAAAAGAAAGAAAGAAAAAGAAAAAGTGCCCAGGATAGGGATAGGGGTGCAGCTCAGTGGTAGAGCACTTGCCTAGGACATCCAGGGGTGAGGTTCTGGGTTCAATCCCCAGCACTAGGGGAAGGAGGAAAAATAAATGCAAATCTTATAAAGGTACCTGTAAAGAAGTTCATACCTGTTTTAGGCCATAAGGCATTGACGGCAATTTCACCTCTAAATTCTTCTGCCATTCCAAGTACACACATAGACATACCATACTTAGCAATGGTATAAGCTGAAAAAAATCAGAAAGAATAATAATTTAATTCAGAAACAAATTAATTCATGAGTATACATAACCAATTTATTTGTTACTATTTTCTCTCTGATAGATTGATCTATCTATCTATCTCCATACCCCCATAACCCCAGTCCTACTGGGGATCCAATTGAGGCCCTTGTGCATACTAGGCCAGCACTCTACCACTGAACTACATTCCCTAGCTCCCCGATATATTTTTGAGAATTTTTTCAATAATACAAAAATATGCAAAATATAGTTTTAAAAGTGCTGGGTTTTTTTTAATAAGAGTTTTTATGAACTAATTGAACAAAGATGAACCAGTTTTATATATTTTCATCCAAATATCTGATTTAAAGATAAGATGAATGAACTTTTGTTTTTCTTAATACTATGGGAATAAACTGCATTACTACTTCTTAATTCGTTCTTTCTTTTTAAATAATAAAGGTGATTATTTAAAGAGAAACTACCACATTAGAACAACAACAACATGAGCTTGGGGTACAGCTCAGTAGCAGAGTATGCGCTTAGGATGTGCAAGGCCTCATGTTTGATCTTCAGCACCACAATAAATAAATATTAATAACCGCAAAAGGTTGCAAATTCACTTAATTAAAGCAGAACTTCTTTCGTTTTGCTCTGGGGAGTCCCATTCCAAGTGACTTTCCAAATGTTAGTGAATTCTATTGGAATAGGAACCAAGTATTTGATATAATGATCTTAATAAATCTTGTTACTTAGCATACTCACCTAAAATCATCAGTTTGCCATTAAAAAGAAAGTATTTCATGGATAGTTTTAAATCAACTTTATCTATCTATCTATCTACAGTACTAGGGAGTGAGCCCAGAGGTGCTTTACCACTAAGCTACATCCCCAGTCCTTTTAATCTTTTATCTTGATATTTATAAGGTCTCACTGAGTTGGCCAGGCTCACTTTGAATTTGTGATCCTACTGCCCCAGCCTCCTGGGCCACTGGTCTTACAGGTATGCACCATCATGTCCTGTGATTAATAAAAAATCTTCAAACTATCCCTTTATTTTTGTGGATTTAATCAACTTTATTAGAGGATAAATTACATACAATAAAACATACCCACTGGGATGTGAAAGAGTTTTCTGGGATAATAGAAATCCATATCCTGGACTGGGGTTGTTTTCTTTGTTTTTTTTTTTGTTTTTTTTTTTTTTTTTTTTTTTTTGAGTGCTAGGGATTGAACCCAGGGCCTTGTGCTTGCAAGGCAAGCACTCTACCAACTGAGCTATCTCCCCAGCCCCCTGGGGAGCTCAGTGTAGAATATTTGCCTAGCACACATGAGGCACTGGGTTCAATCCTCAATACCACATAAAAATAAATAAATAAAATAAAGGTATTGTGTTCATCTACAACTAAAACTATTTTTTAAAAAAAGAAAAGAAATCCATATCTTGATTTGGATAATGGTTATACAGGTATATAATATACACATGTCAAAACTCACTGAACCACTAAGATCCATGCACTTTCTTGAATGTAAATTATACTTCAATTTTTAAAATTATAAACTTCTAAAATTATAGATAAATGATTGCTAATCTTTCCAAAATGCTACCTATTGATTTAACAGAAAATTCACCATTGAATACCATGTACAGACAATGATTACATAATAGACACACTGATTTAATTCAAAACAAATCAACAAACCATCCCCTGACCCTACTACCTACCACAGTGCTGTTTGAACCACATTGGATTTAGGTTCAGTGGTGGACTGAGATTGAGGATATGAGCAATTTTACTCTTTTTCAAAAAGGGAATACATGCTTTAGATCTGGAAAGTGGAAGCAAACACAAGTCAAGTTAACAGCTTTCTCACAACTTTTTTTTGGACACTTTTTAAAGTTATATTTTAAGTTACTCCTATAGAGAAATTGAACTTGCTCAGTTATCTAGATATAGTTTTTCTTTGTTTTCTAGAAAGAAGATAGGAAAAGCAACTAATTTTCATGCTCTGGAACTTTACTGAGTAGCCTGATTATATTATCTGCTTGATGAAGAAAAAAAAAAAAACTTTGATACATTAGTTTTATGCCCAGATAAGGTTATACTCAACCCCAACTGTCCTAAATTCTCCCTCCTCAACACATATACTTGTCAATTTCAGAAACAGTTAAAGTAGTTTTCAGTCACCACTGTGGTAAAGAACATGGGTATTCAGCTAGGTATATAATCCCACCTACTCTGGAGGCTAAGATAGAAGTACTGCAAGTTCAAGGCCAGCCTCAGCAATTTAGCAAGACCTTGTCTCAAGATTAACAATAAAAAGGGCTGGGGGAAAACTCAGGTTTAAAAAGGAACAAACAACAACATGGGTATTGTTCAAGTCAGGCAGCCCTAGGTTCAAATTCTGCTTCTGTCCCTTCACTGTGTGAACTTGGGCAAATTACACAGCATTCTAATTTTCAGTTTTCTTCTCTATAAATGTTGGTAACACCCACCACATTCACTACAATCTGGAACTGAACAAGGATTAAAATGAGATAACATATATGATATACTTAGGACAGTGCATATACTAAACATGAAATAAATAATCACTATCATTAGTGTTACACATGCTGATTTATTTCACCTGTGTAGACTTAATACACTACACTGAGTTCTAATTGAGTAATACAACTCCCAGTACATTCCCAAATTTAATTTATACCCATATAAAATGTAATATGTCTGTGGGAGCAATACATAATTTTATTTGTTAAAAGATACTCATAAAGATAGGTAATGTGTTTCATAAGAGATTTATATCCAATATTATTAAAACTTCAAGTAGTAAGTTATCGTATAGCTAAATAATATATATTATAGCTTAATTATTATATAGCTTTATTTCATACTCAAGTCATCCTAGGATTTCAAAACTAGTTTGCTCTTCTCAAGTCATTTTTTAAAAATCTTCTAAATATTCTAAACATACAATACTTTTATTACCAAATGCAATATCTTGGTAAGTTTACAAACCAAATACAATCAATACCACTAAGGTTTTTCATTTCCAAAGGTGCTTCCTTTTTTTTTGTGTGTGTGCTACTAGGGATTGATACCCAGGGCACCACACATGCTAGGCAAGTGCTCCACCACTAAGCTATACCCCAGTCCCTATTTTTTGTTATTGTTTTTTAGACAGGGTCTCACTAAATTGCTGAGTGTAGCTTTGAACTTGCAATCCTCCTGTCTCAGTTTCCCAAGCAGCTGGCATTAATAGGCAGGAGGTGCTTCACTTTTATGGGGTGAAGTAAGGAGGATTAAAGAATATTATAGCTTATTTTCATTAAAACAGTGAAACTTCACCTCAAAGCATCTAGAGAAACAAACTAAATCTATTCTAATCAGACCATATTTTATAACTCAAAGGAAAGAACTCATTTCATTTACACTGTAAACATGAGCTTTCCTTCAATCTATGAGACAAAACCTTTCCATCTTCACCTTGCAGGCCTGCCACTCATTAGCACTAATCCTGTATCAAGCACATTTTTCACAGCAACAAGCCCTATCTTTTATATTACATAAAAATTCTTAGCACCACACATAAGATACTAACACCTTCAGCTTAATAAAAGAGTAAAATTTATCTACTAGCTTCAACTCTATTGCTAACATGGCTCACATCTGTTTATAACAAGGGAAGTTCTCAGAAAACAGTGTCACCCTCCCCCACGACTCTTCTTTGTGACTCACGTGAGATAGGTGCCTCTGGTGTTCACGCTCATCATCAAGTCCACTCTCTTTGTAGGTGTTTCCAATGTGTTGGTCAAGCTAATAGCACTGGCATTATTCACCAAAATGTCAATTCCTATTTCCAAAATAATCAGTTTCATTTTAATAGAAGTAAGACTTTATCACACACACATACACACACATACACACACACATACACACACACACATACATATGAAAGCATTTAGTCTATATTGTTGAACTCTTGGTTGGTTCAAATACTATTTTTATATAATATGATTTATCAATACACTAAAGCAAGATTCAGTAGCTGTTTTAAAACAGCACCACATGATTTGCACCAGTACAAGGGAAATATAGCCAATTACCAGCACTCTGTGGGAAATCCTAGGAGGCTTAGTCCTCATGGTTTATAGCTTCCATTCTCCTTGTTCTCTTATCTCCTGGTCTTCCCTCCCTGTATCCACGAACCCTAGGTCAAATTCCTCTCTGGCATGTCTCCAAAGCCTGTGCCTCTGCCAAGCACACTAGTCTCACTTTCCCCCAAGACCCTATTTTTAAAGACAAGCGCTTCTTTCTGGTCTTGAAACTGGGAAAAAGAGAAAGATCTTAAGTTTCAATCCCAGAAAAAGGAGCAAAATGGATCAATTTTGTTTTAGTGACTCATATGCACACACACAAACTCTATAACTAGAGGGGCACAGTGATAAATGCCTGTAAACCCAGCAACTCGGGAGGCTAGTGGGAGGATTGCAAGTTCAAGAGCAGCCTCAGCAATTTAGTGAGACCATAAGCAACTGAGTGAGACTGTCTCAAAATAAAAAATAAATAGTGCTAGGGATGTGACTCAGTGGTCAAGCACCCCTGGGTTCAATACCAAGGACCAAAAAAAAAAATCTTTAACTAATTTCTGTATACTTTATCCAGTTCCTACTATATATCATTTATAGTTATAGTTTATAGTTAGTTAAATAACATTGAATGAAAATGGCAAAATATAAAATCATGATGAACATTTCCCTTTGTTTCTACATGGCCTTCATAATTCTTTTCAAAGGGCACTTAATGACTGTTGTACAATATGAATGAACTTAATGCTACTGAACTATACTTAAAAATGGTCAGAACGGGGCTGGGGAGGTAGCTCAGCTGGTAGAGTGTTTGCCTCGCAAGCACAAGACCCTGAGTTCGATCCCCAGTACCGCAAAAAAAAAAAAAAAAAAAAAAAAAAAGGTCAGAACGGTAAATTTTGTCTTCTACCACATTTTTAAAAATTAAAAAAAAAAATTAATGCAAAAAAGAAGGGGAGACTTAACATTCCATAAAGCAGAAATACTACAATTTCTACTTCTTGGGCTACACAGATTCTAAGAACATCTTCTATTATTCTGCTAACTTTCCAACCTCCTTTTATAAAACATGTGGAAAATGATTTAAATAAGATCATTAAATTCACTAAAATATTCTAGTCATAAGTACCCTTTCTTCATAGATAGTAACATTATAAAATTTGGATCATATCCTCATTTCTCAATTTCTATACACTTTAGTACAACTTCTGTGTTACTAATTTTTTTTCTTTCTTATTTTATTTTTTCTAATAGTATTAGGGATTGAACCCAGAGGTGTTTTACCACTGACTTATGTTCCCAGCCCTGTTTATTTCTTATCTGGAGATAAGGTCTTGCTAAGTTGCCAAGGTTGTGATCCTCCTGCCTCAACCTTCGGAGTGGGGTACTACCCACCATTATCAAATTGACTGTCCCCATATCACCATGCTTGTATATTAGGAATCCTTATTTTACTTAATAATGGCCCTAAAATGCAAAAGTAGTGATGGTGGTATTTCAGATATGCCACAAAAAAGCCATAAAGTACTTTAAGAAGGTGAAAGTTCTCAACTTTAGGAAAGAAAAGTATCATTATGCTGAGGCTGCTAAGAACTACAGTAAGAATGAATCTTCTAGAGGTGACAAGGTTGGCTAGCTATGCTAACACGCTCAGGTGAGTTATGCATCTCAAAGCTCGGGCTATGAAAGGGAGAAACTGCGATCAGATAACTCAATATGTCATATTATTATCATTGCTCTATTTTATCATTGATTTTTGTTGTTAATCTCTTACTGACCTAATTTATAAACTGAACTTTATCATATGCATGTATAGGAAAAAACACAGAATATACAGGGTTCAGTTACTGTCCGTGGTTTTGGGCATCCACTGGGTGTTGTTATACTATCTATACTTCATCAATATCCAATAATCATCCACTGGATGTTATTATGCCCATATTTTATCAGTAGTCAATAATTATTTCAGAATTAAGGGACTACCTCCAAATTTCTCCACCGCCTTCTCCACCGCGTCATTGATTTGCTGTTCATCTCTCACATCAACGACACAGGGCAAGGCCCTCCCTCCAGCTGCTTCAACTACAAAGAGCAAACAAACAGAAAAGCATCAGAACATTCAAATACTATCTACGTTCCCTTCTGATAAAACCATCAGAAGAAAAAAGTACCCTATTTTCAGAAAATCGATATAAATTACTAGTGTTATAACCACTAGTGACTTCACCACCAGTATGCCAGACTGATTAACCACAACCAGCTTCAGACTAGCTGAGCCAACTCTATGAAAACACAAAAAAAGGAAGGTAATTTTTTTTTTTTTTGGGGGGGGGGTGCTGGGAATCGAACCCAGGGCCTTGTGCTTGCAAGGCAAGCACTCTACCGACTGAGCTATATCCCCAGCCCCGGAAGGTAATTTTAAAAAACTTTTTAACATGGAAAATTTCACAAGGTACACAAAAATAACAGGAGAGTTTAAAGAATTATCATTAATACATCACCTATGTTCAATGATTGCTACTGTTTTGCCAGTTTATCTTCTCCTTCCCTTGTTTTGCTTTTGTTTGTATTTGGGGCTGTAGTTCAGTGGTAAAGCGCTCACCTAGCACACGAGAAGCACTGGGTTTGAACCTCAGCACCACATAAAAACAAATAAAGGTATTGTGTCCATCTACAACTAAAAAAATTTTTTTAAATAAAAATAAAAATAAAATAAAATAATCCCCAGCATCATCTCATTCATAAGCACTTCATGTGCATTCCTCCAACATAACTAACAATGCTATTATCTTGACCAACAAAACCAGCAAAACTGAAGTGGAATTTAAGCCTTTCCTCCTGCTAAGGTGCCTAGCACAATGCCTTGAAAATAGCACATAATTATTCATCAACTGAAAACATTAAGAGAACAACTTGCAAAGTGAACAGAGATTAAGAGTTTTTTCAAAATGTTCACACCATTCCCCCCGCCTCAGGTGGTCTCCTCTCCATTTTCACTCCATTGCCCCCTCCCATTCAAGAATCATTGCCCTCCTGAGACTGATGAGGAGAGGGAGGGTGCCATGGATGGAACCCAAGGCCACACGCATGCGAGGCAATGGCTCTATCAATGAACTACATCCCTGGCCCTGAGACATGATTTTTAATTGAAATCTCTCATATGACTTAGAAGTGATAGACAAGAAAAAAAAAAAAAAACAAGAAAAAAAAAAAAAAAAAAGAAGTGATAGACAAGAAAAACAGTCAAAACTCCTGGCTTTCAGGTAACAAAATAAATATTTCTTTAAACAGATAAAATTACCTTTAGAGTATCTGCCAAATAGCTTAAACTAAACTCCCCAGCAAATTCTCTCTGCATGGAGACCACTGTGAGGGCATTTCATGAAAGGGCGACTGTCATACTCACTTTCTTCAGCAGCAGTATAGATTGTGCCTGAAAGTTTGGGGTGTGACTGGGTAGTCTTTGCAGCAATGACAATATTTGCTCCATCCTTTGCTGCTTTCAGTGCAATAGCTTTGCCGATGCCACGGCTTGCACCTGTGATAAAAACTGTACATCCTGCTAGCTTCCTACAACAGAACACATGTGACCTTGTTAGAAATTGCAATATTTTATTTACTAATCAATATCAGGAGCTCATACACAGTTTCATAATATACATATTTCTTCCTCCGTGAAATTTTCTATAAATCCCTGCTGCCCACATGATAGCTAATTACTCCACTGTATTCCCATTGCACAATGACTTATAAACTATTTATGATAACTTCAGTTGGCCAGTCTTACTGTGATCTGGTCAACAAAATCCACTCAAACACAAAGTAAATCTTAAATGAGAAATTAATAAAATGCAATACATAAACATGCATTTTTTCACAAAAAAGTATTAACAAGGCTGTGGTTTTTTGTTTGTTTGTTCGTTTTTTTGGTTCCAGGGATTGAACTCAGGGGCACTCGGCCACTGAGTCACATCCCCAGTACTATTTTGTATTTTATTTAGAGACAGGGTCTCACTGAGTTGCTTAGCGCCTTGGTTTTGCTGAGGCTGGCTTTGAACTCACAATCCTCCTGCCTCATCTTCCAGAGCCACTGGTATTACCAGCATGCGCCACTGTGCCTGGTAACAAGGCTTATTTTTGAGTGGTAGAGTTATGTACAAATTTCATCATATTCTTTGTATTCTTTAGTACTTTTCAAATTTTCTATGATGAATACATAACACATAAAAGAAATTATCTAAAAACAAATAATGGTTCTACAGATGTTTATAGTAACTGGAGTGGAAACAACCTTAATACCTATCAACTAATGAATAAACATAATGTAGTATATCCTTACAATAAAAGGGAATAAAATGCTTATATAAATGCTGCCACAATATGAATGAATCAAACACATTTTGCTAAATGAAAGAATATAGTCTCAAAGGACCATATGTGGTAGGACTGCATTTATGTGATGTATCCAGAATAGACAAATCTATAGAGACATAAGATCAGGGGCTGCCTAGAGCTGGCGGGCCGGGGTAGGGTTTGGGAGCTGAGAGTTGAGAGTAAGTCAAAGTTTTTGTTTTATTTGTTTGTTTGTTCTTTGTGGTATTAGGAATTAAACCCAAGGCTTCACATAAGCTAGGAAAGGACTCCACCGCTGTGCTACATCCCCAGCCCTTTTAATTTATTCCACACAGGGTCTGGCTAAATTGCCCAGTAGGGGATTCTACTGCCTCAGTAGGTGGGATTACAGGCAAGAGCCACCACACAGCCCAGCTCTGAAAAGGTTTTTAAATTGACTGTGGTGATTTTAGTAAATACCCTAAAAGCCACTGAACTATATATTTAAAAGAGGTGAAATGTTTGGTGTGAATCACATCTTATTTTTTCAATATATATATGTGTATGTGTGTATATATATATATATATATACATATATATATATATATATATATTGTCAATGCAATACGTAAACATGCATTTTTCACAAAAAAAGTATTAACAAGGCTGTTTTTGTTTGTTTGTTTTGTTCTGGTTCCAAGGATTGAATTTAGGGGCACTTGGCCACTGAGTCACATCCCCAGTACTATTTTGTATTTTATTTAGAGGTAGGGTCTCACTGAGTTGCTTAGTGCCTTGCAACTAAGGTTTTATGGACCTTTATTTTATTTATTTATATGTGGTGCTGAGACTCAAACCCAGTGCCTCACACAAGCTAGGCAAGCGCTCTACCACTGAGCCACGACCCCAGTCCATGAATCATCTTAGTAAAGCTGTTAAACAAACCAACTGAGAGTAGAGGGAGGTGGTGCGTGCCTGTAATCCCAGTTACTCAGGAGGCTGAGGCAGGAGGACCACAAGTTCAAAGCCAGACTGGGCAACCTAGCAAGACTCTGTCTTGCTAAAAATAAATAAATAAAAAGGGATAGGAGTATAGATCAGTGGTAGAGCGCCCCTGGGTTTAATCTCCAGTACCAACAACCAAATAAAAAACCTAAAGGGCTCTAAAAGAGCTAAGTATTGATCAGAAATGTTCTGATTGAACGCACTGATGTTCCCTATGCCCACTTTACTCTTCACATCCTTCCATCCTACCTTCCTACTTAATTGTTAGGTAAGAAGGAAATATCTAAAATAAAATAGGCTGACAGAGAGGGAAACCTACTTTCTTGTTTGGTTTCTAAGAGCAAATAACATAGCTTGCCTAAGGACAAGAGTGAAGAGAAGACAGCAAAAGTGACAATGACAAAGAAAAAGGTCGTCATGGACAGGCAAGCATGTTAACAAAAGAAGGTATGGCTTCTGCCAAGACCTGGAGGATGGACTGCACTCCTCAAGCAGGAGAGCAGAGGTGAAAGAAGAGGTTTCTAAATGAGGAATAACCACTTATTGAAAAGAAAGCAGAATATGGGGAGGAGAGGTGGGAAGAGTTTCTGGTGAAATACAGCAAACATACAAACAGCATATAAAATGAATGTACAAAGCTAAAAGAACAAAACAAAAATGAACAGTGGTAGAGCCAAGAAATAAAATATTGCCACCACCTTAGAAGCCACCTGTCTATTCCTCTCCACTCTGTCCTCCTTCCTTCAAAAATGACCTTGAATATTATCATTATTCCCTTGTTTTTTAAAATCATTTCTACTACCTGTGTACTTAGCCAGGGGTCAGCAAACTATGGCCCACAGACCAAATCTGACTCACTGCCTATGTATGACTGAAGTTGAGAATGTTTTTATTTTTACAGATGAATGTTTGTGATCAGATTGATAGGGAGCACCTACTTGAATGCCAATTAAGCAAAACATTATCTCCCTGTTATTGTGTTCCCCAAAAAGATATGAAGTCCTAAACTCCATTACCTCAGAATATGATCTTTTTGTTTGCTATTTCTGCAATCCCACAGTGCTGGGGACTGGAACCTGGGCCTCAAGCATGCAAGTCAGGCACTGTAAGTGATGCGCTATATGGCCAGAACAGAATATGATATTTTTTGAAAACAGAATTGCTGCAGGTAGAACCAGCTAAGATGAGGTCATACTGGAGTAGGTGGGCCCTTAATGCAATTATTACTGATGTCCTCCTAAGAAGAGGGGAGACTGTGTGAAGACGGCCATGCCATGTTGTCAACACCAGATGATGACAAAAGAAAAGACCAGAGGGACGCAGCAGCTAGGCTAGCTGGGGAGTACCCATGACGGGCTACCACTGAAAGCTAGGAAGACAGGAGAGAGGATTCTACTCAGCATTTCAGAAGGAGCAGAGCCCTGCTGACTCCTTGATTTCACACTCCAAGCTTCTAGAACAATGAGAGACTAAATTTGTTTCAAGCTACCCAGTTTGTGGTAATTTGTTAGGGCAGCCCTAGGAAACTAATAATACCACACACTGCCATCCCAAAAATAGAATTCCATTTTCCCCATTAGTAGACCTTGTAAAATAATTTTTTTTTTTTTTCAGTGCTGGGGATTGAACCCAGGGCCTTGTGTTTGCGAGGCAAACACTCTACCAACTGAGCTATACCCCAGCCCTCAAATAAAAATTTTAAAAGTGGAAATTGTACATATACCTATAATTTTACCTTTTGGCTCATAAAGGCAAATATTTACTATCTAGTGCTTTACAAAAAAGTTCTGCCAAACTATGGTCTCAAACTATACAGTGTTTAGGTTTTGTCTTATTTTGAACACTATATAATAGATTCATATAGTATATGTTATTCTATGATTTGCTTCTTTCAAAGACTAGAGATTTAACCATGTCAACGTGATTATACTTTTTATTTTTATCAACATATGAGAGTCCACATATGAACATACTATAAATTATTTATTTATCCTGCTGCTTTTGGCTCTTGGGGGGTATTTTCCAGGGTTTTTTTTTTGTGTGTGTGTGGTGCTGGGGATACGAACTCAGGGCCTTGTGCTTGCAAGGCAAGCACTCTACCGACCGAGCTATCTCCCCAGGCCACTTTCCAGGTATTCTGCTGTTTACTAGTATGAACAATGCTGCTATAAATACTGTTGAACCTATCTGCCAGTCACACATGCAAGGGTCTCCCTACAGCACATATCTACTAGTGTAACTGTTGGTTTAAAGGATATTGTTATGAATCAAAGGTAACCACAAATTGTCTGACATTCCTTCCATCAAGAGGAGAGTATAGAGGGGGTTGGGGAGATAGCTCAGCTGGTAGAGTAAGAAGCCCTGGGTTCGATCCCCAGCACCACCAAAAAAAAAAAAAAAAAAAAAAGAGGAGAGTATATCTTCCCCTCCCATTGAGTCTGGGTTAGCCTATGGTTTTTGTTGACTGAATGAATGTAATAGAAGCAGCACTCTTGAACTTCCAAGCCATAAAATGGTGGGCAGCTTCTACTTTCTCTTAGAAGCCAGATGCCATGCTGCTAGTAAATAGATCACCAAATGATGAGAGGCCATATGGAGAGACACCCTGCAGGGTAAGAAGCTACCTAAGACATTTTAGCAAAGTTACCAGCTAGATGCAGCCATATGTATGCACTATATGGAAAAGAACCCAGACAACCCAAAGAACTGTGAAAAATAAGTGGTTGCCAGGCATGGTGGCACACACCATAATCTCAGCGACCCTGGAGGTTGAGGCTAAAGTATTACAAAGTAAAGGCCAGCCTGAGCAACTTATGAGATACTGCCTCCAATAAAACTAAAACAAAGAAAGGGGCTGGGGACTGTAGCCCAGTGGTAGAGCACATGCCTAGCATTTACACAAGGCTCTAAGTTCATTCCCTAGCACCTCAAAAAAGAAGTTGTTTTAAACCACTAAAATTTGGAATAGTTTGTTACACAGCAATAGATAAATATACACTGAAGTTCAACTTTATCAAGTCATACCAAACCCCTTTCCAAAATGGTTAACGTTCCTACCGGCAGCAGTGTATGACGGTTCCCACAACCTCCCCAGCACTTGGTAATGTCAGGCATTTATTTATTTATTTATTTAGCCAATCTGGTAGTATGATATGGTCGTTTAAATTTACACTTTCCTGACTATTACTAAGGTTGAACATATTTTCATGTTAATGGTCACTTAATGTTCCTTCTACCAAGAATATCCTATTAATTTGTTCTGCTACTTTTCTACATGGTTATTTTTTTTTTGACTTATATAAGTCTATAAATTATATACATTTAAATATCTTCTCAATTGTGGCTTGCCTTTTCACTATCTTTATATCTTTTGATGAACAGGAATTCTTCATTTTTCATGTAGCAGAATTACTGAACCTTTACTTTCTATGGCCAGTGCTTTTAGGGTAAGAAATTCTTCCCTACCCACAAGCTTACTAATCTATCTTTCACATGGTTTATGGTTTGCCTTTTAAAGTTTAGTCTTTAATCCACCAAAAATTAATTTGTATCTGAATTAAGGTAGGGAACCAATAACATTTCTTTCCCTGTATGAATAACCAACTGTCCAGGACTGAAAAAAAAACATCTTTCCCACAGTCGTCAATGTCAGCTTTATTAACTCCATAAATGTATAAACCTGCTTCTAAACTCTCTATTCTGTTACACTACTCGACAGAGACCACACTGTCTTAATTATAATAGCTCTACTATTCTTGATAACTGATAGGGCAAAAAATTCCACTTGTTCTTCTTCAAGGGTTTCTTGGCTATACTTGGAACTTTGCTTTTCCACACATATTTTAGAATCAGTTTATCTATTTGCACAGCAAAATGAGTTGGGATTTTGATAGAAATTATATTAAATTTATAATTCAATTTGGTAAGAATTGACATCTTTATAACAATGTTACAATCCATGAACATGGGATCCCTCTCATTTATTTAGGTCTTTAATGTTTTTCAATATAATTGTATAAATTTCTACAGAAAAGTATTACACATTTTAATGACTTTATTCCTTGGTACTCCCTTGTTTTTAACTTTTTTCAACTTTTTATTTGTAAATAATTTCAAACTTAAAGTTGTAAGAATAATATGAAAAATACACAAATATCCTCCACCCAGATTAGCAGTTTACCCCATTGCTTTATCATTTGGACTCATGCTCATCCTGCCTCCCTTGCCCTTCTATAGATCTTATTTTTTCCAGACTACTTAAGAGTAAGGCGAATACATCATGGCCTGTTTTTTTTTATATATCCACAATAGAGTTAACAACCTCAGTATACATAACACTGATACAATTACTTGTATCTAATACACCACCAGTATTTTAATTTTGTCAATGGACCCAACAATGCTCTATAGGGCAATTTTTGTCCTCCAATACAGGATCTAGCTGAAGATCAGATTGTGCATTTACTTGTCATATCTCTTTCATCTCCTTTAATCTAGAACATTTTTGCAGCCTCTTATCTTATATAATATTGGCCTTTGAAAGAATACAGTCCCATTCCTTTTTTGTTAATTTAAAAAATTTTTTTTAGTTGTTGACTGACCTTTACTTGTTTATTTACATGTGGTGCTAAGAATCAAACCCAGTGCCTCACACAGGCTAGGCAAGCACTCTTCCACCGAGTCACAAACACAACCCCACATTCTTTCCCCTTCCCCAACCCCCTACCCCATACCAGGGATTGAATCCGTGGTGCTTAACCACTGAGCCACATCCCCATCCCTTTTTGTATTTTATTTAGAGACAGGGTTTCACTGAGTTGCTTAGGGTCTTGCTAAATTACTGAGGCTGGCTTTGAACTCTTGATCCTCCTGCCTCAGCCTCACAAACTGCTGCGATTACAGGTGTGTGCCACCACATCTTCCCGCCCTCCAATTCCTTTAAAAAAAAAAAAAAAGAATGAATACTCCTCCTTTTAGATTCATCTGATATTTCCCCATGATCAGATTCAGGTTATACATTCCCAGCCAGAATATGCAATACTGTTTCAGATATGCTACCAGATCAGGAAGTACACAATATCCACCTGTACTCACTGATAATACTAAGTTTGATCATTCAGCCAGTATTATCAGATTTCTCCACTATATGGTTACTAACATTCCTTTGTTAGATCCAGGCTATATATTCCCAGCCAGATTATGCAATACTGTTTTTTCCTCAGTGTATCAGATCAGGAAATACATGATGTCTACGTGTACTTGCAGGTAATGCTAATTTTGAATGTCCAACTAGTGTTATCTGATTTCTCCATTGTATAGTTACTGATATTCCTTCGCAACAACAACAAAAAATCAGTGTAAAGACAAAGATCATTTTTGCCAGGCACAGTGGTGCATGCCTGTAATCCTAGCTGGTAGGGAGACTGAGACAGGAGGGTCACAAGTTTGAGGCCAACCTCAGCAACTTAGAAGACCCTAAGCAACTTAGTGAGATCCTCCTCAAAGTAAAAAATATAAAGGGATGGAGATGTAGCTCAGTGATAAAAATGCTCAAGTCCAATTCCCAGTACAAAAAAAACCAAAGACCATTTTTAATGATTTATTGTGGAATTTTCAAATAAATCTAAAAATAAAAACAGTATAATAAGCTTTATTTACTGAACAATTATCAATTTTTTTAAAAGCAATTATCAGAAAACAAATCCCAAAGGTCATATAATTTCACATATGAATACTTTTATTACTTTTCTAGTAAAAAAACTTTTGATATAACATCATTACTATGCTTATGAAAATAAATAATCCCTCAATACCATCCAATATCTGTCCATATTCAAACTTTTACAATGTTCTCAATAATCTTTTTACAGTTGGTCTGATTAAATCAGGATCCATTAAGCATCTCACATTGCATTTGTTATATCTCTTAAGTCTCTTAATCTGTTCTTGTTACCCTTCTATTCTATACACCATTTATTTGCTGAAGGATATAGATCATTTGTTCTATAGTAGAGCCCCTACTCAGGATTTTGAATTTCTCACTTTTATTGTTATGTACTATATTTCTATATTTCTTACAGATTTTTGCTTATGTATAGAAATCTAAATTATTTTTCTTCATTGACTTTTATATCCTGAAATAATCAAACTTTTATTAATTCTAATAATTTAGTTGTATGTTATTTAGTTTTTTTGTGTAGGATGATATCATCCACAAATAATGACAACAATGTTTATTTCATTCTAATCCATATACTTTTTATTTATGTCTTACTTCTTCAGTCAGAAGAAAAGTTTCCAGATGCAAAGTCTGAGATGCAAGAAGATATGAAAACCAAAGATATTGATAAATAAGTATAAAATCTAAAGAAGATACAATAATAGAAATATTACTCAGTCATAAAGAAGAATAAAATTATGGCATCTGCAGGCAAATGGGTGAAATTGGAGAATATCAAGCTAAGTGAGATAAGCCAATCACAAAAAACAAAGGCTGAATGATGTCTCTGATAAGCGGATGATGATACATAATGGGGAGTGGGAGGGAGGCAAGAAAGGAGGAAGGATGGATTAAATAGAGGAAAGAGGGGTGGGAGGGGTAGGGGGAAGGCAAAGATAACAGATTGAAACAAACATCATACCCTATGTACATGTATGATTACATGAATGGTAGACTCTACTTCATGTACAACCAGAGAAATAAGTTTTACCCCATTTGTTTACAATGAATCAAAATTAACAAATTATTAAAAAAATGAAGATACAATAATAATAAAATAATGATTGTAGGGTTAAAAAAGATAAAAATTAAAATATGTTATTACAAGTACATGTTTAGGGCTGGGGTTATAGTTCAGTGGTAGAGCACTTGCCTAGCATGTGTGAGGGGCACTGGTTTTGATCCTTAGCACCTTATATAAATAAGTAAAATAAAGATCCACTGACAATTAAAAAAATATTTTTTTTTAAAAAAGTATATGCTTAGCACGCATAAGGCCCTGGGTTCAGTCCCCAGTAAAGTCAAAAAAATAAAAAATAAATAAATAAAAGTCTAACCTAAGACAAACACTTGAAATCTCAGAATCCTAGGCCTTGACAGTTTAGGTAATAAGGATATGCTGCTGACAGATACAACTTCACAACTTTTTTGCGGGGGGAAGGACGTACTGGGGATTGAACTCAGGGGCACTCAGCTACTGAGTCATGTCCCCAGCCCTATTTTATATATTATTTAAAGACAGGGCTGGGGAGTTAGCTCAGTTGGTAGAGTGCTTACCTTGCAAGCATAAGGCCCTGGGTTCAATCCCCAACACCAAAAAAAAAAAAAAAAAAAAAACAAGACAGGGTCTCACTGAGTTGCTTAGTGCCTTACTTTTGTGGAGGTTGGCTTTGAACTAGCGATCCTCCTGTCTCACCCTTGTTGGGATTACAGGTGTGTACCACCACGTCTGGCTAGACATGACTATCTAAAAGAAAAAGGACAACATCCCTGTGGAGATGGAGAATATAAAAAGGATTTCCAGGATCTCTCACCCCTATCAAGGGGAAAAGTAAGAATCCTATGCATTCTTCTGTTAAGGAGGCAGAGCAACAAAAGACAGGCATGCAGCGTAAGAGGTAACAGTCTTCCAATTACTATGCCCACACCAGTACAATAAGAAGTCTACTAAGCAGAATTCAAGATTTCTTTGCACTTCTTCTTGGCTTTAGATCGAATTTCTCCAAAATGTATAGATAGATCACACATCAAATATTACAGGGTTGGGGTTGTGACTCAGTGGTGGAGCGCTTACCTAGCATGTGTGAGGTACTGGGTTCAATTCTCAGCACTGCATAAAAATAAATGAATAAAATAAAGGTCCATTAACAATTGAAATATATAATTTTTTTAAATAACATGAATTAGTTCTTTTCCTTTTATATTTATGAGATAAGTTTAAAATACAGCTAAGTGTGTTTATTTTGGAATTCAATTTTAGTTCTTCTGTCCCCTCATCTTTGATAAGGGATGTTATAAAATATGTATTTGATTTAAAAGTCAAAATCTTATAATAATGTATACTCAAAGAAGTCTGGTACTTTACTTGTAGGTTACAAGTTTCATTGACTTATGGTTTATCCTTTCTGTATTTATTTTTCCAGAAATATGCAAACAGACACACATAATACAATATATATAAATGACATTTTACATGTGCATATGTAATATTCCCTTTTTTATATATAAAAAGTAGTATACACAGAATACTAAATTGATTTCTAATGTAAATATTCACATGGAAATGTCCCAACTATTGCTTTAAAAGGCCCTATCCCTTTGCCTGGGTTAGAGCTGGACTGATTCCCACTAGGATAAAGGGTTTATCCTCCTCACCCAGAGCATCAGGCATCAAGAACAGCAAAGGCAGCTAGATCAGTACTACGAGGGATCTCCAGCGGGATCTCCTCCAGCAGCAAAGTATTAGAACCAGAATGTCAATGGCAAGAGCACCTCAGAGAGAGTCCACATTTCTCAATACCATTGGTAGGTAGCTAAAACTTGCAAATGTAGGGATAACCTACACCTCAACTTACTAAAATTCTCTGACATCTGAAAAGCAGGATAAATGCGAAGAAATGTTTAACCATTTTTTAAAAAATGATTTGTTTTGTTTTGGTTTTGGTTTTGAGATAGGGTCTTGCTATGTTGCCCAGGCCTGTCTCAAACTCTTAGGTTGAAATTATCCTCCTTCCTCAGTCTATCGAATAGCTGGGACTATGACCATGTATACCACACCTAGAAAAAAAAAAAAAAAGGTTTTACTTTAAAAAAAAAAACTACACAAACTATTCTAGTTCATTTGAAAAAATAATTATCCAAGAATAACCAGGAATAACCAGGAAAGTTCTGAAAAAAAATTTCCAAATGAGGCAAGAACTACCTTTCCTAGATATTAACATATTTTATAAAACTAGGGTAAGTGGTTTGATACTAGTGCATGAACAGAAAGACCAAAATAATAGAACATAAAGTCCAAAAACAGATCCCTATGCATACAAGAATTTCACATGTGATAGTGGTAAAATTTCTGACATAAGGGAAAGGATTAACTATTAGGTCAAAGCTGCTGAGACAAATGGATGGTTATCTGAACCAAAATGAAGTGGACTTCCTAACCCACTTCCTATGCCAAAGTCAATCTCAAGTGGATGAAAAACTCTGAATGTAGGAAGCCATTCTACTTTCCTGACCATAACTCCCAGTTTTTAGGCTCCAGAGGGACTTTTCCACTTCTGCGTTCAGAAATTCAAATTGAACATTCCTTCTTTAGCAACTCTTTTATTATTATTATTATTATTATTATTAGTTGTATGTGGACACAATACCTTTATTTTACTTATTTACATGTGGTGCTGAGGATCGAACCCAGCACCTCACACATGCTAGGCAAGTGCTCTACCATTAAGCCATGACCCCAGTCCCTAGCAACTCTTCCAGTTCTAATAAAACTGTCTTGGGGGTTTCAAGATGGCAGACTAGAGGGTGGCTGCATTTCATGTTGCTCCAGGACTCAGGATTGAAGAAGAAGAGATATTGAGAGACTTGGGACCAACTCAAAGTCACCAGGGAGTCTCTCCCATTGGGGAGGCGTCCCAGATGGGGCGGTAGTCCCGGGACGCAGGGAACTTTGTGAAGTAGAGTTGCCCAACGAGACACCCCTCCCCCCGCTGGAGCAGTGCACTCGGACAACTGGGAGCATCATAGAGGAGGCCACTCAGCACAGCGCTGGGACTCGGAGCAACCCACTGGGGCTCTGGGCAGCTGCCCAGAGGAGGAGGTGCACGGCGAGCTGTTTGGACTCAGAGCGACCGCTCCTGAACATTGTGGGGGCTGCCCGGAGGAGGAGGAGGAGTGCGGTGGGTCACTTGGCCTCAGAGTGACTACACCAGAGTTCTGGGTGGCTTCCCGGAGGAGGAGGCATGCGGCGAGTCGCTTGGACTCAGAGCGACCGCTCCTGAACACCCAGGGGGCTGCCCGGAGGAGGAGGAGGAGTGCAGCGGGTCACTTGGCCTTAGAGTGACTACACCAGAGTTCTGGGTGGCTTCCCGGAGGAGGAGGCGTGCGGCGAGTCGCTTGGACTCAGAGCGACCGCTCCTGAACACCCGGGGGGCTGCCCAGAGGAGGAGGAGGAGCGCGGCAGGTCTCTGGGACTCGGAGCGACTATACGGGGCTCCAGGTGGCTGCTCAGAGGAAGGGCCGCATAGTCACACGATTGGGTGCAGAGCAGGGTCCCAGGACCTAGGAGGCTTCTTGGTGGAAGAGCCGCACAGAGACAAGCAGAGGGGCAGAGCGAAGGTTCCAGGACTGCAGGCAGATTCTCTGGGAGAGGCAGCCTAAGGAGACTTGTCTGCGAAGGGTGAGGCTCCCAGGCCCAGGAGGTAGGTCCGGGCCCCTGGGAACACTGCAGAGGAAGTCAGCCCAGCCCAGGCAGTAGCTTTGGATTGAGGGGAACCTCTAGGAGGGGAACTGACCAGCAAGACCTCCCCACCAGGTGAGTCTTCCCTGCCAGGTGAGGTTTTCCCACAAGGACGGTAAAACCAGAGACACAGGCCCAAACAGGCCTTGCCTCAGCCCACAGTCTAATTCCCCTTTGGATGACCATTGGTCAACAAGTGGAGGCACCTCTGCCCACCAGGAAGGAATATACCCCACCTGAAGGCCAACACCCCTAGAGAGGCAGCTTCCTTGTGGAGCACCGCATTATCAACTTCCTCTAAGACTTCAGGCTACTGAAGGATAAGAGGGGATATACTAGACATCTTCAGGGACATTATAAGTCAATAGAGGTAATCTGCAATATCTCAGCGGTCCACTGATACCTGAACAATATGAGAAAACAAGGGAAGAAAATGCCCCAAACAAATCTAGATGTTACATCAATAAAATCCAATGACAGCATGGCAGAAGAAATGACAGAAAGGGAGTTCAGAATGTACACAATTAAAATGATCAGAGAAGCAAACAATGAGATGAAAGAGCAATTCATCAATGCAGGCATTGAATGATGAGATGAAAGAGCAAATGCAAGCATTGAATGATTGCACCAATCAACAGTTAAAAGAGCAAATATAGGAAGCAAAAGATCATTTCAATAAAGAGTTAGAGATATTAAAAAAAAACAAACAGAAATCCTTGAAATGAAGGAAACAATAAACCAAATTAAGAACTCCATAGAAAGCACAACCAATAGGATAGAACACCTGGAAGACAGAACCTCAGATATTGAAGACAAAATATTTAACCTTGAAAACAAAGTTGAACAAACAGAGAAGATGGTAAGAAATCATGAACAGAATCTCCAAGAACTATGGGATATCATGAAAAGGCCAAATTTAAGAATTACTGGGATTGAGGAAGGCTTTGAGAAACAAACCAAAGGAATGAACAATCTATTCAATGAACTAATATTAGAAAATTTCCCAGATCTGAAGAATGAAATGGAAAATCAAGTTCCAGAGGCTTATAGGACTCCAAATACACAAAATTACAACAGACCCACACCAAGGCACATTATAATGAAAATACCTAACATACAAAATAAAGACAGAATTTTAAAGGCTGTGAGAGAAAAGAACCAAATTACATTCAGGGGGAAACCAATACGGATATCAGCAGATTTTTCAATCCAGACCCTAAAAGCTAGAAGGGCCTGGAACAACATTTACCAAGCCCTGAAAGAAAATGGATGCCAATCAAGAATCATATACCCAGCAAAACTTACCTTCAAATTTCACAATGAAATAAAATCCTTCCATGATAAACAAAAGCTAAAAGAATTTACAAAAGAAAGCCAGCATTACAGAACATTCTCAGCAAAATATTCCATGAGGAAGAGATGAAAAACAAAGAAGCAAATCAGCAAAGGGAGGAATTATCCTAAAGGAATTGTCAAATAAAGGAGGAACCAAGTAGAGTCAAAAATAAATAAATAAATAAATAAAATAAATGAACCAAATGACCAGGAATACAAATCATATCTCAATAATAACCCTGAATGTTAATGGCCTGAATTCATCAAGTAAAAGACATAGACTGGCAGATTGGATTAAAAGGAAAGATCCAACAATATGTTGCCTGCAAGAGACTCACCTCATAGAAAGAGATACCCATAGACTAAAGGTGAAAGGATGGGGAAAAACATACCATACACATGGACTCAGCAGAAAACCTGGGGTATCCATCCTCATTTCAGATGTGGACTTCAAGCCAAAGTTAGAAGGGATAAAGAAGGACATTTCATACTGCTTAAGGGAAGCATAAATCAGCAAGACATAACAATCATAAATATCTATGCTCAAACATAGCTCATCCATGTATGTCAAACAAATCCTTCTCAATTTCAGAAACCAAACTGACCATAACACAATAATACTAGGTGATTTTAACATGCCTCTCTCACCCTGGACAGATCTTCCAAACAAAAATTGAACAAATAAACCACAGATCTCAATAACACAATCAATAATTTAGACTTAACAAACATTTATAGAATATACCATCCAACCAAGAGCAAATACACTTTCTTCTCAGCAGCACATGGATCCTTCTCTAAAATAGACCATATATTATGCCACAAAGCTAATGTTAGGAAATACAAGATAGAGACACTACCTTGTATTCTATCAGATCATAATGGATTGAAATTAGAAATAAATGAAAGAGTAAAAAAAAACAGAAACTACTCCAACACCTGGAGATTAAACAATATGCTATTATATGATGAATGGATAACAGAAGATATTAGGAAAGAAATTAAAAAATTCTTAGAGGTAAATGAGAACAAAGAAACATCATACCAGGCGATCTATGCTAAGCCCATGGCTAATATCATTCTAAATGGTGAAAAACTGAAAGCATTCCCCCTTAAAACTGGAACAAGGCAGGGATGCCCTCTTTCACCACTTCTTTTCAATATCGTCCTTGAAACTCTAGCCAGAGCAATTAGACAGACCAAAGAAATTAAAGGGATATGAATAGGAAAAGAAGAACTCAAACTATCCCTGTTTGCTGATATGATTATATACTTAGAGGAACCAGGAAATTCCATCAGAAAACTTTTAGATCTCATAAGTGAATTCAGTAAAGTAGCGGGATATAAGATCAATGCATATAAATCTAAGGCATTTTTATACATAAGTGATGAATCTTCAGAAAGAGAAATTAGGAAAACTACCCCATTCACAATAGCATCAAAAAAATAAAATACTTGGGAATCAATCTCACAAAAGAGGTGAAAGACTCTACAATGAGAACTACAGAACACTAAAGAAAGAAATTAAAGAAAACCTCAGAAGATGGAAAGATCTCCCATGTTCTTGGATAGGAAGAATTAATATTGTCAAAATGGCCATACTACCAAAAGTGCTATACAGATTCAATGCAATTCCAATTAAAATCCCAATGATGTACCTTACAGAAATAGAGCAAGCAATTATGAAATTCATCTGGAAGAATAAGAAACCCAGAATATCTAAAGCAATCCTCAGTAGAAAGAGTGAAGCAGGGGGTATCGCAATACCAGATCTTCAACTCTACTACAAAGCAATAGTAACAAAAACGGCATGGTATTGGTACCAAAATAGAAAGGTGGATCAATGGTACAGAATAGAGGACACAGACACAAACCCAAATAAATACAATTTTCTCATACTAGACAAAGGGGCCAAAAATATGCAATGGAGAAAAGATAGCCTCGTCAACAAATGGTGCTGGGAGAATTGGAAATCCATATGCAACAGAATGAAACTAAACCCATATCTCTCACCATGCACAAAACTAAACTCAAAATGGATTAAGGACCTCGGAATCAGACCAGAGACCGAGCAAGTTATAGAAGAAAAAGTAGGTCCAGAGCTTCAACATGTCGGCTTAGGACCAGACTTCCTCAACAGGACTCCCATAGCACAAGAAATAAAAGCAAGAATCAATAACTGGAATAGATTCAAACTAAAAGCTTTCTCTCAGCAAAGGAAACTATCAGCAATGCAAAGAAAGAGCCTACAGAGTGGGAGAAAATCTTTGCCAATCATACTTCAGATAGAGCACTAATCGCCAGAATCTATAAAGAACTCAAAAAACTCTACACCAAGAATGCAAAGAATCCAATCGACAACTGGGCTAAGGAAATGAATAGACACTTCACAGAAGAAGATCTACAAGCAATCAACAAACATATGGAAAAATGTTCAACATCTCTAGTCATAAGAGAAATGCAAATCAAAACCACCCTAAGATTCCATCTCACCCCAATTAGAATGGCGATTATCAAGAATACAAGCAACAACAGGTGTTGGCGAGGATGTTGGGAGAAAGGTACACTCATACATTGCTAGTGGGGCTTCAAATTGGTGCAGCCACTTTGGAAAGCAGTGTGGAGATTCCTTAGAAAACTTGGAATGGACCCACCATTTGACCCAGTTATCCCACTCCTCGGCCTATACCCAAAGGACTTAAAATCAGCATACTACAGAGATACAGCCACATCAATGTTCATAGCTGCTCAATTCACAATAGCCAGACTATGGAACCAACCTGGAAGCCCTTCAGTTGATGAATGGATAAAGAAACTGTGGTATATATATATACAATGGAATATTACTCAGCCATAAAGAATGATAAAATTATGGCATTTGCAGGCAAATGGATGAAATTGGAGAATATCATGCTAAGTGAGATAAGCCAATCTCAAAAAACCAAAGGACGAATGATCTCGCTGATAAGTGGATGATGACACATAATGGGGGGGTGGGAGGGGTTAGTGTTAGGGTTAGAGTTAGGGTTAGGGAGGGGGCAAGAATGGAGGAAGGAAGGACTGTATAGAGGGAAAAGAGGGGTGAGAGGGGTGGGGGAAGGAAAAAAAATAACAGAATGAATCAAACAACATTACCCTATATAAATTTATGATTACACAAATGGTATGCCTTTACGCCATGTACAGAGAAACAACATGTATCCCATTTGTTTACAATAAAAAAAACTGTCTTACTTTTTAAAAATCTGAATGCAAAAATGCATACACACAGACACACACACACACACACACACATAAATGCCATAAATGTAAAATATTTATAAAAATATAAAAATAAGGGGGGCTGGGGTTATGGCTCAGTTCTCACCTGGCTTCAATCCTCAGCAGCACATAAAAATAAAATGAAGGTATTATGTCCACCTATAACTAAAAAATATATTTAAAAAATAAAAAATAAAAATAGGGGCTAGAGGAGTAGATCAGTGCTAGAGCGCTTGCCTAGCATTTATGAAACCTTGGATTTGATCCCCATCAATAACACAAAATTTTTTTTAAATAATAGAAAGCCATAAAAACACTGGAACATTAGTTTAAAACATAAATATATATAATATATATTATATAAAATATATATTATAAAATATATTATATATATATAAAATTATATATATATATATATATATATATTTAACATGGTGTATCATCCCTAAAGAAAAGATAGATAATAAAACACCATGTTCCTGAATGCCCCCTTTCTATTCCCAAAAATCCTAGGGAACAATGACAGTAAGCCTGAGCCAGAAAGTCCAAATACATAGTATCTTGAAAGACACTGGCTTTCTCCTATGCACACTACGAACTCAGGCAAGTTAGTGTTATATGTAGAAAGCTACTTTCTTACATGTGTTGCTCCTTGATATGTTGGTCAAGTAAGCGAGCTAATGCTGATGACGCCACTGCTTCTGCAGCCTAAGGTATAAAACCCTTCTCTGAGTAGGAAGGGTGCCAAACTAATAACACTGGGAAGAATATGTGTCATTTGTCCAGCTGGCTGTCACTGGACAAAACACTGTGAGAGAGAGAAGTCACTGCTTGGCAAAGCACTGCAAGGAACAGAAGAGCTACCAGTTCAGTTTGTTGTCACTGAACTCTTCTTGGAGCTGTTGCTGATCCCTTATAAGCTTTCCCCAATAAATCACATGTCTTGGATGCTGTCTCTGGGCACTTTCTTTGGCCTGGCACAACTGGACTGTGGACATGACACATGGTCTTATGAGCATGTTCCAAAAACACAAAAGTCTTAAAAGACTCAGTTTTTTTTTTTTTTCATTTATTTATTTATTTATTTTTGGTACCAGAGATTGAACTCAGGGTACTCAACCACTGAGTCACAACTCCAGCCCTATTTTGTATTTTATTTGAGACAGGGTCTCACTGAATTGCTTAGCACCTTGCCTTTGCTGAGACTGGCTTTGAACTTTTTCCTAAGCTGCCAAGATTACAGGTGTGTGCCACCACGGCCGGCAAGACTTAATAGTTCTGACTTCATAAAAACACATTTATTCATGTTAAACAAAGAGCATAATCAAATCCAAGACATAATTTTTGAAAAACTGAGAAAATATTTGTAACACATGTGATAAAGGATAAATTTTTAAAATATGCAAGTTCTCACAGATCAATCAAAAATCTCATTGGGTAAGCCAGCCATTAAAAAGACACACAGATGGCTTTAAACCATGGTTTCTCAACCTCTGCACTACTGACATTTTGGACTAGATGTTTTATTGTAGAAGCTGTCTGTGCATTTTAAGATGTTTACCTGCATCTAGTGACTCCACTCACTATATGCCATTATAATCTCCCCACAATTATGACAATCGAAAATCTTCTCATATATTGCCAAATATCCTCTGGGAGTTAAACAGCTCCATGGTTTATATTTATTAGGAGATCCTCATCCTCACTTGTGATGAAACAATACAAATTTTAAGTATTACAAGAAGTCATTTTCTCTCTAATTAGATTTTAGTTATCTGACCAAAATCAACAGGTTGGATTAGGAAACACCATTCATCTTTTTGCTTATGCAACGCTTTTGGAGGCAAATATCTATGTATCTTGTAACAATGATCGAAATGTAAGTACATGTACTCTGATTTCACAATTTCACCTCCAGGAATTTATCCTAGAGATATGCTCACAAACACATACATTCACTGTGCAAACAGATGAATTCAGGGATAATCATGGAAGCAAAGCTGGAATAACAAAAAAACTGGAAAGGGTCTGGTATCCAAAAATAGGGCACAAGTTAACTAAATAAAGGTAAAACTGTGTACTAGATTATGCAATCATTAAAGAGGAGGAAGATCTGCATATACTGAAAATCCCAAGACATAGTAAGTAAAAGCAAAGCCAAAATGGAGTTTGCTACTATTTTTAAAAATAAGTGTCCCTGTTTGGATGGTATACAAAATAGTTTAGAAACCAACATAATGAAAAGATCAGAAAGTGGCCCAGAGAATGGATTTTAAAGATTCTTCTTTACTTCACAGCGTTTTGAACTATTTAAGTCTTTTGGCTATGTGCCTGTTTCAAGATAATACAGAATGTATGTTGTCTTTCAGCTCGAAATACCCAAACGGCATAGAAACATAAAGTAGAATGGAGTTGCCAAGGACTGCGGTAGAGGAAAATTGGGAGGCACTGTTTAGTGGACACAGTTTCTGTTTCCGCAAGATGAAAAGTTTTGGAGATCGGTTGCACAACAATGTGAACATACCTAACCCTACACTAAAACGGTGCACTTAAAAATGTTTAGGTTGGCAATTTTTTATATGTTATCTCAAACTTTGAAAGAAGAATCACTCCCCAAAGATACTCGCATTTTAAGGGCAGTTTAATGTGTTACCAAATTGAAAAATCATTTAAGTATGCTATTATTTTATAACTCTAAAATCAAGTGTTCAGAACAAGTGGAAACTCCAAGGTCACTAGCTTGTTCCAGTGACCTTTCACCTAGAATTGTCAGGCATTCAGCTAGTCACACGCAACTGCTCCTAAACCCAAGGGTAGGGTTAAATAGTGGGAAACCCACCCAAGGTTCTTCACCTGCGGGAGAGGATTTTCACTGCAGCCCCCTGCAGTACACAACTTGGGGTCACTTTCCACGCACTACTGCAGAGCCCAGGTACCCAACGTCCAGCAACCTCACTGGCCCGGCGATCCGCTGCGACCCCACCGCACCGCGCACTCGCCCAGCCCGGTCTCTCCCCCACTCGCCCCCATCCCCTTACCCGGTGTTGGGTAACATGACTTCCGCAGACCTGAGGAGGTGGCGGCAGCTGCCAGCGGGGAGTACAAGGCGCAACTTCAGTGCGCATGGAGCCCCACAACGGCCCCGCCCCCGAGGCCCCACCCCCGAGACCCGCAGGGGCTGGGCCCTCGAGGAAGGCGGGGATCGCTGAGTGCGCCTGCGCACGCGCTGGGCCTCGGGCGCTCGGCGTTAGTGTCCGTCCCCGCTTCTACCAGGGCCCTGGAAACAGGCTTTCTGCGCAAGCGCCTTGAGAGGCACCTCCGCCCCGCCCCTCTCCCGGGGTTCTACGGTGACAATCGACCTCCGCCTGCGTCTGGCGTACTGGGTGCGTCAATTGTTACTTATGTCCTTCCCGGCGCCTGGGGGTTGTTGTAGTGCCAGCTGCGGCCCAGGCGAGTGGTTGGTCCTCAGGGAACCCTGAGTTCTAGGGACTGCGTGGGGTGCTTTGGCTTTCGACCTTTCAGTTCCACCTGCTGTCCCCACCCCATCCTCAGGCCTGGCTCCCGACCCGCTGCGGTCTCCGACGCCCCACTTAACCAATGCTTTGCGTTGGCAGAAATGCACTTTGGGCCAGAATCCAGCAAGGGTTGCATTTCCACTCGCCCATCCAATTTGGACGAAAGCCTTCCTGACCTCGCTTGTCTGTGGTGAGAGGGCAGTTTCTGGAACAGAGATCTTTGCAGAAGTCGCGGTGAAGAATTCATACTGAATCTCTGCAGCAAAAGCCAAATTTGGAGAAAGTTTACTCCTAGATTGAGGTCAATTCTGGGATTCGGTTTTCCTTTGGGGAATTAAGCCTGGATGTAACTCAGCTACCCTAAATGAACCAAAGACCGTGGCATATTTGAAATGAATTGTTTTGTATTTTGTAGGAGTAGACAGAACTCTAAGGAGATTGATATAGGACGTCTACTTAAGGAAACTACCTCGAGATGGGGTATGTAACTGCCTCGTTTATTATAGCCTGTAATGGCTCTATTTACTCATTTATGTCACCTGCCCAACCTGCCAGTCTCTTATAAGCATTTGAACTTGTGATCCATGATAAGATTCTTGGAGTCTCTGGAGGAATTTATTTATTCAGCAAATGTTAGCACCTACCACACACAGGTCACTTGAGATCCAGGACAAGATCTCCATGTCTATATGGGAGGTACGATGAGTAGGCAGTGTCTTTTAGACTGCTCTAAATATTGTCTTAGAAAAAGGGTTGTAAAGACGGTTACTTGAAAAGATGAACTCTCCACTAATTCTTGGGAGCTTTTGCTGAAAGGTATATATATTTCTTAGATATGATGGACTCTTGATAATAGTGTGGCACCTCTTCCATAAAGTCTAAAATGCTCACTCCTTTTTGAAAGCCCTTATGTCCTTGGTCTTTTAGATTCCCCTTGAGTGGTGTGCTTCTGTTTCCATTTGTAAAAGCAAAGGAGAGTTTAGCTAAGTGGCAAAACAAAAAACCTCAGGCAACTTTTCAGTCATACCACCAATATTTTGTGAAACTGAACCTCTGTATTTACACTGTTTTTAAACTTTGGGTGGCTTTTGTAGAAGGTAAATTTATTCCTAAATTATTAGAGGTAGTTTTACTAAGAAAATTTAAATTTAATCCATTGTATTCAATATTTTGTCTAGTGTTAAAGTATGATTTGGAGTTATCCATGACCTACACCATTACCGTGACTAACCTAGCATTAGATTAATATGAGGAAGGAAGCACTGAGGAAGAAGAGGACTTGTGAACATAATTAGATCTGGTTTTAGAAGATGAACCATTCTGGCTTAGGATGAACAGTGTAGAAAATGTTCTGCCTGCAATATAAAGAATAGCTTGGGAGTAGATGGAGGCACAGAAACCCATAATAGTATAAGAAAAGTTATAGGTAATCTGACCTAAAGCAGTAATAGTGGAAATGGAAAGAGAGACTTAAGAGGAAGAACTGACCAAATTTAACTATGATTAGATGTGATGTCAGAGATGACTGTTGGATTTCCGGTGTAAATTCCTGGGAAGATGGTGTTTCCACAACCAAGATTGAGGATACTGGATCAGGAATCCTGCAGCAGACCACTCTTGTGCCTTCATCCACAGGAAACATTTAACTGTGTTACTCTTGCAGAGACGTGTAGTCATGAGATTTTCTCACCAATGGGATGTTAGCAGAAGTGAGTTAAGCAATGTCTATATTACTTACAAGAGTATTGCTTGCCTCAATTTTTCTCTTCCTTCCTATAGGCTGGGACATGGATATGGACCTCAGTCAATCTTCATGTGAATTAAGATGAAATCTTAGGACAGTGGTCCTCAAACTAGCATAAATCAGAATCACTTGGAGGGCTTATTAAAACACACTTTGCACAAGAGGGTGATTCCTTGAAAAACTAAAAATAGCTAGACACAGAAATATGTGCTTGTAATCCCAAAGATTCAGGAGGCTGAGACAGGAGGATCGCAAGTTTGAGACCAATCTTCACAACTTAGCAAGACTAAAGAAAAAAATAAATGTAAAAGAAAAATTCCCACATGACCCAGCAGTTCCACTTCTGTGCATATACCCCAAGGAAAAATCACAAAGAGAGATTTCTATACCCATTTTTGTAGCAGCATTCTTTGCAACAGCCAAAAGATTAAAAGTGTCCCTTGAATGAATGGATAAACTAAATGTGGAATGTCCAAATGTAATATTAATTCACCCTTAAAGGAAATGGTGGTGGCTTATGCTACAACATGGATAAATCTTGAAATCATGTTAAGTTAAATAAGCCATAAAGGGCAAATACTGTATACCTCCACTTACATGAGGGACATAGAGTAATCAAATTCAAAGAGACAAAGCAGAAAGGTGGTGGTTGTCTGGAGCCTGTAGGAGGGGACGAGTTATTATTTAAGGGGTACAGAGTTTCAGTTTTGGAAGATGAAAAAAAGTTTTGGAGACAGATGGAGATGGATGTGTAATGATTATACATAGTGTGAGTGTACTTACTTCATGCCACTGACCCATATACTTAAAAATGGCAGAGTGCTTGCTTAGCCCTGGCTCTTCCATCCCACACTGCCAAAAAAAAAAAAAAAAAAAAGGTTAACAATGGTAAATTTAACCATTATCTTTTCAAAATTAAAAAAAAAAAAACTGGCATAATGGTACATTCCTGTAATTCCAGCTACTTGGGAGGCTGAGGTATTACAATTAACTAGCCTAGGCAATTTAGTGAGACCCTGTCTCAAAAATTTTAAAAGGACCATGGATGTAACTCAGGTGGGAGATCATTTTGCTTAAAGTGTACAAGGCCTTGGGTTCCATTTCTAGTACTGCAGAGGAGAAAAAGAAGTGCTGGGTTACAACTGATGTTTTCTGATTCAGTAGAGCTAGGATAGTACTGAAAATTTATTCATCCAGGGAAGACATTTTGAAAACAACTGCCTTAGGGTGTGATAGAGCAGACAATGTGGAAAGAACCTGGGTCCCTGCATGATCTCAAAGAACAGAGTTGCCTTTTCACCCTGGACCATGTACCTATCTCCATGCTGTTATGAGAAAAAGAAATAAACTGTCTTTTTAAAACTTTGTATTGCTTTTTTTTTATGACCTCTAACCTGTAATTTAATTAGTATAAACCCATCACAGTGGAAAACAGTCATCTCAAACTCAGCATATTCAGAATTGCAATGGACACTCAAATGAAGATGTTGATGAGCTACTTTGAGCAAGCACATTATATACTAAAGCTGGAAATAATACATTTCATAGCCTTATAGGTTTCAAAGATGTGTGGATGAAACTCCCAGTGCATGTTTCCTTGATTGCCATACACGATACACCACAAACTTGGTGGCTTAAAGTAGCAGAAAGTTGCTGGAGGGCATTATAGGTTGGTGTGCACATCTATAATCCCAGCAGCTCGGAAGGCTAAGACAAGAGGATCGTTAGTTCAAAGCCAACCTCAGAAATTTAGCAAGGCCCTAAGCAACCTAATGAGAGACCCTGTCTCAAAATAAGTAAATAAATAAATAAAATATATAGAGGGGGGTGGTGCTGGGTATGTGGTTCAGTGCTTAAGTACCCCTTGGTTAAATCCCTGGTACCAAAAAAAAGGTAATAATACCGTCAAATTCAGAATACTCTTAAAAATGGTGTAAAAATATCTTGTAACTTTAGTATAAAAGTTTAAAATGAAATAAAAAAAAAACTATGCCCACAATAATTTGGTCATGAATACACAAAGTAAAAGTAAAAGGTGTAAATTGTGACATTGATAACAAAATGTGAGCAGAGAAGTTAAACTGTAGAAATTGTTTATGTGGACAAAGTTAAGTAGTTATCAACTTAAATGATTATAAGACAAATATGTGGAAATTAAGCAATGCTCTCCAAAATAACCAATGGGTTAAAGAAGAAACCAAAGTAAAATTTTTGAAATCTTGAGACAGATGAAGATGGAGACACAATATATCAAAATTTATTGGATACAGTAAAAACAGTTCTGAGAGGGAAGTTTATAGATAAAGCCAAAGAAAAATCATTATATCAAACATATCTGCATTCCTGTGTTCATTGCAGCATGATTCACAATATCCAAGATATGGAATCACCCTAAGCATGCATCCATGCATGAGTGGATGTTTTAAAATGTGGTGTGGGCGTGTTATGATTTGAATCTTCAATGTCCCACCCACAAATTCATGTGTTGAAGGCTTGGTCTCCAACTAAGGGTTCTTTTGGGAGGTGGTAGAACCTTTATAGGATGGGGTCCAGAGAAGGAATTTAGGTCATTGGAGTCTGTCCTTGAAGAGGTTATTGGAACCCTGGCTTTCTCTCTCTCTCTCTCTCTCCCTCTCTCTCTCTCTCTCTCTCTCTCTCTCCCTCTCTCTCTCTCTCTCTCTCTCTCTCTCCCTCCCTCCTCCCTCCACCATGAAGTGAGCAGCTTTGTGCTCCCTGCCATGATGTCCTGTTTTGATGCAGGCTCAAAAGTAATAGTTAAAGCAACCATAGACTGAAAATCTGACACTGAGCTCAGATAAATCTTTCCTCCTTTTAGGTTGATTGTCAAGTATTTTGTCTCAGCAATGCAAAGCTAACAGTGTATATGTGTGTGCATTTGTGTGTGATTTGGAATATTATTTAACCTTTAAAAAGTAGAAAATCCAGGTGTGGTGGCACACACCTATAATCCCAGTGACTCAGGAGGCTGAGGCAAGAGGACTGCAAGTTCAAAGTCAGCCTCAGCAACTTAAGAAGGCCCTAAGCAACTCAGCAACACTCTGTCTCAAATGAAATATAAAAAAGGGCTAGGGTTGTGGCTCAATGGTTAAGTGCCCCTGGGTTCAATCCTGGTCCCTGCTACAAAAAAAAAAAAAAAAAAAAAAGTGGGGAAATTCTGTCATCTGCGAAAACATGGATGAATCTGGAAGGAATTATTATTTTTATTAAAATGTTTTTTATTTTTACAGACTCTTTTGATTCATTGTACACAAATGGGGTACGACTTTTCATTTCATTTCTAATTTTCATTTCATTTCTATTTTGTGTATGGTTGTACACAATGTAGATTCACACCATTTATTTAATCATTCATGTACATAGGGTAATGCTGTTTCATTCTACTATCTTTCTGTCCACCACCCTCTTCCACCCCATTTTCCTCTACAACTTCCAAAGTTCCCTCATTCTTCTCTTCCCCCTATCACCCCGCCTCATTATATATCATCATGCACTTATCAGAGAAAACTTTCAGTCTTTGGTTTTTTGGGCTTGGCCTATTTCACTTAGCATGATATTTTCCAACTTCATTCATTTACCAGCAAATGCCATAATTTTATTCTTCTTTATGGCTGAATTATATTCCATTGTGTGTATATACCACAGTTTCTTTATCCATTTGTCAATTGAAGGGCATCTAGGTCAGTTCCACAATCTAACTATTGTGAATTGAGCTGCTATGAACATTGATGTGACTGCATCACTATAATGCTGATTTTAAACCCTTTGGGTATAAACTAAGGAGTGGGATAGCTGGGTCAAATGGTGGGTCCATTCCAAACTTTCTGAGGCATCTCCATACTGCTTTCCAGAGTGGCTGCACCAATTTGCAACTCCACCAGCAATGTATGAGTGTGCCTTTTTCCCCACATCCACGCCAACACTTATTATTGCTTGTGTTCCTGATAATAGCCATTTTAATTAGAGTTAGATGAAATCTTAGGGTGGTTTTAATTTGCATTTCTCTAATTACTAGGGATGATGAGCACTTTTTCATATATTTGTTAATCACCTGTATATCTTCTTCTGTGAAGTGTCTGCCCATTTCCTTAGCCCATTTATTGATTGGGTTCTTTGTATTTTGGGTGTAAAGATTTTAAGTTCTTTATAAACTTTGGAGATGAGTGCTCTGTCTGAAGTGTGTATGGAAAAGATTTTCTCCCACTCTGAAGGCTCTCTTTTCACATTATTGATTGTTTCCTGAGCTGAGAAAAAAATGTTTTAGTTTGAATCTATCCCATTTATTGATTCTTGCTTTTATTTCTTGTATTATGGGTGTCTTGTTAAGGAAGTCTGGTCCTAAGCCAACATGATAGAGATTCGGACCTACTTTTTCTTCTATTGGTGAAGGGTTTCAGGTCTAATTCCTAGATCCTTGATCCATTTTAAGTTGAGTTTTGTACAGGGTGAGAGATAGGGGTTAATTTCATTGTACTGCATATGGATTTCCAGTTTTGCCAGCACCATTTGTTGAAGAAGCTATTTTTTCTCCATTGTAAGTTTTTGGCACCTTTGTCCAGTATGAGATAACTGTACTAATGTGGGTATGTCTCCATGTCTTCTATTCTGTACCATTGGTCTACCTGTCTATTTTGGTGCCAATACCATGCTGTTTTTGTTACTATTGCTCTATAGTAGAGTTTAAGGTCTGCATCACTCTTCCTGCCCAGGATTGCTTTGGCTCTTTTGGGTCTTTTGTTCCTCCAGATGAATTTCATGATTGTTTTTTCTGTTTCTATAAGAAATGTCATAGGGATTTTAATTGGAATTGCGTTAAATCTGTATAGCACTTTTGGAAGTATGACCATTTTGATAATATTAATTCTGCCTATCCAAGAACATGGGAGATCTTTCCATCTTCTAAGGTCTTCTCAATTTCTTTCTTTAATGTTTTGTAGTTTTCATTGTAGAGTTCTTTCACCTCTTTGGTTAGATTGATTCCCAAGTATTTTATTTTTTTTGAGGCTATTGTGAACAGAGTTGTTTTCCTCCTTTCCCTTTCAGATGTTTCATGGCGTATGTATAAAAATGCTTTAGATTTATGCATGTTGATTTTATATCCTGCTATTTTGCTGAATTCATTTATGAGGTCTAGAAGTTTTCTGGAGGAGTTTTTTGGATCTTCTAAATAGAGAATCATGTCATCAGCGAATAGTGACAACTTGAATTCCTCTTTTCCTATTCATATCCCTTTAATTTCTTTAGTCTGTCTAATTGCTCTGGCTGGTATTTCAAGGACAATGTCAAATATAAGTGGTGAAAGAGGGCATCTCTGTCTTGTTCAAGTTTTTAAAGGCAATGCTTTCAGTTTTTCTCCATTAAGAATGATGTTGGCCATGGGCTTAGCATAAACAGCCTTTACAATGTTGAGGTATGTTCCTACTATCCCAATTTTTTCTAGTGTTTTGAGCATGAAGGGTGTTGTATTTTGTCGAACTCTTTTTCTGTGTCAATTGAAATAACCATATGATTCTTATTCTTAAGTCTATTGATATGATGGATTACATTTATTGATTTCCAGATGTTGAACCAACCCCAGGATGAACCCCACTTGATCATGGTGCACTATCTTCTTAACATGTTTTTGGATACAGTTTGCCAGGATTTTGTTAAGAATTTTTGCATGTATATTAATCAAGAATATTGGTCTAAAATTTTCTTTCCTCCATGTGTCTTTGTCTGGTTTGGGTATGAGGGTGATATTAGCTTCATAGAATGAGTTTGGGGTTCCCTCTTTTTCTATTTCCTGGAATACTCTGAGAAGTATTGGAATGAGTTCTTTGAAGGTCTTGTAGAACATAGCTGAGAATCTGTCTGGTCCTGGGCTTTTCTTGGTTGGTAGGCTTTTGATGACTTCTTCTATTTCATTGCTTGATATTGATCTGTTTAAATTGTGTATGTCCTCCTGGTTCAGTTTGAGAGAAACATATGTCTCTAGAAATTTGTTGACGTCTTTGGTATTTTCTATTTTGTTGGAATATAGATTTTTCAAAGTAGTTTCTCATGTATGTCAGTGGTGTCTGCTGTGATACTTCCTTTTTCATCATGAATTGTAGTAATTTGAGTTTTCTCTCTCTTTCTCTTTATTAGTGTGGACAGAACACTAATTTAGTGTGGACTAAACATAATCCTCTTTATGTATGTTTACTTTTTCAAAGAACCAACTTTTCGTTTTGTCAATTTTTTGAATTTTTTTTTGTTTCAATTTCATGGATTTCAGCTCTGATATAATTATTCCTGTCTTCTACTACTTTTGGTGTTGTTCTGTTCTTCTTTTCTAGGGCTTTGAGCTGTAATGTTAGGTCATTTAGTTGTTGACTTTTATTCTTTTCTTGAATGCACTCCATACAATGAATTTTCCTCTTAGTACTGCTTTCATAGTGTCCCAGTGATTTTGATATGTTGTGTCATCATTCTCATCGACCTCTAAGAATTTTTTTTAACTCCTCCCTGATGTTTTCTGTTATCCATGCTCATTCAATAGCATATTATTTAGTCTCCAGGTGTTGGAGTAATTTCTGTTTTTATTTTGTCATTGATTTCTAATTTCATTCCCTTATGATATGACAGAACACAAGGCAGTATCTTTATTTTTTTGCATTTACTACGGGCTGCTTTGTGATATAACATATGGTATATTTTCGAGAAGGTTCCATGTGCTGCTGAGAAGAAAGTGAATTTACTTGTTGATGGATGAGTATTCTGTATGAATATGTCTGTTAGGTCTAGGTTATTGATTGTGTTATTGAGTTCTATGATTTCTTTGTTTAGTTTTTGTTTAGAAGATCTATCTAGTGGTGACAGCGGCGTGTTAAAGTCACCCAGAATTATTGTGTTGTGGTCTATTTGATTCCTGGAATTGAGAAGGATTTGTTTGATGTACATGGATGTGTCATTGTTTGGCACATAAATATTTATGATCATCTTCCTGATTTATGGTTCCCTTAAGCAGTATGAAATGTCCTTCTTTATCCCTTCTGACCAACTTTGGCTTGAAGTCTATTTTATCTGCAATAAGGATGGAAACCTCTGCTTTTTGGTAGGTTTTTTCCCATCCTTTCACCGTTAGTCTGCGGATGTCTTTTCTATGACATGAGTCTCTTGAAGGTAGCATATTGTTGGGTCTTTCTTTTAATCCATTCTGCCAGTCTGTCTTTTGATTGATGAGTTTAGGCCATTAATGTTCAGGGTTATTATTGAGATATGATTTGTATTCCCAGTCATTTGGACTTATTTTTGATTTTTAACTTGACTTGGTTTCTCCTTTGAATGGTTTTCCTTTAAGGTAGTTCCTCCCTTTTCTGACCTATATTGTTGTTTTTCATTTCCTTCTCATGGAATATTTTTTTGAGAATATTCCGTAGCACAGGCTTTCTATTTGTAAATTCTTTAAACTTTGTTTATCATGGAAGGATTTTATTTCCTCTTCAAATCTGAAGGTTAGTTTTGCTGGGCATAGGATTCTGGTTGGCAACCATGTTCTTTCAGAGTTTGAAATATGTTGTTCCTGGCCCTTCTAGCTTTTAGAGTCTGGGATGAGAAATCTGCTGATATCTGTAATGGTTTCCCTCTATATGTTATCTGATGCTTTTCTCTTGCAGTCTTCAAAATCCTATCTTTATTTTGAATGTTAGGCATTTTCATTATAAAGTGCCTTGGTGTGGATCTGTTGTGATTTTGTGCATTTGGTGTTCTGTAAGCCTCTTGTATTTGATTTTCCGTTTTTATTCTTCAGGCTTGGGAAATTTTCTGATATTATTTCATTGAATAGGTTGTCATTCCTTTGGTTTGTATCTCTGTACCTTCCTCCTAATCCTGATAATCCTTAAATTTGGTCTTTTCATGATGTCCTTGGAGGTTCTATACATGATTTCTTACCATCTTCAAGATTAAATATTTTATCTTCATTGTCTGGGGCTCTGTCTTCCAAGTGGTCTAGTCTTTTGGTGATGCTTTCCATTGAGTTTTTTATTTGGTTTAATGTTTCCTTCATTTCAAGGATTTCCATTTGGGTTTTATTTTTGAGAATCTCTATCTCTTTGCTGAAATGATCTTTTGCTTCCTGCAGTTGCTCTTTCAACTGCTTATGGTGTGATCATTCATTGCCTGCATTTGCTCTCTTAACTCATCCTTTGCTTCATGAATCATTTTAATTATGTATAATCTGAAGTCCTTTTCTGACATTTCTTCTACCGTACTGTCACTGGATTCTATTAATATACAATCTAGGTTTGTTTGGATCATTTTCTTCCCTTGTTTTTTCATGTTGTTCACGTATCTTCCCTCTGGCAGTGCCAATCTGGCGTATTGCAGTTTTCCCCCTATAGACTTATAGTGACCCTATATGTTTCCAAAACCTTTTCTTTAAGGGGGAGATCAATATTAGTAGTGCCCAGTTCAGACAATATATAACCTTAAGTCAAATAGCCCCGATAAGGATGTTAACAATATTGTCATAATAAACAGAATGAGTTCAATTATTATCTTCAGTATATCAAATAGATTTGCAATAAGGTCTACAGTTTCTAATGGAGGACAAAGAGGATGGGGAGTGGTGCAGGATGTAGCTGTCAATGGGGTAAGAAAAGAATATATAGAAGTTCTGAAAGGCCCCAGCTCTTTGTCTTAAACCCATGACCTAGGACACTCTACCAAACCCCCCCCCCCCCCCGGGAAGGTTGCACGACCTACCTGGAGGTCGTTAAACTGATAACTAGGTTAAGAAAGAATAGGGCGGTTGGGAAAGCATAGATCATCGGGTCCCAGGGAGTGCCTGAACAATCAGGAACTGATAAGCGGGAACCAGGAACCATAAAAATACCAAGAATACCAAGTAATAATTGTGGATTTTTTTGGGATATAATAACCTTACCCTTCAAGTAACCTATGTGCTGTGTACGTGCTGGATTCAAAATAACCAATAGGAAACCTGTTGCTTACCGTGCGCGCGAAACCTGCCCCTTTACCCTATAAAAACCTGTACCCCAAAAAGCCCGGGGTGCCACATAACCGAAGCTCCGGCTGAGGTTTTGCTGCGCACCCGCAGGCGCCTGTGTAACCAATAAACTGCCTCTTGCTTTTGCAAGCCAGTGATTACGTGGGTTCTTCCTTGGACAGGGGGGCGTAGGGTCTTTCATTTGGAGGTCCCACCGAGATCAGACGAGATCACCCCGGACCCCTGCCCGAGGAACGGCCGAAAGTACTCTGGGAGGTAAGCTGGCCAGCACAAAAATTTTTTGTTCTTGTCTGTCTTGGTTTGTGTAGTTGTTCTGTCTTTCTGTCTTGAAGCGCAGCGATAGTACTTTGTAGGGGCACGCGTGTTCCATTTGTAATTTTTGGGCAGCCTGAGAAGGAGTTGACGAACTCTGACTTCTCCCCTGCCACCCTGGGAGACGTCCCAGGGATCCCGGGCGCCCGATTTTTCGGGGCCTCAGGTGTCTCCGAAGGATACACCGTTTTGAGATTTGGCCAAGAACTCCCCAGTTCGTTGGCACCCTTAGATACTTTCGGCTTGTGTCGAAAGCGCGCAGCGATTGTCTTTTGTGGTTTTGTCTTTGTCTTGGTTGTGTACTTTTCTTTACCTCCTTTTACATCCTGAGGCAAAGATGGGGCAATCCATGGTAACCCCTCTAAGTCTCACTCTCGACCATTGGCAGGATGTCCGGAGCCGAGCCAACAACATGTCGGTCGAGATTACAAAGAAAAAATGGATAGCACTCTGCTCCTCTGAATGGCCAGCTTTCAATGTCGGTTGGCCCAAAGAAGGAACCTTTAACCTTGATCTTATTTCACAGGTCAAATCCCAAGTTTTCATTCTAGGACCCAGAGGACACCCAGATCAAGTCCCCTACATCGTGACTTGGGAAAATCTAGTCTCTAACCCACCCCATGGGTCACCCCTTTCTCCTCACTTAAGCCCTCTCCCCCTTCTCCTCTAAGCCCCTCACCTCTCCCATCTGCACCCCTTGCTCCCATTCCGGCACCATCTACCAAAGTTCTAGGTTGTACCCTATATTAGATAAGTCTAAACCCCCAGCCTCAAGCAGGTCAAAGTCGCGAACGATCCTTCCACCCGATGAATCCACCCTGATGGACCTGATGACAGAGGAACCCCCACCCTATCCACCCCAACCTCTTCCAGCTCCCCATTCAGATTCCTCCGAAGAAGAGGAAGAATCACCTGTCGCTGGTGCCCCTCCAGACCCATCCCCCATGGTGGGGCGACTCCGGGGACGCCGAGAACCCCCAAATCTGGGAAACTTCAAAAGCCTTCCCCTTGCGCCAGACCGGGGGCCCTAATAGTCCATACCAGTATTGGCCATTCTCCGCCTCTGATCTTTATAATTGGAAGGCTCATAACCCTCCTTTCTCTAGTGACCCAGTTGCCTTGATTTCTCTGATTGAGTCTGTTCTAGTGACCCACCAGCCAACCTGGGATGATTGTCAGCAACTTCTCCAGACTCTCCTCACTCTGAGGAGAAACAAAAAGTGTTACTGGAGGCTCGAAAAAATGTTCCAGGGGATAATGGGCGTCCCACTCAACTACCAAACTTGATCAATGAAGCCTTTCCTTGACCCGACCAGATTGGGACTATAGCACTGATGAAGGTAGGAACCACCTACGTCTCTATCGCCAGTTGCTTATAGCGGGTCTCCATGGAGCAGGGCGACGGCCCACTAATTTGGCCCAGGTAAGACAGACTATCCAGCGGGCGGAAGAAACCCCGACCGCATTTCTAGAAAGGTTGAAAGAGGCTTATCGAAGATTCACTCCCTTCGATCCAGATAGTGAGGAGCAGAAAGGTAACGTCTCCATGGCATTTATCTGGCAATCAGCCCCAGATATAAGAAGCAAGTTACAAAGGTTGGATAATCTGCAGGACTATTCCTTGGCAGATCTACTGAAGGAAGCAGAAAGGATTTTTAATAAGAGGGAAACTCCAGAAGAAAGGGAAGAAAGAATTAGGAAAGTGCAAGAGGAAAGAGAGATGAGATACAAAGAGGAATTAGATAGAAGGGAAAGGGAAAGAGATCGAAAGAGAAATAAAGAATTAAGTAAAATACTGGCCACGGTCGCGCAGGCAGAACTAAAGGAGAATAGGCTAGGAAAGGAAAAAGGGCGAAGCAGGCCCCTCGTAGAGCATGACCAATGTGCCTACTGCAAGGAAAAAGGACACTGGGTTAAGGACTGTCCAAAGAACCCAAAAAGGCTTCCCAACTTAAGGAAGTACCCAAACCGAGCCCCCCAATTGCTGGCTTTGGATGATGAAGATTAGGGGCGTCAGGGCCAGGAGCTCCCCCTGAGCCCCGGGTAACTCTTCGAGTGGGGGGAGCAACCGATTACTTTCCTAGTAGACACCGGAGCCCAACATTCGGTACTAACCCAAGCTCCAGGGCCCTTGAGCAGCAAGACCACATGGGTCCAAGGAGCCACCGGGTGCAAATCTTACCGATGGACCACCAAAAGAGAAGTGCATCTTGCCTCAGGTAAAGTCTCCCACTCATTCTTACATGTACCTGACTGTCCATACCCACTACTAGGAAGAGACTTACTAACTAAATTGAAAGCCCAAATTCATTTGAAAATGGGAAAGCCTCAGTCAGCGGACCAAACGGGGCTCCTTTACATATACTAACCTTTAAATTGGAAGATGAGTACCGACTATTTGATAGCACCCCACAACCCGATCGGAACATGGACTATTGGATTACTACTTACCCAGAAGCTTGGGCAGAAACCGGGGAAGTGGGGATGGCAATACGCCAGCCCCCTATAGTGATTCACTTAAGACTACTGCCTCCCCTATTAACATCAAGCAGTACCCCATGTCAATGGAGGCTTACCAGGGCATTAAGCCACACATCCAGCGGCTCTTAGACCAAGGCATTCTAACCCCTTGTCGATCGCCCTGGAATACCCCCTTACTCCCAGTTAAGAAGCCCGGGACTAAAGATTACCGGCCAGTTCAGGACTTAAGAGAAGTAAATAAAAGGGTAGAAGATATTCACCCCATGGTGCCTAATCCCTACAACCTCCTGAGCACCCTGCCTCCCACTCACACCTGGTACACAGTATTGGATTTAAAGGACGCATTCTTCTGCCTAAGGTTAAGCCCCCAAAGCCAGGCCCTCTTTGCATTTGAATGGAGGGATCCTGAGAAGGGGCTCTCTGGGCAGCTGACCTGGACCAGACTACCGCAGGGATTCAAGAACAGCCTGACACTCTTTGACGAGGCTTTACACCAGGACTTGGCCGACTTCCGGGTAAGACACCCCTCCTTAATAATGCTCCAATATGTGGATGACATCTTATTGGCAGCTACCTCTGAGGAGGAATGCCTGGAAGGAACGAAAGCGTTATTGCAAACCCTAGGGCAACTAGGGTACCGGGCATCAGCCAAAAAGGCACAAATTTGTCAAACCAAAGTTACTTACCTTGGCTATGAGCTACGTGATGGCCAAAGGTGGCTGACCCCAGCCAGAAAAGAGACTATTCAAGCATCCCAGTCCCCAAGAACCCCAAGCAGCTGCGGGAATTTCTAGGGACTGCAGGATTTGCAGACTATGGATTCCTGGGTTCGCGGAAATTGCAGCCCCTTTGTACCCACTGACAAAACAAAACAACCCATTTACTTGGACTGAGGAACATCAGATGGCATTTGATCAAATTAAATTGGCCCTCCTGTCTGCCCCTGCCTTGGGTCTGCCAGATGTCACCAGACCCTTCGATCTGTTTGTAGACGAGAAACAAGGCTATGCTAAAGGAGTCCTAACCCAAAAATTAGGACCTTGGAGGCGTCCTATAGCCTACTTGTCCAAGAAATTGGATCCTGTAGCATCAGGATGGCCCCCTTGCCTTCGGATGGTGGCGGCAGTCGCCATCCTAATTAAAGATGCCACCAAATTGACTCTGGGACAGCCATTAACTTTACTAACACCCCATACCATCGAGGCCATTATTCGTCAACCTCCCGACCGCTGGATTTCTAATGCCCGGCTCACCCACTACAATCTCTGCTGCTGGACACGGACCGAATCCAATTCGGCCCCGTTGTCACCTTAAAACCCAGCAACACTCCTGCCCCTTCCAGGAGGACCTACCCCCCATAACTGCCAGCAGATTCTTGCAGAAAACCCAAGGAACCAGACCAGATCTCACAGATCAACCTATGAAGGACGCAGAGCTGGTATGGTACACTGATGGAAGCAGTTATCTACTTGATGGGGAACGCCGGGCGGGAGCAGCTATCACCACCGAGTCAGAGGTAATTTGGGCAAGTCCACTACCGGGAGGAACTTCAGCTCAGCGGGCAGAATTGATAGCCTTAACACAGGCATTAAACTAGCTGAAGGAAAGAACTCAATGTGTATACAGACAGTAGGTATGCCTTTGCCACCGCCCACATTCATGGAGAAATTTATCGACGGCGAGGATTGCTAACTTCAGATGGAAAGGAGATCAAAAATAAAACTGAATTTTAGCCTTACTAAAAGCCTTGTTCTTGCCAAAGAAACTAAGCATAGTACACTGTCCCGGTCACCAGAAGGGGGATCACCCGGAGGCAAAAGGGAACAGGCTGGCAGACGAAACTGCAAGAAATGCGGCTCTAGGACCACAACTCCTAGTGACCACCCTATTGCCACAAAAGGTTAAGAAGGCGCTGAGGACTTCGGTGAACACTGGGTCTATGAGGACCCAGATTTGGACATTGTGCAACACCTAGAGGCCACCTATAACCCGGCTGAAGGCACATGGGAATACCAGGGAAAAACTGTAATGCCTATCAAACACACCAAAGAAATAATAAGGTCCTTGCACCGACTTACTCATTTGGGAGCTAAAAAGATGAGAACCCTCTTGGATCATGGAGAAGGAAATCTATACCTGCCCCACAGAGACTCAATCATCAGGCAAGTCGTGAGAAATTGTCAAGCTTGTGCTCAGGTTAACGCAGGTAAAATAAAATTTGGGATTGGAATCCGGGCCAGAGGGCACAAGCCTGGAACCAGTTGGGAAGTCGACTTCACAGAAATCAAGCCTGGTATGTATGGATACAGGTATCTTTTAGTTTTTGTAGACACTTTTTCAGGATGGGTAGAAGCATATCCCACTCGGCATGAGACTGCTAAAGTCGTAGCAAGAAGCTACTGGAAGAAATCTTTCCAAGGTATGGTGTACCTGGGGCCATTGGTTCAGATAACGGGCCCTGCCTTCACCTCCCAGGTAAGTCAGTTAGTGGCCAGTACATTGGGGATTAATTGGAAATTACATTGTGCTTACCGACCCCAAAGCTCAGGGCAGGTAGAAAGAATGAATAGAACTATCAAGGAGACTTTAACCAAATTAACGCTTGAAACTGGCACTAGAGGACTGGGTCAACTCCTGCCTTTAGCTTTGTACAGGGCCAGAACACCCCTGGCCCTCAAGGACTAACCCCCTTTGAATTCTGTATGGTGCCCCACCACCCGCTGTCAATTTCTATGAAACTGAGATTTCTGCTCTATTCACCCCCACCCTGCAGACCCATTTGCGTGCATTGCAGTTAGTCCAAAATGAAGTCTGGAAGCCCCTAGCGGCAGCCTATAAGGAACAGCTGGAGAAACCAACAGTGCTACACTCCTTCAAGATAGGAGACAACCGTCTGGGTCCGGAGACATCAGAGCAAAAACCTGAACCTCGCTGAAAAGGACCTTACACCGTCTTGCTGACCACCCCTACCGCCATCAAGGTAGACGGCATTGCAGCCTGGATCCACGCAGCCCACGCGAAAGCGGCACATCCACAAGACTCCGCCCCGACACCCCAGGAATCAACATGGAGGTTACGACGCACCCAAAATCCGCTAAAGATAAGACTTTCACGTTGTTAATTATCTTAGCTTTGTTTCCTGTGATGCCCTATGGCAGTCCGCATGTATCCAGAAATCTAGTTTGGTCTATTCACAATATTGAAACTGGAAAGAAATTAGTCCTGGCTCAAGGGCATCATGCCCTAAACACCTGGTGGCCGGACTTAACTTTCGATCTTTGTAAGTTAGCTGAAGGATCTTGGGAACACACTCAGAAAACCAAAGGGGACTCCTATCCACCCTGCAGATTCCGATCTTGGTATTTTTGCCTTGGGCGCACCAGAACCTACCAATGTGGGGGGGCCAGAAGCCTACTATTGTGCCTCATGGGGTTGTGAAACTAGTTCAAATGGGTATGGCTCAAGGGAAAACCTAGAAGTGACTACGTGCAATTTTCAGAAAACAACCCCAGGTGAATCTAATGTAACTATCAGATTTACCCAGGAAGGAAAAAAACAAATAGCATGGCTCCAAGGATATTTATGGGGAGTTCGCCTACACACTCCGCAAGGCGATCCAGGGCTCCTATTCCGAATTCAGGTAGAAGCAAAAGAAACAAAACCCCAGTAGGCCCCAATTTGGTTCTTGGAGACCAGCGGGTACCCTCAGTCCCTGAATCGAAAGAACCCTCCAAGACCGTACCCCCACCTACTAGCCCTGCGTCCACACCATCAGATAGCGTCCTTCCCAGAAGCCCCTTTGTTGAATCTCCTCCTCTGGGCACTGGGGATCGGCTGTTGCGCCTAGTCCAAGGAGCGTTTCAAGCCCTCAATTCCACCAGTCCAGACAAAACCCTAGACTGTTGGTTATGTCTAGCCTCTAGCCCACCTTATTACGAGGGAATCGCCACCACAGCTGGCTGGACGAATAGTAGTACCCCTAATAGCAAGTGTTCCTCCCTCCCTAGCTCTAAACTTACAATCCCTGAAGTCAGTGGGCAAGGCCTATGTATAGGCAAGGTACCTAGGTCACATTACTCCCTTTGTAATCAGACCCTCCCAACTCAGGACGGCCATCAATATATCTGGGGACCTAGCGGGACCTACTGGGCATGCAACACTGGACTAACCCCTTGTGTGTCCACTGCCGTTTTAAATGTCACAACCGATTTCTGTGTATTAGTTCAACTATGGCCTAGGATATCCTATTTACAATCAGAGTATGTTCTGAGTCACTTAGAAGGCCAAAAGAGGTACCCCGGGAACCCATTAGCCTGACCATAGCTCTGTTGCTAGGAGTAGGGGGAATTGCTGCAGGAATCGGTACAGGAACAGCTGCAATAATACAGGGAAATCAATACTTATATCTACAAGCCGCCATGAATGAGGACCTAACTGCTATGGCAAAATCTATTACAGCCCTGGAGAAATCTCTTACTTCCCTCTCTGAGGTTGTGCTGCAGAACAGAAGAGGACTAGATCTATTGTTCTTGCAAGAAGGAGGCCTCTGTGTAGCCCTAAAAGAACAGTGTTGCTTTTATGCAGATCATACAGGAGTAGTCAGAGAAACCATGGAAAAGGTAACAGAAAGATTAGCCAAACGGCAGAGAGAACTTGAGACACAACAAGGATGGTTTGAACATTGGTTTAGTAAGTCTCCCTGGTTGACTACCTTGCTATCTACTATAGCTGGCCCTCTGATAATTTTAATACTAATCTTCACCTTCGGGCCCTGCATCTTGAACAGACTAGTACAGTTTATGAAGGATCGACTTTCCACGATCCAGACTATGGTCCTTACTCAACAGTACCAAATGATTAAGCAGACTGATGAATACTCTCCATAACCGAGGCGGAATGAACAAATGGATATAAGATTCTATCCATGATAAAGAAAAAGGGGGGAAATGAAAGGCCCCAGCTCTTTGTCTTAAACCCATGACCTAGGACACTCTACCAAACCCCCCCCCCCCCCGGGAAGGTTGCATGACCTACCTGGAGGTCGTTAAACTGATAACTAGGTTAAGAAAGAATAGGGCGGTTGGGAAAGCATAGATCATCGGGTCCCAGGGAGTGCCTGAACAATCAGGAACTGATAAGCGGGAACCAGGAACCATAAAAATACCAAGAATACCAAGTAATAATTGTGGATTTTTTTGGGATATAATAACCTTACCCTTCAAGTAACCTATGTGCTGTGTACGTGCTGGATTCAAAATAACCAATAGGAAACCTGTTGCTTACCGCGCGCGCGAAACCTGCCCCTTTACCCTATAAAAACCTGTACCCCAAAAAGCCCGGTGTGCCACATAACCGAAGCTCCGGCTGAGGTTTTGCTGCGCACCCGCAGGCGCCTGTGTAACCAATAAACTGCCTCTTGCTTTTGCAGCCAGTGATTACGTGGGTTCTTCCTTGGACAGGGGGGCGTAGGGTCTTTCAGTTCTAGATCATAGAAAGAGTAAGAGTTTAATCAAAAGTTGGTTGTTAGCATGCAAAAAGGAAGAAAACAGATAAACAAAAGGAAAATAGTGAGAAAAGTAAAGAAATAAAAACTTAAAATTTTTCAATAAGGAGAGAGAAAAAAATCTACAGTATAACAGTCATATAGTAATGAAACCTCCCAGAGTTCAGTAGCCTGATGCATGAGAGGTACCTGACAATGAGCTTCAAGCCTCCAGCAGGTGTCTCAGGATGAGATTTGCCCCACCTAAAGATGGGAGATATGACTTCCAGGATTATCCAAGATGGCCACTCTTTTTCCACATGTGTTGGCAAATGGGGAGCTGCAGCACAGGGTGTGGGCATGGTTGGTTGGAGGTCCTGGTGGTAGGGCACAGTCAATTGGTCTGGTGATCCTGGAGGCAGGGAATGGTCAGTCAGGCTGAGGAGTCCTGGAGATGGGGCTCAGTCAATCCGGCCAGGGGTCTTATAGGTCCTGGCTATTGTCTCAAAATGGTGGCAGTCACGTGTAACCAAACCTGCAGGCACTGTGACAATGAACTTCCAGGCAATAACAGGCAGCTGGCACTCCACTGGCAGTCTGCAGTCAGTCTGCTGGCTGCTGTCAGAAGATCGGCAGGTGAACCTTGGGTGGTGGGTGATGGGTAGGTGAAAGGCAGAAGATGGACAGGCAAGAGGCAGGCAAATGGCGAATGGTAGGTGCCAGACAGTGAGCAATATGCACTCAAAAAGGCGTCAATATGCTGGCTGACTGCAGGTGATCGCAGTAGACAAATGGGGTAAACCGCAGGGGACCGATAAGTAGCAAAAACTGCCTCATCAAGAAACAGATAACCTCTACTTGAAACCCGAGTCACAGAGTGACAAGGAATGCAGCCTTCCTCTAGTCCGCCATCTTGGAAGTCTCTAGGAATCATATTAAGTGAAACAAGTCAGGCATAGAAAAACAAATACTTCACGATCTCATTTATGTGAACTCTTAAAAAAATATTTTTTTAAAGCAGAGAATAGCACGAGGGTGATGGGGTAGGAGTAGAATTGGGGCGATATAAGACAAAGGGCACAAAATTCACTTGGGGTGAATAAGTTCTGGAGATCTAATGTACAGCATGGTGACTAGTTAATAACAGTGTATCATATATTTGAAAATTGCTAGGAGATTAGACCTTAAATGTATGTGAGGTGATAAATACGTTAATTAACTTGATTTAATCATTTCATAATGTGTACATCTAAATATCATGTTACACACTGTAAATATATAAATAAACTGGTATATCTGAATAATGAAATATTATTCAGTGATATAAAGAAATGAGCTCTCAAGTCACAAAGACATGCAGAAACCATAAAGTCACAAAGACATGCAGAAACCATAAATACATAGTACTAAATGAAATAAACCAACATGAAAAATGGTACTGTTAGTTAGCTTTCTGTCTCTATAAGACCTACCTGAAATTATCAACTTATAAAAAGTATATTTTGGCTTAGGGTTTTGGAGGTTCCAGTTCATGATTGTCTGACCCCATTGCGTTGGGTCTGTGGCAAGTCAGCACTTCATGTCAGGGGCACATGGTAGAACAAAACTGCTCATCTCACAGGCCTTGGAGCAAAAAGAGCAAGGAGGAAGGGATTGGAGTCCCACAGTCCCCTTCCAGGGCATATGCTCAGTGCCTGGAACACCTCCCACTAGGTCCCACCTCTTCAAGTTTCTGCTGCCTCCTACTCTGGGGACCAAACCTTTAACACATGGACCTTTGGAGGATCCTTAAAATCCAAACAATAGCAAGTACATACTGTATGATTCCAACTATAGGATATTCTGGAAAAGGTGGAATCATGGAAACAGTGAAAAAGGTCAAAGGTTGTCAGGAGTTAGAGGAGATGGAATAATCAGTAGAGAAGAGGATTTTAAGAGTAGTGAAACCATTGTGTATAATGCTATAACAGTGGATAGGTACTATTATGTGTTTCTTAAAAGCCATAGAATGTACAACTTTGGTCGATCAAGTGTCAACATTGGTTCATTGATCATATTAACTCTAACACATTAATTTGGGATGCTAATGGTAGGGAGAGGTATATAGGAACTGTGTGCTTTCTGCTCAATTTTTCTGTGAACATGAAACTTTTCTAAAAAATGTCTGCCCCACTAATTTAAAAATAAAAACAAAATCAGTGTGGTACTGGCATAAGGATAGACACATAGACTAACATAAAAGAATTGAGAGTCAGAAATAAACTATACGTCTATGGTCAACTGTTTTTAATGAATATGCCAAGATCATTCCCTTGAGTAAGAACAGTCTATTTACCAAATGGTGTTGGGAAAATTGGATACCCACATGCAAAAGAATGAAGTTAGATCTCCTACCTCATACCTTATGTAAAAATTAATTCAAAATGATTGGAAGACCTTAATGTAAGAGCTGAAACTATAAAACTCTTCGAAGAATACACAAAGGTAAACCTTCATTGTCCTTGAATTTGGCAATGGATTCTTAAATATGACATCAAAAGCACAAGCAAAAAAAAAAAGAAAAAAGAAAAATTGGACGACAGAAGAATTAAAACATTTTTGTGTATCAACACCATCAAAAAGCAAAAAGAAACTGCAGTGGTATGCATTTGTAATCCTACCTATCTGAGAGGCTGAGGCAGGAGGATTACAAATTCCAGGCTAACTTGGGCAATTTAGCAAGAACCTGTCTCAAAATTTAAAATTTTTTTTTTTGTTTTTGTTTTTGTTTTTGTTTTTGTTTAAGGATTGGGGATGTAGCTCAAAGGTAAGGTAGAGCACTTGCTTAACATGTGTGAGGCCCTGGGTTCCATCCCAGTACTGAAAAAAAAAGGGGGAGGGAAAGGGAAAAGGAAAAAGAAGAGGGTAGAGAAGGAGGAGGGGGAAGAGAGGGAGGAGGAAGAGAGGAAGAAAGGAAAAAAGTGAAAAGACACTTACAGAATGTGACAAAAGAGCCACAAATCATTTATCTGATGAGGGTCGAATATCCAGCATCTACGAAGAGCTCTTATAGCACAGCGATAGAAAGATAAATAACCGAATAAAAAATGGGCAGAGTTGGGAGTTGTGTTCTATGCCTATAGACCCAACTACTCAGGAAACTGAGGCAGGAAGATCTCTTGAGCCCAGGAACTTGAGACCAGAATAGGCAATAAAGGGATCTGAATAGATGTTTCTCAAAAAGACCTGCAATACTCAACAGTATTAGTTGATAGGGAAATTCAAAAAGATTCCACTTTACATGACAAGAATTGTTACAAATCAAAAAATGGTGCATGCTAGGTGCATGCTTGTCTGTAATCCCAGCTACTTGGGAGGCTGAGACAGGATGATCACAAGTTCCAGGCCAATCTGGGCAACTTAGCAAGATCCTGTCTCAAAATAAAATAAAAGTGACTTGGGTGTATTTCGGTGGTAGAGCATTTGCCTAGCATGTGTAAGGTCGTGAGTTTAACTGCTAGTACAAGAAAGAGAGAGAGAGAGAGAGAGAGAGAGAGGAGAGAGAGAGAGAGAGAGAGAGAGAGAGAGAGAGGGGGAAGAGGGAGAGGGAGAGAGAGAGAAATAAGTATTGGTCAGAATGTGGAGAAATTGGAACCCTCATCCATTGCTGGAATGGATGTAGAAAGGTGCAGTTGTTTTAATTAAGGGTTTGGCAACCTCTCAAGTTAAATGTTGTTACCAGTTACTAGACATCCCCATGCCAAAGACCAATTCCTCTCCCGGCTATATACCCAAGGGAAATACAAACGTGTTCAGGGGTTGGGGTTGTAGCTCAGTGACAGAGTGCTGGCCTCACATGTGCAAGGCACTGGGTTCGATCCTCAGCACCACATAGAAATAAATAAATAAAATAAAGGTGTTGTGTCCATCTACAACTAACACCAAAAAACTCCCAAACATATGTTCAGAATAACCACCAGATGGCACTGTTATTTTAAAATTCAAATTTTATAATGCAGCAAAATGTTAATGTATTAATAATATTGTGATATAATTTGAGTTAAGACAAAAGAGTATGAGGTTCTCTATAGGACTAAAAGTGAAATATATAAATTTGAGTGCCTTAAAGAAGATAATGCTTTGTATCTTTAAAGCCAGATGTGATACTCTCATTCATCTATATTATTAATACTTTTTAAATTACCATAAAGTGGCCAAATCGTATCTTCAATTGTTTTTAGATTTCTGAAGTCTGAATTTTAATTATTTTATATAAAAAGTAATTTTCAAGTGCACAGGAAATTAAAATGCCTAAGTGAATTAAAATATTAAAGAAAGACACTGAAAGTAACTTTAAACTTAAGTTATCAACTAAGGACTCTTCAAACCCTGAGTTTGCACATTAGCCTATTTTTCTAAAATGTATAATTCAGTAATCTTCAAATTTATTGACCACAACCCACACAAAGAAATAATTTATCCAGACTCAGTACAGTTTTCTATTTTATTTGAATTCAACTGTCTTGTTTTGTTTTTAAGTAGATCATCACCTCCTACGTGAATTCAATAACTCATTAATGAACCAAAACTTACCATTTGAAAAACATTGTTTTAACCATGTTGTAACATGCCACTGTGATTTTTCAACTTGCCTTTTAAGATGTTTAAGACTTCTCCAATCAAATATAACTGATGGGCAGAAGCCAACAATACAGTGTGACCAAGATGAGACATTTTCAATGACTTTGGGAGAGTCAAGGATCTCTTCAAAACATCCACTCTCTTCCCTTCACCCACAAGACACTCATTCTGCCTCAGATTCACCTTCTGAGAAGACCCTGGGGTTTTGAAAGTGTGATTGTTGCTTCTGATAATGTTCCAAACCTTCCCCCTAAGACTCTTAGTTGTGCCTTTTCTTGTTTTATTAATTATTGCCACTCATTATTTAACTAGTATTTGGAGAGTTCTCCCAATATCAGCCTTAGAGTTAATCATTGTTAAGTTTTGTATGTATACTTTAAGGCTGAAATATTTATTACATGAATTTTAATGGTTTTTATAGTGAAGAGTTCTTGTGTGCTATATTTTTTTTAAACCTTTTTTAAAACCTAGTGTATTACAGACACTTTACTTTTTTTTCCTTCGGTACCAGAGATTGAACTCAGGGATACTCGACCCCTGAGCCACATTCCCAGCCCTATTTTGTATTTTATTTAGAGACAGGATCTCACTGAGTTGCTCAGGGCCTCACTTTTACTGAGGTTGGCTTTGAATTTGTGATCCTCCTGCCTCAGCCTCCCCTGGAGCTGGGATTACAAGCATGTACCATCGCACCTGGCTATAGACACATTTTACTTAGAGTATTATAGACATCTTTCCAAGTTTGCACACAAGTCTACCTTAACTTTTTAAAATAGGTGCATAGTTTTCCTTCATATGAATGTATTCCAAATTAATTTAGCCATTTTCATTTGTAATGAAATACAAATACAAGACATTTAAGTAGTTTCAAAACATATCTCTATAGTAAATATTATTGTAATAAAAACCTGTATGCAACATTGCTCACAACTCATATTACATTTCCCTAGAATACATTTGTATTTCTAGAAGTCAGACTGCTCGATGAATATGCACACATTTATATCCATTTAGCAAGGCTGTGCTAATACTTTACAGCAGGATTTCTCAACGTTGGTACTTTTTTTTTTTTTTTTTTTTTTTTGGTACTGGGGCTTGAACCCAGGGGCACTTAATCACTGAGCCACATCCCAGCCCTTTTTCGTATTTTATTTAGAGACAGGATCTCACTGAGTTGCTCAGGGCCTTGATAAATTGCTGAAGCTGGCTTTGAGTTCGCCATCTTCCTGCCTCAGCCTCCCCAGCAGCTAGAATTACAGGCTTGCACAACCATGCCGGGTTCAGCGTTGGCACTTTTAAACTTCTGGGTTAGATAATCTTTTGTTGTGGGAGGCCCCCAAGTGCAGTAGAATGTATTTAGCAGCTTTGCTGGCCTGTAATCTGTAGATGCCAGTAACACTGCCTTCCAGTTTTTTTCATTTATTGTGGTGAAGTATACCTAACATAAAATTTAATATTTTAACCATATTTAAGTGTATAGCTCAGTGGCATTAAATACATTCACACTGTTGTGCAACCATCACCCCACCCATATCTAGCCCTTTGATTTTTGGCAACCAAAAATGTCTCCAGAAGTTGCTAAATCTCCCCTGGAGGGCTAATCACTCTGGTTATTTATACTATCACAGAGATGAATGAGAAATAAAAAATGTCAATGTCATTAAAAAAAAAACACACACACACACAATAACAACAACAAAACCAAGAAAGGTTGAAGAACTACAACAGGTTAGAGAAGAAATGGCAACTAAATGCAGTAGATGATTCTTGACTGGTTCCTGTGAAGGAAAACAAGCAAAAAAGAACACTGTTGGTACAACTTACTGGAAAATGTCCTACAGATTAAAATACCTTATCAATAAAACTTTTTTTTGACTACCGCAAAGAGTTATGTAAGAGAATGTCTGTGTTCTTAGTACCATGTATTAAGAGGTAAAGGGAAATAAATATTCGTTTACTTTTAAATTATTGACGACAAAGTATGCATGTACCTTAATATATTTATTGAAGATACTAAAACAAATGTGGAAAAATGTTAAAAGAAATCGGTCATTTGGAGGAAAGATATATGAAAGTTCCTTATTCTTGCCAAATTTTTGTAAACTTAAAATTAATTTGAATTAAAAATTTTACTTGTCATTTTTGTTTGTTTTTAAATAATTTTTGTTTTTAATTGACACATAGTGACTACATATTTATAATCTTTCCATACATGTATGCAATGTATAATGATCAGGTAAGTATAATTGGCATATTTATCACTTCAGATATGTATCATTTGTGTTAAGAACATTCAAAATGTTCTCTACTGGCTATTTTGAAACATTCAATCAATTGTTATCAATCACATCTCTCCTACTGTCCTATAGAACATTAGAAGCAATTCCTCCTATTCAGTTGTGCCTCTGTACTCATTAACCTTCCTCTTTCCAACCCTCTCTCCCCCGTACACTTCCAAGATCCAGTACCACTATTATATTCTCTTCTTTGCAATCAACATTTTAGCTTCCACATATAGGTGAAAACATATAGTATTTGTCTTTATGTGTCTGATTTTTTTTTTTACTTAATATATATCCTCCAATTCCATTCACATTTGATATAATTGTTTTTGTGGCTGAATACTATTTCTTGTGTCACATCACATGTTCTTTATCTATTCACCAACATGGACACTGGGTTGATTCCATATCTTGGCTATTGTGAATAGTGCTACAATAAACATGGGAGTGCAAACTGCAAACGTCTCTTCGAAATACTGATTTTAATTCAGTAAATAGGGTTGCTACATATCACGTGGTACACCTTATTCTAGTTTTTTGAGGAACCTCCTTCCTTACTGTTTTCCTTCTTGGTTAATTAATATCCCCACCAACAGTATGTAGGAGTTCCCCTTTTGTCCACATCTTCAGGGGGCACTTTGTGTGTATGTGTGTGTGTGTGTGTGTGTGTGTGTGTGTGAGCGAGTATGAGAGAGAGTTTGATTATATCCATTCTAACTGGGGTAAAAATAATACCTCATTGGTGTTGGAATTGATTTACATCTGATGATTAGTGATGTTGAGCATTTTTTCACGTATTTGTTGGTCATTTGTGCGTCTTCTTTTGAAATATGTCTACCCATGTCTACCCAGGTCATTTGCCCATCTTGTATTTTGTGTTCTGAGATTAGGTCTTGATATGTGACTCCGGCTGACCTCAAACTCCCAGACTCAAGTGATTCTCCTGACTCAACTCTCAAATGGTTGGAACTACAGGTGAATGACATCCCCAAACACCCCCACCTTTTTATAGTGAAACTGTAAGGGGACAAATAGAGGAGGATGGTGGGAACACAAGGTGAAGAGAGTAATTCTGTAAAATGAGCTGGTCTACTGGCTCCCCTCAAGCTTTTTTTTTTTTTTTTTTTTTAACCAAAAAGCAATCCACCTGCAGCCCCGACTGGTCTGAGGGGACAGGAAATGTCACATTCCTCAACAAACTGAGGCAGGGGCAAAGGCTGGGCAGTCAGCGTGGATAATGAATGATGGGGGTGGAGAGGATGAGGGCTGGTCATCAACGGGTTACTGACACCTCTGGGGATCACTACTTCCCAACACTCCTGCCTCTTCTTGCCCTTAAGCACTTACACAGAGAAGAAAGGGAGTCAGGGACTTACGGGGAATTAGGGGAGTCGATAAAAGAGCAAGACACAGCCACCCCCGAGGACACCCAGCTCTGGGCCCCCTTCTCTTCAGAGAAGTCTGTCTCTGTCCTTTTCTTACCTAAGACTTGTTTTCTACGCTGCTCAGGCATTTCTCAGATGTTTAATTTTCAGCACTGGGGCCAGGAGGACCCGTTCCTGATCTCCAAGACCGGTATCAATACTAAGGATTGAACCCAGGACTTCACTCCTTTTTATTTTTTAATTTTGAGACAGGGTCTCCCTAGGTTGCCCAGGCCGGCCTGAAACTTGTGTTCCTCCTACCTCAGCCTCCTGAGTAGCTGGGATTACAGGCATGCACTCGGATTTGAATCAGATTTTTTTTTTAATTTGTTTTTATTTTTTTGCTGTTCAGTTGAGTTTCTAATGTAACCTAGAAATTCATTTCTTGTCAGATGAATAGTTTGCAAATATTTTCTCTCATTCTGTTGGTTATAGCTTCACTCTATTGATTTTTTCCTTTGCTACACAGATGTTTTTTAGATTGATGTAATCTCATTGGTCAATTTTTGCTTTTGTGTTCTGTGCTTTGGGGATCACATTAAAAAAAACTTTCTCAAGTTTTTCTAATTATACAATCATGTCATCTGCAAAGAATAATTTGACCTCCATTTCTATTTGGATGCTCACTATTTTTGTCTCTTTTCTTATTGTTATAACTAAAACTTCCAAAACTATGTTGAATAAGAGTGATGAAAGTAGACATACTTTCCTTGTTCCTAATCTTGGTGGAAATTATTTCAGCTCTTCCCCACTTGGTATGATATAGGCATGTGTCTGTCATATATACTGCTTATTGTGTTAAGCTACATTCCTTCTATACCTAATTTGTTTTTTCTTTTTGGTACTGGGAATTGAACCCAGGGGCACATTACAACTGAGACACATCCCCAATCCTTTTTTTATTTTTATTGTTTATTTTGAGACAGGATCTCCCTAAATTGCTTAGGACCTTGCCATATTGCTGAGGCTAGCCTCGAACTTGCAAACCTCTGTCTCAGACTCCTGAGTTGTAGGATTACAGGTATGTGACACTGTGCCTGACATTTTTTTTTTTTAAGGATTTTATCCTGAAGGATGTTGGAGCCGGGTGCCATGGAACATGCCTATAATCCCAGCAGCTTGGGAGGCTGGAACAGGAGGATTTCAAGTTCAAAGTCAGCCTCAACAACTTAGTGAGGCCCTAACCAATTCAGTGAGACCCTATCTCTAAATAAAAATACACAAAAGGGACTGGGGATGTGGCTGTGTAGTTAAGTGCCTCTGAGTTCAATCCCTGGTACAAAAAAAAAGTTGGATTTTATCAAATGTTTTTACTGTGCCTTTTGAGATAATCATATGTTGAATCATCCCTCATCTCTGGAATAAATTCCACTTAGTTATGGTGTATAATGATGTATGTGGTGCACCCAGGGCCTCCCTCATGCTAAGCAAGTGCTCTACCACTGAGTTATATCCCCATCCCCTGTGATGTATAATTTTTTATGTGATGTATTTAATTAACTAGAATTTTTGCATTTATGGTCATCAGGAATATTGGTCTATAGTTTTCTTTTTTGTTGTTGTTGTGTTCTTTTCTGGTTTGGGTATCAGGGTAATCCTGACTTCATAGAATGAGTTTGGAGGGATTCCCTTCCTTTCAAGTGTATGGAGCAGTTTGAGAAGAATTGGCATTAGTTCTTCTTTGAAATTTTGGTAAAATTCAACAGTGAGAACTTCTGGTCCTGGGCTTATTTTGGTTAGGAGACTTTTTATTATTATTGACTCAATCTCATTACTTGTTACTGATCTGTTCAGGTTTTCTGTGTCCTCATAGTTCA